>NC_089506.1:25180841-25826750 GCF_036850995.1 Saccopteryx leptura | reverse complement strand
GCACAGGATCACCTCCAGAGGGAAGGCTGGCCATGACGAAAGGCTCAAGGCGAGTCCTAAGGAATTCCAGCCTTTCAAGACCAGGAGAAAGTGGAGGATGTGGGAACGGAGAACCAGGAGGGATGAGCTCACCACAAGCAAGATAAGAAGGTTTTTAGGGAGAGAAAGGTCAAGAGTATAATGTTATTTAGAGATAAAAGAAGAGGGATAGAAAAGTGTCCCCTGAATTCAGCAATGAGGGCCTATGGGTGGCCTGAATAAGAACAATTTTGCTGATTGGTAGGGTGGAGGCAGAGTTGAGTGGGTTGAAAAGTGAATGAGGAGAAAGAATAAGTCATTCCTACAAGACTGAAAAGAAACAAAGGTAAATGAATCTAACTGTATATCAAATTGGTAACACAGCCATATATATATATGTGTGTGTGACAGAGAGAGAGAGAGACAGGGACAGACAGGAAGGGAGAGAGATGAGAAGCATTAATTCTTCATTGTGGCACCTTAGTTGTTCATTGATTGGTTTTCTCATATGTGCCTTGACCAGGGGGCTACAGCAGACCGAGTGACCCCTTGCTCGAGCCAGCGACCTTGGGCTCAAGCTGGTGAGCCTTGTTCAAATCAGGTGAGCCTGCACTCAAGCTGGCGACCTTGGGTCTTGAACCTGGGTTCTCCGTGTCCCAGTTTGATGCTCTATCCACTGTGCCACTGCCTGGTCAGACAAAAATAATTTTTTAAGTGACTTGAAACATAGAACTTGATTGTAATTATTTACCAGATCTATCCTAAAGGCAAAAAAGAACAGCAAAGAGACCCTGGCCGGTTGGCTCAGTGGTAGAGCATCGGCCTGGCGTGCAGAAGTCCCAGGTTCGATTCCCGGCCAGGGCACACAGGAGAGGCGCCCATCTGCTTCTCCACCCCTCCCCCTCTCCTTCCTCTCTGTCTCTCTCTTCCCCTCCCGCAGCTAAGGCTCCATTGGAGCAAAGATGGCCCGGGCGCTGGGGATGGCTCCTTGGCCTCTGCCCCAGGCGCTAGAGTGGCTCTGGTCGCAACAGAGTGATGCCCCGGAGGGGCAGAGCATCGCCCCCTGGTGGGCAGAGCGTCCCCCCCTGGTGGGCGTGCCAGGTGGATCCCGGTCGGGCACATGCGGGAGTCTGTGTGACTGTCTCTCCCCGTTTCCAGCTTCAGAAAAACACAAAAAAAAAAAAAAAAAAAAAAAAAAAAAGAACAGCAAAGAAAACTTGAATTTTGCTATTTTAATACCTTTATGTGTATATTTAGTACAAAGCAAATAACTAATGATGTTGATGTTATTCGGAACTAAAGTTTCCAGTGAAAAGAAGAGATATATGCCTCATATTAAAAAGTAGAGCCTGACCTGTGGTGGCGCAGTGGATAAAGCGTTGACCTGGAAATGCTGAGGTTGCCGGTTTGAAACCCTGGGCTTGCCTGGTCAAGGCACATATGGGAGTTGATGCTTCCAGCTCCTCCCCACCTTCTCTTCTCTGTCTCTCTCTCCTCTCTTTCTCCCTCTCTGTCTCTCTCTCTCTCCCTTTCTCTCTCCTCTCTAAAATGAATAAATAAAATTAAAAAAAAAATTAAAAAAAAAAAAAAAGTAGAAGCCTGGAATCTTTCATTTGAATTACAAATATTAATATGAACTCATGATTTATTTTCTCTTTCTAAAGAACATATAATATTTCTTAGATGTGTCTGCTGAGCCTGGAAGCCTAAAATTAATAACCATTCAGGAGTAATGGTGTCCCACTGTTTGGATTATAGCCTTGGGAAAATAGTTGATTCAACCTTGCCATTCTAGAAAACAAGGAAGAAATCCAAGATGACTGAGTCATGTCAAAAATGGCATAGCCGAAGTGAAAAGACTCCCATTGTTCCATGGCTGGTTGGTTCAGTGGTAGAGTATCATTCTGGCATGTGGATGTCCCAGGTTCGATTCTGGTCAAGGTAAACAGGGGAAGTGATCATCTACTTCTCCACCCTTTCTCCTCCCCCTTCTCTCTCTCCCTCTCTCAATTCCTCTCCCACAGCCATAGCTCAATTGACTCATTCAATTGCAGTGGCCCTAGTTGCTGAGCATGGCCCCGTGGAGCCTCTGTCTCAGGCACTAAAAATAGCTTGGTTGTGAGCATGGCCCCAGATGGGAGTTGCGAGGTGGATCCCAGTGGGAGTGCATGTGGCAGTCTGTCTCTGTATCTCCCCTTCTCTCACTTGGAAAAGGAAGGGGAAAAAAATAAAAGACTCCCATTGGACTAAGCATGTGTGGGAGCAGGGAAATGTGGAAAACCTCTGTGCCTCCCACTAAATATTGCTGTACACCTAAAACTCTTCTAAAAAATAAAGTATGTATGTATCTTAAAAAAAAAAATTTTAGACTCCCTCTGGCAAAAGGTAAGACAATTTGAGTATGAAAAGAATAATGACAATACAAGAAAACTATCAAAGCTATACAATTCTTTGAGATTGAAGAACAACAACAATAAAATAGGTTTTCATGGAAGGCTGGTTGGGAACGAAACTCATTATTCTGAAAATTAGTGAAGGGGAAAGGTCAAGCACTTAACCAGCTTTTCTTGAACAAACTATTTCAGGGCGATCAAGTAACTATTATAGTTGAGGGAAAAGTCCTATAAAAAGTAGAGTTTCAGGTAAAACACTCTTAATGAACTACAAGAATTAAGCAATGATCATCCATGGCTGCTATGTCACCAAGGGAGAAAATGATGGGTAACTTTATATCAGAGAAATCTCTCTTATCATCAATAAAAGTGGAACATTACATGCCTCCTGTGATACAGCCAGGAGTATTCAGCCCTGCCCCGCCCCCTGCTCCCCTGCCCCCCCCCCCCCCCCACCAGACACATCTGAATAATCCTGTCTCTAGTTCAAACTAACTGGAGAAATTAGGGGAGATAGAGGGACAAATTAAACGACATCAAGAAACAGCAATCTGCCAGACCCAGAGTTTCAATCCTTTTACAGCACGAGTGGCCTTGTTTCTTCGATAGCATTTTAAAGAGAGGAGGCCTGTTTTAGAGCTTTGAAAACTTACACAGTATAACCAGGTACAAACTTTCCATAATAAAAAAATTAATAATTAAGTGAATGACGGGCAGGGAACTGAGGTCATGTGCGAGTTTGTTTTGTTTTTTGTTTTAAGACATTTTGCTGAGCAGAGAATAGGGGGTGTTGCTGAGGAGGAATATGGCATCAGAATAAATTTTTTTTTAGTGTTTAGTTATTAATTTTAGAGAGAGAGGAAGAGGGAGAGAGAAAAACATGGATTTGTTGTTCCATTTATTTATGCATTCCTTGTTTGATTCTTGGATGTGTCCTGACCGGGGACCGAACTCGTAATCTGGTATACTGTATACGGACAATGCTCTAACCATCTGAGCTCCACAGCCAGGGTCAAGAAGAACATTTTCATGGTGGAACAGAGTGAGCACTTTGGAGCACTAATAGGAGTAACCGAAAAGTGAGCATAGAAAGGGAAGGCCACTGGAATGAGGTCCTCGAGGGAAACGAGGCAGGCGTCCTGCTTACAGGACGGTGTCCCACACACACACCGCCCGCCACCTCAGTGTGGAAGGAGCAGTCCTTGGGTTAGATGTACTCAGATCATATACTACCTTATTAAAAACTAAAAAAAATTTAAAAATTAAAAAAAAAACTCTTGGATATTAAACTAATGGCACAGGCACGGAAAGGGAACTGGGGGAGCTTAGCCTTTCGGAAAGAGAAAGGTATATTGGCAATGTAGTTCTCTTAACCTCAGGGAGAGCCCACACGTTTAGTCAGATTTTCAATGTTGTTATGACTTTTTTTTTTACAGAGACAGAGAGAGTTAGAGAGAGGGATAGTTAGGGACAGATGGGAATGGAGAGAGATGAGAAGCATCAATCATCACTTTTTCGTTGTGACACCTGAGTTGTTCATTGATTGCTTTCTCATATGTGTCTTGACCGTGGGGATACAGCAGATCGAGTAACCCCTTGCTCAGCCAGTGACCTTGGGTCCAAGCTGGTGAACTTTTGCTCAAACCAGATGAGCCCGCGCTTAAGCTGGCGGACTCGGGGTCTCGAACCTGGGTCTTCCGCATCCCAGTCCGATGCTCTATACACTGCACCACCACCTAGTCAGGCTTGTTATGACTTTTTAAATTTTGATGGATGTGGCATGTTTGTGAGATTCTTTTGTTTATAGCTCTTTACACTATTTCAAACTATTTTGGCTCATGAATAGTGACCATTCAATGCTTGTTCTACATGTCTTATAAAAACGTGAACCTTCAAAGCAATTAGTATGCTCTTTAGCCCATACCAGTCGTTATAATCAATGTTAAAATGTTGTTTCATATGCAAATGAATAGAGTGGCTGCCTCATTCTCCTCAGTCATTCAAGGGTTGTAAATATTGTACTATCTTTTTTCCATTTGGCCTGTAATCAGAAAAGTAGCTCTGCTGCAAGTAGTGATTATCTTACAGTGTGTTTCAAGATCCTATTATTAACCACACTTAGACCATATGAACCTGGCGAGACTAGTTGGCATGCTGTCAGGCTGAACTCACATCAGCTGTTGCTCTCAATAGGGTGAAGGGGTGCAAATACTTCTTTACTTTCTCTCAATTTTGCTTTTTCTTAGCAGGAGGTTTTCAACCCAAATTGTTAAGCATATGGTCTTTGAAAAACTGAGAGACATTGCTAGATGTTTAGCCACAAAATCTCTGGAATTTATTGCATTCTTCCATTTCTCCTTAAAGGAAATACTTTACAATTTAATCTTGTTATACATAACCACACTCATACTTAATTTTCCATATATATATTTTATATATACATATGTGCATATATACTTTGTAAAAGGGTGTGGTTATTTCTTTTTCTTCCCATTCTTTTTGTTTGGCTTGGCTCCTCCATCTCCCTCTCTTTCTCTTTTCCTCCACTTCAGTGCCTGTAAAGCCAGTAGCCACGGCCACCATCACAGCCGCCTGGCCCATGCAGGTTTGCATTTGATTTGGACAGACGGTAATGAAACAACAGAGCCAAGAACTAAGAACTGGTGGGCCATCACCTTTAATCCTAGCTCGCACCCGGCAGGTGAGAAATACACACAGTGGGAAAATACTTCCCTTTCCATTCAGGGCTCCCAAAGCCACTGACTCATTCGAGTTTCCTAGAATCAAAGGTTTCTACCTCACCAGCTTTATTCACCTCTGTTCCCCATCTCTTTCTCTCTGCACAAACTAGCTTCTCCTTCAGCACTCCGCCATCTTGGCTGCTTCTCCACTCTAATGCTAATTTCAGGAACCGAGAGAGAGCAAGTCCCCCATCTGCCCTATTTTATAGTGTAGAAATCAAAACCTCTAAGCCAATATACAAATAAGGAAGTCTCTGATACAAAGTCACTTATCTGAGGCATAAATGGGATTCCTCATGAGAGTGCACCACCCCACATCATGCAACAGTCAAGGATGTCGGGAAAAGCTTAGTTTTGAAAAGATCTTAGTATTAACAGGGCATGAAAGGCTTAGTCTTAAAACTAAGCCTTAGGCTATAATGACTTTGCTGGCTTACAGCCTGTCTCCCACACCCAATGCAAACTATAAGCGAGCAAACCTATACATCATATTTACAAACTTATTTGACCCACAATGCCCAAGGTCACCTATGCTGAGAACCTGAGATAGCCTCCCATGTTTTCTCCTTACTTAAGTATTCTTAGACCTACACGAAAGTACGTATCTCTAAACGGGATCATAGCATCTCCTACATTTCCCATTCACTGTGGACCAGCACCTGGTGGCAACCCCTCCCAGGCCTCCTGTTAAGCTCCACTTCTTTCACTAAATGGCTGGAAGGTTCCCTCATGTGGCTGTGCCTTTGATGAGCCTTCCCTTTGTTGCCGGGTTTTGCCCTATGAACAGCAGTGCCACAGTGAGTCTCCCTGTTTATTTTAGTGGTCTTGAACCCATATCTTTACACATGGTTATTCGTATTTGATAAATTCTCAGTAGGAGAGCTGCCACTAAATTTATTCATTCTTTTAAGAGATGTTGTCCAAGTACTTTCCAAAAAGGAAAGAGAAAGTCAAGGAGAGGAAGATGAATGTGGATAAAACACTCCCCCCCCCCCCGACTTTAAATTGTGTAGATTGAAGGAGGGGACAATGCAGTGTAAAGACCAACCCAGCTGACATTATTAGTAATTCTTCTAAAGACCCCGGATTTCCCTAGGTCACTGCCTGCGACTCTGTGGATGGGGGCCTTCCCGAGATGTGCATTGAGCGACATTCTGGGACTGTGTACTTGGAAAGATTAGAAAGGAAGGGTCATGTTGTGAAAAACACAGGTTTGGGGAACCGAAGGGACTTAGCTTTATGTCGCAGCTTTACCACTGTCTGCTGAGATCTTGGGCAAGTTACTCAACTTTCAGACTTCACTTTTCTCATCTGCAGTATAGCGATGGTGACACCAGCCTGCAAGCGTGGCTATGAGAGGAGGGTCTGGCACTCATTAAAAGTGACAATATTTCTCAGATGCCTTCATTATAACTCTTTCCCCCAGCAGTTGAAAACTTGTCGAAGCAAGGAACGGTATCGAATTCATCCTTTCTTCGTTATATAGCCAATCTCTAATTTGGTTTTCCCTCCTACTGTCTCAAGGTCTTTTGCTCAGTTAAACCAGCATTGGTTAAAAATAAAGGCAAGCCTGACCAGGCGGCAGCACAGTGGATAGAGCGTTGGACTGGGACGCAGAGGACCCGGGTTAGAAACCCCGAGGTTGCCGGCTTGAGCCGCTTGAGTGCAGGCTCACCGGGCCTGAGCACAGAGTCACTGGCTTGAGCGTGAGATCATAGACATGACCCCAAGGTCGCTGGCTTGAGCCCAAAAGTCGCTGGCTTGAGCAAGGGGTCACTCGCTCTGCTGTAGCCCCCCCACCCCCAGTCAAGGCACATAAGAGAAAGCAATCAGTGAATAACTAAGGAGCCCCAATGAAGAACTGATGTTTCTTATCTCTCTCCTTTCCTGTCTGTTGTCCCTATCTGCCCCTCTCTGTGTCTCTGTAAAATAATAATAATAAATAAAGGCAAAAACAAGAATTTCTTATTCTGGAAAGTTTCGGATTTAAAGTAAAACAGAGTGATCTAAAGAACCACCAGGATCCACTACATAGACTCAACAGGGTCAGCAGGTTGATAATCTTTATTCATCCATTTCACAGTCACTCCTTTCCACCAACCACCCTTCCCATGGAGTATTTTAAAGTGAAACCCAGCAATTATGTCAATTGTTAATACTCACGTGTATTTCTAATAGCAGTTCTCAAAACGCGAGCCGGAAACCTCTGAGGGTCTCCAGCACTCTCAGGAGATCAGTCAGGTCAACACGATTTTTTTTTTGTTGTTGTTTTGTTGTTATTTTTTTACATAGACAGAGAGTCAGAGAGAGGGATAGACACGGACAGACAGACAGGAACGGAGAGATGAGAAGCATCAATCATTAGTTTTTCGTTGCGCATTGTGACACCTTAGTTGTTCATTGATTGCTTTCTCTTATGTGCCTTGACGCGGGCTTACAGCAGACCAAGTAACCCCTCGCTCGAGGCAGCAACCTTGGGTCCAAGCTGGTGAGCTTTTGCTCAAACCAGATGAGCCTGAGCTCAAGCTGGTGACCTCGAGGTCTCGAACCTGGGTCCTCGGCATCCCAGTCCAATGCTCTCCAGGGGTCTCCAAACTTTTTACACAGGGGGCCAGTTCACTGTCCCTCAGACCATTGGAGGGCTGCCAAATACAGTGGTCCTCTCACTGACTACCAATGAAAGAGGTGCCCCTTCCAGAAGTGCAGTGGGGGCTGGATAAATGGCCTCAGGGGGCCACATTGCGGCCGGTGGGCCGTAGTTTGGGGACGCCTGCTCCACTGCGCCATCGCCTGGTCAGGCTCAACACGATATTTTTATAATGATAGTAGCATTTTGCTTGTCTTTTTCACTTTCATTCTCTCATGAAAACACAGTGGAGTATTTCAACACAGACTGAATGATACAGCAGGTCTGAGAGTCCAGCTGTCTCTGACTAAACCAGATTTGAGAGTTGCCATTTTTTTTTTTTTACAATCTGTTTACAAAGTGTTAAACAATGTCACTGTTCTCTATTTTTTGTCTGGAAAAATAAAATTATTCTTTTACATAAAAATAAGTACTTGCCTGACCTGTGGTGGTGCAGTGGATAAAACGTTGACCTGGAAATGCTGAGGTCGCCGGTTCGAAACCCTGGGCTTGCCTGGTCAAGGCACATATGGGAGTTGATGCTTCCAGCTCCTCCCCCCCTTCTGTCTCTCCTCTCTAAAATGAAAAAAAAAAAAAGTACTTAATATGTGGTGGGTTTATGTTTTGCTATTTTATAAAGAATTTAATGGAAGCCTGATCTGTGGTTGCACAGTGGGTAGGGTGTTGACTTGGAATACTTAGGTCGCCGGTTCAAGGCCCTGGGTTTGCCTGGTCAAGGCACCTGTGGGAGTTGATGCTTCCTGTTCCTCTACTCCTTCTCTCTCTCTCTCTCTCTCTCTCTCTCTCCTCTCTAAAATAAATAAATAAAATCTTAAAAAAAAGAATTTAATGGATATTTTAAAAGTTTGTCAGTTTTACTTTCTAATATAGAGTAAAATACAAAGCAAAGCTCTTTGAGGTCTTCAATACTTTCTTAAACTAGTTTTTAAATTGAGATTCAATTCACATACCATAGGATTCACCGTTTTTTAAATATATAATTCAGTAGGTTTTAGTATACTTACGAGGTTGGGTAACCATCACCAGCAGCTAATTCCAGAACATTCTTATCACTCTAAATTGAAACCCCATGCCCTCTAGCTGTCACTCCCAGTTCTTTGTCACCACCCCCTGAGAACCACTAATCTCCTTTCTGACTCTACTGACTTGTCTATTTTGGGCATTTCATATATATGGGCTCTTTCGAGTCTGGCTTATTTCATTTGTCATAATGTCTTTAAAGTTCATCCATATTGTGACATATATCAGAACCTCATTCCTTTTTATGGTGGAACAATCGTCCACTGTACCCATATACCCCGTTTGGTTTACTCATTCATCAGTTGATAGACTTTTATGTTGTTTCCGCTTTGGTATACTATAAATAATGCTGCTGTGAACATTTGTGTCCAAGTTTTGTATGTTTTTAGTTCTCTTGGCTATATCCTAGGAATAGCATTGCTGGGTCATATGTTCAACTCTATGTTACTCTGTTTTTTTGAGAAACTGTCAAACTGTTTTCCACAGCAGCTGCACCATTTTATATTTGAATCACCAGTATGTAAGCATTCCAATTTCTCCACATTCTTGCCAAAATTTATTTTCAGTGTTCTTTAGTCTAGCCATCCTTGTATGATTCTGTAATTTTTAAGAGTGTAAAAGATTCTGAGACTAAAATGTTTGAAGGTTGATTTTCTAACAAATAGTTTTTAAAAACACTAAAAAAAACCCACACACACACACAACAAATGCATAGACACAGGACTGATTAGGGGTTTCCAGATGTAGGGTGCTGGGGAGTGGGCAAAACGCCTGAAGGTAGTTTCAAGGTACAAATGTCCAGTTATAAAACAAACATATCCTGGGGATATAATGAACAGTATGGTGAATATAGTTAATAACACTGTATTGTATATTGTGAAGTTGCTAAGAGAGTAGATCTTAAAGATTCTTATCACAATCCCTGGCTGGCTAGTTCGGTTGGTTGAAGCATCATTCTGAAACACAGTCCCTACCCCAGTTCTGAAACCAATCATTTCCTAAGGAAGTGCTGGTTCCTCTTAATGAGAGGTGGCATTTAGATTATGAATTTGGGCACTAGGGTTGCTCACAGCCATTAGATTGTCACTGCTTCTTGGCTTTTTCAGTGAACACAGCTAGGACATATGTATTTTGTACAAAGATAAAACGCAATCATAAATTTATACTATGATTGCCAATTCACGTTTTCTTTATAAAAATTTTTTATTGTATTTTAGAAAAAGGAAAGGAGAGAAACAATGATTTGTTGTTCCAGTTATTTATGCATTCATTGGTTGTTTCTTATATGTTCCCTGATCGAAAATCAAACCCACAACCCTGGCGTACTGGGATGATGCTCTGATTGACTGAGCTATCCTGCCAGGGCTGCCAATTCAAGTTTTCAGGTTTTTTTTTGTTTGTTTGTTCGTTTGTTTTTTTTACAGGGACAGAGAGAGAATCAGAGAGAGGGATAGACAGGGACAGACAGACAGGAATGGAGAGAGATGAGAAGCATCTCACAATCATCAGTTTTTCATTGTGACACCTTAGTTGTTCATTGATTGCTTTCTCATATGCACCTTGACCGTGGGCCTTCAGCAGACCGAGTAACCCCTTGCTTGAGCCAGCGACCTTGGGTCCAAGCTGGTGAGCTTTTTGCTCAAACCAGATGAGCCCACGCTCAAGCTGGCAACCTTGGGGTCTCAAACCTGGGTCCTCGGCATCCCAGTTCGAGCCTCTATCCACTGCGCCACTGCCTGGTCAGGCCAATTCAAGTTTTCAATTACAGAATTTACTCCCGACTTTACTGATTTATCTTTTACTGAAGACTCTAACAACATTAGGGTTCTAACAACATTAAGACACTTATTTGCTATTTTATATTCATATATGTACAATATACATAATATACACAATAGCATCTAAATAAAAATACCACTATGCTAACAAATATTATACCTAAATGCAGTTTGGTTTCTTTGCAATTCTTTTTTTATCACTAGGCTATGTCACAATAAGGACATATAGTAAAAAGAATGAGTTTTAAAATCAGCTTCATATCGTTCTGTGTGGTTAGAGGAGTAACTCCATAAACACTTGGATTAATGGCTTTTTTCCTTTTAAAAAATGCTTTGTTATTTTCTTTTTAAAAATTATGTAAAACATATAGTCAAACTATAAAATACAATATATAAAGTCTAGCTTCCACCCCCATTTCTCTCACCCTGTTCTTCTATGTGTTACCATTTTTAAGTTTGTAATTCATACTTCCATTGCCTCTTCTAGGAAATGTGAGCAAATCACACTTCAAAGAAGACAGGCAACATAGTCTCAGCCTTGCTTTCTTCACTGAATGTGTATGAGAGTTGCATGGTCTTCCACAGAGATGGTCTTCATTCGTTTGTGCAGCTGCACAGAACAGCATTGTGAGGATGTAGCATGGTTTATTCAGCCAGTTCTCTTTGATGGTCATATGGGGTTCAACAAACATTTATTGCACAACTGAAATTGTGCCAGGCACTGAGAATAACTACATGGTCTCTGGCCTCAGGAAACTCTGAGTGTAGAGGGGAGATCTCTGCAGTACAAGACTTTCCTCATAAGGGAGATCTTGGATCAGCTTAGCACGACGGGCCCCTGGAACAGGGAAGGCAGGCTCCTACACAGGACAGCAATACTTGGCTGTGGGTTGCTGTCTTCCTGGCACACAGACCTTACACAGTATAGGAGAATCCCCTTTGGAGGAAAATAATTTTTATCCATGTTATAAATTGCTTAGAAAATCATGAGTGCCACCAATTGGTCAAAAAAGGCAAGGCCAAGTGAAAAAAAGGCAGAGAAGGGTCCTAACCCCAAAAATCCCCCAAAAGGAGGAAAGGTAAATTAATACGAAAGCTGTGGTTTAACAAGCTAACACTTGTGTATAACTTATCACTGAACAGAGAGTTCTCTAAGTAGTTTACATGTATATATTTAACTCCTTTTTTTCTCCTAACAAGCCTAGGAAATAGGGACTATTATTACCCGCATTTCACTGTTACGGAAATAACCTAAGTTTTGCCCAAGGTCACACAGCGAGGGAGGGAGTTAGCAAGGAAGGAATCACTGGAACTTGCAGAGTGCCTTCTCCAAGGTAGAAGTATAATACTGTACTTCTCTCTGCACCGTAACCACTCCCTGGGGAGAACAGACTCGCGATCGCGCGCGCGCGCACACACACACACACACGCACACACACACACACACAACTTTTTCTGGACTCTTGAGGGCTGAGGCTGGAAGAATCCCAAAGCCAGTCAGCGACCTGTTGGGTGACGGGCGGAAGCTGAATCCGCGGCGCCCGTGCACCCAGCAGCACAGGTCTGCGTCCGACGCCTACCAATCTGCGCCGCTGCCCACGACTTGGCACCACGAAGTTTGCTATCCAAGGCTGCTCCTGTATAGCTTCATTTAGGAAGCTGTATGAAGTCACGGACGAATTTCCTCGTTTGGCCAGGCACCCTGACAGGCCCTGGGGAACCCAAAGTGAATTGGACATAATCCTATTCCCAGAGGCAGAGCGGGGCACAAGCAATGCCGACGCGGTGTGAGACCCGCTATGACAAAGGATGGCGCGGGCCCGTGGCTCTTTTTCCCATTCAAAACCGAACCTAAGTCTTGCTGCTGAGTGAAGCTGCCCGCTCGCTCAGGCTGGCTCGCGGTGCCTCCTGCTGCCCAGAACCAGCGGCGCGCTCCGCTGCCCGAGCGAGATATGTTCCCAACTTGGGACGTGACACTGGCATCAGTCCTCCCAAAGCCAACACCTTTGAAGAGCCCATTGCAAAGGAAATGCTCAAGTTTGCTCAGAACTTCGCCACAACCTGAAAGCCAAACAGCGCGAGAATGACACTCAACCCCAAAACAAAAAGCACAAAGTAACAGCTCAGAGATGTCTTCAGATAAATATAATAGATCCTTCAAGTTCACGTCAGACGGGTAATGTGCCGACGTCGTAACAAGTTTTGAGGGAGGCACATGTCACACAAAAGCGTGAACACCCAATCATCACACTTATGAACCAAAAAAGGATCGTCGAGAAGGGTTGGATAAAAATTCTTTAAGACAAACCACTGACTTTTCAGAAAGGGTGATATTCAGAGCCCATATGTATTCGACCTTGACACACAATATCCTCTATATTTTCAAATATCACCAATATTCCGGGACTTTTCCTTTGTTTCTACCTCAATAAGCGAAAACAGACACAAAACTAGTGATCGGGTCACTCTCTATGCAAATATTTCGCCATAGCTCCACCCCTTTATTACACCTGACTCTCCTGCGTTACGACAATTGGTCGTGAAATGACGAGGCGTGGACGCCGTATTGGCGGATGCTAGCCCTGTGCTTTGCGGCAACGACGTTAGCGAGGTCCGTGTCCTGATAGGCTCGGGATGTGCTGGATGGGTTGCAGGTACCGGTCGCCGTTTTCCTGTCATGCTTTAGGGTTTATACATTAAACTCTGAGTTTCTTTGGTTTTTGTTTTGAGTTTTCACGTAGGCGAGAGCAGTTTCTCCACGTCCCCGTTGGGAGTCTGAGACTCGGTTCTTACCCCCGAGAGGCCCGATCCCTTCCGTGCATCTTGCCCTTCACGCCCTCTTGACTCTTCCGCGGTCCGACCTGCCCTCCCTCCGCCTGGATGCCTCTCCGTCTCGTCGGGCTTTAGAGCTGTGTTTGCGGGGCGGCAGCTCCCGGGGACCGTCCGGCCCTCTTTAGCGGGTCCCCTCCCGCCCCCGTCTCCGTCCTCCGGGGGGACCGGCCGGCCCCGGGCCGCAGGCGGGAATGGAGCCGGGCGGCGCTCGGGCATCGGCCCCGCAGGCGGGAATGGAGCCGGGCGGCGCTCGGGCATCGGCCCCGCAGGCGGGAATGGAGCCGGGCGGCGCTCGGGCATCGGCCCCGCAGGCGGGAGTGGAGCCGGGCGGCGCTCGGGCATCGGCCCCGCAGGCGGGAGTGGAGCCGGGCGGCGCTCGGGCATCGGCCCCGCAGGCGGGAGTGGAGCCGGGCGGCGCTCGGGCATCGGCCCCGCAGGCGGGAGTGGAGCCGGGCGGCGCTCGGGCATCGGCCCCGCAGGCGGGAATGGAGCCGGGCGGCGCTCGGGCATCGGCCCCGCAGGCGGGAATGGAGCCGGGCGGCGCTCGGGCATCGGCCCCGCAGGCGGGAATGGAGCCGGGCGGCGCTCGGGCATCGGCCCCGCAGGCGGGCTCCTGCGGGCCGGGAGGGCGGCCTTCCGCCCTGGGACAGGCCTTCTCCCGGGTCCTGAGCCGTCTCAGCGGCCAGGAGTCCCGACGGGGCCCGGCCGGCAGCGCGGCTCTTCGAGACCTGGGCGCCCTGCTCGACGCCACCGAGTGGGAGCGGCTCTGGGACGGGGGTGGCGCGGCGGCCGGCGGGCCCGCGCTGCTGGGGGCGGTGGCCGAGGCGCTGCGGAGCCATGCCGCCCCCGCCCCGGAGCCGGACGGCGGAGGGGACGGGTCCCCGGCGGTGGCGGAGAGGGCGGCCGCCGTCGGGCTCCTCTTGATGAAGCTGTTGAGGAAGGCCGAGGCAGCCAAGCCTTCCTGGGCCCTGCCGGCGTGGAGGACAGCCCTGCGTCCCCTGGCCGGACCCGTCTACCTGTTCGCCGCCACACACCGCCTGGAGCAGCCGTGGACCGGGCCGAGCTCCCGGGAGGCCGCTGGAGAGGTGCTCGCCTCCCTGCTGCGCGTCACCGAGTGCGGGTCTGTGGCCGGGTTCCTGCGCGGGGAGAGCGAGGACGAGCCCGGCAGCTTTCCCGTGATCCTGGGGCTCCTCCAGCCCGACTTGGATAAGTGAGTACCCCTGCCACGAGCCGAGCCTCAGCCTGTTCCAGAACGCTGGAGCTCGGGAGGACCTGGGTTTCTTCATCCGGAAGGTCAAGGTGTTGAAATAGATCTCTTAAGACCTGGAAAGGTCGGGCCTTGCTCTAAATGACGTGACTGGAGAGCAGTCAATTTGACTTGAGCACCCGGGTCTTCAGACTTCGTCTTCTGGGCTCCTTCCGTCCCCGGGAGGACTCCCTGGAGATGGGAAGGTCTGTCTCATTTCTTTAGACTGAACTCGGGTAGGTGAGGGTGGGCACTTGGAGAGGATTTAAACTTACGGTTTGAAGTTTAACTTAGGGATCTTGACACTCATCGCTAGTAGAGATAGTTACCAGATATGGAAGCAGTGTTTGGAATGAAAAATAAAAAACTTTAGATTGTTATTAGATAACGTGCTTTTTGCGAGTTTCCACTTGCTACTGTGTATGATTAGCGGACATTTGTTCCTGTCCAAAACAACTGGGGAGACATCTTGAAATTTGGTCCTGTCCAAAACTTCCACGAAGACATGTGAATCATGCCAACCCACCTACTTAACCCCATGTGCCATTACCGGTGAGGCTATCCAGTTTACAAGGGTTGGCAATACAGTTACAACATAATTATTGGACTCATGTATTGATCCTGTGAAATAGTATAAATAAATGCTATGGCCTCTTTGAGCTCAGGGACATTTCCTAAGCGTGGACATTGTTAACAGGACCAAATGTCAAGGACCGTTTGTCATAGATCAAATATGCTCATGGATGCTTTGCACAGGACGAGATTTCATGGACCTTTTGTGTGAACAAATTCTCTACAGATATTTTTGACAGGACCAAATAAATGTCCTGCAAAGGTATCTGTAACACTGTGGAATTGGGAAAAAATATGTATATAACTGTCATTTTACTAGGAAGTTGGAATTAAAAGGCTTAGTTTTGAGGCCGATGGGGCTTCCTTTTATTGCTTCTGAGTAGGACCAGGCCAGATACTCTCTCTGAACCTGTTTCATTATTTGTAATATAAAGATAACATTACCTATTACATTTATTTTGAAGATTAGTTGAGTAATGTGTGTAAACTCATAAGCTACAAATTGCTGTTCAAATATTGATTCATTTGTTTCCTTCTAATAATAGTGATAATTTCAAGACATTTCTGTTACTCATCTAAGTTATTTTGATCCAGATCTTAATATGTATGTTAATAACATAAGGAGTTACCTTATGTGGGATCTATTTTTTTCAAAGACAAGGAAATACTCTGTTTAGCTTAATTTTCGTTGCTAGTTACCACCATGCCACTTTACTTAACTTGGTTTCACATCCCCATTTAGGGAGTCCTGGAAGAATAATCCTGCCACCAAACACGTTTTCTCATCGACTCTGCAACAGGTCACTCGACCCTGGCTGAACCAACATTTAGAAAAGATACTTCCCCCAGCATTGCTCATCTCAGATGACTATCAAACTGAGAACAAAGTCCTGGGGGTGCAGTGCCTCCATCACATTGTGCTGAACGTGGTGAGCAACCTCTCCTCTGTCGTCTGCATTGATGGGACAGACCGAGTCATGGCTGTTCCCCAGTCCTGATACCAGTGTTATTGTTACCGATGTTTATATCTTTTATTAACTGGCTTTCTGTTAATGCTGTTTTGTGACTACATTCACTTATATTTTTGCTCTTTATACTGATTCCATCTGCTAACCTCGTAGAGGTTGTATCTCATAGGTAATAAATGTAGGAAACATTCTGCTGTCGAATTGAATAGCCAGAGTTTGGGTAATAAACGATTGATTTTCAAGGAGAAAAAAGAAAAATCAAACCGAGCGGGATTACACCCACATGTTTAAGCAATTACTCGAGGAAGTTTGTTTGTTTCTTTCGTGGCTGCATATCATGGAGCTTTTGAAATATACACAGTAGTAGAGAGTAGGATAACAAATCCCGTAACTCAGGTTTTAAGATGATCAACACTGTGCCAACCTTGGCTCACCTTAACTGGGTCACTTGTCCGGTTGCAGCCAGCCGCGGACTTGCTGCAGTACAACCGGGCCCAGGTCCTCTACCACGCCCTCTTCAACCATCTCTACCTGCCGGAGCACCGCCTCATCCAGGTACTGGGCAGGGTCGCTGGTAACTGTGAGTCTTGAGTTCTCAGCTTTGAGTGGAATGTGGCATTATGTGAATAAGAAGAGTTGGGAGATGTTTTCTTGGAAAGTGAGAATGATAACTGACAAACGGAAATGACTGAGGTAACAACAATCAGTGAAAACACCTTGATACCAGGCAGGCATGCACCTTCTTCGGTAGCCACAGAAAAACCAGAGTTCTGTCTTCCCTTGGGGCAGCTTTATCTCTGAAAAAGTTGTTTTTATTAATTTAAGTGTCCTTCCTTCTGTGCTGCTTTATCAACACTCACACCTGACACCCCTTGAATGCTGGATACGCTGTCATTTATTCTTGCCTCCAGGAGACAGGGCCAGTAACCGCTGTCGGCCCAAGAGTGAGTGAATCTGACAGGGCTTCTGGCCCCAAGAGACCCTTTGGATGATGTTTATGTAAACACATGAATATCTATACATAGGCCTATAGTACACGGTGACAAATCTGTTAAAAGAGGTTTGAATGGACCCTGGCCAGTTAGCTCAGCCAGTTAGATGTCATTGCAAAACACCAAGGTTGTGGGTTCGATTCCCAGTCAGGGCACATAGAGGAAGTGATCAATTAATGTACAACTAAGTGGAACAACAAATGAGTGCTTGCTTCTGTTTGTCTCTATAAAAGCAATCAATTAAACAAAAAAGATGTTTGTATGAAGTAGAGTGAATGTCCAGCAATAGGCAACTAACCAGGTTGGTGGCGTTGGGTGATTGTAGGGTTCCAGAGCCGGTGGCACTTGCTTTTAAAAGATCAATGAGTTTCTTACGAGGGGGAAGAATATTCGCAAGAGGGAAGAAACAAGTTCATATTTTATCACTACCCACCACTAACCCCTCCCTTTGCCACCTTTTTTATTTTTATTTTATTTATTTGTTTTTAGTGAGAGGAGGGGAGACACAGAGACAGACTCCCACATGCACCCCAACCAGGGTCCACCGGCAAGCCCACTTGGGGGCGATGCTCTGCCCATCTGGGGCCCTTGCTTTCTTGCATCTGGAGCCATTTTATTAGTACCTGAGGTGGAAGCCATGGAGCCATCCTCAGCTACCCAGGCCAACTCCCCCAATTGAGCCCTGGCTGCAGGAGTGGAAGAGAGAGGGGTGGAGAAGCAGATGGTCACTTCTCCTGTGTGCCCTGGCCAGGAATTGAACCTGGGACTTCCACCTGCTGGGCCAATACTTGACCGCAGAGCCAACTGGCCTGGGCCTGCCTTTTTTTTTTTTTTTGTATTTTTTTTTTCTGAAGCTGGAAACGGAGAGACAGTCAGACAGACTCCCACATGCGCCCGACCGGGATCCACCCGGCACGCCCACCAGGGGGCGACGCTCTGCCCACCAGGGGGTGATGCTCTGCCCCTCCGGGGCATTGCTCTGTTGTGACCAGAGCCACTCTAGCACCTGGGGCAGAGGCCAAGGAGCCATCCCCAGCGCCTGGGCCATTTTTGCTCCAGTGGAGCCTCACTGCGGGACGAGAAGAGAGAGAGGAAGGAGAGGGGGAGGGGTGGAGAAGCAGATGGGCGCTTCTCCTGTGTGCCCTGGCCGGGAATCGAACCCGAGACTTCTGCACGCCAGGCCAACGCTCTACCACTGAGCCAACCGGCCAGGGCTCTGCCTTTCTTTTTTAAGTGTTGTAAGGCATTAAGAATCCAGGTTCTAATGGCCAAACATGTAAGTATCAGACTCAGTAGTTTAGTGACAATAGACTCAGACTCCTAAAATTTGGGTTCAAGTCCTAGTTCTGCCTTTCTTCCCATTTTATAGTTTTAGCAGAGAACAGTGCTGAGGAGAAAGTATTAACTTATTTGAGACCATTAGATGGAGATAATGTAAAGGAAAATATAAAGTAACATACACTTAATGTATTTCTACTAGTACGTTTTGGAATTTGTGACATAGGCATCAAGACTAGATTACTGAAGTGGCTGGAAACCTCAGTGCTGAGTGCAGATGGGTGACTGCAGTTCCTCCCCATGACTTTCTCCTAGGCTGTGCTCCTGTGTCTGCTGGACTTGTTTCCGGTCCTGGAGAAAGCCCTGCAGTGGCAGGGAGGTGCGGCCCGGCCCACCACGCACTGTGAGGAGGTCCTGCAGCTGGTCCTGACCCACATGGAGCCGGAGCACCGCATCCTCTTACGCAGGACCTACGCCAGAAACCTGCCGGCTTTTGTGAAGAGGCGAGTGCCGGGGCTGCCGAGCTGGCCGTTCTCCCGACCGCCTCGCTGTGGGCTCACAGCTCCTCTTCCGTTTGTAGGCTGGGGATCCTAACTGTTCGGCACATGAAGAGGCTGGAGCGAGTCATCCTTGGTTATCTGGAGGTCTATGATGGCCCAGAGGAAGAGGCTAGACTGAAGATCCTGGAAACCCTAAAACTTCTCATGCAGTACACTTGGCCCAGGTATAACAGCCGAGCGGATGAGTGTGGTAAGAGGGGCAAAACCCAGACTTCCTCCAGAACCTGCCCGGGGCCCATGCTGTGCACAGTAAGGACGTGCCATAGATACATTGACCTGAGAAAACAGCATTGAAAAGATCAAGTACACCCACTGTTGCTTCAGGTATCCATCTCCCTAGATTAATAACACGTTCAATTATCAATGTCCGTTTAGAAGTGCTACAATAAAGGCATGCCTAACTTTGTTCATCCTAATGTTTTCTTACATCCAGTTGGGACCAGAGCACTTCATAGCATTGTTGAACACTGATCAGGAGAATACTAATTTAGGACATAATTGCTTAGAAAGCATTTCACCTTGGGCTAGGCAGGTGTGAGGAGCAATCACTGGTACTCAAACGTGTTAAGGCAACAAAAGGCTTTTGTGCATGAAACAACCAAGTTTAATCCATGTGGAGTCCAGTGTCTGAGTGTTACCTTCTTTAAATGTATCCATCTTTCCCTACATCCCGTTTGTGGCCAGGTTGCAGTTACTCTTTCTCCCCTACTGACCTGTAAGCCCCAGGAGGACAGAGGAGCCCTTTGGTAGACCGAGCACACCGTTTACTCATGTCTGTATTAACGACACAAGTACTGAAGAATAAGTGGACTAAAGTAAAATAGATGAGTGGAACTGAATCAGATGAATACTGTCAGGCCTTACAAGGGCAGGGATGAGGATTCCAAGAAGAGACAGGAGAGCACACATGGGTTAGAAAATGCATGTGATGTACTATGGAGGGCGGCTTGGGAAACATATACCGAGCCAGGACAGGCGGAAGGCTAAGCAGCACACATAGGAAACCATTTAATATCTGTTGGTCAAGGTAGGGATGCAATCTTTTCCCAGAAATACGTTTTTTTAA
The DNA here is from genome assembly GCF_036850995.1 of Saccopteryx leptura. NCBI lineage: Eukaryota > Metazoa > Chordata > Mammalia > Chiroptera > Emballonuridae > Saccopteryx > Saccopteryx leptura. The sequence goes on along the minus strand of NC_089506.1, from coordinate 25,806,638 downwards.
TGCACATTTTCACACTACAAAACTACTTTCTAGCTCCCATTAAGGCTTTTTAGTTTTAATGGTGGTTAAAAAAACCATGCAATTTGTTAGTTTTAAATGTACAGTTCAGTGGCATTAAGTATATTCCAAATTTTGTGCAGCAATCACCACTGTCCATTTCTAGAATAATTATTTTTAATCAAGATAAAACCTTTTGACAAGCTTGGAGTCCAGCGCCTGCAGCCCCTCTGCTGGCTGTGCTGTACAGCAGCCCCAGGGAGGCCCTTGATGGAAGGGGTACAGAAACACGCAAACGAATTGATAAAAATAAAACCTTTGGGAAAGGCTAATAAATATAAACAGACTGGGTTATAATTGACGGTAAGCTAGGATCTGGAGTGACATAAAATTCCATTTGACCCAACTCCGAGAAGCTAAGCTTTTCTCCCTCATTTGTTCACTCCCCATACAAGTTCCAGGACTGTGGGCCAGCTCCTGTTCTCTGGCCGGAGGTGCAGGTCCCCCTAAGGGCAGTCCCAGCTCTCCCGTCAGGAGCAGACATTTCCTTAGAGTGGAACCAGGCTTCTGGAGGGGAGCCAGGTACCCAGGCAGGCAGTGTGTGTAGGTGGGCAGCATTCTGTGGGGAGAAACAGCCTGAAGTTAAGAAATCTGGAGTCTGGTCTCGAGTTGTGCTTCTAGCTCTGTGGTCGTTAAGTCATTTGAGTTCCATTCCTTCATTTATAAAATGCGGGCTTAATACTTGATGGCCTCTGAAGTCTTCTTTACCATGCTGGTTTTGAGTACGAACAAAGATTTTCTTCTTGATTCCAGAATTTCCTGTAGACTCGTGGTCTTGTTGAAGGCTCTCCTGAGACTGATATGTGACGTAGCAAGAGATCCAAACGTCACACCTGAGCCTGTTAAGAATGCCTTGCTGGAGGAGGCCACAGGCTGCCTGCTTGTCCTGGACCACTGCTCTCAAGGACAGGTGAAGGTAAGGGGCTCTCGGCAGCTTAGAGTTTAAGCTAGGCCTCGTTACCCTTGACTGATCCCCAACATTGATTCTAGTTTGCTGTTCCCGTGCCTGACGGAGTCTGTAAGTGAATGTGGGGGTTCGGGTCTCCACCCCAGGACCCTCTGGCCGTCAGTAGAGTTTGAGCAGATGTATTCAGAACTGTTCAGATGAGAAAATCTCTGGGGCTAGGCCAGACAATGGGCAAAAGGATCACTGTCAGTTTGTAAAATTTAAGTTCTGTTCTAGACACTGAGTTTAATAAAAGGTGAAATAATGGGCTAAAGTCACCACAAAGTAATATAGGTCAAGTAATTCAGCTCCCAGAAACATTTCTCATCTTTCAGGGGCAACTGTTTTTCCATATTCTTATTTAGCCACATGACCAAAGAATTCTTTCTTTGGTCTCATATTCCACAGAAGCTAACTTCTCAAAGCCATTGCATGTAATAGCTGTATGAGTATTTATATATATTTAATAACTTGCCTCATTCCGTATCCCATTTAGAAATCTTTCGTTGAAAAGATATAGCAGCATGAAAAAAATTTATATCCTAAAAATATTTAGATAGTGGTTTGTTGTTTCATTAGTTCATTAAGATTAGATTTCATCTTGGCTCTTTCAAGCCCTAGCTCAACCTACTTCGCCTTGGCTGATATTAAGCTGCTTCTTCGTGAGCCAGTAGGACATTTCCAAGTATGCTGACAGTTTTTACAGTTACTCGTTTAGTGAACTGTCCCCTAGTGTCATCCGTTCTTTATGGCACCAAGAAAGAAGAACCAAAGTAAAAGGGGAAAAAAATAACAAAATCAAAGCCTGTTTGGTTTCATATTTCAGGGTCTCCTGGCCAGAGTTCTCCAAAGCTGCGAAGACAGCAAGGTGGTGGACTGTCTCAGGAAAGTGCAGCTTTCCGAAGGCGCCCCCTGCAGAGGGACGTAGGCTCTGTATCACTCTCTTAAAGAGAAGAGGATTTTCTTTTTGTGTAAATGGAATTAAGGAAAAGGTATTTTTATACTGGACACTCTGTTTGCATTCTTTCTCCTTTCCTTTTACTTCCTTATTTGTAAGGAAAGAAGAAAGAACTGAAGCCTGGACATTTCTGAACAGTTGTTGGGGCACCAAGGGTGGGTCACATTTACAATTCAGAAATATTCACAACACAGTCTTGTCTGTTAAACTTCCTGAGCTTGTCGTGCAGTCGCTTCCACACATGCCAAAGCTATAAAAATACTCTGTTTACAACTTTAAGGATTTCTTCCATTCCCTCCCAGATTTCTTGCCCCACAGAAGTGGCATAAATATCAAAACCACAAATATTGTGTTAAATACAACATAAAGAGTAAAATCTAGGTGTATGTAATGAGGATAAAGTTCAAAATGTGCAGTCCTGTTGTACATGTCTGAACAGAAGTCACGTGCTTTTGGCCTTGGCCACAGGCTCTGTCTCCTGCTCATACTCGATCTCCACATATGCTCGTTTTCTCTGCAAGGGGCCTTTCAAGGGGGTTTTGCCTTTGTGTTGGGCATCAAGGGCCTCTTCCTCCTCCTGATCCTCGTCACTGCTGGCATCCAGTTTATCCATGTCCTAACACAGGAGGGAAAAGACAAGAGAGGAGATGCTAGATTCACTCCCCAAACCCCACAGTCCCCTCAATTTAGAACAAATTAGAGAATTTATCTTCCTCTGTGTGTTTGGAAACTCTCTCACCTCAAAATCACTTATGTCACTCTCATCCACCCCATCGTCTTCCACAAACTCTCTTTTTCCCACATCCTAAAATAAAACATAACAGTTAGGTTTAAAAATACATCATGAAAATTCAACTTAGACATCTAGTTTATTCTCTGATAAGTAAATGCACAAGTAACCAGAGTCAGAATCTACTTGCCCGGCCACGAAAACCTACCTATTGCCAAGTTTAACACTTCTGGAATTAGTATGTAAGATTTGCAAACAATTCTTTACACATGCAACTAAAATTATTACTTTCAAATAATAAAAAAATAGTTTACTATACACTGTGATTAAACATCTACTTGCTAAATCTGCTCCTCTCCTACAGACACTATCAAGTACCTCCTGTGCTTAATAGTAAGGTTAAATCCTGTACATTTCAGTAGGTTTCTTAATGATGTATTCTATCAGCTATGAGGGTTACTTGTCCTGCAGGAAAAGTGTTAGAATGCCCACCAATAAGATTAAAATTGTCAATGCAGAGTTAGCTGAACCTGAAGAACACAGCAGCCACTGCTGAACCAGAATTAATCTCATGATAGAAAAATAGGATCAATTAAGTACTTCTGGTTAGGGGACTGAAAATGACACCGTCTCTCCGTTACATCAAAGCAGATCTGGTCCTATAGGTTACTGCTTGACAAAGCAAATATGCAGACAAGGCTTACTTCCTCATCATCTTCATCATCTTTTTCCTCGGCATCTGAAGAGTCACTGTCTGCCTCCTGCTGTTCCAAGGCCCTGTCGAAGGCGTGAATGGGGAAGTTGTAGATGTCGCCATACTGAAGAACATGAACAGATTAGATTGGCTTTTAGTTTGCTTAGCTATTACACTTAAAGTCCACTGTCTGACAAGCATATGATTTTTTTCCTCAGTCAAATGAGAATACTTAATTTGATGAGCAATATTTCTACTTTGTTTTCAAGCATTGAGCAGTGTCTTTAAAAAGCCCATTTCGACATTTAAATAATCAGTGGTTAATACTGAACTGGTAACATCTATGAAGGGTGGAAGCAGATCACTTAAGACTTAGTAGTCTATAAAACCCATGGATTAGAACAAATGTTAAATTTTGCTGACAAAAGGAAATAATAAGGAATAATAAATCTTATCCATATTGTCTCTATAAAAGACATTAAGTCATAAAAAGAGAATAAAAGTTCATTTTAAAGAGCCTTAAAAGAGGAATATGCCCTGGCTGAGTAGCTCAGTTAGAGCATTATCCCCGCTATACCAAGGCTGCAGGTTCAATACCTGGTCAGGCCACATCCAAAAACCAACGAATGTATAAATAAAATGGAACAGCAAATTGATGTTTCCCTCTCCTGTTCCTCTTTAAAATCAATTTCAATTTAAAAAAAAAAAGGAGGTTAATAGGCAGGAGGATCAAAACTGTATGGCTGGGAGAGATCTGGAATTGCTGCCTTTTGGGAAAAGCTGGGAATAACAGTAAAGGCAAAGGCCTCTCTCTCATACTGAATGGAGGGCGAAGGACAACCAAGAGCAGCCAGGACCAATGTTATCTATTTGTATTAGGAATAAAATCAAGGTGAACATCTTTCTAGTATCTTTAACAATAAAACCCATTTCCCACTGTTCCCACATCTTCTCGCATGAGAGTACCACCTAAGAAGTAGTGACCCCAAGCTCCTGGCTTTCTCACCGTCTCTTGCTTAAGCCTCTCTAGCAGCTCCTTTTCAATGGCGTTGTCCAGCTGAGCAGCTATTAGTGCCTTTTCCTGTGAGAGAGAGCAGAGCCGTTTACTTCATCAGCCTGCAGAAGTAGAAGAGACTATCAAGTTCTCATAAGATGCAATCACTTGACCCTCTTGCTATTACTGGGGCTTCTGCCTTTCAGCCTGATAGATTTCTTCTTTACCTCTCAAACCTTCTTGGGAACTTTTCAATTAAAGAAATCCCTAGAGTTTTTTATAAATAGTATTCTATATTAAATTCTAAAGCCTCTGATATACAAAGCTGGTAGGTCATTATACGTTTCAGTATAATATTTTAGAAGATTAGCAATCCTGAAGCAGACCTAAAAGGAACAGAGACCTTCACTCATTTGTTTTCTGAAAGCATCAGATCTCATGATAGACAAACTGTCAGTTTACAGTTTATTGTGTTTTACATTGTTCTTTAAAGTGAGCAGGTGCTTATACCTCAAGAGTGAGCCACTGAAGTATAGGGAGAAAACACTCAAAACGAAAGTTACAGATTTATGCATAATAAAAGGACACTGTGTCTTGACTCTGTCCATAAAGCAAATAGCTGTGTATCAGGTACAGTGAACAAGGAAGGTATCCTAAGGGAAAATACTGCACAGGATGTGAAAGTAGTGATCTTGATTCAGATTACTACAACATATAGCTGTTTACATTTACCTGGTTAAGGGGATTTATAGATGATTCTGAATTGTTTGCAGTAAGATAGGCAGTAGTTATGAAGGTATGCTGATTATTTAATGGTTTAATACTTAAAAATTGAGTTATAGAACGTAACCATGCATTTTTCACAAGAAAAATGTCTCAAATTTTCCAGCCTTCTCTAAAATGAAACAAGGCTGTCAGTATGTAACAGCAGTTTTAAAAAGTAAATTCACTGCCTGACTAGGCAGTGGCGCAGTGGATAGAGCGTCGGGCTGGGATGCGTAGGACCCAGGTTCAAGACCCTGAGGTTGCCAGCTTGAGCGCAGGCTCATCTGGTTTGAGCAAAGCTCACCAGCTTGGACCCAAGGTTGCTGGCTCGAGCAGGACGTTACTAGGTCTGCTGAAGGCCCACGGTCAAGGCACATATGAGAAAGCAATCAATGAACTAAGGTGTCGCAACAAAAAACTAATGATTAATGCTTCTCATCTCTCTCCGTTCCTGTCTGTCCCTATCTATCCCTCTCTCTGACTCTGTGTCTCTGTAAAAAAACAATTAAAAAAAGTAAATTCACTGCCCGGTGGTGGCACAGTGGATCAAGTGTTGACCTGGAATGTAGAAGTTACTGGTTTGAAACCCTGGGCTTGCCCAGTCAAGGCACATACAGGATGCAACTACTATGAGTTAATGCTTCCCACTTCTGCCCCCTTCTAAAAACCAATAAATAAAATATTAAAATATATGTATATATATATGTGTATATATATACATACATATATAAAAATAAAAAGTAAATACACTGGCCCTGGCCGGTTGGCTCAGCAGTAGAGCGTCGGCCTAGTGTGCGGAGGACCCGGGTTCGATTCCCGGCCAGGGCAGACAGGAGAAGCGCCCATTTGCTTCTCCACCCTTCCCCCGCGCTTTCCTCTCTCTTTCTTCCCCTCCCGCAGCCAAGGCTCCATTGGAGCAAAGATGGCCCGGGCGCTGGGGATGGCTCTGTGGCCTCTGCCTCAGGCGCTAGAGTGGCTCTGGTCGCAACATGGCGACACCAGGATGGGCAGAGCATCACCCCCTGGTGGGCAGAGCGTCGCCCCATGGTGGGCGTGCCGGGTGGATCCTGGTCGGGCGCATGCGGGAGTCTGTCTGACTGTCTCTCCCTGTTTCCAGCTTCAGAAAAATGAAAAGAAAAAAAAAAAAGTAAATACACTTAACTGTTCTTTCAAGAGAAAGTTTAAAATGAAAATCGTTCTGTAACTAAATAGAACCTTTTAAACAAAAAAGGGTTACATCTATAACTGACACTACTGAAAACATGTCTTCTATAAAAATTTCAATAACACACTTTAAAAATTTGAAGACATAATTTTTCAATCCATTTAAAAATCTTCCAAATTCACATTTCTAGAGGGATTCAAAATTATTTGGCAAAAAACCAAAAATTTAATTTCTTCTAAAAGGTTTGCATGAACACCTGTTTAACAATTGGTGAATGTAAAATAAAGAGCAAGTACTTAATGCAACCAATCCACAGTGCACTTCCCTAAGTATCTCTGACATAATACCAATTATGAGAGCCCTTGAAGACAAATTTATACTCAGCTAAGAGCCAGAACATCACAATTACACCTATGAGTGCAAGTATACATGTGTGATATTTACAAGTGATATACTGGGGAGTGTACAAAATTTTATTGACAGGGTGAGTAATCAAAAAAGTTTAAAGGCCAATCATAAAACAGATTTGAGATACAGAGGTCTGTGACTAGTGCAAACAAAAGCATCAAATCATTGCTTATTTCTTGTCAGGATATGACAAATGATCAGGTAAATGTCCATTGGCTAGAAGGGAGGTAAGCAAAGCATATACCTAGAATGAAAGAATATTTGAACTTGAACTTGACAGGAAAAGCTAACTCCTGGGTCTTGAACAGCATGAGAAACAGCCTGAGTGAAGTACCAGGTGGAGAGGTACACTGCCCTGCGCCAGAGGCTGGAGGCTCCCGACCAGATGTTCCATGGAGAGTGGACTATTAACATCGCTACTCATTACTTTAATAACAAAGCTGCCTAGGTTACTGAGAAGAACAAATACACTGTAATCTCAATCAGTTCCTTACTAACAACTTCAACCATCCCCCCAAACAAAACCCCTCAATTTAGGGGCCTAATATAACCCAAACTAATAAGTGTCTACTTAACGAACATTCTTCTATTTCACTGCAAAACTACTAGTGCATTTGATTAGAATGCTCAAACCCTGTGGAGGGTAATATGTAAAATCAATGATGCAGCAAAATTCTGAATTCTAAAACATTTGACCTCAAGAATATCAGACAAGGAATTGTGGATCTCTATTTAAGGTCTTCTGTCTGTCCTCCATAAGCTAACTCCTTAAAGCACCCATATTTTAACTTTTGTTGTAAGTCATCACCTTAAAATATGGAGTATCATATCTTATTCAACTGTTATCTATTAGTGAACCATTATCCAAGGCCTGAACAATTCACAGACAATGACTGAATCTCTCATAAGCCCTACCTACACAGCCCTATCCTCAGTGAAAATACAGACCTATACATATCAGAATAGTACGTTACCTCTCTTCTTTTTTCCCTCCGTTCCACCTTCTTACTCAAAGGAACAAGTTTCCTCCTATGGAGAAGAAAACATTTTTAGAAAAACCAAGTAACATGTGCTGTGTTCCTTTAAAAAAAAATAAGGAAAAAAAGGACCAGAATTCATTTTGTAGGGTTCAACTCAATATAGCAATATACATGAAATTTTCTAGATAAATCTAATGCTATATAAACCCCCCCGACATTTTTACATATTAATGTGGCTGTTTCTGTTTTCTTTAGGCATTCTGAGGCCTCTAAGGACATTCACTATGCAAACAGGGATTCAGTGAACTAAGAAACAGGAAATATCTGTGGAAGACTGATGCAGGTCACAATTCAATTAAGTCTGTGGATTTCATATAATTTTTAAAAATTAGTTTTCATTGAATTCAGATTAAGTTCTTATAATCCTGTTTATTCACATTTTTTTTTAAGTGAGAGGAGTGGAGATGGTGAGATAAGACTCCAGCACACACCCGATGGGATTCACCTGGCAACCCCATCAGGGGCCGATGCTTGAATCAGTCCACTGGCTGCCGGAGGAGGATAGGGAGAGAAAGAGGAGAGGGAGGGGAATAAGAAGATGGCTGCTTCTCCTGTGTCCTGACTGGAATCAAACCTGGGACGTCCATATTCTGGGCCAATGCTCTATCCACTGAGACATCGGCCATTGCCTTAGTCACATTTTTTAGGTCATTATTAAATCCCTGATTTTAAGATTCCCTCTGGGAGTTAATAAACAAAATTTTCTGAAGCTGATTTTCAGATGGGGTATATGCTGATGATCAAGTTGTACTATACTGCTTTTAAAATCATGCAAAATCAAAGGGCAGGCCTTTAATCTGAGGTCAAGTTTCTTCTTAGCTTATCACAAAAGGTTTTCCAAAGTTGAATTTTATAGAAAGCACTACTAGAGATTTCACAATCTCTCAGTTTGATAACATCCATGAAAAAATATATTTAAAAATAAATAAATGATCTAAATACTTACTGTCGCTTTAGTGTAAGTTTTCGAATTCGAATTAGGTACTGGGTGATTTTGGTGAATCTCTGCTTACACTTGTGGCGAATGAATCGGGGCCAGTAAATTAGATTTTCATCTATTTGCTCCAGAGCTTTCTCATAGTTTTTATGAAGCCGGACCTAGCAAACAGGAAAAGGAAGCTTGAAGGGCGAGAGGAAACGATTAGATCTTCCTGTTAACACCACCTATGGCACCGAATGAGGATGGCTTCAAAAGCCTTGTCTAGATATGGTCAAGAGAGATAAACGTGGCATTTTTGCTCCTGATCAATGGTTTTTGTCATTTTATGTTCCAGGTCTTCTTACCCGTTCCCAGAGACGCCTAGGAAAAGCTGCTCGTTCTATAACCTTCATATACAAGTAGCACTGTCCTGCAGGATAAAGTAAATGCCTTTAATATCATGTAGATTTAACATCTCTTTAGAAGCTGCTGAGTAGTCTTCATGGAAGCTGAAATTGGGGAGTTACCTTTCTCTTCTTTGATAGTGGCATATTGACTGTTTGCTAAGGGACAGGACGACCGATTACACAGTCCAGTCAGGCTATATTCATTTCTGCAGAAGCCCTGTGTCTTGGTTCTAGAATGGGAGGGACAGCGAGTATTATAAGATGGGCCGCCAAGAAGGCAACTAAAGGAATCTTTGTTAGGTTAATAACTGTAAGGTTGCAAATCGAGACTCACCTTATTTTGAAGGAACAAAATTGCTTGTTTCCTAGTGTATCCCAGATGACCTGCAAGACAAAGTATAAGCCTATTTCAGCTGCTCTCCCCAGGACATGGCAAGGGAAGCCAAGAAACAGTGCTCTAGGGCAGTGCGCGGCTCTCGTGAGGGCAAGTCTTTGAGCAATGAGACGAAAAATGCTTTGTAAAGTAGTTTGACTTCTTTTCTTTACACAAACAACAGATTCTTGGAGAAAAAATAAATACAAATTAACAATAACCATAACCCCATTATAAAATTTCATGAGTATTTTGTAAATACTTTCAAGTTTTTCTATATGTGTGTACATTTCAAGAACCAATATGCCTATAGGTATATTTTCAATATAATGAGATATTATATATTTTGTAACTTTCCTTTTCTACTTAAAATATTCGTCATCAATTTTAAAAGGTTGCACAGTACTAGACTTTTGGATATACATACTATAATTTCATCTCATTGAGGGCAAAGAAAATCACCTACTGCCATCCTCCACTAATGGGTTCTTCATTCATTCAACACTTATTGTATACTTAATGTAAGTAAGGCACCAACATCCCTAAGTGCTGACACACAAGAGGCACTCAAGTATTTGCTGAATGAAGGAAGGTACAGTCTTCTTTTTTTTTTTTTTTGTCTTTTTCTGAAGTTGGAAACGGGGAGGCAGTCTGACAGACTCCCGCATGCACACAACTGGGATTCACCTGGCATGCCCACCAGGGGGTGATGCTCTGTCCATCTGGGGCGTTGCTCTGCCGCAACCAGAGCCATTCTAGCGCCTGAGGCAGAGGCCATAGAGCCATCCTCAGTGCCCGGGCCAACTTTGCTCCAATGGAGCCTTGGCTGAAGGAAGGGAAGAGAGACAGAGAGGAAGGAGAGGGGGAGGGGTGGAGAAGCATATGGGCGCCTCTCCTGTGTGCCCTGGCCGGGAATTGAACCCCAGACTCCTGCATGCCAGGCCAACGCTCTACCACTGCGCCAACTGGCCAAGGCCAAGAAGGTACAGTCCTTAAAGAGTGTTATCTATCCAGTCAAGGAAGACAATATTGTACATACACAAAGCATCACAAAGCAGCAGACTAAGTACAAAAGAGGGATATAAGGGTACGAGAACTTCTAAGTGAGCTGCCTGGAGGATCCAGGAAAGGCTTTAAAGGGGAAAGCATAATTGTAAGGTACGGAACAATATTTTTGGAATTTTATAGAAGGTTTTTGGCAGAGGATGGTAGGAAACAGGTCAGAGGAAATGAAACTGGAAAAGTAGGAGCTCAATCTGACTGATGGCCTCAAATATCATCTCTAAATTGATGACCACTAAATTGTTATTTCCTGGTCAAATTACAGTCCTGAGCATCAGGCCTGTATATACATGTAGCTGCCTACTTGACATCTCCACTTGGTTGTCTAAGGCATCAAACACATTAACATGTCAAACAGAGCTCTCAATTCCACACCTGTCAAAAGACTACTGTGCTTCTTCCCTAGTCTTTTCTATCTCCAGAAATAAAACCACCACTGAACCATTTGTTCAAATCCAAATATCCTTCATTTCTCCTTTTTTTCATTTACCCATCACCAAGTCTTGTCGATTAAACCGATAAGACATCTCAAATTTATCCACTTCTTTTCATATCCACAATGACTACCTTAGTTGAAGCAACTTTCATTATATTCTATTCTCCTTGCTTTCATTCTTTCTCTCCTTCAAAAATCTTTTATACAACTACACAACTTTTCACAAATGTAAACCTGATGCCATTTCCCATTAAGTCACAAAAACTTCATACAAGACTTGACATGATCTTAGTGTCCTTGAATACATTCCTTCTCTCCTACCTCCAAACTTTGTACTTTACTAGTAGTTTCTACTGCCTGGATTGACTGCTTTTCCCTCCAGCCATCCAGTAGCGGCTCATTCTCATCCTTGAGATCTCAGCTCACAAGTCTTCAGAGAAATCTCCCCGATCAGGCCTCTCAGTCTCCCCTAATTACTCTTGACTTCATCATCTCTGGTCTTTCTTTCATAGTATTGTTACACAGTGCTACTGTTTCTATTTGTTCACTTGTTCATCATGTTTCCCTTCTCAGAGTGCTCCAGGAAAGCAGAAGTCTTTGTTTGGCTTATTAACCAAATCTCTAGTAATTACCACAATGCCTGATACACTGTAAGCACTTGAAACATTTCTCCTACAAATTGCTAAATGAACGAATCCAGGATGCTTCCAAAATTATAACTTGGGCAGACAGTGGAACAACTGTAAAGAAAAATCTAAACACAGAAAAAGCAGGCTGAAAAGTAACGTGCACACACATGGAAATGATCGTTAAATTTGATGTCAAACTTCGTCTATCGCCCCCCTGCCGCCTGCCGCCGACCGCCTCCTAAGTCCCCAGGTACCACGCGCGAAGCCCGTCACAGCCAGGCACCACGGGCTGGCCGGCCACCGACCCTTCGGATTGAGCTGATGGTGTCCTGGCTCCCGAACCCCGCTCGGACAGACACGTGAGAGACCCACGCCCGGAAACCGGGTTCTGGGAGCCTCGCCTCCGAAGCCACACGAGGCAAATGGGCCAGCTTGCTATGCGGCCCTTATTCGCCTAAAGAGGGCGAGACACCCTGAGTAAACCCCGGGTGGCTGAGCAACTGGGTACTCACATCATCGGACTGCATGGTGTCGGCAATTCTGCGTGCGAACCCGGCCACATTCCGGAAGCAGCCGTGCTACTTCCTGCGAACCACTTCCGGGATGCCCAGCATCACCTACCGCGAGAGCTCCAGTTTCTCAGACTTGCGCACAGCGCCGTCTGGCGGTCTACCTGGCGCCCGCGCTTTCAGGTGCCCTGCTACGTCCGACCGTCCGGGCGCCCTCGCGAGCGTAGGTCTGGTACTGGGCTCGCCGAGGGACCGCGGACACGGCTCTGGGCCCGGTGCAGCCCCGGGCAGAGGTCTGCCGTGTCCGGGGCGCCGTTGTCCAACGTGCAGTTCAAGACTGGCCAGCCCCCGGGCCTCCCGTCTGCGCGGCGCTGCGCTCGGGAGAGGCGCGGACAGCTGCATTGCATTGCTTTTGCTCCTTCGCCTGTAGTTGGATCTCAAACTGGGTCCTTGTTAACTGTAGACCCGCGCTCCGCACTTACCGCCGCTCACACCGCAGACACCCGTGTTTGGTGCGGCATAGGTGCTGACTTTTGAAATTCATGGATCTGATATTTCAAAAATTTTTGAAGGCCTAACAACTTTTTTTTGAAAGTCTTAACAGCCTATTTTGACGGGGGAGGAATAAAACTTGACTAGCTCACCGTTTTTCAGTAGAAAGACCATTTTAACACCAAAGGTGCAAGGGAGGCACAATCTCAGAATAAGAATGGGCCCTGACTTTGCATATCACATAAAATAATTCAGTGTATCATAAATAATGTAATTTTACTTCATGCAGGTGAAAACTATGAATTAGAACCACCCTGTTAGTGTTAGTTGTTTGTTTTTGTAGCCAAACTTGTGCTATAAAAACCGAGTAGCATTACCTAAATATCTTTGGGCAAGTCACTTAACTTTTACCAAACTTTCCCACTTGAATAATAGGGCTATGTGAGGAATACCAGTATGTTATATTGATTCATAAAAAATTGTGATCTCACTGGCCTAGGGCCCTAGGCAAGGCTGGTTTCCAGACCTAGAGTAAAGGCATGCATACACAAGCCCTCTATGTTAGTAAAAGCAAGTTGAACACAATGTGGAAGAGTCAAAAGCTGGACCATACACACCACGTGTACCACACCACACTCGCAAACTGTTTCCAGGAGGGAAGTGGTGTATTTTTTCAATTTATTTTGGGATAACACTCCTTTGCTGCCCCCCCCCCCCCCCGCCCCAAACAGGTGAGTCCTGAGAAGAATCTTTTTAATTTTTTTTGATTGAGGTAAAATTGACATACAACTTTATATTAGCTTTAGTAAATAGCATGATTTGATATTTGCTTATATTGCAAAAGGTTCACCACAATAAGTCTAGCTAATATCCATTGCCATACATAGTTATTTATAACTTTTTTGTTGTGATGAGAATGTTTAAGATACACTCAACAACTTTGAAATACAAAATACAGTATTAACTATAATCAACATGCTGTACATTATAGTTCCATGATTTTATTTATACTAGAACTAGAAATTTGTACCTTTTGACCCCTTCCCTATTTTGTGCATGCTCCCCCCACATGTTTTATCTTGAGTTCATTTGTTGTTTTTGTTGTTGTTTGTTTTAGATTCCACACGTAAGTGAGGTCATATGGTACTTGTTCTCTGTATGACTTATTTTGAAACCAGGGCAATGACCTGAAGCTCCAGCTGCCCGTTACCAGAAAAACCTAACTTGTGAGACAAATGCTGGTAAGAAGGAAAGAAGTTAATTCAAGTGCTGGTGACTTCAAAAGATGGGGGGACTCCTGTCCTCAAAAATCTTTTTTAACATCTCAGTGTCCTTGGTCGGATTCTATGGGGGGATCACAGGGAAAAGGGGAACTGTGAAGTTCCTGCTCAGACTCATTCTTTCATTCAGATGTTATCTTTCAGTGTGTGTCAACCAGGCATCTGCGGTTTGTTGCTGCCATCAACCTTCCTTATTCCTGGAACAGGCTATTTAACTGGAACAAGAGCTTGGTCAGAGGTGAAAGCGTAAGGTTGATTATATAATTTGTTTTTGTTTGTTTTTTGTTTATTTGTTTTTAGAGAGAGAGACATAGGAGGAAGGGAGAGAGAAAGAAAGGGGGAGATATGAGAAGCATTAGCTTGTAGTTGCGTCACTTTAAGCTCATTGATTGCTTTCTCATATGTGCCTTGACCGGAGGGCTCTAGTTGAGCCAGTGACCCCTTGCTCAAGCCAGAGACCTTGGGCTCATGACAGTGATTCTGAGCTCAAGCCAGATAAGCCTTTGCTCAAGCTGGCAACCTCGGGATTTTGAACCTGGAACGTCAGCATCCCACGTCAATGCTCTATCCACTGCATCAGGCTGATTATATACTTTTGATTTGTTACAGATTACATAACTTCTACCACTACATTGGTAATATTAAGTCATTGTTACAAGAATAACATTTAACATTTAGGAAGACTTTGATAGTACATTCTCATTTAGCTCTATTCTATGGCTAGTCAGACTAATATAAGTAGTATAGCATATTTATTCATGCTTTATTCATATTTACCCTGTTACAAGTTCACATAGTATAATGCTCTCAAGGTCCATCCATGTTGTCATAAATGGCAAGATTTCATTATTTTTATGACTGTAGGAATCTGTGAACACTTGTTACAAGAAACAAAACCCCTAATTTATAAGTTACTTGCTAACTTCAGTTCTTGTAACAAGCAACAGAATGGACTCCAACCTTCAGATGCTCCAGCTCCAAGAGATATGTGGCCTTCAATCAGTTATCTGAACAAGCTGTGCTGAGTCCCCTCAGCAAAGAACTCTCAACCCCACCCTTTAGATTCCTTTGTTCTATCTCGGCCCCCCTTCCCTGGCCCTTCTCTCTCCTTCAAAAACCCGCACCTGCCCCCAAAGAGCAAGATGTATTTTTTTGAGGACAGGAACCTTACTGTCTTGTCAGGTGGTCGGCGCTTGAATAAACCTCTTTCCTTCTCATCAGCACCTGTGTCATGTAATTGGTTTTCCTGGAGACGGCCGCCAGACCTGTGGGTCATTTTTCTGGTTTACCTTTGTTGAATCATAGATTATCAGTTTGTGGTTATGTCAGAAAGTTATGTATCATATCCTATCTGACCTTGTGATTAAGAAGCTTTACAACATCCACAATAAGTAGCCATCCAGGTTCTGATAAGAAAATTCTAGTGTCAGGAAAACTATTGATCTTGTCTTTGGTCTTCACACATGAAATTCAGGCAACTATACATCTCCACATGGAGCATTTCCCTCTGAGGGCAATCCGGAAACTCAGAATGTCTTCCAAAGTGTACATTTCACATTCCCACCAGTAAGGAAGGAAAGCTTCTGTCATTCCACATTCTCATCAGCATTTGGTGCTGTCTTGTTATGTGTTTTGTCCATTCTAACAGGTGTTTAGTGGCATCTCAGGGTTGTTTCATTTAAAACATTTTTTTCAGGATTTTAATTTGCATCTTTTCCTGTGCTCATTTGCTGTCTGTGTATCTTTGGTGAAGTGCCTGTTTACGTCTTTTGCTCATTTTTAAAAATTGGGTTGTTTGCTTTCTTATTGTTGAGTTTTAAGAGTTCTTTTTATATTTTGGATAATAGACCTTTATCAGATATTTCTTTTGCACAAGGGTGGATTAAGGTTGGTTGAAGCCCTGGGCGCAGAAGAATATATTGGGCTCCTTAAAAAAAGAGAGAGAGACAGGGAAAACAAAAATACATGTTAACCATATTTTTAAATAAATAAAACATATATGTTCTATTAATGTTAAAATTTTACATATGAAACCAAACTTAGTGTCATTAGAAAAAGGTGTAAAGTTGGGGTTTTGCGGGGCCCTTCAGAAGTCGGGGCTCAGGGTGTGCCCGGTGTGCCTGCTGTTAAATCCGCCTCTGCTTTTGCAAGTATATTGTACCATTTGTGTCTTGTAGTCTCATTCTCTGGACCTTTATTATTCTTTTAATGTCCATGGGGTCAGTAGTGATGGCCCCTCTTTTATTTCTGATATTAAATTTGTGTCTTCTCACTTTTTTATTGGTTAGCTAAGGATTTATCAATTTTATTGATATTTTTCCCAAAGAACCAGCTTTTGGTTTTATTAACTTTCTTTAATTCCCTGCTGTCAATTTTATTGATTTCTGCTCTAGTTTTTATTATTTCTTCTTTTCTGCTGCTTTGGATTTAACTTGGTCCTCTTTCTCTAGTTTCCTACATTGGAAGCTTAGATAATTGATCTTAGATCTGCCTTCTTTTATAACATTCAATGCTATCATTTTCCCTCTAAGCACTGCTTTTATTGTATCCCACAAATCTTGATTGGTTGGTATTTTTATTTTTATTTTGTTCAAAATATTCTTTAATTTCAAGAATTCTTCTCTGACTTATGTGTTATTTAGAGGTGTGTTGTTTAATCTCTAACTAATTTTGGAATATTATAAAATATTCCCAATATTTTGGGATCTTTCTGTTATCAATTTAATGTACTGATATAATTAGTTTAATTCCATTGTGGTCTGAGATAATATTTTGTATGATATCCATTCTTTTAAATTTGTTAAGGTGTGTATTATGGTCCAATATACCTGTCTTTTTTTTTTTTTTTTCTGTATTTCTCTGAAGTTGGAAACGGAGAGGCAGTCAGATAGACTCCCACATGCGCCCGACCGGGATCCACCCGGCACGCCCACCAGGGGGTGATGCTCTCCCCATCTTGGGGCATCTTGCTCTGCTGCAATCAGAGCCATTCTAGCGCCTGAGGCAGAGGCCACAGAGCCATCCTCAGCGCCCAGGCAAACGCTGCTCCATTGGAGCCTTGGCTGCGGGAGGGGAAGAGAGAGACAGAGAGGAAGGAGAGGAAGAAGAGGGGGAGGGGTGGAGAAGCAGATGGGCGCTTCTCCTGTGTGCCCTGGCCCGGAATCGAACCCGGGACTCCTGCACGCCAGGCCGACGCTCTACCACTGAGCCAACCGGCCAGGGCGTATACCTGTCTTTTGATGTACATATGCCTGTATGCTTATTAGGCATATACCTAGGAGTGGGGTTTGTGGGTCATAAAGCATGTATACAATTCTATTAGATACTGATAGGCAGCTTTCCAAAGGGGCTGTAACAAGTATTCTCCCACCAACAGCAGGTAAGAGTTCCAGGTGCTCTTTGGCTTTGCCTTTGCTCTGCATTGTCAGCTTTAAAATCCACAGCCAGCCTGACCTGTGGTGGCGCAGTGGATAAAGCGTCGACCTGGAAATGCTGAGGTCGCCGGTTCGAAACCCTGGGCTTGCCTGGTCAAGGCACATATGGGAATTGATGCTTCCAGCTCCTCCCCCCTGTCTCTCCCTTTCTGTCTCTCCCTCTCCCTCTCTCTCCTCTCTAAAATGAACAAATAAAATAAAAAAAAGAATAAAATATAAAATCCACAGCCATTTTGGTGGGTTCTTAGTAGTATAGCATTGTCTTATGAATTTGCATTTCTCTGATGCCTAAAGAAGTTAAGCATCTTTTCACGCACCTAACAGCTCCTCAGATTCCTTCTTGGTGAAGTGCTGTGGAAGTCTTTGGCCCTTCCCTCCGCTTTTAATTGCATTCTCTCTTTATTACATTGTAGGACTTCTGGATATGAATTCTTTGTTAGATAAATGTATTGCAAATATCTTCTCCTACTTGGTGGATTGTTTTTCATTCTCTTACTAGTATATACTTTTCTTAAAATTCTATTATTTATTTATTTATTTATTTATTTATTTATTTACAGGGACAGGGACAGAGAGAGAGAGTCAGAGAGAGGGCTAGACAGGGACAGACAGGCAGGAACGGAGAGAAATGAGAAGCATCAATCATCAGTTTTTCATTGCAACACTTTAGTTGTTCATTGATTGCTTTCTCACATGTGCCTTGACTGCGGGCCTTCAGCAGACCAAGTAACCCCTTGCTTGAGCCAGCGACCTTGGGTCCAAGCTGGTGAGCTTTTTTGCTCAAGACAGATGAGCCCGCACTCAAGCTGGCGACCTCGGGGTCTCGAACCTGGGTCTTCCGCATCCCAATCCGATGCTCTATCCACTGCGCCACCACCTGGTCAGGCACTAGTATATACTTTTGATGAACAGAATGTATTGCAAATATCTTCTCCTACTTGGTGGATTGTTTTTCATTCTCTTAATAGTGCTTTTGATTAACAGAATTTCTTACTTTTAATGATATCCAATTTATCAATATTTTCACTTGTATTTGGCGTTTTCCAGAAGTCGATACCATTATTGTCAACCTATTCGTACAGCGAGGATGACTGAGGTACTTGGCACCGGAGCTCTGCAGGACCGGACTAAAGAGGGCAGCGATCACTCTCGAGTTCAGGCAGGTGCGCCCTGCCCTGGCCTGACCCTGAGAGTCAGGGCCTCCTCAGATTGTGAGCCCTGGACACCTCACTTGCCCTGAAACTATTCCCAGTCCTCCTGAGGTCTTTAATTACTTCCCTAGCTTAATCACTTCGTGTCTAGACTAAGGCAAAATAATTTTAATTGGTTATCTAAATTTGGAACTCAATAGCTTGAAGTCAGTTTACCTTCACCAGCAAAAAAAAAAAAAAAAAAAAAAATGAAAAATCAAATGATCATCGTGCTCAGTCTACCAAACACTGGGACCTGACTGAATGTACCCAGGCCTCTGCTTGGTTCTCAGTTTTCCGGAATAGGTGACTTTGATTTGAATGTGATCCACCCTTAGTTGAGTTTGAGAAGCAGAAAGTGCCCTGTGACTTGCTTTAGAAGAGAGTCTTAGGAGCCTCCCAGGACTTTCAAGAAGGTTTCCCAGGTTTCCTGGAACCAAGGTCCCACTTGCTTTTAAATGGGAGGCGTCAGTGAAAACCTGGATGGAGGATCGCTGGGCCTGGACGCGCTGGGAGTTATCCCGCCGTCTTTCCCCAATCTCCCTGCCGTGTCTGCGCCCGAGCCCCGGGCAAACTGAAAGTGAAAAGCCCGGGATGGCTGCAGTGGGCAGAGCAGCCTCCTTCCCCGCGGAGAGGTGAGTGCGTGCGCCACTGGGTCCTGCTGGAGCGATGGCCGGGTGGGGGCAGGGTCGGGTGCCGAGAAACATACTTTTCTGGTGCCCACGGAAGCTGGGACGCCGGGACTCGCAGCAGGAGGAAACCCCTTCTCTGTGTGTGTGAAAGACGGAGTTGTGTGCTGGAAAAGGCAGCGATTTCCTGAGACCTGGCCTGAGATTTACACCCATCTGGCGGCTGAAAAGGCCCTGGTGGTAGACAGCTGACACGCAGGGGCCCCCCCGCCGGACTCCTATCGCCCATCTGCCACGATCCTCCCAGCCGCGCCAGTTCGAGACCCCGACTCTGCTACTGTGTGCTGGGAATCGCTCCCCCCCCCCCCCCCCACGTCTGCACTGAGAACCACTTGTTGCCAGAATCGTGTGCTGAAGTAGCTGTACAGAACGTTGTGCATTTGATGGAGGAAATGCTCAGGGAGAGCCCCCGGAACAGCAGGCTCTGGTGATCTGCTTGCAGGCCCTTTCCTGTATGCAGTTAGTGCCCTCAGAATAGAGAAATAACATTGTGTGAGATAGAGAAATAACATTGGTGGGGATCTTTTTGTGGTTCTTGAATACATAGCAAATACCAAGCAAAATGACTTTTTCTTAGCGCCAGGGCTCCAACAGGCCGCTCCCTGCGCACCGCCAGGCTCCTGGAAGTAGTTCGGGGCAGTTAGTAAGTTGTGACTTGGATTGTTACGTCAATAATGGAATGCATTAGCACACTCTGCCTGGGCACGGTTTTTAATATGGCAAGTCGGGTGTTCTGGACTTCATCCGTCTTATATATCCTTCTTTCTCTCAGCATGAAACACCCCGAAACTCATGACCAATCTTGGGCTTGCTAGTGATGTTGCACTACGACTAGGACATTGTTTCTCCGCGGTCCGTTGTGGTCTCAGACGGAGGGCTTTCAGATGGGGCCAGGCCATCGGCGTTGGATAAGCAGCCCGGGTATTTGCACACTCAGGTGGCCGAGCCGCCAGTGTAGACAGCACCCTAGCCTCAGTTTCAGAGCCTTCCTCTTCTGTCTGTAGCCAGAGGCAGTGTCCTAGCATCCGGGAGTCATTAGGGTCCGTTCTATTTTTTAAATTGCTGTGGTAACTACTCTTCATGTGCCAGCCGCCTGCTAGGTGGCACTGTCTGACAGTGAATTAAATGCACCGTCTGGGCTGTTCCTGTGGTCATGGCTCATCTTTTATTCTTCAACTTAAAAAAAAAAAAAAAAAAAAAAAGGAGGACGTTTTCTAGTTTTATCTTACAAAGAGAACATTTTTGAAAAATATTTGAACTATGGTTAAATTTAGGAAATAACAAAAAGTTTGGGCAAACAATATGTTATTGACATAAGTATAGTTCATGATATAGACATTTTCATGACATAAGTATAGTTCATAATATAGACATTTTCAACACATATTTAAATGCTTTCTAAATCTGAACTATAAAGAGTTGATTTCAGTAGGAAATGGAGTACCTAATTCAGTTGCCAGCATTCTACAATAAACATTTGTTATAGTTCCTGAACATGGGTTTTTAAAAATGAAAAAAAAACAACTTTTTATTTACAATGTTTTTCATATATTTATTTTTTGATTCATGTTCTCAAAAGGTAATGTTGAATTACTAGAAAGGAGAATGAAGATCAAGTACCCCTAAACTTGTTTTATTGAAATGTTAATTTAATGTTTCCAGGAGTCTCAGCTTATGTAGACACAAACTGTCTTGATCAGTGCCTCTTTCCTTGACCAGTCTTTTTTCTCCGGAGAGTTTCACCCCTGGACACCATTGACGGGATCAGAAAGCTTAATTTTGGGGTGAAACCTCAGGAGATCATCTGGTCCAGCCCTGGTCTTTAGGCATGTGAAGTATTCGCTGCCCTTGGTCAGTGGTAGTTAACCAGTTCCTCATCCATGATTACATAAATGATCAAAGCAGATGAGAGATTTTATTTACTTATTATTTAATTAACAGGGATGACATTGGTTCTTTTTTTTTTTTTTACAGGGACAGAGAGAGAGAGAGAGAGAGAGAGAGAGAGTCAGAGAGAGGGATAGACAGACAAGAATGGAAAGAGATGAGAAGCATCAATCATCAGTTTTTCATTGTGACACCTTAGTTGTTCATTGATTGCTTTCTCATATGTGCCTTGACTGCGGGCCTTCAGCAGACCAAGTAACCCCTTGCTCAAGCCAGCAACCTTGGGTCCAAGCAGGTGAGCTTTTTGCACAAGCCAGATGAGCCTGCACTCAAGCTGGCAACCTCGGGGTCTCGAACCTGGGTCCTCCGCATCCCAGTCCAATGCTCTATCCATTGCGCCACCGCCTGGTCAGGCGACATTGTTTCTTAAAACCATTCAGGTTTCAAGTGCACAACTCAACAAATCACTCTCTGCCCACTGCATTGTACGCCTGCAAGTGTGGCAGCATTGTGTGTGCCCCTAGCAGCGTCTCTTCCTGTCCCCATTTACCCCGCCCCACCTTCACCTAACCTTCTGCGCCCTCTCCCTCTGGCATCACCACGCTGTGGTCTGTGTCTGTGTGTTGTGTATGTATATTTTTTGGCTAATCCCTTCACCTTTCACCTCGTCCCCTACCCATCTCCCCTCTGACAGCGGTCAGACTGTTCCATGTATCCATGCCTCTTCTAGATGTTTTAGTTCAGACCTGTCAGGTAGGAAAACTGTTACAGGGTATCCAATAAGCCCTTACTGAGAAAGAACAGCAACGAAGACCTTACAAGGAAAACGATGAGAAAGAGTCCTGTGCTGGAGGAGCTGGCTCAGTTCTTCCTGAGGTACAGAATCTGCAGTCTTCTACCCCTCCCTCATCTAAGAACTGGCTCCCTTTGAATGCTTCTATTCTGGGCCTTAGCTCAGTCTTTGTTTTTGCTTTTTGGTATAGGTGTATACTTTTATTTCATTTCTATGTTAAGTAGACCCACTAAGTGAGATTGTATTAATACTGAATAATTTGAGTACTTGGCTGTGTGCCTAGAATTTGAGGGTTTTTGTTTTTTGTTTTTTTTCAGAGAGAGAGAGGGACAGACAGACAGGAACGGAGAGAGATGAGAAGCATCAATCATTTGTTTTTCATTGCGTGTTACAACACCTTAGTTGTTCATTGGTTGCTTTCCCAATTGTGCCTTGACTGTGGGCCTTCAGCAGACCGAGTAACCCCTTGCTGGAGCCAGCGACCTTGGGTTCAAGCTGGTGGGCTTTTTGCTCAAACCAGATGAGCCCATGCTCAATCTGGCGACCTCGGGGGCCTTGAACCTGGGTCCTCTGCATCCCAGTCCAATGCTCTATCCACTGCGCCACTGCCTGGTCAGGCGTGCCTAGAATTTAAGAAAGGCATCACCTTCAGTTTGCTATAGGAATGTGAAGGTGGTTGGGCTACCACTTCTGCCCCCCCAACCCCCCATTAATCACCTATCTTGATTCACATGGCTACCAGTATCCCTTTCTCTCTCATTAGTCTCTATTTTTCTTGCTTGAAATGTATACTTGGCTGAAGAGGATGACCTTCTCAGATAGAAATCTGCAACCCAAAGCACTCTTTACATAAAAATAAATGCTCAGCAAAATACGAAGTCCATTAAAAAAAGAGCAAGGAATACATGAACACAAATAAATGTTAATAAAGAAAATTGGGTGAGCCTGACCAGGCGGTGGCGCAGTGGATAGAGCATCGGACTGGGATGCGGAAGGACCCAGGTTCGAGACCCCGAGGTCGCCAGCTTGAGCGTGGGCTCATCTGGTTTGAGCAAAAGCCCACCAGCTTGAACCCAAGGTTGCTGGCTCCAGCAAGGGCTTACTCGGTCTGCTGAAGGCCCACGGTCAAGGCACATATGAGAAAGCAATCAATGAACAACTAAGGTGTTGCAACGCGCAATGAAAAACTAATGATTAATGCTTCTCATCTCTCTCCGTTCCTGTCTGTCTGTCCCTGTCTAACCTTCTCTCTGACTCACTCTCTGTCTCTGTAAAAAAAAAAGAAAAGAAAATTGGGTGAAAGTGAAAATTATGGAACCATCATCACATGTTTGTCAGGTGACCAAGGGACAGTTGCAGCACCAAGAAAGTCCTGTGCAAATTAACAGAATAGGTCAACTTTTCAATGTTCAACAGTTATTTTTTAGGCACCCAATAAAGCAACATTAGAAAGTGTCCTGAAATCCCCCTGCTTCCTGCATCTGTCCACTGCTGCCATAGAAACAAGCATGCAATGATAGGGATCTAGGTCTCCAGACTTGGCATTGGGGAGGGGTAAGGCTTCCCACAGGCAGCCTTGAAAGTCTTGGAGAACGGCTAGGATAGCGAAAGAGGTTTGGATGTTGTAGGTAGGGAGCAGAGCACAGAACAGGAAGCTACATTCCAAGAATGCAGGACCAGAGGGCATGTGTGGTGGAGGAAAAGGTAAGGAAGCCAGAGGAGTGGGATGAGGCCCAGGTAGTGTTGTTTTCTAGCCTAATGAGATTTATCTGTACCGTGAAATCTTTGGGAAGCCATTGAAGGATTGTATTAATCAGAGGAGAGATAGCCAATCTGCATTCCAGAAGCAACTCTGCAGCTAAGTGGAGAGTGCAGGGGTCCGACTGGTGGAAAACTAAGTTATCAGGCTTTGGGAGTAACCAGGTAGGAAGGAAGGACTGTTGGCGAGGACACGTAGAGTTGGAGGGCAGTCGTTAAAAAGTGCCTGGGGAGCTGTCCAAAGGCCCTTCCACCTCTCCACCAAGCCCGCCACATCATCTGCCTGTGCCAGACAGCCACCATTGGGGGGGGGGGGTTCTGAAAATTTATACATTATAAAATGAAAACATTTGGGGAGAGTCAAACCTAAGAAATTATACTTTAGTATGAATAATTTAAGTTTATTAGTTAGATACATGCCTTTTAAAGACTCCCTGGTAGCCCTGGGTGGGTAGCTCTGTTGGTTAGAACATTGTCCTGATACACCAAGGTTGTGGTTTCAATCCCTGGGGAGGGAACATATAAGAATCAACCAGTGAATGCATAAATAAATGGAACAACAAATCAATATTTCTCTTTCTTTAAAATCAATTATTTTAAAAAAAGCCTCCTTGGTAGAACCTTAAGCTCAGTTAAGACAGTTGCTTATTCGCCCAGTTGACTCAACAGTTACAAGAGGAAAAGGGTCAAAGGAGTCTTCTCAGAACTCTGTGCCTCTTCCCGCACCTCTGTCCCTTGCCAGACACACAGACTGTCAGGGTAGGAGAACCTTGCATCCCTGAGGGTCAGTTTCTCATTTTACGCTCAGAGGTGCAAGGGCAGAGATCATTCCATGCTGAGACCCTTAACCTGCACCCCGGACTGGCCCTGCCTGGCAGAAATCTGAAGCTGACATTCTCAGGTTGCTAATTCAATTGAAGGTATTCAGTCTCACTTCTGTCCATTTTAATTCGAAATAAAGTGGAGAACTTTGAAATCATTTTAAGGTGCAAGCGTTGCTGGTTTGGATGGAGTAGCACTTGTTAGGAGTATGAGGTAGTCACGCCCGGCTCCAACTCCCTCTCTGGGCAGCAGATGGCCAGCCCCAGGGTGTGCACGCCAGCTGCCCAATGCAGTTCAGGAGCTCAGCTCCAGGGTCTAGAGGGTGGGCCAGAGAGAAGCCATTTCACATGTTACCTACCATGGTTGTCTGAACAAACACACATTGCTCCACCCCGGAAAGGAGTGTTCGGGGGTGAGATTCACCCTGTGGGCAGTGATGAAACAGAAGGGAGCTTTCCTCTTGGCGTCCCACGGCATCGAAGCTTGTTGTCTTTGACAATGCCCTCTGCAAGCCCATCTGTCCTACCAGGTGGGGGACCGCTGACTTGATAACAAACTCCTGGGTGATTAATACCATATATTAGATTGATATGCCTCAAGGCCTGGTTCATGGCTCCATGCTGTCAATCATAATACCATCTACATTAACTGGCTCTATTCTTTAGTCGTGGCTATTTAACCACAGCTTGGTCCCTGAGCCCCCATTCTACTTGTAGCTTTGAGACTATAATCAATTGAGATTCTTTGGCTGGAACAGCATTTGTAAACTTCAAATCCTCTGTCATAATTTGTATAGCCATGTAAAGACTTTAAAAGCCCCCAGGATAGGCCTGAGCTTTGCAGTAGCTATAAAAATATCCCAAGCTATGTTCTCACATTTCCTTTCCATATTGTGTTGTCCCACATTCCTGACTCTTGTACTCTTAACAAGCTGACACTGTGTTTCCTCTTTCTTTTCCACTGATCTTGCAGTCAGGTGACCTGATTTCTAGACCCACTGCAACCTTTAAAAACTATGATCTTGGACAAATCACGTAAACTCACCGAGGCTTGCTTTCCTTACTTGTGGGCACTGGGAATACTATGTACCTTGCCTACTTCACAGAATGGCTATCAGTAAGATTGAAGGGAGTGAAATATCTAAAAATCTTTTTTTTTAAATGATATAGTTTTCTGCCCATTTAAGATGGGTTACATTAACCGTAGCTCTAATAAATTGCTTTTGCACGTAAAGTGATACTTGGATCTTTTTGTTATGCAAGGGAAACAATGATAGTTAGCATTTCTTGTTTACTGTAGGGAAATGGAGGCTTAGAAAGGTTTAGCAACTTGTCCAAAGGTGTGTTATGTAAAACGACAAAGGCAGGATTGGAACCCAAAGTGCTAGCTCCACATTTTATGAAGTTAGAGCTACTAATGCCTGCTGAGCAGAAGGGGAGGTGCTTTTCAGGGTCTTACTGATGTTTACTGCTTTTATCTCTGGTGTATCAGCTGACAGAGCTGTTCTGCATAGTTTTCCTTTCCCCCTGTGGTTCAGGCAGATAACCCTTGAGTGCTGGCATTATCTGGTAGGGATTTTATAGTCTTAGTGTTGAAGAATATAAAAGGATACATGAACTTCAGGCTCTGACTGTTTTCTGGTTGTAGTACTTATCAAAGTTATAGTCTTGGGCAAGTTACTTTACTGCCTTCAGTTCAGTTTTCTCACCCTTAAAGGTGAGGATAGTAGTCGCTACTTCGTGGAGTTGCTGGGAGGGTTGAATAAGCTGTGTGTGCTGTGTACTTAGGAAGGGCCTTGCTCACCATAGGTCACTCAGCAGATATTAGTGATCGCCTCTTTTGGCAAAGTGAGTATTTCCCCTTTCGGTGTTCCAGTTGATCGGGCAGCAGCATACTTTATATGAATGCAACTGTCTTTCCACTTAAAGATATAATAAAACTTATAATACTAATGTTTTAAAATAAGATAGCAAAGAGTTATTGGACATTTCTGTACCAGACTCTGAAACCAGTATTTTATCAATCTTACATAATTGTCACAATGCCTCTTGGATTAGGAACATTATTATCTACATTTTGGAAGTTCATTTATGGAGAGACTGGGTTAAACCAGCTGGGGCATTGAGTTTTGAATCCCTGGAGACTGTCTCTAGAGCTCATTCTCTTAGTCTCTGAGGGTTGCAGGAATTCGTGAAGAAGAGAAGAAAAATGTGCTTTTTGCAACTTTGACACTAAGAGTCATTTAAAAATTTTTTATTGAATTTATTGGGGTGACATTGGTTAATAAAATTATACAGGTTTAAGGTGCACAATTCTACAATACATCATCTGTATATTGCATTATGTGTTCACCACCCCAAGTCAAGTCTCCCTCAAACCATCTATCTGTAAGGGTTTTTTTCCTTTGCTTAGTCCCTTCACCTTTTTCACCCAGTCCCCCAACCCCCATCCCCTCTGACAGCTGTCGGTCTGTCCTTAGTATCTATGAGTCTGTTTCTATTTTGTTTGTTAGTTTAGTTCATTGGATTCCACGTATAAGTGAAATTATATGGTACTTGTTTTTCTCTGATTGGCTTATTTCTCTTAGCATAATAATCTCTAGGTCTATCCATGTTGTTACAGAAGGTAAGATTTCCTCTTTTTATGGCTGAGTAGTATTTCACTATGTACTACAGCTTTATTTTTATCCACTCCTTCACTGGTGGGCATGTGGGCTGCTTCTAAGTCTTGGCTATTGTAAATAATGCTTCAGTGAACATGGGGTGCATATGTTTTTTCAAATTAACATTTCAGGTTTCTTTGGATATATTCCCAGAAATGGGATTGCTAGTTCCATTTTTAATTTTTTGAGGTAACTCCATACTGTTTTCCACAGTGGCTGCACCAGTCTGCATTCCCACCAACAGTGCACGAGGGTTCCCTTTTCTCCACATCCCTGCCAACACCTATTGTTTGTTGATTTTTTGATGATAGCCATTCTTTTTTTTTAAAATTAATTTTAAAGGGTTACATTAATCAATCAGGGTACATAGGTTCAGAGAAAACATCTCCAGGTTATTTTGACATTTGATTATGTTGCATACGCATCACCCAAAGTCATATAGTCTTCTGTCACCTTCTATCTGGTTTTCTTTGTGTCCCTCCTCTCCTCCCACTGCCTCCCTTCCCCTCCCCACTCCTGGTAACCACCACACTCTTGTCCATGTCTCTGAGTCTCATTTTTATGTCCCACCTATGTATGGAACCATATAGTTCTTAGTTTTTTCTGATTTACTTATTTCACTCAATATAATGTTATCAAGGTCCATCCATGTTGTTGTAAATGATCTGATGTCATCATTTCTTATGGCTGAATAGTATTCCATAGTATCTTGAACCACATCTTCTTTATCCAATCATCTATTGAAGGGCTTTTTGGTTGTTTCCATGTCTTGGCCACTGTGAATAATGCTGCAAAGAACATGAGGCTGCATGTGTCTTTACGTACCAGTGTTTTTGAGTTATGGGGGTATATTCCCAGTAGAAGGATTGCTGGGTCATAAGGTAGTTCTATTTTTAATTTTTTGAGGAACCACCATATTTTCTTCCATAATGGTTGTACTACTTTACATTCCCACCAACAGTGGATGAGGGTTCCTTTTTCTCCACAGCCTCTCCAACACTTGTTATTACCTGTCTTGTTGATAATAGCTAATCTAACAGGTGTGAGGTAGTATCTCATTGTAGTTTTGATTTGCATTTCTCTAATAGCTAATGAAGATGAGCATCTTTTCATATCTCTGTTGGCCATTTGTATTTCTTCCTGGGAGAAGTGTCTGTTCATGTCCTCTTCCCATTTTTTTATTGGATTGTTTGCTTGTTGTTCAGTTTTATGAGTTCTTTGTATATTTTGGATATTAGGCCCTTATCTGACCTGTTGTTTGAAAATATCATCTCCCATTTAGTTGGATGTCTGTTTGTTTTCTTTTGTCAGTTTCTTTTGCTGTGCAAAAACTTCTTAGTCTGATGTAGTCACATTCATTTATCTTTACCTTCACTTCCCTTGCCTTTGGAGTCAAATTCATAAAGTGCTTTTTGTAACCAAGGTCCATGAGTTTGGTACCTATGTTTTTCTCTATGTAATATATTGTTTCAGGTCTTATATTTAGGTCTTTGATCCATTTTGAATTAATTTTAGTACAAGGGGACAAACTGTAGTTGAGTTTCATTCTTTTGCATGTGGCTTTCCAGTTTTCCCAGCACTATTTGTTAAAGAGGCTTTCTTTTCTCCATTGTGTGTTGTTGGCCCCTTTATCAAAAATTATTTGACCAAATACATGTAGTTTTATTTCTGGGCTTTCTATTCTGTTCCATTGGTCTGAGTGTCTATTTTTCTACCAATACCATGCTGTTTTGATTATCGTGGCTCTATAATATAATTTGAAGTCAGGTATTATAATGCCCCCAACTTTGTTCTTTTTCCTTTGGATTGCTGTGACTATTCGGGTTTTTTTATAGTTCCATATAAACGTGGTGATTTTTTGTTCCATTTTTTTAAAAAATGACATTGGAATTTTGATGGGGATTGCATTAAATTTGTATATCACTTTGGGTAATATAGTCATTTTGACTATATTTAGTCTTCCTATCCAAGAACAAGGAATATTTTTCCATCTCATTATATCTTTTTCGATTTCTCTTAGCAATGCTTTGTAGTTTTCATTATATAGGTCCTTTACATTCTTTGTTATATTTATTCCAAAGTATTTTATATTTTTGTCGCAGCTATGAAGGAGATTGTTTTTTTGAGCTTGTTTTCTGATGTTTCATTGTTGGCATATAGGAAGGCAATGAACTTTTGTATATTAATTTTGTATCCTGCTACTGTATTGGTTTATTGTTTCTAGTAGTCTTTTTGTGGAGTCTTTGCGGTTTTTGATGTACTAGATCATATCATCTGCAAAAAGTGAAATCTTTGCTTCTTCTTTCCCAATATGAATGCCTTTTATTTCTTTCTCTTGTCTGATTGATCTAGCTAGAACTTTCAGCACTATGTTGAATAAGAGTAGAGAGAGTGGACAACCTTGTCTTCTTTTTGATTTTAGGGGAAAAGTCCTCAGTTTTATGCCATTTAATATGATGTTAGCTGCTGGTTTATCATAGATGGCCTTTATTATGTTGACATATTTTTCTTCTATATCCATTTTGTTAAGTGTTTGAAACATAAAATGATGTTGTATTTTATCGAATGTTCTTTTCTGCATCTACTGATATGATCATATGGTTTTTTTTCTTTGTTTTGTTGATATGGTGTATTACGTTTACCGTTTTATGTATGCTGAGCCATCCTTGTGATCCTGGGATGAATCTCACTTGATCATGATGAATTATTTTTTTAATGTGTTGTTGTATTCGATTTGCTAATATTTTGTTTAGTATTTTAGCATCTGTATTCATTATAGATATGGTCTATAGTTTTATTTTTTTGTGTTGTCCTTGCCAGGTTTTAGTATGAGGGTTATGTTGGCCTCATAAAATGTGTTTGGCAGTATTGCTTCTTCTTCAGTTTTTTGGAAGACTTTGAGTAGAATTGGAACCAAGTCTTCTTTGAATGTTTGATAGAATTCACTAGTATAGCCGGCTGGCCCTGGACTTTTATATTTGGAGAAGTTTTTAAGAGTTGTTTGTATTTCCTCCCTGCTTATGGGTCTGTTTAGGCTTTCTGCTTCTTCATGACTCAGTCTAGGAAGATCATATTGTTCTAGGAATTTATCCATTTCTTCTATATTGTAAAATTTGGTGGCATATTGTTTTTTATAGTATTCTACAATAATTCTTTGTATATCTATGATATCTATGGTGATTTCTTCTCTTTCATTTTGGATTTTGTTTACATAAGTTCTTTCTCTTTTTTCTTTGGTAAGTCTTGCCAAGGATTTGTCAATTTTGTTGATCTTTTCAAAGAACCAGCTCCTTGTTTTATTAATTTTTTCTATAGTTTTTCTGTTCTTTATTTCATTCATTTCTGCTCTGATCTTTAATATTTCCTTTCTTCTGCTGGTTTTGGGTTGTCTTTGTTCTTCTTTTTTTAGTTCCTTGAGATATGAAGTTATGTGGTTTACTTGGGCTCTCTCTTGTTTGTTCATATAGGCCTGTAGTGATATGAACTTCCCTCTTATTACTGCTTTTGCTGCATCCCAGAGATTATGAGATGTTGTATTGTTATTTTCATTTCAGAAATATATAGAAAAAGTTCTAAAACCTCATGCAACAGAAAATGAAAAAAAAAAAATGTTTCCCAGTGTAATCTAATAGGCCTTCCTTTATATGTTGTATTCTTCTTTTCCCTGGCTGCCTTGAGAATTTTTTCTTTGTCATTGGTTTGTGCCAATTTCATTATGATGTGCCTTGGAGTAGGTTTGTTAGGGTTAAGATAACTTGGTGTTCTGTTTTCTTCTTGAATTCAAGGCTTTAGTTCTTTTAACAGGCTTGGGAAGTTCTCATCTATTATTTGTTTGAATATGTACTTCATTCCATTTTCTCTCTCTTCTCCTTCTGATATGCCCATTATTCTTATGTTGCTTTTTCTGATGGAGTCAGACAATTCTTGTATGGCTATCTCATTTTTTTTTTAATTCGTGAGTCTCTCTCCTCTTCTCTATGTAGTACCTCTAGTTGCCTGTCTTCTATGTCACTAATTCTCTCCTCTATCTAGCCTGTTCTATTGGCTAAGCTTGTTAACTTGTTTTTCAGTTCACAAATTGAGTTTTTCATCTCTGTTTGATTCGTTTTCATAGTTTCAATTTCCTTGGTGAAGTATTCTTTCTGTTCATTGAATTGTTTTTTAAGCTCCCTAAATTGCCTTTCTGTACTTTCTTGTATATCCCTGAGTATTTTTAGGACTTCAATTTTAAATTCTCTGTCATTTAACTCCAAGATTTCTAAGCTATTGAAATTTTTTCTATAGCTTTTTCCTCATCTATTTGAGCTACATCACTGTCTTTTGTATCCATGATATTCAATTTCTTTTTCTTTAATGGCATTTGAGAGTGTTATTGTTAATAACACTAATAAGAGTTGATAAAAAATTAAAAAAAAAATGCATTAATAAACTGAAAATTCTATTGTGCTAAGTGGAAGAAAAATACATAGAACGGAGGGCCTGGGTTGGGGGGGGAGTGACAAAGAGGCAAAAAATG
Source organism: Saccopteryx leptura (assembly GCF_036850995.1). Lineage (NCBI taxonomy): Eukaryota > Metazoa > Chordata > Mammalia > Chiroptera > Emballonuridae > Saccopteryx > Saccopteryx leptura. Next base: position 25,775,023 of record NC_089506.1, on the reverse strand, counting down.
AGGCAGGAACACACTAAATGCCACAAGGAAAAAATTTGGATCAAGAATAAAATAATTTGTTTGTAAATGATGATCGAATGAGAGAAATAGTGTAAGAGAAAAGAAAATAAAAAAAAAGAAAAGAAAGGAAAAAATACAGTGAAAAATGAAAATTCTATTGTATTAAGTGGCACAAAAACTATAGAATGGAGAGCTGGAGTTGGGGGAAATGCTAAAGAGATAAAAAGCGAAATAAAAAGCACACAAAATGCCACAAAGAAAAAATTTGAATCCAGAATAAAATAATTTGTTTGTGGGTGAAATTTGAATGAGAGAAAAAGTGAAAGAGAAAAGAAGAAACAAAAAGAGAGAAAAAAAATTGAGTTAAATTTTTTGGAATGTAACACTCAGAGAAAAAAAAAAAGAATGGAAAATGTAACACCTATGGGTAATAATGTTCAAATGGAAAAGAAAAGAATAAAACAAAAAGAGGATAAATTGACCAAGGTGGAAGGAAAAAAAAAGATAAAAAATACAAGAAAAAAATGGAAAAAGTTATGAAGACTGTGGATTTTTCCTGTTTTTTTTTTTTTTTGTTTGTTTGTTTTTTTTTTTTTTTTGTATTTTTCTGAAGCTGGAAACGGGGAGTGACAGTCAGACAGACTCCTGCATGCACCCGACCGGGATCCACCTGGCACGCCCACCAGGGGGTATTGCTCTGTCGTGACCAGAGCCACTCTAGCGCCTGGGGCAGAGGCCAAGGAGCCATCCCTAGCGCCCGGGCCATCTTTGCTCCAATGGAGCCTCAGCTGTGGGAGGGGAAGAGAGAGACAGAGAGGAAGGGGGGGTGGAGAAGCAAATGGGCGCTTCTCCTATGTGCCCTGGCCGGGAATCAAACCCGGGTTCCCCGCACGCCAGGCCGACGCTCTACCACTGAGCCAACCAGCCAGGGCTTTTTCCTGGTTTTGAGAAGTTATCTTCTTCCTTTTTCTTTCTTCTCTCTCTTTTTGGCTGGTGGCGCTGTACCCCAGGTTCTGCCCCTGTGGAACTTTTAGGCAGAGATTTGCTGTTGTGTTGCTATGGTGATGACATAAACTGGGCCTCAGTCCCGTTGGTAGGTGGGCCTTGTTAGCGTTTGCAGGCTCCGACAATGGGAGAGTCTGTTTCCTCAGACTCTCCTTCAGCAGCCTGGAGACCCAGCTGTGAAGTTGCCCCAGCCACTGCCTGGAGAGCAAGAGGCTCTAAGAGCTGCCAAATCCTCCTTCTATCCCCACTCAATGCAGGGTTCTAGGTAAGGCTTTGCCAGCCAGAACCGCCAGTATAATCAGGCAAGGCTGAGAGCCGATTGCCTTTCAGGTGTCTTTCTATGAGCCTCCAGGCATGTCTAGTTGCCTCAGCACTCTGCAGCTCTGCTCTCCAGAGGCTGTCTGCAAGCTGCCTGCACACCCTTCCCCCCACCGCTTTTGCAGTTCTCTTCCCCAGGAGCGTGCTTTGTTAGCCTGTATGGCTGGTGGAGGTGCCGCGCCCAGACAGGTCCGGGTGTAGGGAAGCCAGCTTTTGTGCACTTCCCACATGCTGTTGTTTGGGAAGCCGGGATTATTCAGAAACTCTGGTCACAGCCCACACAATGGTCACTACTGACAGTCTCCAATCCAGCCCCCCCATCTGGGAACGTGGGCACCCATGCCCGAAGCACCAGGTTGATCCACTCACATATTGCCCGTGCTCGCCAACCAAGATACCGGGAGTAAACAAGGCAACTGCTCATCCACCTCCACTGGAGTCTGCCGCTAGCGTTAGCTCTGCATGGGCTGAGCCATGGGCATACTCTCTCCTTGGCTTGAACGTCTCTGCCCTAGCCCAGCTTTTTCCACACCCCCAGCCCTCGCTTTCTCTCAGTTCCAAGTGAAAGCAGCCCTTGCTCAGGTCAGTGAGGAAAGCGGTATATTCCATTCTCCATCTTATTTCCTTCAGAGTGGATTATATATTCAGCCACCTTTTCGCCCAATCATACCTTTGTTTGATGTATGTGTATTTCAGATGCTCCTGGGATTGTTTTTTTGCCTCTAGTTGTTGAATTTGTTGAAGTTTCAGGGAGAGGTATTGGGAGCACTCTTCACAGCGTCGTTTCTCTGACGTCACTCACCAATGATAGCCATTCTGAAAGGTGTGAGGTAATATCTCATTGTGGCATTATTTACATCTCACTGATGATTAGTGACGTTGAGATTCTTTTCATGTGTCTCTTGGCCATCTGTATGTCCTCTTTGGAGCAGTGTCTATTCAAGAGTCATTTTGTTGCTGAGAGAACAGAATATCCTGGACTTAAAAGTAAGTCAAGGTATATCTATGAGAGGAAAGCATGCCTTTAAGACCAGGGTTGTTTTTTTATGTGCCTTGACCGCGGGTCTTCAGCAGACCAAGTAACCCCTTGCTTGAGCCAGCGACGTTGGGCTCAAGCTGGTGAGCTTTTTGCTCAAACCAGATGAGCCCTCGCTCAAGCTGGCGACCTCGGGGTCTCGAACCTGGGTCTTCTGCATCCCAGTCCGATGCTCTATCCACTGCACCACCACCTGGTCAGGCAAGACCAGGGTTTTTAACCTGAATTCTACATCATTTCTAGGTTCCTAATTATATCTTTAATTTAATTTTATAGCTTGGAGATATACAATCAGATCTCAGAATCAGATATTTGGAGTACTTTAGAGAACAGTTTACATTCTAGAGGAAGATCAATTCTTACTCTTTTTTAAAATCCATAGTGTCATTTGTCAAAGATATTTGACTATAGAACCCAGGAAATAAAAGGCATTCTGTGGGATTTAGTTCATTTTACAAACTTTCTAAAAGATTATCCATTTCAGATGGGGGAAAACCCAGATGGGGAAAAAAATTTTTTTTTTGAAGGATAATTTTTTATTTTACCTTTTTATTTCTTAATTTAGTTTATTGGGGTGACCCTAGTTAACATAATTATACAGATTTCAGGTGAAAATCTTATTTCAGAACTTCCAGAGAATCACATTGCCCATATAACCCCTGCTTTATTACCTTTGCCATAAAAGACTAAATAAATAAAACAATAATAATTCTTTATTTTGTGGATGAAATTATTTTTCTTGGGAGTAGTTGGGGCCAATGGAGCATTGTCTATTTTTGATCAAAGCCTGAACCTGTTACTTAATTTTTTCCCTAATTTCTACAGGAGTGGGTGGATAGTCCTTAGTCCTGATAATTTCTGGCCCACATCTCTACTCCTTTGAAACCTAGATAGAAGAAAGTTACTACATCTGGAATTCAGTCTTCTGGTGGCAGAGAAAATAAAGTGGAAACAGAATTTTAGACTCCAGACCTGACTGTAGATCTGTCACTCTGCTCTGGTGGGCTGTCTGGCCTTGAGCTAGTCACTTCACCTCTCTGGGTTTGGGTTCCTTACCTACCAGTGAGGACTACCAGAGCTCAAAGGTTCCTTTTCGTTTTAAAGTTTTGGGTTTTCACATGATAAGCCCGAAAGACTACATCGATGAAATCTGCACTATGGCTAAAGGATGATTCATTTATTGCAGAGTTTTGGGATGCCTTCTGGCCTGAAGAAACTACAGCTGCTCTGATGATAGCTTCCGAAGGCTGCCTGCTGCTCCCGCTCAACGCCACACCAGGCCCACTCGGAACCTCGACTCTCAGCCCTTCATGGAGACTGGGTCCCAGCAGGGATGGCGGTGGACGAAATTGACACCCAGATGGTTCCTCCACGTGAAACTGTCTCAGGCTCCGGGCCGACTCGGGAACACCTGGTAACCAGGCTCGCCCTCCGTCAGTTACCCCAGGCAGGGCAGCATGGTACGGATTCCGAGAAGGAAGATTTTGGCATCCTGCCTGTGTGTCACAGCTGCCATCTTTCTGCTTGTCACACTCCAGGTACCCGGGATTTGGGCTGTGAAGGGCTGGTTCCTGGGCCCTCGCCACCATTCCTGCCCCACCCTGTTCTGTCCACTGACTTGACTTTTTGCTTTCTCTCTCAGGGTCAGGGATTTCCTGTCTCAGGCACTGGAAATACTTTTTTAATGGATGAAAGTGAGGTGTAGTGAGAGGGCATGTCAGGAAGAAGCACAGTTCAGTGAGCAGGGGATTGCTGTGGGAAACTCTTGCAGGGTCCTGATTGTGGAGGAAAGCAGAACTCGGTCTCTTACTGGATGGAAATTGGGTGGCTTCCTCCAAGTCCCCCGTCGGGATCATTTCTGCAAGATGTCGTTCTTGAGGCAGCAAAGGCTGCTTAGAGAACAAGATAGTTTGTCCTGCAGAGTGCAGACATTGGCATTAGTCAATTTGTTGTCTTTGACATACGCTACTGGACCAAGCACTGTGTGAAGGGGAACGACCTGAAACATTTCTGTAGTCCTTCCACTTACTACATTTCGTTGGAGACTCTGAACTTCATTTGCTGATTTCAACTTAAAGTAAAAATTACATAGCGACAGTAAAAGTATAGATAGGAGTTCATATATACTTAGCATGCTTTCATGTACCAGGTGTCCATTTCATAATCCCAAGGACGTTTGAAGCTTATCTGGGCGGGTGAGTAGTTCAGGTGTGGGGTTAATGGAAACGAAGCCATTCTCTGGCCTCTTTCACTCTGGAGGGTCCGTCCCCCTTCTGATTGGGACTGAATGGGATCATGCTTTTAGGAGGCAGTTCGGCTCTGCTTCTACCGCCTGCTGCTGCCGGACCAGGGTTCTGGTCAGAGGAAACGCTTGGCTCTTTTCTTGTCTGCCTTGGAGGTACTAGGACCTGCTTGAGCAGGAGGGCCGGGAGTTTCCTGCTCTTTTCTACGGGAATCGATGAGAGAGCTTTGATCTTACCAGATATGAACTTTAGCACTTTTTTTCCCGTTATAAGGAATGCCCGTGTCTAGGCGGAGAACTCCCCTGTGATGTCAGAATAAATTGCCACGTACTTGGCATGCATAGCGTTTTTAAGCCCCGGAGCAGGAAAGGAGGTGTGGGTACTGGCGCTAAGCCTCCGGGACCCTGGGGACCCTGGTTTCAGCTCGCCGCCGATCCTGTGGTGCGGGCAGCTCCCCGGTCCCCGCCGACGCAGTGACTGCTTCAGTGTTCTGACTTGCCGCAATGCTGGGGTTTTTTTAACCACTGAAAATACATAATGCCTATGTATTTAGGATTGTTTCTGATTTCACTGGTTAGTAGGCGAGGCAGATGAAATAATTTGCCGCATAAGTAAGGTAGAGGAAGGATAAATAAAAAAAACCCACGCCGTGGATAGTGTTTGCTAGGTCAGCCATAATAAAGTACCACGCTGTGGCTTAAACAGCAAAGACTTATTTCCTCCCTGCTGTGGAGGGCACCAGTCCAAGGTCAGGGTGTCAGCATGCAGGGGGGTTTCTCCTGAGGCCCCTCCTTTGGTTGTTTGTGGGTGGCCACCTACCTCTGTGCAGCACGTGGTCCTTCTTCCATTCGGGCCTGTGTCCTCATCGCCTCTTTTTATAAGGACACCAGTCATAATGGATCAGGGCCCACCCTCGTGACCTTTAACTTAATTACCTCTTTACCAAACCTGTCTCCCAGCTCAGTCACTGCTGAGGCGTGGAGGGTATTGCTTCAACGTATGGATTTTGGGGGAACACAGTTCAGCCCATAACAGATGATTAATAAGCTACCTAAACATGTAAATGTTACCCTGACCTACAGTTAAGCTAAAACATTGTGGCTCTGGAGGAAATCATTCATCTGAGGCATTGTTTCCACTCACATTTAACTATATTTTGTATAAACTACCTGTAAATTCTTGGGGGGGGAGGATATATGTGTGTGTGTGTGTGTGTGTGTGTGTATGTGTGTGTATACACACATACAATTTTATTTAAAAATTTTTCTTTATTATTATTTAAAAACTTTTTTTTTCTATTGATTTGAGAGAGAGAGAGAGAAAGAGAGAGAGAAGCATCAACTTGTTCCATTTAGTTCTGCACGCATTGATTGCTTCTCATCTGTGCCTTGACCAGGGATCTAACCTGCAGCCTTGGAGCTCCGGTACGGCATTCTGTCCTCTGAGCCACCCAGCCAAGGCTAGCTTTAGTTTTGGAGTATTACCTTTTTTAAGTAATATTTTATTATTGTTATATATTTAAAACTTTTATTGAGTTTATTAGGATGACATTGGTTAATAAAATTATACAGGTCTTGGTTTACAATTCTATAAGCATCATCTGTATATTGTGTTGTATGTTCACCACCCCAAGCCAAGTCTTCCTTGAATTTTACTTTTTAGTTGCCAAATAATTCATAATACATTCGGAGTATTTTATTTATTTATTTATTTTATTTTTATTTTTTTCTGAAGCTGGAAACAGGGAGAGACAGTCAGACAGACTCCCGCATGCGCCCGACTGGGATCCACCCGGCACGCCCACCAGGGGCGACGCTCTGCCTACCAGGGGGTGATGCTCTGCCCCTCCATGGCGTCGCTCTGCCATGACCAGAGCCACTCTAGCGCCTGGGGCAGAGGCCAAGGAGCCATCCCCAGCGCCCAGGCCATCTTTGCTCCAATGGAGCCTTAGCTGCAGGAGGGGAAGAGAGAGACAGAGAGGAAGGAGGGGGGGGGTGGAGAAACAAATGGGCGCTTCTCCTATGTGCCCTGGCCAGGAATCGAACCCGGGTCCCCTGCACGCCAGGCCGATGCTCTACCGCTGAGCCAACCGGCCAGGGTCTTTTGGAGTATTTTAAAGCAAATCTAGGCCATTATAACAGTTCACCTGGATTTACTTTAGTATGATTCTCTAATGATGGGAACTTTAGAGTTTATCAAAACCTAATTCTGTTCTCATACCCAACAAAAATTAACAAGAATTACTCACTACCTTCTATAGCCTAGTAATAGCCAGGCAATAGTCCTGACTCTTACAGATTTCATAAAGAGACAAATTTATTTCTAGGCCATGTTAAATTTTCCTGATTATCTCAAAAAAGTTTTTCTTTTCTTTTTTTTATAAAGTGTTAGTTTGTGGAATAAACAAATCCCACACATTGCATTGAGCTGGTACGTCTTTGTCATGGATTTGTTGAAGAAACTGCATCATTTGTTCTTCAGAATTTCCCAGATTTTGTATTTGGCTGATTTTATCCTCATGGTTTTCTGTAATATGTTCCTCTATCCCCCATATTTTCTACTACCTAGTAGTGATATATGATGCTAAATATTTTTTTAAAAGTTGTTTGGCAGGAAACTCTCTTCTTTAAGCAATTCTTGTTATTTGGAAATGAACTTACACCTCACATAATAGACATTGAAGAGAAACAGAAAAATGTGTCTTTGGAGATGTAATCGTGGCTTTCTCTAAGTCATTAGATGTATTGCTTGTACATTTGCAGGGACGATGAGGCGAAAAGATAGTTTGTGGCTATAAGTCAGCTCTGATCCACCCAGCTACTGGGGAAGAGTCACATTATTACATTATTGTAAAAATGCTGAGAATGGTGTTGACGAAGGTTAGCTAGACTTGAGTTGTCAGTGACTGTTTTACTGTTCTAATGCTGACTTGGGTGCCACAGATGGTCCATGAAGTTTTTAAAGCTGATATGATTCTTTTCTCCTTTTGGAATATTGCTTGGTGTTCACTCAGTGGTTGTTTTAAAAAAAAATTTTTTTTTTTAAATTTTATTTATTCATTTTAGAAAGGAGAGAGAGAGAGGGGAGACAGAGAGAGAAGGGGGGGGGAAGAGGAGCAGGAAGCATCAACTCCCATATGTGCCTTGACCAGGCAAGCCCAGGGTTTCCAACCAGCAACCTCAGCATTTCCAGGTCGACGCTTTATCCACTGCGCCACCACAGGTCAAGCCACTCAGTGGTTTTTAATGTGTTTTTGGCTGGTGGATCCCTCAGAGGATCCAGTACAAGTTATGGTCCCTCCCCAGGAGTTATAAACTCGGTATCACATTAGTGGACCAGTGGCCCTGTTCTGACACCAGGGATTAGCAAGCACCTGAGGAAGGCACCACCCTTGACCATGGAGAGTGAGAGGGCAACCCTGGTCATGCCCTCTGTAAACTGGTGGTGGAGTAAATACATAACAATGTGCCTTCCTTTAATTGCTTTGTGTGTTGCACAAGCTAACGTTCCAGTTGTATATGAGACAGACTAGCCCCGGCTTTTCTACTGCTTTCCATGACATATTTTCATAATGCCATATTCATATCAAGCCTTAAAGCGTGATGGAAAGGCAGCTCTTTTGGAGAACAGCTGTCCCTCTGACTGCAGCCGGCCTACCTTGCCCTTCAGATTACTGGCACTGGTGGCCCAGCTGTTCATTATCCACACTATCTTAAAACAAATAAAAACTTATTTTTACATGAGAGGGAGCTCAGAACTCATGGTCTACTTCTCCATCTAGATGCCATAGTAAGTATCACTAGAAATGTAAGACTCATGTTCTGACTCCTTTAACTATAATAATAAAAAAGCATTTGGTCATTTAACTCATTTTCCCTAGAATGCAATCTCTAGTAATAGCCAGATAATAGCCCTAACTCTCATAGATATTTCAGTAAGAGACAACACTGTTTCTGAATACTGTATATGCCTATGAAATGGAGGAAGAATGTGTCTGTTATGTGTTTAGTAGACTAAGCATCTTTGTTGTAGGTATTTTGGAGCTTATGTCCATGCCCTAAATCCCTGGAACCTATGAATATGTTACCTTTCAGGGCAAAAAGGACTCTGTAGATGGGAAATAAGGTGACACACCTTGAGATGAGGAGATTATCCTGAATTACAGCATTGCTGGCTTTGAGGGCAGAGAAAGGGGGTCGTGAGCCAAGAACTGTGAGTGGCTCTAAAAGAGAAACAAGTGAACGGATCCCCCTTCCCCCCGAGTTCCCAGAAAGGAATGTTGTAGCCTTGCTCACACCTTGGTTAGCCCAGTGAGAGCAGTTTCAGGCTTCTGACCTCCATATTATATGATAATTAATGTGTGTTGTTTTAAATGCTAAGTTTGTGCTAATTTGTTACCTCAGCTATAGAACCTAATAAATCAGGCTAAAAAAGGCTAAATCATCAAGATGAATGGGAGATATGCAAAAGGAAGTGAGACAGCCTCACTCTGGTAATAACTGTCTTCTCTTTTAGGTGGTGGTTGAGCTGGGAAAACTTGAAAGGAAGACGTTTAAAAATTCCAATTTGCGAGATGGGCATGCAAAAGCGGAGGAAGAGCCTGCCCATCTCTACCCGCTCCCTAAGAAAGAAGCTCTGACCCTGACCAGGAAAAGGACATTGGAAACTGACAGCTACCCCGTCATGCTCTGGTGGTCCCCACTGACCGGGGAAACTGGCAGGCTGGGCCAGTGCGGGAAAGACGCCTGCTTCTTCACCATCAACCGGACCTACCTACATCATCACATGACCAGAGCCTTCCTCTTCTATGGTAAGCAGGGCTTCTGCCTTCCCCCTTTGTTTGCTGACATCTGTCTCTAGAGCTGAGTTACTGCTCACTTGCCAAGGGGCGGGGGGTGGAGGACTCCCTTGAAAACACGCCAACATGTCTGATTTCCTCTGCAGAAGGCCTGGGCATTTAGCAAGTATGGTAAATAAATAAGCATCCCCGACGTAGAGGTGGTTGGCTAGGCCACTGGTAGTTTTGGAGAAGAGATGTTTCTTCTCACCTTTTGACAGTTGGGGGCGTGTGCTTACTGAAGTTAGAACTGAGGGCACTGGGTTGATCATATTGCTGACATCAATTCAGAAAGTCACATGGTAATTGGCACAATATTTTGATTATTATAACAGAAGTTTAACTAGGCAGAAGCTAAGCACAGTGGTCTTTACTTCATTAGTCGGAGTAATCAGAAATAAAAATAAAAAGATTACTCAGCACCAGCTGCAGAGAGCGAGTTGGTATTCATCTCTTCCTGAGGCTGATTGTATGATGTGCTGGGATTGAAGGGGAACCAGCCCCAGCGAGGTGCAGTTAGCAAGATGCCAGCCGCTGTTAGAAAGCACAGCTCCGGAGCCAGTCAGAGAGTGACAAACACCACACCATCTCACTTATATGTAGAATCTAATCAACAAAGTAATTTAATAAACAAAATAGAAACGGAAGCCTAGATACATAGAACAAACTGAAAGCAGTCAGAGGGGAGGGGCTTGCGGGGCTGGGTGAAAATGGTGAAGGGATTAAGAAAAAGAAAGAAAGCAGACACAAACAGTATGGTGATTGCCAGAAGGAAAGGGGGGCGGGGGAGGTGGAAGAGGTCAAAGGGGGGATGCATGGTGGCCGAAAGAGACCTGGCTGTGTGTGGTGAGTGCGTGATGCAGGGTGCAGATGGCGTGTTATTGGATTGTACACTTGAAACCTGTGTGCTGTTACTGACCAATGTACCTCAATCTATTCAATAAAATAAAAAAAATGTGTTACCCTCCCCCCAGATTAGAGCTCCTTGGTGATAAGTGGTAGGGATAAGGGGGAATGCACTTGGGTAAACTTGAGCAAATATAGGCAAGGTTAATCAGTTAAATTAGAAGTTAATGAAAGGAAATCTGCTGTAGACTGGCATTTGTGTGTATGTATTTGTGTGTGTGTGTGTGTATGTGTGCTTGTGTAAGTGTGTGTTAGTGTAGTGTTGGCATTGGAGAGGCAAGACTGAGACTGGGATGTATAGCTGAGTCATTCTTGGTGTTCTGCTTAACAACCACTTAAATAAAGCAGGACATGAGTTTAGCAGGAACCAAGAATAAGGTGGGATATGTGCCCTGCAGTTGGTCAGGGTGACAGAGCAATGGGCACCAGTGCCCTGGTGTAGGCGCAGAGCCAGGGAAATAAAATAGAAGAGGTAGAATTGAAACCCTCTGTGAGCCCCTCTCTGAACTCATCTTTCCCTCCTGCCCCAGAAAAAATCATGATCCTGAAGTTGGTGTGCATGTGTGTGTGTACATACACAGTAACATAAATAATATATGTAATTTCTCTAAAAATTATGTAATTAGTATAATATGTTCACTGCCATTCTGCCACTTGTTTTTTCTCTTAATGGGTTTTGAGGTTTACTGATGTTGGTTGCTCACATCCATTTTCCAGTTCATCCATTTTCACTGGTGTATAGTATACCATTATTTTTATATATTACACTTATTAAATCTTTTCTTGTTGTTGGACATTTAGGTTATTTTACAAACCATACTTATGACAAATGGTGCTACAGAACACAACCCATGTATATGTGTGAGACTGTGTGAGGTGTTATACGCTGCCCAGCAGTGGCATTTGTGTTCACGGCGGTCCCTCATCTATCACGGGGTGAGGTCCCAGAGCCGCCTGTTCTGGGCGGAAATCCGCGGTGTAGCCACCTTATGTTTATATATTATATAAAAGGCTTTATAAACCCTCCCCACACTCTTATAATTCTTTCCTACATTTATTTTAATTATTTTGCCACAAAAATAATTAAAATAATAAATATATAAAAATACCTATATACTGCAAAATCCTACAATATAGTGAAAAATCTGCTATACAAAATTAGCTATAGCCTGACCAGGCGGTGGCGCAGTGGATAGAGTGTCGGACTGGGATGCAGGGGACCCAGGTTCGAGACCTCGAGGTTGCCAGCTTGAGTGCGGGCTCATCTGGCGTGAGCAAAAAGCTCACCCGCTTAGACCCAAGGTCACTGGCTTGAGCAAGGGGTTACTCAGTCTGCTGAAGGTCCGCAGTCAAGGCACATATGAGAAAGCAATCAATGAACAACTAAGGTGTCACAATGCACAATTAAAAACTAATGATTGATGCTTCTCATCTCTCCGTTCCTGTCTGTCTGTCCCTATCTATCCTTCTCTCTGACTGTCTCTCTGTCTCTGTAAAAAAAAAAAAAAAGCTATATACAATTTAAACATCCGTGATACCACAATGTGGTGGAGGACGACTGGATTAGCTATTGCCCAACCAGTATCCAAAGTGGTTGCATCACTGTCACTGTCTTTTTTTTTTTTTAATTTTTATTTATTTATTCATTTTAGAGAGGAGAGAGAGGGGGAGAGAGAGAGAGACAGAGAGCGAGAGACAGGGGGGAGGAGCTGGAAGCATCAACTCCCATATGTGCCTTGACCAGGCAAGCCCAGGGTTTTGAACCGGCGACCTCAGCATTTCCAGGTCGACGCTTTATCCACTGCGCCACCACAGGTCAGGCCTGTCACTGTCTTTTAAACATTTAAAATATTTTAACTTGTTACACATGCACAGATGACTCCTGTATTTCCAAATAATGTGCTTAGACTGTTATCTTTTGATTTTTCAGTTTTAGATATTATATATTGATTCTTACTATGGAAGATGGGTATTTAAGTTTCCTTCTTCACCTTGGGCCCAGTACACACTCAATTTCTCATTCCCATATCCTTCCCATAGAGTCATACATTTTAGGTAGAATAATATTCAGTGTTGCATTATTATGTAGTTTCAGTGAACCAAGACTGCTTGTAGTGTACTAAGATTCGTTTTTCTATACAACTTGTTGGCCGTGGAGTAGCAGCAGATAGTCTTTCTATTTTTTTATTTTATTTATTTATTTAAATTTTATTTATTCATTTTAGAGAGTGGGTAGAGAAAGAGAAAGGAGAGGGGGAGGAAAACGGGGGAGGAGCAGGAAGCATCAACTCCCATATGTGCCTTGACCAGGCAAGCCCAGGGTTTTGAACTGATGACCTCAGCATTCCAGGTCGACGCTTTATCCACTGCGCCACCACAGGTCAGGCGCATCAGATACTCTTAAAGAAATGTCTCCCAGAGATTGCTGACATGCTCTAGTCTCGCGCGTTGGTCCTTTCTGTCTGGCGCAGAGCTGCTGCCCTGGCTCTCTGTCCTTCTGGGGTTTCCCTGTGCCTCCCTCTTGTTTTGGATTTTCTGTTGCCTTTACCCCCTGTCTTCCTCTTTCTTAGTTAATGTCTTTATTTCTGTGGTTGTGAGAAAGGTTCAAGGAAGGTAAGTTTTTAGAGACCTTGTATTTGTGAACAGGTGTCCTTTTTACCATTACTTTCATCAATGGTTTGGCTCAGCCTAAAATTCTAGGTTGGAAATTTTTTTCTTCCTAAATTTGAAAGCTATTTTCGCACTGTCTTCTAGCTCCCAGTGTTACTGTTGAGGAATCCGAAGTGGTTTTGATTCCCCAGCGTTTGTGTGTAGTGTGCTTTTTGTTTTCGCCTTCTCTGGAAAAATACAGGATCTTCCCTTCCCACCAGTTTGGAACTTCAGTACCGATTGCTTTGGTGTGTGTCTTATTCCCTTCCTTTCATTGAGATGTGGCTATTCCTTTTACTTGACTATCTGGTTGCCAGGAAGTCTACAAAGCCGTATTTAGCTTGGTGACTTTTCCAGGACTCGCAGACCTACAGGTTCACACCCTTAATTTTATCAGCACAGTAAGATTTGATTCTTCTCTCAGGGTTGGACGTGCCTCCAACTGAATTCCCAAAGACTAATTTGTTAACCAGATTGCTTCTGATTTGATTCTTTCTGTCTTGGATTTTGTTACTCTCCAGCTCCTTAGCCCTCAGTGACTCTGAGAACGGAATGTGTACCATTTTCATGGTGCCGGCTCACAAGGCTCCATCAGCCCGACACAACCAGCCTCCTCACCTTAACTCTCACTGATTATCTATTATCTACTAAACACTTCGTTTGGAAGTTCATGTGGAATAGTCACCAATGTAGGCATAAGCCACAAGTGTTCCTGACTTAGCACCACTGTCTATTCCATTTCTATGTCCAGGAGGGTCCTTTTATATTTGTCCTGTCAAAATAATGTACTGAATACCTACCTTACGTTTGGCAAGGTGGGTGAATAATATAGTGTTCGAGGTCACACAGGAGTATATTGAGATAAAGATATTATCCCACTGCAGTGCACAGCTAAATGGCATATGTACCATAAGAGAAATGCCAGCAAATCTGTGGGAAGAAAGAGAGCATGTATGATTGGAGATCTCAGGAAAGGCTTCGTAGAACCTCCTTGATAAAAAGGAGAAGTTTGCAGTGGACCTCGAGGGATAATAGAATTAGATTATGTTGGAATTGGAGAACATTTCAGTATGAATAACAGCATGAAGGGGGCATGGAGGTGGAAATTTGTGAGAGATACCTGAGGTACATTAAGGCTATAGCATAGTTTTGTGTGAGAGAGAGATAGAGATTGAAGGTATATTGAAACCACAGCATAGAGAATGTTGAACGGTAGCTTAAGATTTTATATCAAATTAGGAGATGGTGTTAGGGAACTGCTGGAAGTTGAATGTCCTTTTAAAAACCTACTCAAATATAGCCCCTATGAACCATCCCTGATTTCCCTCCACTAGATGCAGCCTCTCTTCTCTAAATGGCCATAGAACATTTTATATATCCTTTATGTCATTAAATTGAGCATCTACTATATGCCAAGCACAGTGCCAATCACAAATAAGGTAATCATGGCATTTGGTTTTCCCCTGTATGACCTTGTCTTCCCCAGTAGTGTTTAACATTCTTTACTTATTTTTTTTTATTTTAATTTTTTCTCAGTGTGAGCAAGAGATGTAGGGGGACAAGAAGACTGGAAGGGAGAAACATGAGAAGCATCAGCTCTAAGTTGCAGCACCTTAGTTGTTCATTGATTGCTTCTCATATGTGCCTTAGTGGGGAGGCTCCAGCCAAGCCAGTGACTTCTTGCTCTAGCCAGTGACCTTGGGCTTAAAGCCAGCAACCTTTGGGCTCAAGTCAGTGACCATGGGATTATGTCAATGATCCCACGCTCAAGTCAGTAATGCCACACCCAAGCTGGTAATCTTGGGGTTTTGAACCTGGGACCTCAGCATCCCAGGTCGACACTCTATCCACTGAACCACCACTGGTCAGGTATATAACATTCTAGATGATAAGGCAGTATGAATTCATTTTAGTGCCTCCCCTGCTTACTATATCTAGCCTGGTGCCTTGGACATGGTAGGTACTCAGGACATATGCATAGAGCCTTAGTACTGTAAAGGATCTGAGAGAGAGAGAGAGAGAGAGAGAGAGAGGGAGAGAGAGAGAGAGAGGGAGAGAGAGAGGGAGAGAGAGAGGGAGAGAGAGAGGGAGAGAGAGAGGGAGAGAGAGAGGGAGAGAGAGAGGGAGAGAGCCTAAACTCCTCTTTGTAAAGGTGAGAAGACCAAGGTTTGGGAAGGTTAGGGATGTGCCAGGACTATGTAAGAGTTAGCAGCAGAGTTGAACAGAGAGCCAGGGTTCCCTGACACCTGATCCAGTTTTTGTTTACCTATACCATATTTGGATGTACCACCCGTGAGTATAATTAAACGTGGATATTTGGATTTTGAAATTGCTTACAGTGTATAGATTTTTTCCCCTAACAGACTGAATTAGAAATTCAGTCTAAAATAAGGTCTGTTGAGCAAAACAGAATGAAGACAACACACTTTTCTGTCTGCGGATTCCAAACTCTAATTAAATAGGTCACTAACAACAGCAAATGGGACTCTGGTGCAGTGGAGTCTGGAACAGAAAAGGCAGGGAAGACGATTCAGATATCAGAAGCTGGCCTAATTAAGGAAAACGCAAACTCAAAGGATTATGTGACCTCGAAACTTTTGTAAACCAGAATATTTTTTAGTTTGTTTTCTTTGTAGCCTACTTTCTCTTCCTCGAGATGATGTCTTTACTTACTATAAACACATCTGAAGGTGATAAAGACTTTTACTGGTGAACTATGTTGAATGCTGAGTCTGATTTGAGCCATTTGTGAAATGCGAGGCTGTAGCTACATTAACCACCCTCTCAGACAAAAATTAGGCAGTCGTAAGTGAATAAGTTATATATTTTTTTAAACCAGAAGTCCATAGAGTTACCAGAGTTGGTGTTAGGCACTCTCACTGTTGTGATTTCAAAACACAGCTCTGTGTTTTTAAACAATTCTCTTGAGACAAACCTATCGTGATGGAAGGGGTTGGCGTACCCTTGATGAGAATGGATGGTTAGGGTAGGGAACTGCTTATGGTTTTTGGTGAGCTTCTAAGTGGAAATTTTAGTAAATACAGGCTCATGGAGAGAAAGAAAGAAAAGTAGCTAGGGAAATATTGTACTTCCTTAGGAGTATGGATGTGACCACAGCTGGAGGAAGGCTAGAGGTTGTGAAGAGGAAGAACACCAGCTGCTTTTTGTCAAGGGACGGCTACAAACCAGTTCTGCAGGACTGGACCCCATGTGGTTGCTGGGAGGCCTAGTACCTCCACCCCTAGTGCAGCCCCTTGTCCCCCCCACCTAGGTTTCCCCAGCACTTTCTCGAATGGGATCTCATTTGCTTTTTGAACCAGCTTTATGGCTATGGAGCACGTCTATTTTGATGAAGAGGAAACTAAAACACCATGCTAAAGGGCTTGTCTTAGGTCACTTATTTGGGTGGTAGGAAGTGGAACTTTTTCTTGATGGAAAAGTGTGAGATAAGATGGCCCGCATTATGTTTCCGACTTAGAGTAAAGGAATCATCAGCAGTGGGAAGTATCCTTCTGGAAGACTTCTTGAAAGACATGAGTTATTGAGGAAGGTTTTTAGAAAAGAGGTGGTAGCTACAGGAGGAGAGTGTGGCCACAACAGTGTCCTGAGCAAAGGAACAGAAATCAGTGATACGGTGAACTTCGTGGCCTGCTGTGTGAATGACCAAGGTGTTCTGCTCTTCAGAAGGTCTCCTGAGTGATAAGGATTGCACACTCTCTATGGATTACCAGTTCTCCGAGACTTGTAATAAAATGCATTTGGAACAAGTGATAGCAAACACAGTAGACTCTTCCTTTGTTTCAGGGACGCTTTGGGATTTCTCCATGTCTTGGGGAGATCGTGTGTCATTAAAAAGAGAGGCCTGTAGGAGAGGGAGCCCAGCTGCTAGGGCAGGGCCTCTCAAGGGTCAGCCCTCAGGTGGAGGCCTCATCTCTCGATGTCTAGTCAATTTTTTCAGTTCATCAAGCATTAGTCAGACTACTGAACTGAATGGTGTCAATCTGAATAGGAGATTCATGCTTATACCAAAGAGCTGATTTATTGGTGTGTCTTCACTAGTTACAGGAGTCCTACTGTTCATCATTCAAGATTCCTCTTCCTAAACACCTCACTGGCTAAACAATGAAGCGAGAAGCATAGGTTGCTTAGTGAACTTAGACTTACAGTAAACGTCTTTTTTTCTTTTTTGTTTGTATGTTTGTTTATTTATTTATTTATTTTTTTACAGAGACAGAGAGAATCTGAGAGAGGGATAGATAGGGACAGACAGGAATGGAGAGAGATGAGAAGCATCAATCATCAGTTTTTCGTTGTGACGAAAAACTTAGTTGTTCATTGATTGCTTTCTCATATTGCATTGACTGCAGGCCTACAGCAGACTGAGTAACACCTTGTTCAAGCCAGTGACCTTGGGTCCAAGCTGGTGAGCTTTGCTCAATCCAGATTAGCACGGTCAAGCTGGCAACCTCAGGGTCTCGAACCTGGGTCCTCTGCATCTCAATCTAACGCACTATCCAAAGTGCCACCGCTTGGTCAGGCACAGTAAATGTTTTAATGGTCTTAAAGGTTGGAAGAGAGCGCATGATTAGCTTCCTCTGTCCTTAACAAAATGTAGTAATGATCATTGTTATTATCAGTACCTACTCTGTAACAGGGGTCCCCAAACTTTTCACACAGAGGGCCAGTTCACTGTCCTTCAGACCATTGGAGGGCTGCCACATACAGTGCTCCTTTCACTGACCACCAATGAAAGAGGTACCCCTTCCGGAAGTGTGGCGGGGGATAAATGGCCTCAGGGTGCCGCATGCGGCCCGCGGGCCGTAGTTTGGGGACACCTGCATACCAGGTACCAAAGAGGCCCTCTCCATGTATTGTTACTTAAAGTCATCACAATACTGTGTATTACCCTAGGTATTTTAGAGATGCAGAAACAGGCCCAGAGAATGTAAGTGATTTGCCCAAGTTTACATAGATGGTAAGTGCCTGAACGTGTACCCAAACCTGAATGTCTGAGTCTACAACTCATGGTCTGCTTATTAATTTTTACCCCACTGTCTACACTGGAGGCCATGAGTGTGCATGCTAGATTCACCAATTTCCTACTTTGGAAACGCTAGATAAACGGTGAGTCCTGTTGTTCATCTCTCCCTCTTCTGGTTTCATTCAGCCATTCACTCTTTTGTTTACTTGTTCTGTTTTAGACATTTCATTTGTTTGTCTATTCAGTCATCCATTCATCTGTCCATTCATTCACTCATGGTCCATGTGATGGATAAACATGGTGTATGGCATGAAATAAACAGAGGTTTGAAAACAAAGAAAATAAATTTTTAAGAAAGAAATTGTAACTCTAATGCACTGGTTTGGTGTAGCAGTAAATAATCATTAGACTTATACTAATGAAAGCACTTAATCAAAAACTAGTGGAAGACATGTATGTGAGGAAAGGGTGAGAGAGGAGACTTAAATCTACAGCTTCTATCACAGCAAGACATCTATCTGAAACTGAAAAATCAAGAAATAGCACATTAAGCATGTTATTTAGATATTTTTGAAGTATATACACAGAAGAAACACATGAGGGAATTGGAGTAGTGACTTCTGTCTGGTACGTGGAAATAGGGTGTGGGGTGGGCAGGCACTGCTATCTCGTGTTATCAGCCTAGTATGACTTTACTTTTCAAGCTCTGTACAATGTTAATGAGACGTAAATAAAAATATAATTAACAGAAACACTTTTTCTGAGGAGATAGTTAAGTACAAAGACGGAAAGCACAGTTGTTAATAAATTATCTTATTTTGGTCCTGGCCAGTTAGAATGTCGGCCCAGCATGGAATGTCCTGGGTTCAATTCCTGGTCAGGGCACACAGGAGAAGCGACCACCTGCTTCTCCACCCCTACACCTCCCTCTTTTCTCTTCCTCTCTCTCTCTCTCTCTCTTCCTCTCCCACAGCTATGGCTCGATGGGTTCGAGTGCATAGGCCCTGGGTGCTGAGGATGTCTCCATGGAGCCTCTACCTCAGGTGCTAAAAATAGCTCAGTTGCGAGCATGTCCCCAGATGGGCAGAGCATCTGCCACAGATGGGGGTTGCCAGGTGGGTCCTGGTCGGGGTGCATGCAAGAGTCTTTCTCTCTATCTCCCCTCCTCTCACTTGGAAAAGAAGAAAAAGAAGTTATCCAATTTCCAGATTTTTTTGCTTTATCAAGATCCCTTTTGGGAAGAGTGTTAGCATACAGTGGCATTAGTATTTCTTTTAGCTAAGGTACTCATTTCCTTCCATGAATAAACTGCACATTAGTATAATTTGATTTTAAATCTTTTCAGTTAAAAAAAAATAAGTCAACTGAATTTTGCTAGATTTAGTTAGGTAAAAGGACAAAGACTTCAGTAAGCCTCCTAATCTTTAGTTTTAAGGGTTGTTCAGTCAGGGCTAGGAATCCCCTTAGTCTCTCCTATCCTTCAATAGGCTGGTGATAATATAAAATGAAAGGAAGAGCAAAGTGACTGAATATCTGAAAGCATTTCTCAGGTTAACATTAAAATCTGAAGAGAAGCTCAGAAGTTGACTAGTGCCAGAAGTCGAGCCCTTCCCTCGCGGCTGGCATCAGGAGGCAGTGACAGATTTCATTCTTGTAGTTTCAGCAATTTGGGCAAATGGATGTGCTGGCAGCACTCCAGCTCTAGGCAGATTCTCTGACACCCGGGAATCCTTTGAGACAAGCTCACAGCGCCATTCTTTAGCGAAAACAACCCCATCTTTTAGGCACACAAAATAAAACTATGTAGCTTTAATTGGTATGCTTGTCTTTGCTCTTAAAAATTAAAATACAAAACAAAGTAAAAACAACTGAAGCTGAAGAATAAGTATAGCAGGCCCTGTGCTGTTTAGGATCTGCGTTATCTAGGACCATTCTGGGGCACAGATGGGTGTCTCCTGGCCTTTGAGAGATGGGGCTGGTAGGGAGAGTCGTGCACCTGCTGAACAAGAACAACCGGTGTCTCTCTCAACTGGTCTTGTGTTATAGACTTGTCGCACATGCTGGAAATCTCTTGAAATATTAAAAGTTTTGTTTATTCGTGAAAAAAATTCTCTGAAGGAAGTACAATACTAGTAATAATAATGACATGAAGACAAAGAAAAGTGTTTTAAGAATGCATGGTTATTGGGCAGAGGATAGCTATTTAAATAAAGAGTAGAACATTGGACAAACTTATGATTTGGATCTGTGTGAAATAGTCCACATAGCTCCATTTTTAAAAGGAAATCATATATGACAATATTTGTGATTTGAGAGAATCTGAGGATGTCCCAGAACCTGTCTCTTACCTACGTCAGAGCCTGTTCTACATTCGGTTCTACAAATATATATGGAGCCATGTGCTAATTGCTGGGCTGTAGTGATAAACACAACAGGCTCTGCCCTTATGGAGCTTATGAAATATGTCAACTGAATGCTACTAGATAGAGATAAGCATTTTGGCTTAGACAGAGTGACCAGGGAGGCCTCTCTGAGAATGTAACATTTGAGATTGTGACTTGAAAGGTGGGAGGGAATTAATTTTGGGTATAGGGAACAGCTGATACTGATAAGAGTGGGATGGAGTTTGATGTGTAGGAGGGTCAGAAAGAGGTCACTGTGGCAGAACACCTTGGGTGCAAAGGAAGATAGTATGCCATGAGATTTGAAAGAAAGTCAGGGGCTGGCTGATAAAGGGCTCCATAAGACAGGGTAAGAGGTTTGGATATATTCTATGTGTAATGGGAAAATATCAGGAGATTTTAAGTGGGGGTGCTATGATCTGATTTATGTTTTGTTCCGTTCTGGTTTTTGTTTTAAAAAAGATCTGTCTGGCTTCTTCATGGAGAATGAATTGGAACAAGAAAGTGGGAAAAAGACACAGTTTTTATTAAATAAATGGAAATGATTTCCCTGGTTTAGGGAGGGAGACAGTGGAGAAAGAAAGATATGGGTAGATTTGGGATGTGATTTGCAGATACAATTGATGTCTTGATATCTTAGTGGTATCTATTTTCTTTTTTAAAATTATATTTTATTTTTCAATTACAAGTTGACATGCAGTTTTTATTAGTTTCAGGTGTACACCCCAGTGATTAGGCATCATATAACCTACTAAGTGATCATCTTAGTAAATCTCATACCCATCTGACACCATACCTAATTATTAGAATGTTACTGACTTTATTCCCTATGCTTAATTTCACATCCCCACGGCTGTTCTGTAAGAACCAATTTTTACTTCTCAATCTCTTCGCTGTTTTCACCCAGCCGCCTAAACCTCACTCCCATCTGGCAACTGTCAAAATGTTCTCTGTATCTATGAGTCTATTTCTGTTCTACTTGTTCATTTATTTTGTTGATAGAAATGTATTCATTGCCATGTTATTGTTCATATTTTTTATTTTCTTCTTAAAGAAGACCCTTTTATATTTCATGAATTACTAGTTTGGTGGTGATGAACTCTTTACCTTTTTCTTGTCTGAGAAGCTTTTTACATGTCCTTCAACTCTAAATGATAACTTTGCTGGGTAGAATAATCTTGGTTGTAGGTCTTTATTTTCATTACTTTTAATATTTCTTGCCACTCCCTTCTTGCCTGAAAAGTTTCTGTTGAGAAATCAGCTGACAGTCTTCTGGGAGCTCCCTTGTAGGTAAGTAACCTCTTCTCTTGCAGCTTTTAAGATTCTTTCTTTCTCTTTAACCTTTTGCATTTTAATTATGATGTGTCTTGGTGTGGGTCTCTTTGGGTTCATCTTGTTTGAAACTCTCTGTGCTTCCTGGATTTGTATGTCTATTTCCTTCACCAGGCTAGGGAAGTTTTCTGTCATTATTTTTCACATAGGCTTTCAATTTCTTGTCCTTTCACTTATCCTTCTATGGTCCCCATAATGCAAATGTTGGTATGCTTGGAGTTGTCAGAGGCTCCTTACACTATCCTCATTTATTTTAATTCTCTTTTCTTTTTTTGCTGTTTTTGATTGGGTGTTTTTTGCTTCCTTATATTTCAAATCTCTGATTTGATTCTCAGCTTCATCTACTCTATTGTTGATTCCCTGTAAATTATTCCTCATTTCAGTTAGTGTATTCTTTATTTATGACTGATTCAATTTTATGGTTTCTATGTCCTTTTTCATGCTGTTGAAGTTCTCACTAAGCTCTTTGAACTTTCTTATAACCATTGTTTTGAACTCTGTATCTGGTAGTTTGCTTGCCTCCATTTCATTTAATTCTTTTTCCAGAGATGTCTTTTGCTCTTTCATTTGGGCCCTATTTCTTTGTCTCTGCATTTTGACTGCTTCCTCTTGTTTGTTTCTATGTATTAGGTAGAGCTACTATATCTCCTGGACTTGGTTGCGTGCTGTGATATCTATTTTCATAGATGCAGCTGTCCAAAGATAAAAATTAAGTGTGTATATTCATTTAACTCCTTGGCCTCTCAGACACTTTGTTCAACCTCATGTTATCAACTTACCACAACTATGATGCATAAGAAACATAAATGCAGCTATTCATTTCCTTCCTGATGGGTGAGGAAAACATGTCAGTAAATTATTGATCACTAAATATTTTGCTTCCACAGGAATATAAATATTTAATCCTTTAGGTTATTGACATTTGCTTTTTTTTACTTTCCTGAGTGCAGACATCTAAGTTTGATATCCAAATCATTGGTAACTCTATATTTCAGTTCCATGTGAGGAACAGTGATTAAAATCTTAGTGTGCAAATGGTAGTCATATAATTCACTGTCAAAAACATTAATGGCTGAAAATGTAAATACAGGTTCATCAGACTCATCCATTTACTGATGAAGCCATTGGCATTTAATCAGTAAGTTTAGGAGAAAAATGTCTATTGTCATTTATATGGGTCACCCCCCTCTCCCCTACCCCAAGAGCCTTTTGAAAGCAGTCAGTCCTTTCTCTTTCTTTTCTTTTTTAATTGAATCTTTTTCCTTTGGGTTGTAATAGTCACTGATTATTTAGTTCACTCTTGGTCTCAGCTAGAGTTCCCTGGAGCTAGATCTCTATTAGAGATCTGCCCCCCGGGAAGCCAGATTGAGGGGAAAAGGGAAGTGGTGCCTGGAAGGAAGAAAAGAAATACAAGATGGTACAATTCACCAGAACACATAGCTGCAAGAAGTCTCTGGAGGGGCCATGTGGAAACATATGTTGGCACTGGGAGGAAGGAGGAAGAAAAATTTGTTTACCAGTTCCTGCCTGGCTCCTTCCTGTCTTTCTTGGGAGTGGTACTACAATCTAAGTGTATATCTTAATCACCTGGAAAAATGAAGAGAAAAGTACAGCATTTTGTTTCCCACCCCATGACAAATGAACATCTCTGGAAATGAGGCTTGGGGCTCTGCTCTTCATCAAGCTTTGCAGGAAATAGTGATGTGTCTAGTCTGTGTGTGTGGGTATTTGGGGGCGGGGTAAGGGGGACAGCTCCTAGATGATCTCTTAGGTGGCTTCCACCACTTAGGTTTTTATGACTTAATATAAAATGCCTTAAATTCCATCGTGGGAATATGTAGCTGTATCTTTGGTTTTATATCCTGTTGTTTCTCATGTATGCCTATGAGTTATGAGATGCTTAGTCTTTGATAACAGAATATCCTATTCTAACATTATGCCTTTGGGAAAATAAAATCTTCTTCAAGACATCTGCCTTGTGACAAAGTTTCTGAGAATGTTTTATGTTAAAATTGGAAAACTGTAATTGAAAATGTGAATTTTGATGATTTGTTCATAGGAATTATGCAATTAGAGTGTTTTTTTAGCCACATGGGCACAATTTAGTCTTTCAGGAGCCCTTGGTTATTGGACTAATACAGCATCTGGTGATGTCTGCCAGTGTCAGAACCAGGGACCTCTGCTTAGAATAAGATTCTTATTACTTAGCTGATGATGAGCAAAACTCCTGAATCCAGGGGGCTAGAAATCCTTCTCTGATGTCTCTAGCCAGCAGTGCACAGACTCAGAATGCACGTTTTCTGAGTGTGGAAATTGCACATATTGCCATAAAAGTGTAAATCTATTGAGACCGAAGGGGGCTTCGGAGTCATTTGACTTAGCTGTCTGCCGCAGAGCACATGTTCCTAGATTCCTTTAAAACAATACTTTAAAACCCCCTGTGATCAATGACTATAAAGCTCTTGGTTTCAGAGACTCAATGGTTTGAGTGTCCCATATTCTCAAGGCAACAAAATTCTACTTTTTCTTTTCATGCATGACATTAAGCAGTTTGCAAGTTTCCTAGTTAAGTTGTCCCATAGTTTTAAATGAAGGCGGATACTCACACTCTAATCTAGTTTTCCAAGTACTCTCTGGTTGGGTCACCAATGTATGGAGAGGAGTTGAAGGCATAAAGATGAAATGTACATTTTTGTTTTTCATGGCAACCGAGTAACTTCTGCTTTTTCTCGTCCTATAACTTTGATCCCCTTCAAGGGTCATATCGGAGTTTGGTGCCAGGACATCATTATGCTCATACAGGTCGTTGGTGTCCTCACTCATAGTCAGTACTGGTGTTGGTGTGTAGGGGTGGTGAGCTTTGGCATATGGGAAAATTTTGCTAGGCTTAAATATGAACTGGATAACTTCTTTTTCTTTTTAATTAAGATCAAGTGTCTTTTCTTCTTGTTGCCTATACTTATACCTCCTTTGACTTACTGGTCAACAGTTCTGTCATTGTCTCCTCTTCAATTGCCTCATGCATTTCTGTTATCAGCTATAGAAAGAATATAATATATCTTTGTAACATCCCGTCATGCTATATTTTATTTCATGTCACATTATTCCAAGTTGTTTTACGTTAGCCAAACTATTATTAAATATTCTGACCTACAGAAAGACTTCTCTTTTGATGAACAAAGGCAGTCTAATTTTATACATTTTCACGTATACTTTGCAGAGCTAATGGTGGTATTTTATTTATTTTTTTGGCAGGAAGAGGGTGAGAGGGTGGGGTGAGCTATTCCATAACCAAACTATATACTCCAAATTGAGAAACTCTGTGGTGTAATAGAAGGACTAGGGGTCTGCGAGTCAGTAAAAGAAAGGCTGAATTCATCTCCACCACTTGTTACATTTGTGATGTCCATTACTGAATCTCTTTAAGCTTCTTTTCTCATTTGTAATGTGAAGACAGTAATTCCATTTTATTTAAGGTTTTTGTGGTATATAAAGAGGATTCATGTAAAGTGCACAACATATTACATGGGGTATGCTAGATGGTTCATAAATAATGACAAAGTTAAAATAATATTTTTATGTTGATAGTATTTCTTTATTATCATTTTGATGCCCATGAGATCTATAGTGATGTCCCCTCATTTATTTCTGATGTCAATAATTTGTCACCTGTCTCTTCTTTTCATACACTGGCTAGTGGCTTATTAATGTTATTGATCTTTTCTAAGCATCAATGTTTAGTTTCATTGATTTTTCTCATTTATTTCCTACTTTCAAAGTCATCAATTTCTGCTTCAATTTTTATTATTTCATTTCTTCTGCTTACTTTGGATTTTATATGTTCTTTTTCTAGTTTCCTAAGGTGGAGATTTGGATTATTGATTTAAAATTTTTCTTTTTTAGTATATGCATTCAATGCTGTAAACATACCTCTAAGAATGACTTTCTTTCTATTTCACAAAGTTCAATAAGTTGTGTTTTCATTTTCATTTAGTTCAAAATATTTTAAAATTTAGCTGGTGGTTTCTTCTTTGAGTCATGCTATTTAGAAGTGTGACATTTAATCTCCACACATTTGGGAATTTTCCAGTTACTTTTCCATTCTTAATTTCTAGTTTAATTCCATTGTGGTCTAAGAGCAAACATTGTATGATTTCTGTTCTATTCAATTTAAGGTGTGTTTTATGACCAGAATGTGGTCTGTTGTGATGAATGTTTCATGTGAGCTTGAGAATAATGTGTGTTCTATTGTTTGTTGGATGAAGTAGTGTGTAGATGTCAATTATATCCAGTTGATTGATGCTGCTGTTGAGTTCAACTATGTCTTTACTGATTTTCTTGTTGATGGATCTGTCCATTTCCATAGAAGGCTGTTGAAGCCCCCACTATAACAGTAGATTTATCTATTTCTCCTTGCAATCTATCAGTTCTACCTCATGTAGTTGATGTCTTTTGATAGGTTTATACATGTTAGGGTTGTTATAATGTTTGTTTGATAACAGATGAGCTAATACGAAGTTAAAGACCAATAATAATAGGTTTATACTTGATTTAAAAACTAAACTATAGGGATATTTGGGGGGTAAAAAGGAGTTGTTGTTTTTTTTCCTTTTGAGAAGGTTACTGTCTGCCTTGCTGGTCCATCTGTTTTAGAACACTGTTACAGAAAAAGAGTTTGACATTCGTATTCAACTTTGACATTCACAATAAGGTATTTCCTGTAAGATAATAACAGTGTTTGCCCGTCCTCACTCTGGTGCCTCAGTGGCACTTGTCATCGTTAACTGTGTATTCCTTCCTTAGATGCTCTCTTCTTTGCATCTCCTACCCAGCATTTCTCATGTTTCTCCTCCTTTGTCTCTCTGCGCTGCTGGTTCACTTGTTCTATCAGCGTCAATGCTCACTTATAACAGCATGTAGTTAAAAACATGCAATGCCCTACCTGTAATATAAGGAAACAGTTTATGTTTAATTCTATTTTCATATGTGTGTGCTTGACCATATAGGAGGCGTGATGAAGTAGCCCAATGCTGTATTTCTATGTCGAATCACTGATTGTGAATAGGGCGTTCTCTGTGTAGAGCTTACACCAGGGGTCCCCAAACTTTTTACACAGGGGGCCAGTTCACTGTCCCTCAGACCGTTGGAGGGCCAGACTATAAAAAAAAACTATGAACAAATCCCTGTGCACACTGCACATATCTTATTTTAAAGTAAAAAAACAAAACAGGAACAAATACAATATTTAAAATAAAAGAACAAGTAAATTTAAATCAACGAACTGACCAGTACTTCAATGGGAACTATGCTCCTCTCATTGACCACCAATGAAACAGGTGCTCCTTCCGGAAGTGCGGCGGGGGCCGGATAAATGGCCTCAGGGGGCCGCATGTGGCCCGCGGGCCGTAGTTTGGGGACCCCTGGCTTACACTGTGGATGACTAGATGAGTGGTGTATGGGATTCAGTTCCATGGGCAGTGACACGATTTCCTGAGATGGTCAGTAGCTCTTTGCAAATACTAAGCACCAGTCCACTTTTCCCTTGATTTGCATTTCTAGAAAATTCAGTGTAATTGCAACTAAGCAAGAAATATAAGCCTTGGTGTTCCTCTGGGAGATGAAGTTAGATTCCAGGCCCAGATCATTTAAAACAGGGTTTTAGCTTCCATGGCAGGTGGGACTTGGGACGTTCCTTTTCTGTGTACTGTGCTGTGCCTTGCAAGGTATGTAGCACACCAGGTCTCCTCCCATTGAATGGCAGTGGCAGTTTCCACTCACTGTAAGATACCTGCCTTCATTTCTCTACTTCTGCAAAATCCCCAGAATCCCCCTGTGCGGTCCTGCGCAGTAGTGAAGAACTGCTGCACTAGGGAGTTTCCTCCTTGTTGGGGGCTGCAGCACTGAGAACTTCACTCCAGACCTCTCTTCTGAGCTCTATCTCTGAATAACCAGTTGTCTGCTTGGTATCCAAGCTATGGGTCACAGAAGTCACCTCCAAACTCAGATGATGGCTGCAGTGTCCCTCCGGTTGTGCAGGTCAGGAAACTAGGTGTTGCCCTTGGAACCCTTCTCCCCCTTACTCTCCGTGGATACCCAGTGCATCATTAAATGCTTCTGATTATGTTTTCTAAATACTGAAAATACCTTGTAAATGTGTTTTTGAATCTCTTCCCTCTCCCAGCCTCTGCCTTAACATTATTACTCTAAACTATCATAACCTCTTACCAGGAACCCACAGCGGCCTCCGGCTTGCCTGGCGACACCCACCCAGCCTCTGCTGTGTGCGTCCTTTGACTCTTTCTTCCTCTGGCTGCACGCTTTCTCCTGTGGGCCTTCATAGTCACCATACTCTGTAACGGAGCTACCTCCCGCCTGGAATGTTCCTTATTCCTCTTCATTCTGTTTATTCCGTTCATTCTTCATTCTTAGCCTGTGTCACCAGCTCTAGAAAGCCTTTCTTGACCTTTCTAACAAGCTCAAATCCCCTATTATAATAGGTTGTCATTGAATTTCAAAACACATGTCTGAGTTCTGACAGTACATTTACATATATGATTAATTGATTAATGCCAGCCTTTTCCAGCAAAAAAAAAATTTCTGATTTTGCTCATTATTGTATCTCCAGTACCTAGCACAGTGCCTGGTACACAGGACACCCTCAATAAACGCTGAGCATTCCTGAAACCTGAAATTAAATTTTTTGTGGCCAGAGCAGCAACCTGTTCCATTTTACGACAAAAGGGGGCAGCAGAGAGCTGCCAGAGGAGCGGCCTCTGGTTTGTCTTTCAGGTTAGAAAATCCAGTTTGTCAGGCTGCTTAATCAGGATTGCAGAAAGGGAGAGAGAAACGTTGAAGAGGAAACTGAGAGGCAAAAGAACAGATAATCCAGAAGAAAAGTGGAGCCAGAGGGAGCAACTGGAGTGAGGAGACTGGAAAGGGCTCTCCAGTGTGACCTGGGCCTGGTATTGCTTCTCCCGAGACCTCTTTAGGGCTGGAGGGAATTCTGCCCCGGTATACCAGAAAGTCACAAGTATGCAGACAGGGTCGTCCCGGAAGGGGACAAGCCAGTTCCTTCTTGCTGGCCACAGCTTTGTTATGGAGGCCTGCAGCATGGCGGGCGGCGGTAGTTCCATCCCCTGGTGGAGTACGGGACTGGCAGGAGGGACGAGGGACACTAAGAAGAAGAGAAGGAAACTAACATGTCCTTAGTACCTTTGGGGTTACAGTCACAGAATAGTCTTGTAAGGTCAGTATTTTCCTTTTGCAGAAGTCAAGGTTGCCGTGGCCCAGAGGTACAGTAATGCACTCCAAGGCACCTGGGTAAACTGAGTCTTTAGCCCTAACTCCCTTGGCTCAAGTACCCATGCTCTTACACAGGTACTCTGGTGACTTCTTAAAGATCCCGGAAATGGCTCTTCTTTACTTGCTGTGCCTACAGAGAAATAGACCTATTTCAAATATGTGCCATATTAGTAGGTTCAGAATTTATACCAGCAACTGTTATCTCTGTGTATGCACTTGCTGGCTCTCGGGCCACTAAATGTGCCATAAACACAAAAGATTGCATTTTAGCTGACAGTTTATAACCTCTGATTGCCAACAGACTCAGACTTTGAAGTGTCCAAGTTGTATACGGCATGTTTGTGAAGGCAAAAATTGCAAGAATTGTTATTCTGCTTTAAATGGAAGGATGCAAACTATTCATGAGGATTTCTTAGTGTTAATCAAGTGAATACTAATGGAAGAGGTAGGATCTCTGCTTACAGATCATGAACCAAAATTAGAACTTAAATTTAAAGAATTTCTAATCTTGACTATACCTGCCAGAGAAGGAAAATTCTTGTGAAACCCTTTAAGAGAGCACTCCTCCATAGGCCACAATCCACGCTATTGTAGGTACTGACTCTAGCTTGACTTGAACACCCCAGTCCAAGCCCATCTCTTTGTGATGAGCAGAGCAAGGGTGCGACGGGAGGCGCTGGGGCTCAGGATTGAGGAGAACTGGAAAGCAGTGAAGTCAGGGGAAGCACAGGGCATTCTCCCTCTTATCTAATAGCAGAGGAAAAAATCTTAATCTTAGAGCTGAACATTATGAAAGTGTTGGCAGGGAGAAATGTATGATTTTATCAAATAGTAAATAATGCTTAGAACAAAAATACATTCTTCTCATTTCAAAGAAAGGAGTGTGGTGAACAGTAGATGTGGTTTGTTTGTTTTTTTCCTTTCAGATGGGGGAAAAGCATCAGGGTGGACCTTTAATTATTTAATTTCTTTAAGCCTGTAGCCATTTAAGCTTTCCATTTTCTTTCCCAGGAATGATTTAATCATGCCATCTGCGTTGCCTTGTCTATATTTGTTAAATACTTGGTGCAAGCAGTTATTAATGACAATAAGTATCACTTTCTTATGTACACTTCATCACTTAAAAGAGTACTTCAGATTGCCCACAAATACCAAAATGAGTTCTGAAAATCAGTCACTTGCCAGACTCCATGTTTTCAGAGCATCTACCTGTCAGTCTTCTGTTTGGCACTATATTTGATTCCACATGCATATACCCTCAAGGAATTGAGGACACGGCAAACAAGTGGGTTCTTTGCCACAACTGGACAAGCAGTTGTTTAGGACTCAGAATACATTTCTCTATTAATCATAATCATGTTCTAAGACCCTCCCATCAAAACTTTTTGAATCCATAATGAAGCCATTCTATAAAGCAGATAGTCAAATCCTGAATTCTTGGTCCTAGAAATAAGTGACTGAACCTGGAGAAGATAGAAGATCCAAGACTTAAGAGAGAACATGACATTTGAAGATTTAAGTAAATTTCCATTTATAAAATTTAAGATGCTTTCCCATAAAGTGACACTAGAGGGCAGTATACGCAGACAAACCTCATGGTGGAACAGGCTGCAGAATTCTTAACTGTCTCCAGTTACACTTTTTTAAAAATATGTTGCTGTACCTTTTTACTTTTTAAATTTTATTTATTTGTTTGTTTGTTTTTTGTGACAGAGACAGAGAGAGGGATATATAGGGATAGACAGACAGGAAGGGAGAGATGAGAAGCATCAAGTCTTCTTTGTAGCACCTCAGTTGTTCATTGATTGCTCTCTCATATGTGCCTTGACCCGGGGGCTACAGCAGACCAAGTGACCCCTTGCTTGAGCCAGTGACCTTGGGTCCAAGCTGGTGAGCTTTGCTCAAACCAGATGAGCCCGCGCTCAAGCTGGCGACCTCGGGGTCTTGAACCTGGGTCCTCCTCATCCCAATCCGACGCTCTATCCACTGTGCCACCAGCTGGTCAGGAGCCAGTTACACTTTTTTTTTTTTTTTGTATTTTTCTAAAGCTGGAAACGGTGAGAGACAGTCAGACAGACTCCTGCATGCGCCCGGCCGGGATCCACCCGTCACGCCCACCAAGGGTGAAGCTCTGCCCACCAGGGGGCGATGCTCTGCTCCTCCGGGGCGTCGCTCTGCCGCGACCAGAGCCACTTTAGCGCCTGGGACAGAGGCCAAGGAGCCATCCCCAGCGCCCAGGCCATCTTTGCTTCAATGGAGCCTTGGCTGCGGGAGGGGAAGAGAGAGACAGAGAGGAAGGAGGGGGTGGGGGTGGAGAAGCAAATGGGCGCTTCTCCTATGTGCCCTGGCCGGGAATCGAACCTGGGTCCCCCGCATGCCAGGCCGATGCTCTACCACTGAGCCAACCGGCCAGGGCACCAGTTACACTTTAAAAAATTTTTATTTATTTATTCTTTTACAGAGACAGAGAGAGAGTCAGAGAGAGAGAGAGATAGGAACAGAGAAACAGAGAGATGAGAAGCATCAATCATCAGTTTTTCGTTGCGACACCTTAGTTGTTCATTGATTGCTTTCTCATATGTGCCTTGACCGTGGGCCTTCAGCAGACCGAGTAACCTCTTGCTCGAGCCAGTGACCTTGGGTCCAAACTGGTGAGCTTTGCTCAAACCAGATGAGCCTGCACTCAAGCTGGCGACCTCGGGGTCTCGAACCTGGTCCTCCGCATCCCAGTCCAACACTCTGTCCACTGCGCCACCGCCTGGTCAGTCCCAGTTACACTTTTTATTGTTCAAATATCACCTCTTAATTCTTTTCATTTCATTCTATAAATAAGGAGGAATACACTGAAATAATACATCACCATAACAAAAATATCTTAAAAAGATGAAGATTGTTCATTTTTAGCAAAGTAATAACTTTAATATAAAAAATTATATGGTAATAAAAAGTTTTTTGGTTGAAAAAAGACATCTGTCCTATAGCTTCTTCTTGAATCTGTGTCCATATTTCTAAGTAATATGTGCATACTTACATTTTTGAGACAAGTGGTTATTTGGTTTATTTCTAATGAATTTCCACAGACATACGTATTTATACTCCCTCCAAACCTACCAAATATAGCCAAATTTTTATTATATCAGAAGTCAGTTTGCTATATAACTGTTACAATTTTACATTTTTATTATGATACTTTCACCCAGTTTCAACAATTATTCATCTTTTCTTGTGTTTATCCCCGTATTCCTCTTCTCCCTCCTGATTATTTTAAACAATTTTCTGACTATGCAATATTGCTGAACATAGAGCCAGTGATTACATTTCCTTTTTTGATATTTTATTTATTTAGAGCTCATAATTGTCTTTTAAAAGTTGCTTAGTTTTAATTACCATTCATTGTATTTTAACAGTATTCCGTCAGAGCTAGCAAATACCAGTATATGCATGTAGCATTTTTATGTGTATAAAGTACTTTTAGGTGCATAAGTAAAATTTAAATAAGTAGTCTGATAATCTATCAATTTCATATCTTCTCAGGGAACATTTTTTTTTTCCTGCAGCCCCCCCCCCCCCCGCGTGCTTTAAACTGGACTTATTCTCTAATCCTGCTGTATGTTCTCATCCTGGAATTTCAGATGTCCTAGAAGATTTTTTATTTTCCTGCTTTCTGATGGATTTCCCAATTCCCAGATCTGTTTTCCACTTTCTTGATGTACTCCCTTGAGTAGCTGCAGCCCATTTTTGAGTTGTTCCTAGGAATAGTACAAGGGAGGTTTGGAATTTGAGGCTGGACATCATCTCCTCACAGAACTTTCAGGGGTTTGCTCCATTGTCTTCTAGAAGTCTAATGCCATTCTGATTTCTTTTCCTTGTAAGTAAACTTTGTGACCAGTCAGTCACACAAGCCAACTTAATTAAGGGACATTGGATTGCTGATTTTGGTTAATGATGGTGCAGCTTTATGTCTTTGAAGGAAAGGTACCATAAAAACTAACTACGGAGTACTGTGGTATCTGGAATTCGGGTTGTCTTTTTATCGGGTGATTAGTTTTTCTATCTGGCGGTATTTTGCTTCCTGATTTTACAAATAACCAGTTTTCTAAAAAATTCATTGTCTGATAGTAGAGCGAAGGTAAAGTGGCCACTAAAACAAGGAGGTATCTTGAGACAGAAAAACAGGGCAGATGACACAATAGAATAGAGCAGAATTTATTTTGGGATAAATTTCTTACAGGGATAGGATCAGAACTGAAGGCAATTCAGAAGTCTAGGCTACGGAGATAAACCTCACTACCAAACAGTGGTTACAATAAATGTTTTATAGTATAGCTAGGGCACTCATGCAGTGGTTCTCAAAGTGTGAGCCAGGGTGCACTGGTGTGCCCTAGAAGATTTCCAGGTGTGCCCTATGGTATTCCAGAGAAATATGTGCCTGTTGGGGACCAAAAAACCAACAGGGATTTTGGAGTTTAGATTTTTTAGGGGACAGAGGTGTGGGGAATTGGCTGTAAGCTGACAGTCTGCCTAACTCCCCACCTAACTTGCCTGATTAGGTTGCAAAAGGCTGTTAAGCTGTGGTGCTGGATTGTTTACCCTACCCCCATGTTCCCCGGAAAGACTGGAGGTAAGTTTCTTCTATCCTTTGTTTGGTGTAAAGTTAAGATGATATGTATGGTGGGGATTTTCTGCACTCAACATAATTAAGAGTAAAAAGAGAGGAATTCTTCAATATATTGAAGAGGAAATGAGAGTTTGCCTTTCAGATATATGCCCAAACAGTGAAGAAATTGCTAGGACACATCAGGCTCATGTTTCTCATAAACACAAGAATGAAAAAACTTAACACATTCGCTCCAGGACCTGCCAAATTTACTAAATCTTACTAAGAATGTATTTATATATATATAAAAAGATAAGTTTTTTCGTTTTTTAATTTTTTAACCCTTCTTCTTTACAAATTCTAAAAAGCATAACTCAAAAAATGTAACATAAAAATGTTTTTTAATGTCAGAATAAATTTAATTTTGTTGTATTTATTTTATTTAATTATCATAAAAGCATGCTTGGACTTTATACATTTTTTTTTAATATTTGACTTAATTATTTTAACATATTTCTCAGAAATTTGTGTATAGCGTGCCTACAATTATTTGTAGGATTTTAAATGTGCCCCAACTTCAAGAAGTTTGAGAACCACTGCCCTAATGACTGACAAGACAAAGGGACAGAGCATGTGGTATGTGCCAGGAACCACACATCTGGCGGTCTTATGATGGAAGATGGCTTAGACTTGGTGCTAACACCAGTTTGATAATTGTCTCGGTTGTTATGCCACTCTGGCTATTAGTGACAGGAATCTTTATGGTTACACTGTGTAAGCTTACAGAACCCAGATAATCACTAACTATCAGGCTTGTGTAGGCTGGCTGAAAATATCAGTAGTTAGGATAGTCAGAGGGCACAGCATGAAGAACTTGAACAAAAAGAAATCAGGGCAAAAGATGGAGTCAGTCTTGCTCCCATCTACATCTGTACATTCATGATTCATGTTGTGGCTTTATGTGCATCTTTTTCTTTCATTAGGATGAATACTTAGTAACCTCTCAGTTTGGAGGCTGTGTCATTCAGCTCCTGAAATGTATTTCAAGATGTTAATCATGTCATCCCTTCTGATCTCTATTTTGAAACTACTATTAACTGGATCTTAGACCACCTAGATTAATTTTCTACACTTAAAATTTCTTTTTTTTAACACTTTGTCATTTTATTCTGGTTTTATGAGATTTATGTTTTATTTTTCAACTCTTCCATTACTATTAAAATTTTTATTATATGGCTTTCAATTCTTTTTTTTACTGTTTTTGTTTCATGGATGGAATAATGTATCATCTCTTTGATTAAATATATACTTAATGCTTTAAGATTATTTCCTGTATTTCCCTTTTTTGAAATTTCACTTTTGTTTATTTAATTCTCTCTGATTCTGTTAGAGGTTTATTATACATTGTCTTGATTGTTTTCGTTGTAGAGCAAAGCATGAAGAAGCTGATTGGCAGGTTTGGGAGATGCTTATTAGACGTGAGGGTTTTGTAGGAGGCTGATTGAACCTGCTTCTTCCCTTTGGGGAACCACTAAATGTTGGGACAGTAAATGTGGGTCATTTTTTGGGAGCCACTCAGTTTCTGAAGGGAAATATTTGAGGAGCATAAACAGGCTTTCAGCATTCTGGGAGCTGGTGGGGGTAGGTCCTGGGGCTTTACTCCCCCCATTTCCTGTAATTCTCCTGTTTACCACGCAGAATGCTACTCTGCTCTGTATTGGCCTCTATGCAACCATGTGTGTGAACACTCATTTGAAAAATATTGAGAGAACAAACCTCCACTTCCCTGGCTGGGAGTGTATCTGTCACAGGCTATACGTAAGAGGGAGGGGCCTGGGATTTCACTGCTTTGTAATTAGATTCTTCATTAATCCTAATATTTTCATCCCTCAGCCCTGCTTTTCACAGTCCCTGTCACTTGTGACTTCCTGGTCCTGTGCTTCGCGAGTGCTGGGCTCAGGCAGCTCCCTCCCCTGCTCCGGAGCCCCATCCTACGCTGAGTGCACCTGCTCTACATCTTTCAAAGGGCCTTTAACTCCCTCCTGTGACTCATCGTTTTTTCGTTTTTTCCAGTTTGTTGTCCTTGTAGGTTATATATTTTTCT
This sequence comes from Saccopteryx leptura, assembly GCF_036850995.1. Lineage (NCBI taxonomy): Eukaryota > Metazoa > Chordata > Mammalia > Chiroptera > Emballonuridae > Saccopteryx > Saccopteryx leptura. The sequence continues at coordinate 25,739,311 of NC_089506.1, read as the reverse complement.
TTATGATCTTGTAGGCTGTATTTTTTGAAATCTTTTGTTTTTACGTGGGGTTTGAAGATAGGGAAGAGACGACCAGTGTTTAACTAGCAGATCAGAATAGTTACCACAGTGAGCCAGGCACTGAGCTCCTAGCTCGGTAGGGGTAGGTGTTGCTGAAAAAAAGAAAAAGGTATGGGGACTGTGGCAGCGGGTCTTGCCCTGAGGGAGAGAGACTGGGGAGACAGCATGGACAAGTGAGCATTTAAAGCTGAGGAACAGAGTAGGGGAAGGTGGATAGAAAATTGTTAGCAGGAAACATCAGAAGTGAGGGGGTTCTGTCTAAATACCTAACAGGAGTTTTGCTGAAGGCAGGCCAAGGTAATCAACACATGCTGAGGGTGGACAATGAGAAACCCAATCAGATGTTAAGAGTGATTGATATGGAGGATGGAGGATTCTGGCTAAACTGACAGGATTTTTGCTAAAATTAGACAGTGCAGAAACAGTCATGGGAAACCGAGAGTCAGGGCCTAGTTTAAAAAGAGTTCAGAGGGGCTGGATTAGTGTTTGGTCAAGGAGAGAATCATCATCAGCCTCCAAGTCAACTACTGGGGGTTAAAAAATAAAAGGAGGAGGAAATACAGTAGTGCATTTTGGGGGAATAAAAGAAGACAGAATATAGCTAAATTAAGAAAGATTTGTTTGTTATGTTAGCTTAATAACTACAGAGCTTATGCTCTTTGAAGGAAAGATACTTACAAATGTGAAGTTATTCTGTTCAGCTCATTTTAGAGGGTGTGGTCTACATGGGTGATTGTTGCATTAGAACCTACTTTGTTTTGATGGGCTCTTTTGGCAGAGTGGACTTATGCCTTTAGACAGCGTCCCTGTAACATTGTTCACATAAACCTTCCCTGACTTACTTGACACAATTAGCACATTTACCAGAGTGACCGGAGAAGGACAGAGATGGAGGAGGAGAAGAGAGACAATGTGATTGTGTTCCAAGATATGAGTACCAGCACTTAAAAAATATATAAACAGCATCGACCTGGCGTGTGGAAGTCCTGAGTTCGATTTCTGATCAGGGCACACAGAGAAGCAACCATCTGCTTTTCCACCCCTCTCCATTCTCTCTCTCTCTCTCCTCTCTTCCCACAGCCATGGCTCCAATGGTTGGAGCAAGTTGGCCCTGGGTGCTCCATGGCCTCGCCTCAGGCGCTGAAATAGCTCAGTTGTGGTGCAATGGAGCAGCAGCCTCAGACAGGCAGAGCATCGCCCCCTAGTGCACTTGCTGGGTGGATTCTGGTAAGAGCATGTGTGGGAGTCTGTCTCTTTTCCTCTCAGCCTTCCCACCTCTCACTTAATTTTATATATATATACACACACACACACACACACACACGTAAACAAATGAGTAAATACAATGATAGAACTGATATATATATAAACAAGTAAACAAATGAGTAAATAAAATGAACAGAGCTGTTCTGGTCCTGTGTCCCTAGGAAGTGATATGTTTATTGGTTCGTACTTTTCCATTCTCTTGTGCACAGGCCCCTGGCTCCAGCGGCTGGATGCCCAGGGTCTTCTAAGAGATGCGATGAGTGATAGGAGGGAAGGTGTTGCCTTGAATAGTTGCTGGACTTTTAATTTTTATTTTTTGTTTGTTTTTTTCATTTTTCTGAAGCTGGAAACAGGGAGAGACAGTCAGACAGACTCCCGCATGCGCCCGACCGGGATCCACCCGGCACGCCCACCAGGGGCGACGCTCTGCCCACCAGGGGGCGATGCTCTGCCCATCCTGGGCGTCGCCATGTTGCGACCGGAGCCACTCTAGCACCTGAGGCAGAGGCCACAGAGCCATGCCCAGCGCCCGGGCCATCTTTGCTCCAATGGAGCCTTGGCTGCGGAAGGGGAAGAGAGAGACAGAGAGGAAAGCGCGGTGGAGGGGTGGAGAAGCAAATGGGCGCTTCTCCTGTGTGCCCTGGCCGGGAATCGAACCCGGGTCCTCCGCACGCTAGGCCGACGCTCTACCGCTGAGCCAACCGGCCAGGGCAGTTGCTGGACTTTAAACCAGTGCATCTGCTCAGACCGGAGCAGCAGTGAGGCCAGGCCCCAGCAGCTCCCACACGTGCCCTGCAGCCAGGCGGACCCTGTGTGTGCATGCCAGGCCCCGTGTTCCCCGAGTCTTGCCTTGCCTGGCTCGGTCCTGGAGAGTGAATTGACTGGGTAATATCGTATTACTGAACGCCAGTTTTTGAGGCCTTTAGATGTTTTCACCCTGGCTTACAAGTGATTCCCAGTGCTTTGCTCTTGTTTTCCTGTCTTTGACAACATTTGGAGGCCTTATTCAAAAAAGTAACGCGCTAATGACTTCAAAGGTGGTGAGTTTTTCTACTATCGACGATTATGTACTGTCCCAGGTCTTGAGCCTCAAGATGATAAGACGCTTATCAGTAAGGATAGCTCTTCAGTACAACGCACAGTTATTTTATCAGTGCTCAGGTGTTCACTCTGCTAAAGCGGTCTGTGTTGCCTGCACGGGGGTGGGGGGAGGTGGGGGGGTGGGGGGTTGCGATGAGCCGGGACTCAATGTCCAAGCTGGAGTGAGGACTCGGGAATTGTCTGGCATCTACTCAGAGCTGCAACGGGCTGTTTGAGTCTTAGTGCTCTCTGGCGCTCCCAGTGGTACGCACAGGTACTTCATCTAGAGCTGGTCCTCAAATGCTGTCCAGAATCCTCGCTCTCCTGTTGGTAGGTTGTTTTAATCCAAAATGGAGATTGTTTTAAAGATTCTTTTCCTTATTCACTAATGGTCCTGTGCAGTATTTTATTATGAGATAGAGCCATGCAGTCAGGTTGAAACCAGCACGCCCCCTTCGGCGTATATGTTAAGGAACAGATGAACAGAACATAGAAACACTTCTCCGCGGTTCCTCGTGGCCCGGTTCCAGCTGTGCTGTATCGAGCCGCTTCAGCGCTTCCCTGTCCTAAGCCATCTTCCTGACTCGGTGTCATCGTGTCTTAATTTTCTCATGTACCTTGGATCAGTGAATGTGCTGTTTTTCTCATAACGTCATTCACCGGTTCTAATCCTCTAATTCCTTTCATGCAAGCTCCGAGATCTCCGAGGTGCCATTATTTTTCCTGAGCACTAGCTCCAAGTTACTAGGGGAGGATTTATTTTCAAGGCTTGGCATCTGAATGGCCTGGACCATAACACCCAACAGCCATCCACTGCTCGTTATTAGACAAAGGGGACTCGATGATATGGTAGGAAACCTAAGAGAAATGGCTGTGAGGTGGTCACCAGGAATGGGCAGCTTGCCTGGAGGATCTGGCTTGGGCAGCCGGTGCCGCCCTGGGGACCCTGCGTGCCAGCTCAGCTCTTGGGCTGCAGAGGACGGACTTGGCTCCGAGGTTGCACTGGGCCAGGATCGCTGCTATGTGCTAGACTTCATTACACACCATCAGAGGGGAGAGTCACCTCATAGCTTTCCATTTCCCAATCGGGAAGTAATTCTGTGAAGACATTTGGCTCTCTTGGCGCAGTTTGGCTAACAGGAATCAGCAGACATTTGGCACATGGAAATGTACATGCATGCCCACACTCAAAGGCTCACAAGTCCCGTCCCTTGCCAGATCTGTATCGAGTGGGAGACTCTGGCTTTTCACTTGAGAAATTTCCAGTGTAAGGTTTTGTGGTTTTTTTTGTATTTTTGTTTTGTGTGTGTGTGTGTGTGTGTGTGTGTGTGTGTGTGAGGGGAGAGAGAGAGAGGCAGGAAGGGAGAGAGATGAGAAGTGTCAACTCATAGTTACGGCACTTTAGTTGCTCATTGATTGCTTCTCATTATGTGTCTTGACCAGGGGGCTCACGCCAAGCCAGTGACCCCCTTGCTCAAACCAGCAACCTTGGGCTTCAAGCTCATGACCTTTGGGCTCAAGCCAGGCACCTTTGGGCTCATTCTAGCCACCATGGGATCACGTTGATGATCCCATGCTCAAGCCAGCGACCCTGCCCTCAAGCTGGTGAGCCTGCACTCAAGCTGGGGACCTTGGGGTTTCGAACCTGGGACCTCAGTGTCCCAAGTCGACACTCCATCCACTATGCCACCAACAGTCAGGCTCCAGTACAAGTTCATGGATGTTTCTCTACAAGCCTTTTAAAGGCACTCTTCTCTCACGATCACCACCAGCAGGTAGCACCTTCCCTCCTGCAAGTACTACGCTCTTATCTCAGGACTGTTGAGCAACAGAGCGGATTCCATCTCAGGTAGTTCCAGCCTCAGGTGCCGACTGTCTACAGTGCGCCCCAGTCGTCTGGGCGGTGTTAGAATCACAAAAGATGCGGGGAACTGAAAAGTGATAGTTTCCTTGGATCAGGGCAAGATAACACTCTAAAAAATCAAATACTCAGAGAGCATTTCCCTGTGGAAGGGTCACTTAGTGATGCATTGAAGGACATCTGTTTGGGTCCTCTGGTCCCTCTCCTAGGCACTTCCATCCTGAAAGTCTATGCCTCTATTCCCTAATATCCAGCCAGCTCTCAGATGTTACTGACCTTGAAGTAACTAAACAAGGCATCAATGTCAGAACAGAGATCACTTCCTGAGCGAAAGCCATCTCACACATTTTTATTGGATTAGGTTCCCCAGCCGGGATTATCTCTGTCCTAGAAGCTGTTTATGTTGGGCTGCTCTATTGCATCATTTAGAGGCGCTGAAATCTACACAGCCTTCCAGGCTATTGTGCCTCTGGTCTTCTAGTCTTTCTAGTTACAAAATAACGTAAAATTGGAGACATTAGTTACACTTTTCTTTCTCTATTTCCAGAGAAGAAGTCTGTACAATTTCCTAGGGTGAGGGACTGTAAGTGCTGAGGGGATCTTGAGTTTACTGTACATTGGGAGAGGGGTAATGTGCTGCTCCTTTAGAGTCCTAGACTTGAAAGTAATCATAGATATACCCCAAGCTTTATGAACTCACCCAACAGCAGCCCCAGAAGATATCGTTCCAGTCTGTCCTGAGTCTTTAGGGTGATGGAAGGCCTGACTTTCCTTTTTATTTCTCTTTTTAAGACAAATTCTTGTAAGGTGAAGTTTACATGTAACAAATGTACACACTGGAAGTCGGCAGTTGGTGACAATTTACCAATCAGGATACAGAGCATCCACCCACTCCAGAAAGCTCCTGTGCCCCTCCATAGTCAGTCAGTCTCCCTGACTTCCCACCCTCTGTTCAGCCCTGCTCCCCACCCTTGCCCAGGAAACCCTGATCTGATTTCCATCACTATACGTTAGTTTGACTAGTTTAGACATTTTCTATAAATTGAATTGTATGTTATGTATTCTTTCTTCCTATCTGGCTTCCATCACACAGTATGTTTTTGAGATTCCTTTATTTTATTATCAAGAAAAGATGAATCTCTGATTTTTAGCCCATATTGTAGACTTATATGACCAGGAATGAGACTTGACTAACCATAAGCCACACCCCTTCTGCCTACGCTGAGGCTGTTGAAGGCTAGAACTTGTTCTTTGACAGGCGTGTGGTCTGGGAAGGCACTCACTGTCCTGGGTTGCCCAGGACTCAGGGCGTTGTTCAGATGGAGGGTTTTACCAGTTGTCAGTGGTAAAACTGACCAAGTCTCAGGCAAGTTGGGACTAATGGGTCACCTTAGCTCCCTCTTAGTAGGTACCTTAAAGGACACTAGGGTACAAGGGTTGTGAGCTTCTAAACAATAGAGGACAGACAAGAAAAATGGGCATTGATGTTTCTTTACGTTGAGGCTCATAGCCACAAGGGCCCCGCCTCTGGGAGCATCCTTCTGGAATCCATTGCCAGCTGGGCTCGCCTGCACCGTTTACCTGATTTCAACTGAGGTTTTTCTAAACGTTTTGTATAGTTTGGTTTCCTATTTTATTAAGGACATATTATGTTTTATTACTTTTTTGCTTTCCAGAATACTCTTTTAAGAGCTCTGTCATTGCCAACATTTAGTACTTGGAAATGTGATCAAGATTGTGAAATATGTATTTAAAAGCACTAAGATGAACAAATCAAATTAATAATTATTATCATTGCATGGTGTTTGGTTTGTTGGGCTCCAGCTTGATTGCTTCGATATGTTTCATTTTAAAAATCCAACCATATTGTTTTCAACTGAATTACAAGGCACTGTTCTAACATGACTTCTCTGAGGATACATGCTCCTTTTTCATTTTTATCTAAAATAATTCATTTGCTGGAAGTTAGCAGAACACGCTCACCTGTTGATGTTCATGTAATCTATAACCTGTCAGGTTTCTTTCGGGCATATGAAATCCCTGGAAGTTACCTGTGCCATATAACTCTACACATGTACTCTGAAATATGATACTTATAAACACACGGGATTCCAAGGGCAGTATTTCCCAAGCAGCACTGCAAATGATATGCTGGGTTTGGAGTATATCTGTGAGTCTTTACACAGTATACAAAGTCTGGGAGGCTTTTTTTTTTTTTTTTCTTTCTTCCGAAGCTGGAAACGGGGAGAGACAGTCAGACAGACTCCCGCATGCACCCGACCGGGATCCACCCGGCACGCTCTGCCCACCAGGGGGCGATGCTCTGCCCCTCTGGGGCGTTGCTCTGCCGTGACCAGAGCCACTCTAGCGCCTGGGGCAGAGGCCAAGGAGCCAACCCCAGCGCCCAGGTCATCTTTGCTCCAATGGAGCCTCAGCTGCGGGAGGGGAAGAGAGAGACAGAGAGGAAGGAGGGGGGGTGGGGAAGCAAATGGGCACTTCTCCTATGTGCCCTGGCCGGGAATCGAACCCGGGTCCCTCCGCATGCCAGGCCGACGCTCTACCGCTGAGCCAACTGGCCAGGGCTGGGAGGCTTTTTTATGCTTCTCTTCAGAGAAATCTTTCTTTTCTCCTTTAAATTTTTTTTTATTTTTAAAAATTATGTAAATAGCCCTGATCCGATAGCTCTGTTGGTTAGACACATGCCTGAGGTGCAGAGGTTGCCAGTTCGATTCCAGGTCAGGGAATATACAGGAGCGAATTGATGTTCCTGTCTCTCTTCCTTCCTCTCTGGCTAAAATCAATAAATAAAAATTAAGAAAAAAAATGTTATGCATACTTTAGGTCTGACTTGGTTGTGACTCAGTGGATAAAGCGTCGACCTGGAATGCTGAGGTCGCCGGTTCGAAACCCTGGGCTTGCCTGGTCAAGGCACATATGGAAGTTGATGCTTCCGGCTCTTCCCACATCCTCTGTCTCTCTCTCCCCTCACTAACATGAATAAATAAAAAAAATTATGTAAATAATGCAGAATACATCAGTAAAGCAAAATTTATTTATTTATTGTTTATTTATTTATTTTAGAGAGAGAGAAGAAGGGCAGAGAGAAACATAATTATGTTGTTCCACTTATTGATGCATTCATCGTTTGATTCTTGTATGTGCCCTAACTGGGGATTGAACCTGCAACTTTGGCATATCAGGACAACACTCCAACCAACTGAGCTACATGGCCAGGGCTCACTCAGGCAAAATTTAAACAATAATGAAGTCTAGCAAGCAAAAAAAAAAAAAAAAAAGAAAATTTATCTTTTCTTTCTCAATTCTTATCCCAGCCAGATGAATGGCTATTTTTCCAGAATTTTTATGTATAATTGAATCCAGCCTGTGGTTTCATCTGTTTTTTTCTTAAACTGTATCATAGCATAGATATAATTTTTTTTTTCATCTAAACATATGTTTTAAAGATTATTTTCAGGTTAGACTATATATGTTTGCTTCATTATTTTTAAAGCCATGTTGATTCAGTAGTGTGGAGGCTCCTAATTTATTTAAACATTTCCCTGTCAGTGATTATTCAGGTTGTTACTGTTTTTTGTTATGAACATATTGTCTGTCTCCACTCACACGTGCTGTTATTTCTCCAGATATCTGAGAATGGTGTTGTTGTGTCAATGGGTAAATTAAATTAAAATTTTGGTGCATGCTGCCAAATGGGCCTTGAAAAAGCTATACCCACTTCGCCTCGAAGTTTGCTTCCCTATTAGCATGTGAAAAATTTGAGACAGAATAAAAATGGATAATCAAATTTTGCAAGCCCAGACAGCAAATTCATAATTTTCTCTGCTTTTAGTAAATCATTTTTATTGCTTACTTATACATTTGATTTGTATAAAGCCTCTCAGTCAAGTTTAAGACATTTGGTTTATGGATTTATTTGCTAGTTATAATTCCATGGACTTCACATGAGCTCAGAATTAGCATGAATTTTAATTTTGTTTTTCCAGGACTGACTGCTAAGATGTTTTTATATGACGAACACTAAGGAAAACGTGGTCAGCCTGGAATAGTCAAGAAATCACCTACAGTTAAAAATCTTTCATTCCAAAGCCCAGTTGAATCCAATTCTTGAGAATTGTCTTAATATCCCTTTTTATTTTTATAACTCACTAATTCTCGCCTGACTAGGCAATAGTGCAATGGATAGAGCATCGACCTGGGACTCTGAAGATCCAGGATTGAAACTCCGAGGTCGCCGGCTTGAACTTGTGATCATAGACACAACCCTATGGTTGCTGACTTGAAGCTCAAGGTTACTGGCTTAATCCCAAGGTTACTGGTTTGAAAAAGGGGTTACTTCTCTGCTGTAGCCCCCGCTCAACGCAAGGCACGTATGAGAAAGCAATCAATGAACAACTAAAGTGCCGCAATGAAAAATTGATGCTTCTAATTTCTCTCTCTTCCTGTCTGTCCCTGTCTGTCCCTCTTTCTCTCTCTAAAACAAACAAACAAACAAACAAAAACAACTCACTAATTCCCAAATCATTGGCTTTTTCACAATTTTTTTTGCAAAGAATTAATTGGATTCATAAATGCCACCGTGTTGCTACTATTTCATTATTTTTTATGAGGTGGTTAGTATTACTTGCTAGTCTACCATGAAGTGTTATCATAAGTAATGAAAATGAAACTATACTGCTTGCCAGAGTAAATGGGGCAGGAGAAAGTTCCTAAGACGAGGTAGTGATACTCTCATCAATGCATTTCACCTGTTTCTCCCTGACTTAGCGTATCCTGTTATGCTTACAGAAACCTGTGAACCTCATTGGGTGGAGATGCAAGTAGTAAAATCAGACAGCCAGGAATGTGAACTGAAATTCCTGTTTGCTTCTGAGGGGACAGATATAACTTGTAGATGACACGTGTGTAAAGGGCTTTTCATACCTTGTCTCAATCTTAAGACTGTTTTAGAATGCCCAGTGATTCAACTACATTTGAGCTCTGTCCCCTCAACAGACACTTGGTGTTACTACCCAATTTCCGGTTTTCCTTCTTGCTCTCTACCTCTAATTGCCAAAGTAAAGTAAGGCCTGACTTCTGCAAAATAAAATCTAAAATGTATTTACTTATTCTCCAAGTATCTGTGAGTGCCCACTGTATTCCAGGCTCTCTGTTAGGTTCTGTAGGCAAAAGCGAACAGGTCCTGGGTCCCGGAAGGGTTCCTGCCTGGTGGGGGCCAGAGAGGCCCATACATAATGCCACTGAGTATGCTACATGCTGGAGTTGAGGTCAAAACAGAAGGCCACAAGATAACTGCATAGGGAACAGCCAAAACGAGGAGTTGGGCAACCTGGGAAGCTCTTCCTGAAAAAGCATTCACCTTAAAATCCACAGTCAATAGCCATTTAGTCTGTTTTAGAACACGAGCATCACAGGTCTCATCTACAGCACTGCTTCTCCGTGCAGCAGCATGCAGGTTTCCCATACATCAAGACACAGACTAACGCCATCACCGTTCAAATGCATTAGGCTGCAGGTAAGAAAAGCCTGACCAAAGGTGGTACCACCATCCAGGCATTTAATTATTGAGTCAGCCCGAAGCCTGAGGTAGGCAGACCTGCTTTGTTCTGCAGTTCAGTGGGTCACTGAAGACGTCCTCCCACTCTGCCATTTCTCCACTTGGTCATCTGAGGGCTATGGCAGCCGGGAGTTCTGTGACCTCACCTACCTGAGCACATCCAACCACCCCCACAACGTGTGCAATGTTATCTTTGTCTGGGTGCCTCATTTCCTCACTCCTGTTTCGTGCTTTCATCCCTGTGCACCTGCTCACCTTCCCACCTGCCCACCTGCCCATCCGCTTACCTGCCCACCTGTCCACCTGCTCACTTGCCCATCCACTCATCTGCCCACCTGCTCACCAGCAGGCTGGCTGCTCACATGTGCTGCAGCTTTGGAGGACAGAGGCGCCTCGCCTAGTAGGCCTCCCTTGTTGAGACTAGATATATGAGGGAATTTTCATTTCCAGTTCTGGGGCTCATTCTGTTCTTTCTTTGACCCATAATCTTTACTGAATGAGTTGTTTGGAGGCAAATGTCATCTGTCTTTGAGTATGAACAATCTACCGTAAACTAATAGCACTGTAAATTCTTTTTCTAAGACATCAGTAGTGACTCTATGGGAGAGTGATGTAAGAGTGTTCTCATTTGGAACTTATGAACAGTCTCGCACACTAACACCCTGAGCCACACCGATGTTAACATGACTTTTCTTTGGGAACATGGATGATGTTTCGTCTTCTTTCTGCCCTCTTCTCCCTCTTTCATGCTTTTTTGTGCAATATAATTTTTGGTATTGAGCATGTCTTATACTAGAAATCTGATGAAAAAACTTTTAAAGTTTGAATAAAATAAACATTATAGGAAATTGTTTATGTCCTTTGCTGTATGTGTTTACTGTCTTACTTTTTTGACTGCCAGAGGAGAGGTGGATGTTATTTACTTATAATATCATACCTTGGCCTATAAAATACAATTTATACATTGTAGTACTGAAGATTATTAATGTGGACTAAAGTCCTTGACCAAATTTGTTGTCCTGTTGTTTCTGTGATGAGACGTACGTACATCAGGAAATCAAGCCAGGAGTGTCCTGAACACGGTTAATGCTGGAGGGCAGTTCTTTATTCTTCACTGTTTCTCTCTTGGGTAGAGAGACTCTAAGATGATTAAATGGAGTGGGACACTGGATTTTTTGAGAATAAGAGTTTTTTTTTTTTCCAGGTCATAGCTTCCAATTAAGGTCAAATGTGGCCCAGAGGCTAAGTGGAACGTAATGAATGATTTTGCAGTTCCATATCTACCTCTGGATAGACTCGCTTTAGAAAAAGCACTCATTTGGTGTCTTGATCACTCAGAGGATATAATGAACTTGGAGGTTGACTGCTGTATTCAGGATTAACTTCTGAGAAATGCCCCTCCAGCCAAGAGTCTAGGTAAGAACATGGATAGTGTATGCTGAAGTTTTAGTCGTTAGTGAAGGTGTCAGCCATATCGAGTGCCTTAGGGGACAAAGCTGTTTCTTGACCCACTTTTCAGAGTTTAGATTTGTCTTGCAAAGTGGAAAAATTGGGAGAATATAGAAGTGACTGCATACACTCACTGGAATTATGCTACATGCTCATTGGAAACAATACTGTAGCTCTGTGTGCACTGATATGGACATACCTTTCCATGGACATGTCTCTTTTTAGAGAATGTCATTTTCACAACAGTATGTTTTCATTTACGTGAAAAAAATTTTCTTCGTTGCAAAAAAACATTTTTCTTTTTCAAATTTTGGCATCTCTGAAATCAGCATGTATTTTGCAGTCGATAGCCTGCCTCCCTCAAGCACAGCCAGTGGGCAACAGCAGTGATGTGGTTGTGATTGCCGGTGTGGGCAGGACCGGGTCGTCCTTCCGTCTGGACAGTGGGGCAATGACAGCCCTTTGACGTTGCTATCAGCAAACCCTTTAAGGACCATTCGAGAAAAGAATATGAGTCAAGTTGTCCTTGACACCTGGTAATGCCAAGAAAGCATAGGCATCCAAGCTTGAAGAAGGTGTGAGTGGCTTAGAAGAAAATCTCAGAGATGACAGTGGAGCACTCTTTTAAGCAATGTTGTGTTGTAACAGTCTTAAAGGCACAGAGCAAAATATTGTATTAAAAAACACTGACGTCAAAAATTCAGAGGAGTTGGACTCTGAATGTGAAGATATTTTAGATACTTTAGCAACAATTTTGCTTGTATTTTTTCTAAGCATTGACAAGAGTGAATAAATGTTAACCATCTATAAGCAAATGTAAAAGAGTTCTTTCAATAAGTATAAATAAAAATTCTAAGTATAAGAAAGCATTATACCATAGTTTAGTTGGGAATAGTTTTCTTGGTGATATAAAAAATAATAGTGCATCTTATAGTTATTTTTTTCTAGATTTAATTAAATGTGATTTCCTTCCTTCCTTCATCTTCCTTTCTTCCATCCTTCCATCCACTTTTTAAACAATGTAGAACACACAAGAAACTGTTCAGAGGGACGGGACCTGGGTTTCTGGTGCATGGGAACACTTTCCTATATAATCTTTTGCTCACTGTATTTTTATTTTTTATCAAAGCTATTCATACTCCACGTTTAAATAGCGAATAGTTATTTTCTGAGGTTACCACTTGCTGGACTTTTATCTTACCTTTTTGGTGATTATCACCAGATCTCTAAGTAACATGGCGATATTGCTATTTCTAGATTTTTCAGTAATAGGTGTTATCTATTGACTCAATCTTAGAGGATGAGCATTTACTCTCTTACCCTATCCTGTTCAATACACATCCTTTCCTGTTTCCCTTCCACTGTTCACTTAAATTACCAGATTTGATGGGTCAATATTTACTCTACATTATTACAGCTATGCAAATAATACTCATAGATGAACCAGATAGTACATTGATTACTTTTCTTGTTTGCCCTGAGTTAATAATTGGGTCATATTTATTTTCTTTAATTGCTCTTTTTTAAACATACTTATCAGAAATTCAGCCCAACTCCAAACAGACAGAATAATTCCTTTCTTTCTCCTGCTGGGCTAACACTATTTGTGTTATTTTACTTTGAATTTTAGTGAACGATTTAACATTTCCCTTCAGAATCAGAAGATCCCTAGGGCTTATTTTGTTCCTCCTTGATGCCTCAGAGTGCCCAGCTTCATACTTTCCAAGTAGTAGGACTCAGTAAAAACTTGCTTTTTTGTCGTGGCTGTGCTTCTCGGAGTTGGTGGCTGTGTCTCCTGTTTCTGGGTGTGTTGGCTGCAATAGCGAGTCAGAATGTGAGGCTTTGATAACAAAGGGTAAATTCTTCACATGCCCTGGGAGACAGCACAAACCGTAATCCAGGGTTACAGAGCTTTGCCATCAAAGTTGCATGTCAGATTTCAACAGAACAGTCTGGGACTCGGCAGTGGCTTTGCTAACAAGCCCTTGGTGACAGCAGCTTCTGTCTGTTTGGAGGAGGGGAGTGCCTTAGGCTGCATTGCAAACTGTCTCTTCTGCTCTGATTTCTTCTTGGTCTTCACAACACCCAGGTCTCACTTTTTCTAATCACTACTGTGGAAGCAATTGGATTTCCTTTTGTGTTTAGATTTAGACACTGCTTGAGTACTTTAATATGCTGCTAAGCTTATACTTATAGAACGGAGGTAACAATTGTAATAGTTATCTCGAACACTGGAAGTTGTTTGAGCTGTATGAAACAAATGATTTAATCCAAGACAGGAAATTAAAACAAGCTCAGTGAGGTCACTATGAGTTTAGCTACGACTGAGATGATTAACAATCAATGTGATTTATGAACTACTACTATCCTCTACAATTGTGTTTTGCCCATTGTTTCATAAAGTTTCACCTCTTTTAGCCTTTGAGGTTTTCATTTCCAATGGGTAAAAGGCTCTGTAATAAGATCTTTTAGCAACAAGAAAGTCTTTATCTCTTTTTACATTAAATGTCAAGAAACACAGTAGAGAGGATTTGTAATTCATGATAAAGCTTAGAATGAGGTCAAATACAGTTTTACTGAAGACCTTCACCTCCACCTCATCATTCTTTGTAGCTACCTGGGTCATCCGTATTCTGTATATTTTAATTAGCAGCTCAGAGAAGGAATTTATAACATAGTACCTGAAAGAGAACTATGCTATTGGTTTCAAGTAATTTTTCAGTTCCTTTCTTATAGGGAGTCTCATTTTCCGATTAAATATTTTCTGTTCTTAAATGAGAGACTTGCATTTTTTCTGCTTCTACATTCTCACCAGATGGACTAAGAAAAAAATAAACAGAAAGGTGGTTCTCTGGGGGTAAAATAAGAACCCGGGATGGTGGTAACAAGGGGGAAGAACTGTGAAGAACCAGTATTTTTAGAAGTTAGGGAGCCAGAGAGCAAGAGAAGACTTACAGCACAACTTAGAATAATAAGTTGCAATCAGATGGAAGTCCCAAGCTTTTGCAATGGGCTTCTGTATAATCAGTCTCATAGGAAGACAAATTGTTCTAGGTATTTCAAACAGTGGGAATTTATTATGGGAATTGATTACAACGGGGTTGAAGGACTAATTGGAGCAAAAGAGGAAGTTGGAAGGTTATGCAAAAGGAATAATAAGAAACATCTCAGGGGGAAATCATTTACCCCAAAGAGCAGGGCTCCACTTTTGGAGGTGAGCAGGAGCCCATGAGCCAGCAGTCCCAGGCCACTGCCATTGCTGCTGGGGCTGTCACCACTCTCCACATGGCTCGTGTTTCCACTGCAGCTGATGTGATCGCAGTCCTCAGTGCTATGGCTCCCTCCGCTACATGAGAAGGCTGTAGGAAGATGCTTCTTCCTCCCTCTCACCTTCCAGTCTCCCGACGGTGCATCCATTGGTGGAACTAATTGCAAAGCCCATTGACAAGACATTCTGAGAAATGTTTACAGTGTCTCCGCCTTGTACTGTACAGAGCATAATATACCAAAAAAAAATATCTGACTTTAGGCCCTTGGTTTAAGGAATCACAAAAGATATATCAGGCCCCTGTTTAGTGTCAAGCATGGATTCCAGTTGCCAAGGAACCATGCTTTGTAAGGATGAGATGCCTTAAGTCACTCATCCTTCAGTAGAACCCTTAGACTTGGCCACGAGGAGTCTGTCCACTATGGCCTTCCTCCAACTGTGATGAGTTGATGGGCCACAGTCACATGCCCACCCTTGACCACAGGGCCCATGCCCTTCACCTTAAACACCACACTGCAACTACCAGGACTCCAAACTTCTCTGCCTCAAAGGCCAAATTGGAGCCCACTCCAGAGCTGGCACTGGCCGCTTCCCTGGTTTATCATCTCAAGGGCAAACGGTCTGGAAGATTGTCCAGGGGTGACTGCAAAGGTGTGAACTGTAAGCAAAATATATTGTGCTGGAAACTTGTAAAAACAGCAGAAGAGATTTTATTGAGCTGCTACAATAGAGGAAAGAGTCTGCACCAAAGAACTGAGCTCAGCTTCCACCCTCACCCCCGAGAGGAAGAGGAAATGGGGGTTTCACCTGTGGAGTCCTGAATGACTGGCGGAGGAGGTTTCAGGGATCAGGTGAGGGTGAGTCAGCAAGTGAAGGAGAATTCTCTTTTTCTCTTCTTTTCACCCCATGCCAACCCCCAAAGAAAACGATGCATTGAGGCAGAGAAAGATGTCGGTGTTGAGGATATGTTACCCCTCTTTGGTGTGAACCATGGTTTTGCACATTTAAATAAAATCATGATGTATATATGTTAAAGTAGAAAGATAAAACATGTATCAGCTTGTTAAATTGATCTGTAGGTTTTAAGTGTTTAGGCATGTGGTGGGTGGGCCACTCTTGTACTCTTGCACTATCAAGAAGGGGACTGCAAAGTTATTGACTGCCCTACAGCCCAGGCTTAACAAAGCAGCTGGAGAAATTTTCAGGCCTGGGGATAGCATGGACAGAGGCCTAACTGAACATGTATGTATAATCGAGAGAGGCTGTAACGGCTATAACTGAGAGAGCACTATGTGACGTAGAATTGATTAAGAGGCAGGTGCAAGGACTCATGAAGAGAGATGTTGGGAAAGAGGGACGAACATGGGTCTAGAAGTTAGCATGAGAGTGGTTTGAGTCCAGTGTCCTGCCGAAATCTGTATGAATTGGTAAGAGCCAGGCTGTGTCCCCCAGGGCACATGTGTGGCACGAATCTCTGGTGCCCTTCGTCAGGATTGAGCCTGTGGTGATAGGGGCCTTTCCCAGTTACCAACACCATGCCTTTCGTTAACTCTCAGAACCTTAGAGAAAATAAATGACTTTGCGGGCTTGTGAGGGACTGTCGAGAAAGTTCACGTGAAATGGCTTTAAAAGTAGCAATGAACTATGCAAATGCCGGATGATGATACAGGAGGCAGCCCCTTGGCTTAAATGGTTTTTTCTTCAAAACTTTTAGTTCTCTCTATTGGGACTGGTTTTTTGTGGTACCACCTTTTATGAGACACAGTTTTATGGTTGAGATCCTTCTTAAAAACAGTAATTACCTCGGAAGGTCGTTTTGTAGGAGCACTTTTTTTCTCGACTCAAGGCATGCTGTCTCCACAGGCAGACTGGGTTTAAGCGGGGTCGTATTTTGGTGGGTTTACTTAGGAGCTCCAGGGGTAAGTTCTACAACAGAATCAACATTGTAGTGGGGTCAGAGATCTCGATCTCTCTGGTCCTTTACCATTAGTCAGTCTGAAAATTCTGGTCCCCACCAGGGGTGTTTAGCTCCAGATAAATGACTTAAACTTGGTTAGTCCAGTGCAGTTAGTACCACAGTGCTTTCTGTTTTCACCAGTTTGGGAATCTCAAGAGAGCATATAACCCTGCAGAAGGGAAGGCACAATAGACACGTATCGTGAACGATGGCCTCTCTTCTGCTTGTCTGTTGAAATTCAGTCTCCCTAGTCAGCAGTCAGGCGTCATTAGCCAGCATTAATTTTATCCCATTTGTATTCCAAGTTGCAATTTCCTTTACGATCTATTTGTCAGCAGTTATTTAAAGGAACAAATAAATTTGTCAGTGTTCAGTAAACACAAAATAACCCAGAGAAAAGAAAGGTTGAACTGAATTTGTTAAATCTAAGATCTAGTGAAGATGACTAGTAACCCAGTCACATGCAACTTAGTTGCATTTTTTTATATCATAGTTTACTTGATTTTCATTTCTTTAAAGACCTGAGTTCCAACTCTTATTACCGTAGGCATTTCCCAGGAGTTAGAGCTAAATAACTGTTGTTTACTGAGCCACATCCAATACCTTTTAGAAATTGCTCAATATCGACTCATGTTCTAGGCCAGAATATCCTCAGTGAAGTGTTCTAGGTCTGTTATGGTTCTAATTTTAGTATTCTTGAGGATTTATCATCTGAAACTCTAGGTTTAAGGAAGGAACTCACTGGGAAAAATGACTTTTTAAAAAAAGTCTTCCCAGAGAATTTTAGTTTGTAAGAATATAGAAAACCCATTTTAATGTGTGCATGTGTATGTGCTTGTGTGTGTTGTGTGTCTTAGGGAAATCACAAGGAAGTACAGTACCTTTTAAGGTAGAAAATAATGGCAAGTATTTCTGGAAAGTTAGGTCCCTTTAACTTCCTCTCTATCAAAGAGGCATTTGCTCACTATTAAAGATACAAAGCCCCACTCCTGCAAATTAGACCAAATCCAGATGGTCATATGAGAACCTCACACTCTAATTTTTAAAAAGCTGTGTTGCTTTTTAGTACCATGCTTGGGAGTGCCAAGCACGAAAATCAGTGCTTCTTGTTTAGATTCCACCAGCTTTTTTTGCTACTGCAGATTGCGCATGGGAGGGACTCATGCTCTTTTCCCCGCGTCCTTGCAACATCAAGGTTTCTGTAGCAGCTTGGCAAAAGGCATAATGAGTGTGGCAGCTCTCATCTCCTCGTTGTAATGAATGAAAGGCTCATTATAACTGGTGCCTGTTTCAAGTTTGAGTCCCATTACCAACACAGCCCAAGTGGATCTCAACAGCTGCCACGAAAGGTCTACTCACAGCCATTTTGTAGTGTCTGCTGTACTTTATTGATTTGGACAAGAAGAGATGAAGCACTGGAGGCAGGCTTCGTGTCTTTCTCTTTCCCCTGCTCTGCATTTGGGGTCTTTCCTGTGGCACACACAGGGTGAGCCAGGTGAAGAATCAGCCATGTGCCACGTAACTAGTAGCAACAGACAGCTGGTGTCTGAGTCACCCACTCAAAACAGCTGTATCTGATTGATTCCCAGTTAGTTCCAGCCCCTGTTTTGTGTTAAACGTATCACCTCCAGTCTCTGATCTTCCAGTTTGATGCTTACCTCTGATAGGGTTGGACTGTAGTCCTTCCTCTCCTAGGCAGGTGGCCTTGATTCTGTGTTGTGCCATCAGTGGAAACTTTATGTTCTAACTCAGGTTTCATGGCCACTTGACCAGCCTAGAACCTTTTAGAACAGCCACCATTTCAATGCATTAAATTGCCTAAAATTCTCTTCTCTCTCGTGTCTGCATGTTTCTCTCTTAACCTTTGCTGACCATACAACTCTATATGCCATTAACTCTCAGATGTATGGATGAGTGTTCTTTTTGACGTCACAGGTCAAATATAGCAAATGCCAAGTATACAGTTATTCAACCATTTTTAGATGTTAGTCTTTCATTCCTGATCATTGAGAATAAAAGCCTATTATCAAGACAGTAGTACTTTTTTCAGCAATTTCTCTGGCTCAGTATATGTCTTCCAATAATAATCTTATTTAATCTTTAATTGTTTAGAAGTCTTTCTTGATTAATTGATTTCTCACTGATGTACTGTTGGCACCAAAGAGTTTATATTTACTTGAAAGTGTGCACTGGCATTAAATAACTAATTTTTATAAGTTCTACTGGAGAATGTGTTTTATTTCACTAGGAGCATTAATTTGGCATTTTTCTTCCCAGTGGGTGTTGGAAGATAGATCCCCCCCCCGTTACATTTAAAATATTGCAAATCAAGGGTAAATGCATCATCAGTGTCAGGAACACTTTAGAAATTCTGTGTTATATATTGTGATATTGTCTTAATTTTTCTTTCTCGGTTATAGAAATAAATTCTTCCTGATTGGGTCTCCACCCATGCAGCCAGGAAACAGTTGCTTACCACATCCATCACTGCTGTCTGCACGTTATCATGTTTCAGAGGCTTCCCAATTAATCCTGGGGAAGCTTGAATCGCTCATAATTATAATACTGTTATGCCTTCTTTATTTCTTGATATGCTTGTTAATTCATGTCCACCCTGCAGTGGTCTGTAACATAGTGCTATTATCAGCCTTTTCGTCTTTAAAAGCCTCTTGTCTACCATTTTGACCAAGATTGATTAACTGCACTTTGTTGACATCGATCATTTGGATTAAAAAAATCTATCCCGTGTATTTGTTCTGGCTACTTTTGCATGATTTCGCCTTTTTCCAGTTAATCAATCTGCCAAGCTGATTGCTTTTCCCTCTTGGCTTCCTTTCCCTTACTCTGTCCCTTTTTTAAGAACTGTCTATCTCTTTATTTCTTGTATCCTCTCTCATGCAACACCCCCAGAAAGAAAAGCCAATTGTAGGAGGCAGCGGAATAAATTCTCCCTTTAGATCCTGGCTAGACGCTACTCCCATTTCCCTTTTCGTTAATGAGACAGAGGGTCCTTTCCGTAGTGATTGTCCCCTGAAGCAGTTTTCGGGGTACAAGCTTCATGGTTGACTGCCAGGCACTTTGCAGACACTGTAACGTGCTTTTTACGTACAACCCCAAACTCCTCTGTATTCTGATCTTACCAGGTGAACTCAACTTAAACACCAAAATTCTTTTAGATGTACTAATACTGTCTTTCCTCCTCCCAGGTACTGACTTTAACATAGACAGCTTACCTCTGCCTCGGAGAGCCCACCACGACTGGGCCCTTTTTCATGAAGAGTCTCCGAAAAACAATTACAAGCTCTTTCATAAGTCAGTCATCACGTTGTTCAACTACACCGCCACATTCAGCAGGCACTCCCACCTGCCGCTAACCACCCAGTACTTGGAGGGCATAGCAGTCCTGAAGTCACACCGGTACCTGGTCCCTTTGCCATCCAAAAACAACCTTCGCAAGAGACTTGCTCCGCTGGTGTATGTACAGTCAGACTGTGACCCACCATCCGACAGGGACAGCTATGTTCGAGAGCTGATGACTTACATCGAGGTCGATTCCTACGGTGAGTGTTTACACAACAGAGATCTCCCTCCGCAGCTGAAAAACCCGGCCTCCATGGATGCCGATGGCTTTCACAGGATCATCGCCCAGTACAAGTTTATCCTGGCTTTCGAGAACGCGGTGTGTGATGACTACATCACCGAGAAGTTCTGGAGGCCCCTGAAACTGGGCGTGGTCCCGGTCTACTACGGATCCCCCAGCATCAGGGACTGGCTTCCGAGTAACAGAAGTGCTATTCTCGTATCAGAATTTTCCCACCCCAGGGAACTGGCGCGTTACATCAGACAGCTGGATTCTGAGGACAGGCTGTACGAAGCCTACCTAGAGTGGAAGCTGAAGGGGGAGATCTCCAACCAGCGGCTTCTCACGGCTCTCCGGGAACGGACGTGGGGAGTGCAAGACGTGAACCAAGACAACTACATCGATGCGTTTGAGTGTATGGTGTGCAACAAGGTGTGGGATAACATGAGGCTTCGGGAAAAGGTAAGT
Source organism: Saccopteryx leptura (assembly GCF_036850995.1). Taxonomy (NCBI): domain Eukaryota; kingdom Metazoa; phylum Chordata; class Mammalia; order Chiroptera; family Emballonuridae; genus Saccopteryx; species Saccopteryx leptura. Next base: position 25,718,747 of record NC_089506.1, on the reverse strand, counting down.
GAAGCAAGGTTTGGCAGAGAGGCGCGAGGGTGGCCGTTGTGATGGTCTCTGCCATTCCACGCCCTTCTGTTGCTGCTGCCCCGTTACTACTCCTCCTTCCTGTCGGAGACGCGAGCCCTGCAGCCTGTCGAATATTTCCTTACTATCCTTTGAGGATTGCCATGAAGTTCACTGTCACGTTCTCCTTTCTGAAGGCCGTAACTTCCCTTTATTATGTCTTCCAGAGGACACCATGCTGCCGGTGCTGGGCAGTGAGACAGGAGGCTTTATTTAACACATTTTTACTCAGAAAATCATTTGTTTTAGGCTGAGTGGCTTGGTCAGCAACAGGAACACTTAATATTACATCATCCTTCTCGGGGAATGCATCCTGATTTCCAATGATTTCCTCTATGACCTGATTTATGGAGCCACATAACAGCAAAGAACACAATACACAAATTACTGTAAAAACCCATGAGAAAGTAGAAAACGTAGTAATTGCCCATGCTATACCAATTATGTATTTTCAAAATATGTCAAGGCAGAAACAGAACTTCTGAGGGTGGTGATTTGCCTACTTCGTATGTCACAGTCCTTTCCAGGTTTGGAAATAGTAGTCACGGGAAACCGAAAGAACCACCCAAACCCTACCTGCTGGGCACCTCACAGAAGCCCATTAGGGATGATCGCTGGGGTCTGGCAAAGAGGGCGTGACAACACGCGTAAAGAGCTTCATGAGAGGTACAGGAGAATGTGTACGTTCCTGTGTTTCCAACAGAAACAGCTAGGTTTTCAGAGTGCTGGAGGGTAGTGTGATCGACTGTCACCTCTTGTGAATCTTTGAAGGAACATACAGAGAGTAAGCTCTCCTCCATTGTGCTCTCCTTCTTCCCCGAGTATGATCACAAGGCTTTGCTTGCCTTTCAATGAGCTTGCTACATTTCTCTAAAGCTAATGTGCTCCTTTTTGAAAAGCAAAACAGAACAAACCATGAAGGTAAGTTAAGGGGGATGAGACCCGTTGTTTTTGTTTGCATTTATTTTACAACACTTGTTACCGCTTTTATTAGGCATGCCTTAACATAAGCTACTTAAATATGTTTATTTACTTTTTTCCCTTTCAGTCAAAGAAAAGCTGAAATAAATAATTTGATTTCTTCTGTGATTATTTTTTTACCTTGAAATTGAAAATAGTTTAAATCATTGTACTTAGATGAAGAAAATACTATTAGAATAGCAGATGTGTTTCCCTTTTTGTCTTCTGCTTGTCTCCTCTCCCTCTCATAAACGTACAAACCAGTGTGTTATCTATTGCTGTGTAAACAATACTACCACCACAAAGACAGTGGCTTAAAACAACATATACTTGTTATATCACAGGTTCTGTGGGTCAGGATTCTGCTCATGGCTTAGCTGGGTTCCCTGCAAGGTGGCAGTGAGGGTCAGTCAGGGCTGGGTTCACGACTGGAGGCTCAGCTGGGGACAGGTCTGTTTCTCAAGTCACACGTCCATTGGCAGATTCGGGTTTTGGAGGTTGTAGGATTGAGAGCTTCAGTTCTGGGCTAGTTGTAGGCTGGAGGCTGCCTTAGCTTCTAGGGGCCACCCACAGTTTCTCATCATGGGGGCTGCCCCAACGTGGTGGCTTGCTCACTTGAAGCCAGCCAGGGACTGAGAGAGTCCAGCAAGACCAGTGCTACAATCTTAAATATGTAATCCTGTAACATAATTACAGACATCCTCTTATCTTTCCCATATTCTCTTGGTTAGAAATTAGAAGCAAGTGACAAGTGACACCCACTCTCAGGGGGAGGGGATTACACAGGCATGACTGCCAGGAGGCAGTGACCAAGGGGGCCATCTTGAGTCTGTCTTCACAGTGAATCTGAGTAGACTTATTCTTGGTGTTGTCTGCTTTACTGATGAAGGAGAAAGCCTTTCAGTACTGAAGAGACCACCCATGAGTTAATTCTAATCAGTTAAAGAACATATCGATAAATGCTCCTGTCCTCCAAGAGGCTAAAATGGGAGAGACAGTACGTAATCACAAGAAATATGACTTCATGTAATTGGGATAAAATTTAAAAGATGGTTTTATTCAGGGGTAATGACACTATAAACTGCATATATTTAAAGGGTACAATTTGATTAGTATGACATATGCATATATATACCTGTGAAATTATCACCACAATTGAGATGATAAACATTTCTGTCATCCCTGAAAAGTTTTTTCATGTTGTTCTCAACCCCTTTCCTTGGGCACCTATCTGCTTTTTGTCACTTCTGACAAAAAAGTTTAAGCAGTTTTCTATAAATGGAATCATGTAATGTGTACTCTTTTGTGTCAGGCTTCTCTGACTGTGTATGATGATATCGATATTCATCCACAACGCTGATACACATTTCTCTTTATTCTGAAGTTTGGACATACCAAAATTTGCTTATCCATTCACCTGCTGATGGACGTTTGAGTTGTTTCCAGTTATTGGCTGTTACAAACAAAGCTGCTATGAACAGTTATATACAAGTCTCTGCAAGGACGTATGCTTTTATTTCCCTCTGTGAATATCTACAAGTAGAATGGCTAGATCATGTGGTAGATGTATGTTTAACATTTTGAGAAACTACTAAACTGTGTCCACAGTTGTTTTACCTTACGTTCCCACCAGCATTGAGAGTTCCATTCATTAATAGTTGATGTAGTCAGTTTTAAAATTTTTGCCATTATGATGAGTGTGTAGTGGTATTTCACTGTGGTTTAATGATGTATTAGTTATCTCTAATAACTGACGATGTTGAGTATCTTTTAATAATTTGTTTGTCATCAATGTTTTCTTTAGTGAAATGTCTCTTTAAATCTTTTGTTCATTTATTTGTAAATTGACTTGTCTTCTTAATATTGAGTTATAAGAATTTTTTATATATTTTGAATACAAGTCAACTTTGTAATTAACAAAAGTTTTCTTCCAGGCTTTGGGTTTACTTTTAATTTTTTTAAAATTTTATTTTTAAATTATAATTTGCATTCAGTATTATCTTTTATTCTCTTGTGTGTGTGTGTGTGTGTGTGTGTGTGTGTGTGTGAGTGACAGAGACAGAGAGACAGAGAGAGGGACAGACAGGAAAGGAGAGAGATGAGAAGCATCAATTCTTTGTTGTGGCACCTTAGTTGTTCATTGATTGCTTTCTCATATGTGCCTTAACTGGGGGGCTACAACACAGTGAGTGACCCTTTGCTCAAGCCAGTGACCTTGGGCTTAAGCCAGCGACCATGGGCTTCAAGCCAGTGACTTTTGGGCTCAAGCCAGCAGCCATGAGGTCATATCTATGATTCCACGCTCAAGCCAGCGACCCTGCACTCAAGCTGGTGAGCCTGCACTCAAGCCAGATGAGCTCCTGCTCAAGCTAGTGACTTCGGGGTTTGGAATCTGGGTCCTCTGGGTCCTAGTCTGGTGCTATATCACTGTACCACTGCCTGGTCAGGCATCTTTTATTTTCTTAACGGTGTCTTTTGAAGTGTAAAGTTTTTATTTTGATGAAGTCTAGTTCATCAAATTTTTTCTTTTATGGTTTATGCTTTTTTATGATCTGCTTAGAAAGTTTTGTCTAACGCAAGGTCACTAATATTTTCTTCCTCAAATTTTGTAGTTTTAACTTTATATTTAGGTCTACAATCTAATTGGTGTTAATGTACTATGATCTAAGAATTGAGGTTTGTTTACTTGGCTACCCAGTTATAGCCACATCATTTATTGGAAAGATTATTCTTTCCTGATTGAATTACCTTGGCTTCTTTTTCATATATCAGTTGTCCAATATCTGTATGAATCAATTTCTGAACTGATCAGTATGTCTATATTTGAGTACTGTAGCTGTATAATGAGTCATGAAGTGAGGTAGTGTCAATCTTCCAGCTATTTTCTTTTTCAAAAGGTCAGATGATTACTAGACTTAGTGTGATGATCACATAATAAGGCATATAAACATTGAATCATTATATTGCACGCCTCAACCTAATATAATATTGTCTATAACTATACTTAAATAGTAAAAATTTTAAAAGGGTAGTTTTTTACTTTTCATTTTTTCCTCTTTCCAGAAGCACTCACCTCCATAATTAGCTAATTATTTTAGAATTTACTCAGTGTTGCTAAATAACATGCTTAGACACTATATTTTAATATTCAGTGTTTATGTGATTATGATTATCAAGTGTTATTTAGAGGTGAACCTTGTTTTATACAATCATTTGTTTCCCTTGACTGTACAGCTCTTTGTTCCCCTCTAGTTAATAATTATCTTCTTGTTTGATTTTTTATGTACTGTACTTATCACTAATTTAATTCTTTGAAGATGTTCACATATACCAGTCATTCAACTCATGTCATCTTGTTGAAGAAATCTCTCACGGAGTGTCTCATTACTCCAGCATATACTATATCTCCCCATGTATATGACGCTCCCATGTATAAGACACACCTTAATTTTGGGATTTGAACTTGAAAAAAAAAGTTTTACATAAAGTTATTGAACTCAAGTTTTATTCATCATAAAATTCATACAACTCCTCATCACTGTCAAAACTCCCATCCATTAGGTTGTCCTCATCGGTGTCTGATGATGAATCACTGTCTTTAACAATGAGCGCAAAAACAAGTGTGAAAAGGCGGGAAATGCAAGTAAAAAAACTACAACCCACTGTTAATGCACCCAGTTTTTAGACCCCAAATTTTTTGAAAAAAAGGTGCGTCTTACACACGGGAATATGGTACTTGCGGCCTTCTCACTTACTGTAGACCAGCATCAGCCTGGGGTCTCCCTGCCCCAGCATTTTGGGAATTGCCTTTTTTGTCTTTTTCCTTTTGTGTTTACATCTGTTTCCTGTGTGCTTTTCTCTCTTTTTCCTGGCTTGCTCTCTTATTTTGGTTGACGGGATATTTGGGGGATATCTGGAATGTCTTCATTCTACTCTAACGTTTAACCAATGGTTGAGCTGAGTGCAACTATTTTCAGTTTTTCTGAGAATTTCGAAGACTTTTTTTAATTGTTTTTAAAAATCTTTTAATTTTGAAATGATTTTAGGTTGACAGAAGAGTTACACATACAAGGTCAGGCAAAAGTGGGTTTACAGTTGTTCTTATGGGAAAATAATGTAATTATTAAAAAATAATACTACAAGAGTAACCTGTGTGTTTTGTATACTCACAACTGTACACCCACTTTTGCTCCACCCTGTATAGTACAGAGATCCCGTATCCCCTTCATCTGGCTTCCCCTAATGTTGACATTTTCATAACCACGGCACAGTTGTCAACACTAAGAACTCAACATTCGTACATGGCTATTAACTCAAATGCAGACTTCAGTCGTATTTCACCAGGTTTAATTCCAGGAGACCAGATTGTAGTTAGTCATCACATCTCCTTAGTCTACTCCCTTCTGTGATTGTTGCTCATTCCTTCCTTATTTTTAATAACTTTGACAGTTTTGAAGACCACTGGTCTCTACATAGAGTTTGTCTCATGTTTTCTCACGTAAGACTTTGGTTTTGGATTTGGGCAAATAATACCACAGAGGAGAAAGGACCCTTCTCTTCCCATCATACCAGGAGATGCATGATATCAACATGACATGACTGATAATGTTGCCTTCGACCACTTGGCTAAGGTGGAGTCTGATAGGTTTTTCCACTGTGAGGTTACTAATTTTCCCTTTGTACTGAGCCAGTCACTCAGTCCAGCCCACACAGAAAGGAAGGGGAATTGAAGGAGAACTATGAGATAGTTTGTGAACATACATTAAAACTACCACAATAATTCATAAATGTTTGGGGGAAGATATTTTTGAGGCTGTGCAGATATCCTTTTTCTCCTTAAAGTTGTCCTCATCAATGTTAACCTTTATCACTACATCTCACCACTGCTTTTTCACTTTCAGTGTTACTGTCAAGAAATCTAAAACTATCTGAAGGATTGGACTTTTCTCTCAGGGAGGTGGTAGAATCTCTTCTCTATGTTCTGAAATTTCATAAAAATGTACTTTGGCAAGAAACTGTGTTGCTCTGAGCTAGTGGTGGGCCCTGTCTATCTGAAGTTTAGGTCCTTCAATTTGGGGGAAATTCATACCTTTAAAAATTATTTCCTTGGAAATTTCTTTCTACTTTCTTATTTGCAACCCTTAATATTTGTCTATTGGTCTTCTGAGACAATAACCAATCAGGTGGTCCAATATTCAAATGCTTTTTCCATTTCTTTATCTTTTTCTTCTAATTTATGGACTGTATCTCAGCTTTGTCTTTCAACCCTTCTGTTAATTCTTTCATTTCTCTGTTATATATATATAATTTTTAAGATCCCATTTCTTTTGCTAATATTTTCTTTGCTGGTACCTGATATTTTTTTTCCCATTGATCTTCTCTCTTTCTCTCTCTTTGAAGCTTTCTAAAATTTTCTTCTTGCCTTACCTCTAGTTTTAATTTTGCTAACTTTTCTCAGATGATTTGTAATCTTGGTAACCTGCTCATGTTAGGGTGGTTTGATTGGCAGCTCTTAGTACTTGTGGGGCATATTGGCTATGAGCTTCATTATAGAGTGATCTGGCTGGGTGGTTTACTTAGGGAATATGTGAGTTATGTCCTCCTGGACATATCGCGTTCCCCAGAGGAGGAGCGTTCATTTTCCTGCCTGGATTGTGAGTCCGGGCTACCAGCACTGGGAGAATGAATCACAGAAACAGAGCAAGAGGGTCGCAATATCTGCTATTGCTGTGCTCATGGAATCCTTCTGTTTATAGCACTACACCACTGCCCTCAACTTTGCCTCGTGTTCTCCAGGTCAAAGATCTTGTGTTTTATCTGTCTGAGGAATAAACCTCTGGTCATGAGGAGAAGAGAAAGAAATTTGAGTATCTGACTGCTTTGTAGCAGGCTCCCTATGAATTTTTTTTTTACTGCCCTTTCCCCAACTTCCGGAGTGTCTGGTGCCTCTGAACCTTCAGGGCTTTGCAGTATAACATAGACTGATCCCAGCTCATCCTGCTGCTGCCTTATTATTATTTTCTTAAAATATGTTAAGTGATTTACTACTTTTCCATCTGCCTTCCATTCTCTAACATTTTGTTACTTTTCTGCCCAATTCCATTCTCCTAGTTCTTACGGGGTAGTATCTTTTTAGAATAATTCTTTTACTCTCACTTTAAAGGTATTTCATGAGGGAATGAAATTAGATGTGTGTGTGTGTGCTTAATCTGCTGGAGTTTGTCTTTCTTTTATTTCTTTTTTTCTTCCTTCTTCCCTCTCTTAGAAAATCATCAGAAGGCCAAGTCCTGAAAAGGTTTTGTAGGCTATTGTGAGGACTTGGACTTTATCTTGCAGTGCTAATGGCTGCTGAGTTTAGCCCACAGTGGATCAAGGGTGAAATCAGGAAGACTAGTTAGGAGACCATGGAAATAATCCAGAACTCGGGACAAAGCTCACTGTGATATAGGTCTTTGTTAAAGCATTTTGAAGGCTGGGAGGTCTTATGCAAATGTCATGTGGTACTGTTTTGTAAACATCTTAGTGTAGGGGACAATTGAGTGCAGTGGAAATACATGAAAAACAAGGGATTAGATGTACAAGTGGCAACATTAATACATGTAAAAACAGTATTTAATGAGAAAGCAACAAACAGAATAAGATATATAATAACATGTAAGTAAATTAAAAATAAGTGCTCAGAAAAATGAAAACACATTTTTTAAAAAGGCATTTAAATACAAGGACCTGTATTAATTGCACAAAATAATTGGGGAGGAAAGTGGTGGCAGCAGAGTATAAGGGAAAAGGAACTAAATAAATTACTAAACCAAAAACAAGAGGGAGGGAACTGTTTTAGAATCTGGAGAGAGAACTAGGTTCAGTCTCAGGTGTAAATTTATGTGACTTTTTGGAGCCTTAATTCTGAGCTCTGTAATATGAGGCAGTAGTATCTAATTTGTTTGCCATGAGAACTAAATGAGACAATCTGTGTAAAGTGACTAGCAAAGTGCCTAGTGCACAGAACATTCTCAGTAAATGTTAGACATTTTCTATCTCCTTCAACTGTTTAACCTCATAACTACTGAGACTCTATGGAGTGAAGTATGCGCTGGGTTCTGTTATGTAAGGCAGGAACACGGGACTTGGCTTTCTTACCACGTGTTTTTAATTCTTTTTTCTCTCAATGCAGGGCTTACCGCCTAAAAGATGGAAGGCAGACGCCGCCCACCTGAGTTGCCCGGAGCCTACAGTGTTTGCTTTCTCACCTGTGGCTTCAAGTTGGCGCTCTTTGCGAGAGATGTGGATACCCAGCTTCAAACAGTCCAAGAGGGAAGCCCAGGCCCTAAGGTGGCTGGTCGACAGGAATCAAAACTTTTCGGCTCAAGAGTTCTGGAGCCTGGTGTTCAAGGACTAATTTCAAAAAGTATCGGAATGGTAGAGACTACAGAGTTCTTGAGGTTTATTTTCTAGGTTGCCTTAATATTTGAAAGTCTACGAGCTTACTCTGTTGACTATCCTTTAGGATAAGAATTGCTGCAGTACTCATAATGAGCGTAATGAAATAATAGATATGAATTACCCTTAGGGGTTACCTCTGTATTTTTTATACTAAATAAAGGGTCAATACACTAGTCTTCCCTTATCTGTAGTTCCACTTTCCATGGTTTAAGTGATCCCGGTTAACTGCAGTCCAAAAATATTAGTGGAAAATCCAGAAATAAACAATTGGGAAGTTTTAAATTGTGCGCTGTTCTGAGTCTCACGGTGAAATCTCGCGAGTCCTGCTCCATCCCGCTGAGGATGTGGGTCTCCCTTTTACCCAGCATCTCTACCCTGACACTGCGCAAGTTAGTCACGTGATCGCCATCTCAGTTATCAGTTCGCCAGGCAGGGTATCATCACAGTGCTTACACTCAAGTCACTCTTACTTGGGTTACTGATGTCCCCAGAGTGTGGGAGTGGCGATGCTGGCAATTGGGATGTGCCATAGAGAAGCCCTAAAGTGTGGCCTTGAAGTGAAAAGCCGCCAAGTTCCCAAATTAAGACTCTTGATCATCTCACATCTAAGGAAGGGTGAGTACAGGACAATAACATAGTTTGAGAGAGAAGCTACATTGACATAACTTTTTTATAGTATATTATTATAATGGTCCTATTTTATCATTACTTACTCTTGTTAATCTCTCACAGTGCCTAATTGATAAATTAAACTTTATCATAGGTGTGTATGGATAGGAAGAAACATAGTATATGCAGAGGCGAATTAAGGTCGTTTGAGGCCCCTTAAAAGAAGGAGAGAGCCCTGGCCGGTTGGCTCAGCGGTAGAGCGTCGGCCTAGCGTGCGGAGGACCTGGGTTCGATTCCCGGCCAGGGCACATAGGAGAAGCGGCCATTTGCTTCTCCACCCCTCCGTCGTGCTTTCCTCTCTGTCTCTCTCTTCCCCTCCCGCAGCCAAGGCTCCATTGGAGCAAAGATGGCCCCGGGCGCTGGGCATGGCTCTGTGGCCTCTGCCTCAGGCGCTAGAGTGGCTCTGGTCGCAATATGGCGACGCCCAGGATGGGCAGAGCATCGCCCCCTGGTGGGCAGAGCTTCGCCCCTGGTGGGCGTGCCGGGTGGATCCCGGTCGGGCGCATGCGGGAGTCTGTCTGACTGTCTCTCCCTGTTTTCAGCTTCAGAAAAATGAAAAAAAAAAAAAAAAAAAAAAAAAAAAAGGAGAGAGACACGGGAAATAAAAATACATGTTAACTATATTTTTAAATAAATAAAAAACATTATGTACTATTAATGTTAAAATTGAACATATGAAACCAAACTTGGTGTCATTAGAAAGAAGTGTCAAGTTGGGGTTTTAGGAGGCCCTTCAGAAGTCAGGGCCCAGGGCGCGCGCCAGGTCTGAGTGCAAATAAGGTTTGGTACTATCTGCGGTTTCAGACATCCCCTGGGGGGGGGGGGGGTGACTTGGGCGCATGCCCTGTGGATAAGGGGAACTGCTGTATTTCTCATGGACGCTGGTCACCTTCAGTTTACACGTCTAGACCCATGTATCTGCTGCCCCTTGTGGAAGTTCACCTCATGTACAGTGAGTGCTTTCCTCTGTGGAAAGAAGGCAGAAGGTACAGCTTTGGGTTCTTGATTCTCCCCTCACTATTTGCAGTTTATTGGTATTTGGCAGACCCAGTGTCCGGATGGCGAGCATGAACGTGCAATGCATGAGAACTTGGCAGGGAGAGATTCCATCTGTTGGTTTACAGCAATGTAAGTGAGTAATACAAGCTGTGTGAAGTTTATCCATCCACTTCAAGTCTCTTCAAGTTGGAAGGACATAGGCTGTCTCTACCTTTTTCGTTCTTTCTGTAACCTTTCTTATTTTCATTTTGCTCTGCAGCCTCCCTGCGTCCCCTTTGCATCCCCCACCCCCCAACACCAAAGCAGAATGCCTTGTGAAGACATTTCTCCTTCTTTTGTGTTTTGAGATGTTCCCAATTCTCCCTTATACTGCTGAGCAGAATCATACTTGTATGATTCAGGCTGGACAGCCTGTACATTTTGATCAATGTGCGAGTGGATGTGAATGCACCCAGGAGCTCCAGTTATGTTGAAGCTGATTTGTCTTTTCTGTGTATGATGTACAGCCTGTAGTGGGTGGTGGCCTGTTGGTTTGTGAACATTCCCTGTCATTTCTGGTCCTGTCGCGGACAGACCTCAGCTGCTTTGTCTGCTGGGGCTCCTTGAAAGACAAGGAGAAAACACAGGCTCACATTTTCTAGCTGATGCTGAAGCTTGTGCCACCGGGTGTGTCCTGGCTTTGGTGTTCTCTGTTGTGGAAAGAGGAAAGCTCCGGAGACAGGCAGAGTCCCTGATGGGACATAAGGGGGAAAACTAGGGGATCCCTTTGGTACCGTCCTTTGTATCGCAGGCCAGTGGCTCTCTGTGCCTGCCATGGGCAACCTCTTTCTTAAGTGGCTCTCTCTCTGGCTGGACCATGGAAATGAGGACTGAAACCAGCCCATTCATTTAGAAGCAGAAAGGGTCACGTGGCTGTTGCCTTATGACTGCATTCATTCTCAATCTCAGCTCTGCTGTTAACTAACTACGATTTTGTACAAATCCCGTCACCTCCCTAGGCCTTAGCTCCTGTATCTGACAAGAAATGATTGAACCGGCCTTTAAAGTTCTTCTCTGTGTCACATTCCTTGTTTGTCAAAATGTAAGAAATTTAATTTTGTAGATGGTTTACTTAAGACAATAGCAAACCAGTTCATAGCCACCATGTTTTTCAAAGGAAGCACACTCTTCTATGGAAGAAAATCACACTTACTGAGTAGCATTGGGGATGGGAAGGAATTTCTCTCTCTGCCATTTTATCTGATGATATTAAAGGAGAAAGGATTGTCAAGGCAAGTTGTTTGTTATAGACTACATTATTAAATATATTAGATGAGGTGCTTTTGTCATGCTCTTAAAAGATAGCCCAAGATAGAATTATGCCTCTGTTGGGCACTGTACCGAAGGCTGTCATGTATAATGACACTTGGTTGTCACGATAACTATTTGAGGTAGATGATTTTTTTTCGCCTTACTAGTGTGTGTGTGTGTATATATATATATACACACACACACATACATATATACCTTGCATATATATATAAAATGCAAAACAAAACTCCATTCAACTATGGTGGAGTGGAATTTTAAGCATTTTTAATTATAGCTTCTTCTTGTGGTAGAGATCTCCAGTCTCCTGGGTGGAGGTGATCTGCACTGGCAGGAACCTCTTGCTCAGTCCCTTTACATATGGTGATGTGAGGCAGGTGGACTTCCCTTCTTCCGGAGGAAGGGAGTAAGATTGTGTATTTGGAAAGGGTAGTATTTTCACCAAACACCCGATCTAGGGAAAATCCAAAACCTATTATGGGAAACAATGAAATTTGAGTAGAATAGGAGGCCTTTCCTCCTCACTTTAAAGAACCTGTTTACCCACACACCTTATTTGGAAAAAGTTTTAGAATTGCACAAAAGTTGTCAGAGTAATATAATGGACACTTAGCTGTTCTTCAGTTAGATTCCTCTAAGCATGACATTTTGTCACATTTGCTTTATCTCTTTTTCTTTTAATTTTTTTGCCATGTGCAGATAAGTTGCTGACATTGAAACACTTCTCATCTCTGTCTTCTATAAAGGGTGTCATGACTACACCCTGAATTCAAACAATGATACAATATTTTTTAATACATAGTCCATATTCAGTTTTCCATTTTTACCAAGGATGAGCTATTATAGCTGTTTCTTTTTCCTTTTCAATCCAAGATCCACTTGAGGATCATGCATTGCATTTCTTTCTTTTTTTAAAATTTAATTTATTGTGTCTACATAGATTCTAGTGTTGGCCCAAATGCATCCCCCACCCCCGTATTCCCCTCAACATCTCCCTTGCCCCCTTCCAACATCTCTCCCCCCCTCCCTTCAGGTTTATCCCATCCTATCATCCCCTTTCCCTCTGTCCTCTTTTCCTCTGGTCCCTTTGATCCTTCCTCTGTCTCAATTCCGTTCTTCAGTTCACATTGTTCATTGGATTACTCAGATGAATGAGGTCATATGATATTTTTCTTTCTCTGCTTGACTTATTCACTTAACATAATAGTTTCCAGGTACATCCATGTTGTTGCAAAAGGTAATATTTCCTTCTTTTTCATGGCCCCATAGAATTCCATTGTATATATGTACCAAAGTTTTTTAATTCACTCGTCCACTGATGGACACTTGGGCTGTTTCCAGATCTCTGCTATTCAGAATGGCACTCATTAACAAAACAACACGATAGGTGCTGGCGAGGATGTGGAGAAAGGGGAACCCTCCTGCACTGCTGGTGGGAATGCAGACTGGTGCAGCCACTGTGGAAATCAGTATGGAGATTCCTCAAGAAATTAAAAATGGAACTGCCTTTTGACCTAGCCATCCCACTTTTAGGAATATACCCCAAGAACACCATATCACTGACTCAAAAAAAGAAATGCAGCCCCATGTTTATGCATTTACTTCTTATATACCTTTAACCTCTTTTGATTTAGAAGAGTTTTCTTGTCTTATCTTGCTTTGTTTTTGGTCTTTTGTGACACTGACATATTTGGAGAGTCAAGACCATTTGTTTTATAGAATATTCCACAACACAATATGGATGTACCTGATTGCTTTCTCATATTAGAATCATGGCCCTGGCCAGTTGGCTTAGTGGTAGAGTATCAGCTCGTATGTGGATGTCCCAGGTTCAATTCCCAGTCAGGCCCCACACAGGAGAAGTGACCATCTTCTTATTCACCCATCCTCTTTCTCTCTCTCTCTCTACCTCTCCCACAGCCATGGCTTGATTGGTTTGAGCACATTGGCCTCAGCTGCTGAGGATTGCTCTGTAGAGCCTCCATCTCAGGCGCTATAAAAGCTTGGTTGTGAGAATGGCCCCAGATGGGCAGAGCATTGGCCCCAGACTGGGGTTGCTGGGTGGATCTTGGTTGGGGTGCATGTGGGAGTCTGTCTCTCTATTTCCCCTCTTCTCACTTGGAAAAAAAAAGAATCATGGACCCCTTTTGAGATTTGACCTTATTAGAACATCTCTGGTGGACTGCAGAGAGCCTAAGATACTTATCATAGAAGACACCAGTGCCCCGAGTAGGGACTCACTATTTGAGAAAAGGGAATCTGGACAGTGACTCATGCTGAACACCAGATTCAGAGGATGATTGTTTTAGGTAGTGACGGGTATGCACGTGCGTGTGTGTGTGTGTGTGTGTGTGTGAGAGAGAGAGAGAGAGAGAGAGAGAGAGAGAGATGAATGAGAGAATGAGGAGGTGGAGGAGGCAGAGGAGGGGGAAGAAAAAGAAAACTGAAGGGGTATAATAAGGAGAAATATATGTGTTCCAGAATTAGTGATGGTGGTAGAGAATGGGGCCTTTCAGTGCACAAATAAATTCAAAATTTTTTCTCTCTAAGGAAATTATAACCAAGGATGGCTTAAACTAATAGGACTTTAAAGTTCTTATATTTATTAGAATAATTAGAAAGGGAGGTAAAATTTTTTGAGATAAGCTCAAATTTTTAAAAATGTGATTTTTATCTTATTACTCAAGATAGTGAAGCAGGACATACCACTTACATGCATAGCTTATCCAATGCTGTGTAACTAATAAGGGACAGATCCAGATTTCAGACCCAGGGTAGTGTTGTTTGTTCACGTTCTTACTCCCTTTGGGAGAGACAGAGGTGGCTGCAATTCTTTGCAGTAACCCTGAAAAAAGAAAATGTCCCTTTTCCACACTGAGACGGGGGGGGGGGGGAACAGTTCTATATTCATAATTTTTCAAACAAATATGAAATTCCTTCTTAGTAAAAGGGAGCCTGTGTCTGTGCTTGTAAGTCAATCTATTTTTCAGAAACTTGCGTGGATACTGGAATTATACATAATTTGGTTTGAATGTATTCACCACGGGAAAGCCCATACGTTGGCCTTAAAAGATACTCTCATCTTTGGGAAAGCCTAGATTTGGTGGTACCCCCCCCCCCCCCCCGATTTGTTTTCAAGATGCTCGTGAGCAAGTACTTCTGCTTCCCCATCGTGAGAGCTGGCCAGCAAAGCTCACAAAGGACTGTGAAGTAATGACAATACATTTGTGTGAACAAGAAAACCTCAGAAAAAATAATCTTGGGATCTTGGAAGTGACACTGTAGCAAACCATGGTCACAGTTCCAGAAAACCAGCTTTGAAGTTCAAAGCAAATAACACGTGGTGTCATTTCTTATGCGGTAGTCATTATGCCCATCCCCCTCATCCAAGTCCCAGGTCTAAGAAACCCTGATACCGTAAATCTAATCTGTGATTCTTTCTACTTGGCTGCTTATCTAAACTTTCCTTTGGTTTTGCAGTTTGCTCCCTGAAATTCATAGTGTACCCCATCTTTTGAAAGAGCAACACCCCAAATAAACTTTATAATAAGAGGCTTTCACATTTTCAAAAAAGTTAGGGGGAATGACAGTGACGAGCCACAGAGGGGTATAGACAGTGAGGAAAAAGAATGCAAAATGCACGTTGTGAGGAGATGTAAAAATAGAGCTAAGCTGGTGCGGGAGATTGTGTCGTGAAGCGGGCGCAGTCACAGTTCCAGGGAAGTCTTCCTCCGGAGTTCTTACAGGGCCAGCCTCTCGGTTTCACTTTCAGGAAATCCCCAAACAGGAAATAAGATGTTGTAAGCTTTGGGCTTTGGGGCAGACTCGAGAGATAAATTTCCAAAACCTAAAAATTACTCACTGACTTATTGGCTTCTGAGGACACGTAGCCGAGCCAAGGCGAGGCCACCCTCCCTCTGCCCACGGCCGGCTCCAGTGCCCATCCTCCGGCCGGTCCTCCCGCTTGTCACCGCAGAGCCAGTGTTCTCAGAAACGCCTCCATACATGACCTCCGCTCAAGTTGCACAGTCTGGAGGGTCACTCGCGAAGGGTAAGGGAGACAGGGAGAAACAACCCTCAGCTGGCGTGGAATAGAAAGAATCTGTTTTGGCGGGGGCGGTGGGACTCAGGGTTTCGACAGTCTGACCTCAGTGCTGGCCGCCTCTGCGATGACCTTGGAAGAGACCTTGTGTCAACTTGATCGGAACCTCCAGACAACAGGCGAGTTCAGCCAAACACTTGAAGGTTTCCAACGTTTGCCTGTTTAACATCATACGGGGACAGTTTTCACTGTGTTTGGCTTCACTGTGACTCTCAGAAAAGCTGTTATGAAGGGGTTGCTCCCCAGCCCTATTCCCTCCTCTTCCAACACCCCCACTTAAGTGTTAAGGGGACACATTGGACAGTCAATGCAGGTATATCAAGCTCTCAGACAATTCACTTCTTACTTAGGATACGAGTAGAGTTGGAGTTAGATTCGTTTGGAGATGCCTGGAGAGGGTCTCCGGAGACTGGGATCCGGAGTGGGTCCGCCAGGATTTACAAATCTTTAAAAATGTTCTCAGACGTGCTTGCTGCTTCCCAATTAAACAGAGAACTTGGTCGCAGGCTGTGCACAGCTTGTCGCGTGTTTACATGTGTCACATATTTCTTCCGGGCACTGCCCACTGGGATAATTGATTAATCTGAGGTAGTCATGAATTGTTTGATGTCTGTTGTATGGGGGGCTAGGATGGCCCCAGGGTAAGTGTAATTTGAGAATAGCCAGGAGAGAGTGAGAGAGTCACTACTCTCTCATCTCCCACTGACTCCAGACATTAAGAGTGAGCTTGGCAATTATCTAGCTAGGAAGGAAAGGAGCAACATGTGATTTTTCCCAATGGGGGAGTTTATTGTCCATTTGGGTCCCTTTGTTTATTGCATCTCAAGGAAACCATGACAACCATATTTGTCTCTATTTTCTCTCCCCTAGATGCTTCTGGTTCCATCTGTTTGATATTTTCCAATGAAGTCAACTTTTTGAGTCTTTTCTCATTGTAAGTGCAAGGATACTTATGTAGAGTTTGTTTGTTTATTTGTTTTAAAGTAAAAAATAAAAATTGAAAGATGATGCTTGGCTTGATAAACTGTTAAATACCTTCTATATCCTTTTACTTAATTCATTGATTTGATTTGTCGGAAACTGCCTGTGCAGGGTGTATCATGCTGGGAAAACAAAGCAGAATGAGAAGCCTTGCTTTGTGGGCGTGTATTCTTATTCGCATGATGAAAAACTGCCCCTTCTATTTGCGGTCATAGTGGGGAGCATCTAGATCTAAACTCATCCCTTTCTGATTCCAAAAGCTCAGGTAGTGGCAGCTGGGAGCACCTCTCTTCCTCACCAGGTGGTTTTGTCTTCTTAGGCTTTTTACAAGCTTGTGAGGTCATGTGACTCTTTGATGAGCTCTGCACACAGAAAGCAGTAATTAAATGAAAGAAATATATGGAACAACTCCAGTGGGACACTGTTGGCACTTCTTTTTGTGGAGTAGGGTATCCTTTTGCAATTGAGTCCTATGGATGGAGCAGTTTAACACAGAACCATCCCAGACCCAGAAGTCCTGGCTTCTTGTATCTAATTTTGCCTTTGCTATTAACTACTTTTGTGACCTTGACCAAAGCATGTTAGCTCAGTATGAACCCCAGTTAGTGCCTCCATATGTAAAATGAAACAGAACTAGATGACAGAAAGCCCCAAAGACCTTTAAAACAATAGTCTTCTGTTTTCAAGCCAAAGCACTAAAAACTGGTTAACAATTTTGCTGCTCTTCCTCTCTCAGCCCTTACAGTTCTCCCCACGGTCCTCTACTTATCTCACTCCATAGCCTTTCTCGTCTTTCTTGTCCACTTCACATTGTCAGCTCTCATTAATGTATTATGACTTAAGACATTTTTAAAATTCAATGTACTGTATTGTAATTACATGCAATACAGTATACCTGTGTCATGTTCAATGAGATTTTTCAAATGTAGACTGCTAGAACATTTATATCACCCCAGTAAATTCCCTAGCTCCCCTCTGTATTCAGTACTCACCAGCCCTGGCCCTAGACAATCACTAATCTGCTTTTGGACACCAAACATTCTTTTCTCCTCAAAGCCATGCTTCCAATCATGATAAACTACCCACTGGGAAAATTGATGTAGATGCATCACAGGCCCCTTGACCTGAATGAAATGGAAATCAAGATTTCCCCATAAATCTGTCAAGCCTCCAAAATTGCACACCCGAGATTCATCTATATTCCTTCCTTGCCTCCTCTTTTCATATTAAGCCATCCCGTTGAGTAATCTCCTCAATGTATTCACACCTCTCCCTTTCTTCTGCCGCTGTTTTAGTTTAGGACCGCACCACCCACAATCTAGTCCCACCAAGTTCAGGAACTCCATGCCTCCTCCAAGGTCATACCCTGCATCCTTCCACCTGCCAGAACAGAGGACCCTTGAATAGCCTTTCCCCAGTATGTTTATATGGTGTCAACTCTCTATTCTGCTCACTCCAGGGCCTTTCTCTCAATAACACCTTTCTCTGGTTAATTAAACACTTCGTAGTTTAAGGTCGTTGAATAGCCACTCCTCCCATTTGGGAGATAGTTTGTCCCGATAGGACCCTTACCTGACTTTCCAGGCTCACTGCTTCCTTCTCCATCATTAGCATGTCTCTGTGCTATGCTCTGCCAAACTAATTATATGTTTTCTGAACACTCCACGCTTTCTTCATACCTCTGCATCCTTGCATGCACTGTTTTATTTCCTCTGCCTGGAAGAGCAGTTTGATGACTCTCTATCCTTCAAGGCTCAGCTCAAGTTATTTCCTCAGCGAAGCTTTCCCTTCCCTAAAGCTCTCCAAGGCTATCACCCTCTCTTCTTTTCTTTCACTACACATTGTATATTTTTTCTTTGGAATATCCAGCTTACACTCCAGCGTGGAAGGGGAGAGGCAGTACAAACAACCCATTCCCCAGGTGGTCTGAACAGCTGATAGGTTAAGCTTCTGAGTGCAGGCATACTCGCATGTGTGTACATCCACACACCTAGGGGGTGGAGGAAGAACACATTTAACAGTTTTTGACTTTGGGTTTAAGTTTTACATTCTACCTTGTTTAAGAGTTTTGATGATGAGTTGAAGCTGAGAGTGAATCTTTTGCCACATTTCATCAGGTTCTCCTTCTCCAGTTTCCTTCACTGGCCTGGGACTTAGAATGTTCATGGTCTTTTGTTCCCCATGCAGGATCCTGCTTCTTGTCTGCAGACGCATGTTCTTGGTTTCTGTCAAAGACCTCTGCGGGATGCCACTTGAGGTGGAAGGAGAGAGGCCTCCCAAGTGTTCTGGTCCAGCGTCTGCAGTCTTATATGCATGTTGTGTAGATCAGTGGTCCCCAATCTTTTTTGGATCACAGACTGGTTTAATGTCAGAAAATATTTTCACGGACCGGCCTTTAGGGTGGGATAGATAAATGTATCACGTGACTGAGACAAGCGTCAAGAGTGAGTCTTAGATGTAACAGAGGGAATCTGGTCATTTAAAAAAAAATAAAACATTGTTCAGACTTAAATATAAATAAAATGGAAATAATGTATTAATAAGTTATTTATTCTTTCTCTGCGGACCGGTACCAAATGGCCCATGGACTGGTATCGGTCCAGGGCCTGGGGGGTGGGGACCACTGGGAAGATAATCTTGATAAGATAGCATCTGATTTCTGTACCCTCTTTTATCTGAGTCTGGTCTGCTCTTGACATCAGGAGAAGAAAATGGAGAGGGGAGAATTATCTGGCAATGTTTATAAAAGGACTTATGTTATTGTAATTTTTATGCTCTGTTTACATGTTTGTCTTCCATAGACTGAGTTTCTCAGAGGGCAGATGGTATTTTTTTTTTCCTCTGTGCATCTTTAGTGCCCAGCATAGTGCCTGGCAAAATCAGTGAATGAATGAATCTCGTTTATGAATTTGAATATTGCCTATATACCTCTATTACCAAAGTTAATGATTTATGGTCAATAGCATGTTCTGCCTTAATTAAAAACCTGCTCAGGAGTGAACGAAAATGCGTTTGAGTATCTACAAATGTCTTTGAATTTAAAACATTTTCCATTTAAAACTAGCTTCAAACACAGGCAGTATTTTCCTTTGCTGATGCCTCTAATTCAATGCATTATTTTACAAGTATACATAACACATAGGCAGCAGCGTGGTGATAGCCAGAGGGTAAGGGGTGTGAGGACCAGGTGGAGGTGGGCAAAGGAGGGGTGTGGGGGCGGAAAGAGACTCTACTTGGGGTGGAGGGCGCATGATGTGGGGCACGGATGGTGTGATACTGAGTCATACAGTTGAAACCCATTGGTTTTGTGAACTAATGTCATCCTAATAAATTCAACTAATAACAATAATGTATTATTCTTTAAAATAGAAATTAAAACCAAGCCTGAAAAATTAATTTGTGTAATTAACTTGTTAAGTTTTATTGCTGATAGTAGTCATGTAGAGGCCCTGGCCAGTTGGCTCAGCGGTAGAGCGTCGGCCTGGCGTGCGGGGGACCCGGGTTCGATTCCCGGCCAGGGCACATAGGAGAAGCACCCATTTGCTTCTCCACCCACCCCTCCTTCCTCTCTGTCTTTCTCTTCCCCTCCCGCAGCCAAGGCTCCATTGGAGCAAAGATGGCCCGGGCGCTGGGGATGGCTCCTTGGCCTCTGCCCCAGGCGCTAGAATGGCTCTGGTCGCGGCAGAGCGATGCCCCGGAGGGGCAGAGCATCGCCCCCTGGTGGCAGAGCGTCGCCCCTGGTGGGCGTGCCGGGTGGATCCCGGTCGGGCGCATGCGGGAGTCTGTCTGACTGTCTCTCCCCGTTTCCAGCTTCAGAAAAATACAAAAAAAAAAAAAAAAAAAAGTAGTCATGTAGATACAGTATATAGGAACAAGCAATATTTGGAGAATTAAGGATACATAAACAGAGAAGAAAATAAACAAAAGGAGAAAATAAACAATCAGAGGAAATGCATCCAAGCAACATACACATTTTCCTTTAACACGTTCAAAAGAGGAAGCTAAGTGTCAGCTCAGATGCTGATTGCAGAAGACAGGGTGGGATGCTTCTTGTTTTCCTCAGGGTGGGAGAAGCTGGATGGGTTATTTGGTTTCTGTGCAGATGCTGACAGGCCCTGGAGAAGGAACACCTGCTAATCAGCTGGCTTTGGATAAACATTTGTTCAGGGAAAGCTTGTGTGGCTAAGTGTCATAAAGTTAGCTAAAGCATTTAAGAAGTTCTTTGGAGATATACATGTCTTAGAAATGTCAGCAGTGGCCCTGGCTGGTTAGTTCAGTCAGTTAAGAGCATTGTCCTGAAATGACAAGGTTGTGGGTTTGATCCCTGGTCAGGGCACACATGGGAAGCAGCCAATGAGCGCATGACTGAGTGGAACAACGATTGAATACTTCCTTTCCCCCTCCCCTTTCTCTCCCTTTCTCTGTTTCTCTGAAACAGTAAATACAAAGAAATTAAGGCTTGACTGGATGCTCGGTAGGTTGGGGTGTCCTCTTGGAGCATGGAGGTTGCGGGTTCGATTCTCTGGTCAGGGCACATTCACGAGAAGCTCAATGTTCCTGTCTCTCTTTCCCTGCCTCTCTCTAAAAAAGAAAAGAAAAAAAATGCCAACAGTGTACTATAATTTCAGATATTATGGAGGGATTACACTCACTGGGCAGGGGCTAAAATCTCTAAGAAGTTAACCCTACCCCTTTGGCTTTCAGTGACTATAACATTCATGTGTTATTGTCTGTGTGTCTATAATGTATGTTTATATGATGCCTTACGATATTGCCAAGTTGTTTCTCACCTATTAGATTATGTATTTTGTCCTGGGATTCATGTCTTTGCATTCTCTATAGCTCAGTATATATCTACCATGCTCCAAATATTCATACATATTGCTGTGATGTGATTTGAGTCTCAAAACAACTTTGTAAAGTGAAAACACTATCGTTCTGACTTTTGCAAACAGATACAGAGTGCCACGTAACTTAACCGAACTTACATATCAATTAAGGGGTACAGTCCAGATTTAAATAAAAGTTCTTGATATTTTGTTGTATAATATACTTTATTTAAAGACACAGAATCATTTCAAAGGATGTACTTATGTTCCATTAGCTGACAAAATAAAATGGACAGCAGCACTTTGGTGTCATGCAATTGGTATATATTTTATATCATCTGAATGTTATGTCTATTCTATGTTGGTTATTCATGGAGTGTATGATCTAAGATTCTACTTTTTAAAATTAAGAAAAATATATTTTAAGCTTTATTTTCGAAGTTACAGTTTATATTCAGTATTATTTTATTATATGTTAGTTTCAGGTATATAACATACTGGTTAGGCAATCATATATTGTACTTTACGAAGTGTTCCCCCTGACATTTCAAGTACCTGCTTGGCACTGCATGTATTTATCCCAGTTTTATTTAGCGTGTATTTCCTATGCTGTACTTTACATCCCATGACTGTTCTGTGACTACCAATTTGTAGTTCTGAACCCCTTCTCCTTTTTCACCCAGCTCCACCACCTCCCAACCCTCTGGCCACCATCAGTCCCAAAGTTCCACTTTTAATCCGTGCATAATAGAGATGGCTCTGTTTCCTGGTGGTGTGTGCAAAACCCTCTGATTATAGAAGATGGGCCTCTGTTGCTCTAGTTATCTAAAACAATAAGGTGTGTACCCCAGAAAGAAAATTTTTCCTCTTTCCCTCTTTTGTACTTTTGGGCTGGTATTTAAAAATTTCATAAATCCCAAGTTTTGTAATTGCCTCTTTACCATCGTCTTCCCTCTCCACACTCCCCACTGCTGCCCCTGCCTTCACGATGACACCTCCTTCAGGCACTCACAAATCCCGTCCCCCGAGAATGGAGTCCAAACACATATTAAAATGCGCCACATGTGGTAATTAATTGTCAGAAGTTCGCCAAGAATCCTTACCTTTTAAATGGTGTAAATCCAATTTATCTCATTCTCAAGCTTCTTTAAATTTTAGTGTCTCAATTGCCCTGCGGTACATTGTGCTTTTCTTCAGGGTAATGTAATAAAACGATGAAATTACTTCGTAGACAGTTTTAATTGCATCTCTTTAGATAAAATAGTTTGATGTCAAAAGAATCTTCTTTCTTGAATCAACTGCAAATGTGCTTTTAATACAAAGTATATTAGTCCCTAAGAAATCTACTGGATCAACAGAATGCTCATGAAAAATATGCCCCGTTGGCTAACTCATGAGTCCCAATTGCATTAGACAATTTCACATTAAATCCTTATTTTGATGCCTGTTATTTATTATTCAGCTCTATTTATGCCTAGGAATCAAACAGGGTGTCATGATTATACAAATGTTATAAAACTGGGCCATAAATGAAATTATCTTTAGGAGCAAGCTAACTTATTCGTGTACTACAAAGGTAAGTCGTACTGCTAACTTCTGAGCAAGGGATGTGCTGATGGTCTCGGGAATAATTTGACAGCGGCTCTCTTGGGTTGTTTTCTCTCCTTTTCTTATGTGTCTATAGTCTCTAAAGCACCTTAGGTTTTAGCTGGAACATTCACTCTCAGGGGCTTCGAAGAAGAGCTAATTTGCTTTTCCGCATCACAGCGTTCATCTGTGTTTTTGTTTTGCCTGAGCAAGTGAAGAAAAAAGATTAGGGCATTAATCTCTCACTCCATTAGAAGGATGCATTTCCGTTTCCATCCAATTAGCTGCTGTAATTTGAAGCTTTGGGGCCTGCCGATAGGGTGGGGGGCTGGCAGCAGTGAGGGGCCTGGAGGGCTTTCAGAAGCTACACTGTGAGCTGTTATTTTGAGTTTCACTCAAAAGATCATGTATCAAGCTTGCTCTCCCCGGCCTCATCCCCAAATCCTTGTATGTTCAGTAACCATTGCTATGTGATTGATTACTCAGGGAGGTTTCACTGAGGCTTCAGACAGGTTCTGCAGGGTTTCGAGGCACGCGGAACCAAGTAGCCCACAATGAGTTCGAATCTCGGCACAGCTGTTCACAGGGGCAAAGGCTTTAAGCAGCTGCCTGTTTTCCCCTCTTTTAAAACATAAGATTATCAAAAACCTAGAAAGTTTAATTTGACTCCATTTATTCATATTTAGTCATCTCTTTGACAGGAGAAAAACAACTAACAGGAAAAGGGACACCTGTTATTTCTGGAAGTCTGAAAAGACTCCTGTAAATTCCCAGCTCGATGGGTGATGAGATGCTTAGGCAAAAGGGTTTGGAGGCCCTAACACCCTGTTATTTGTGTCTCTCTGCCTGTTCCCCACAACAGGAGTGAAAAACACCTACACTTCTTAAAATAAAGCCCGATAGTATCTGAAAACTTGAGCCTGAATATGAAAGTGAGTCTGCTCCAAATTTTGGAGTTTGGTATTTTCTCTTCTAGAATGATCTTCCATTTTCCCTAGGATAACCCCTGTCTCAAGAAGCCATGTGTGAGAAATAACTGCCCAAGTAAAATACCTTCCACACAAAGGGAAAACTCAGGGATTTGAACTATCTCATCAGTTACCTCTGAGAACAAGGATGGACTTGGTACAATGGAGAGGCCAGATGACAAATATGAGCTGGCTCTCTCCTATTTTACTTCTTCGGTTTCCTCATCAGGAAAGTAAAAGGGCTGTCTGCTTGGTAATTGCTAATCTCTCTCTTGGTTTTAATATTTTATGATTGGTGAGGCAGCACAGTTCAATTTAGGATTGGGACATATTAGGCTTGTATATTGCCACTCTTGCTGATTTGTTCATGGCAGACGCCTCTAA
This sequence comes from Saccopteryx leptura, assembly GCF_036850995.1. Taxonomy (NCBI): domain Eukaryota; kingdom Metazoa; phylum Chordata; class Mammalia; order Chiroptera; family Emballonuridae; genus Saccopteryx; species Saccopteryx leptura. The sequence goes on along the minus strand of NC_089506.1, from coordinate 25,694,463 downwards.
TCGTGAAAGCTTTCCACTGACCTTGGAATTCCAAGGTCCTTGCATTCTCAAACACAGAATTTCAAGCTGCCACTATCTATCAGGTGAAGATAAAACTTAAATGCCATTTTCAATGTAATGGACAGAGATGGAGTGACAAGTCAGAGGACTGGACAGTGACTTGGTCTTGTGTTTGCTTTTATACTTTTCTGTAACCCTTGAGAAGTCAATGAAATATTTTAAAATTAAATTTGATATAGGGTTTTGTGTGGCAATAAGTTTTCATTTCTCTGGGATAAATGTCCAGAAGTATAATTGCTGGGTTACATGGTAGTTGCATGTTTCGTTTTCAAAGAAATTGGCGAACTTCTTCAGGGTAGCTCTAACATTCTCACCAAATACATATACGTTTTTCTGCATCTCTGCCAGCATTTAGTGTTCTCACTATTTTTGATTTTCAACCATCCTGGTAAGTGTGGGGGTGAAGTTGCATGGTGGTTTTAATTTGCATTTTCCTCATGGGCATTAATTTTGAACATCTTTTCATGTTTGTTTTTTTTTTTTTCTATCTTCTTCTAGGAAATGCCTCTTTATGGCTTTAGTTCCTATTCTAATTAGATTGTTTCCCTTTTCACTGTTGGGTTTTGAGAGTTCTTTATATATTCTAGGTACTAATCCTTTGTCAGATGAGTAGTTTATAAACATTATCTCCTACCCTATAACTTGCTTTTCATCATTTTAATAGGGTCTTGTGCAAAGTAAAAGTTTTTGATTTTTAATTTGTCATTTTATGACCTTATTTTCAATTATATTATTTAATGTCTATATATTTGTGGCTTTACTTTCTTTCAGTGGTGTTTTATAGTTTTCAATGTATAAGTCTTTTGCATCTTTGGTGAACTTTTAAGTATTTTATTTTTGATATTATAAACAAAATAATTTTTTATTGTTCATTGTTATTGTATATAAATGCAACTAATTTTTGTGTGATGAATTTGTATCTTGTGACTTTACTGAATTTATTACTAAATTCTAACAGTTTTTCTATTTGTTAAGTATTTAGGGTTTTCTACATAAAGGTCATGTCATCCTTGAATATATATAATTATACTTCTTCCTTTTTCACTTTACACCTTTATATCTTTTTTCTTGCCTAATTGCTCTAAAAAAAGACTAGACTTTCCAATATTATGTTGAATAGAGCAGTGGTTCCCAATCCCCGGGCTGCGAACCAGTACCGATCTGTGGGCCATTTGGTACCAGTCTGCAGAGAAAGAATAAATAACTTACATTATTTCCGTTTTATTTATATTTAAGTCTGAACGATGCTTTATTTTTAAAAAATGACCAGATTTCCTCTGTTACATCTGTCTAAGACTCACTCTTGACGCTTGTCTCGGTCACGTGATACATTTATCCGTCCCACTCTAAAGGCCGGTCCGTGAAAATATTTTCTGACATTAAACCGGTCCGTGGCCCCAAAAAGGTTGGAGACCACTGGAATAGAGGTGATGAAAGTGGGTATATTCTTGTCTTTTCTTGACCTTACAGAAAAAGCTTTCAGTCTTTCACCATCGGACATGATGTTGGCTATGGTGTTTTGTTTTTTTTTTTTAAAAATGAGTTTTATTATGTTGAGGTGATTTTTCTTTTATCTCTAGTTTTTTTGGGTGATTTTTATCATGAAGGTGAATCAAATTTTGTCAGATGCTTTTTCTGCATCAGTTGAGATCCCCATAATCTGGTTAATATATTGTCTTAGTTTGATTGATAATCATATGTTGAACTATCCTTGCATTCCAGAAATAAATTCCTTGGTCATGGTATATAATCCTTTCTATATTCATTTGAATTCTGTTTGCTAATATATTGTTGGGACTTTTTTTAGTATTCACCAGGGATACTGGCCTTTAGTTTTATTTTTGTCTTTCTCTGGCTTGATAGTAGGGCAAGGCTAGCCTTATAGAATGAGATTGGAATGTTTTCTTTAATTTTTAAAAGAGTTTAAGAAATATTAGTGTTAACTTAAAAAAATATTTGACAGAATTCACCAGGGTAGTCTCTATCTAAGTCTAGGGCTTTTCTGCTCTTCTGGGGATGTTTTAATTACTGATTCAATCTCTATATTTGTTATAGACCATTATTATAGGCTGAATTCCCTGCAAAAGCCATATGTTGAAGCCCTCACCCCAATACCTGATAATGTGACTGTATTTGGAAATAGGTCCTTTAAAGTAGTAATTAAGTTAAAAGGGGGTTGTTAGAGTGAGCCCTAGTCCAATATGACTATTGTCTTTATAAGAAGAGATCAGGACACACGCAGAAACACCATGTATGTTCTCAACACAGAAAGACCTTGTGAAGACACAGCAAGAAGTTGGCCATCTGCAAGCCAAGCAAAGAGACTTCAGAAATAAATAAAACTTGCCAACACCTTGATCTTGGACTTAGAGCATCTAGAACTGTGAGAAAATAAATTGCTGTTGTTTAAGCTGCACAGCCTGTGGTATTTTGCTATGGCAGCCCTAGTAAAACTAATACATTGGTCTATTCAGATCTTCTGTTTCTTTGTGATTCAATGTCAGTAGGTTTATATTTCTGAAACTTCATTTATTTCATCTAGCTTTTTGATGTGTTGGTATACAGTTTCCATAAGATTCTCTTGTTCTCTTTTATATTTCTATAAAATCAATTGTAGTATTTCCTCTTTCATTTTTGATTTTAGTTTCTGTGGTTGTTGGCTAGAGCAGAAGGATTTTGTCTACTAGTTTTCTGCCTTGCTAGGATGTCCCTTTCCTGGTACTTTGGTATTTTCTAGTTGCATGCTTCTCTGGCTCCAAGGCTGGTATGTGTTAGAAAAATAGGAGCCCCTGGGCATGCTCCATTGTGTCATTTCTTGGTTATTAAGTTTCCTAGCAGATCGCCCTGGCCGGTTGACTCAGTAGTAGAGCATCGGCCTGGCGTGCAGGAGTCCCGGGTTTGATTCCCGGCCAGGGCACACAGGAGAAGCGCCCATCTGCTTCTCCACCCCTCCCCCTCTACTTTCTCTCTGTCTCTCTCTTCCTCTCCCACAGCCAAGGCTCTATTGGAGCAAAGTTTGCCCGAGCGCTGAGGATGGCTCTGTGGCCTCTGCCTCAGGCGCTAGAATGGCTCTGATTGCGGCAGAGCGATGCCCCAGATGGGCAGAGCATCGCCCCCTGGTGGGCATGCCGGGTTGATCCCGGTCGGGCGCATGCGGGAGTCTGTCTGACTGCCTCCCGGTTTCCAACCTCAGAAAAATACAAAAAAAAAAAAAAAAAAGTTTCCTAGCAGATCTACCTTCTCTCTACCTTTCAGAGTCTTTTTATATTTGTTTTCTATATAGTATGAAGGGTTTTTAGTTGTATCTTTCTTCTTGGGCATAGAAATCTCAATTTTTATAGTTACTTATAAAATGTGGAGACTGGATTAGTTTATCTCTAAAATCCGTCCCTGGCCAGTTGTTCTTTGGACAGATTTTTTATTTAAAAATGACTAAATTCTAATTAAGCAAATATAGCCACTCTTTTTTTTTAGGTAGGGAGAAAAGAGATTAAGACTCATTGCTCACGTCAAACCAGAGGCAGAGGCTTCATTGTCCTGCTCTGACTTTAGAGGAAACTTAGGTTTATATTGGTAGAGGTAGAATTCAAGGGTTAAATTCTCCTCTTTTCTTTTTCTGTCTCACTACTGGTAAACATTCTTTGTGGACTGAATCCTTTGATAGTCTTTTTGAACATTCTGGGTACCCTGTTGTCTAATGGGGGCCTGACTGCTGGCATCAGGGGTTCTGCAGAGTGTGTCTGCACCAGGGTTCTCTCCTCCCACCCTCCTATCCCTTTTGGCAACCTTGTCATCGCCTCAGCCCCTTGCCCTTATCACTTTGATGTCCCTACGAAGGTCCACTGTTGGGTTGGACAACTTCTTTTAGTTCTCTCCTCACATGAAGGATAGTTCTTTTATGTTCCACTGTGATTCCATGACTTCATCTGCCATTTGTCCACCTGGTCATGAGCTGGCATAGACCTTTCTTAGGTCTAAATCCTTAGGTTCCCTGAATCCCTTTCTATGTTATTTTCAAAACTCCCCAACCCACAGACCCCTGGGGGTGTGCTGCAGCTGGCTCTTACTGGCTCATGTGAGCCAAATGTAAAATTTTTTAGGAATTTTGTGAGCTGGTTGTTAAAAACAGCCACTATTAAAAATTAAATTATATTAACAATTAAGTAAATTATTTAAAAATAAAGGTACAAACATTCAAAATGTATCACTTTCTAAGTATTTTGCTCCAGCTTTCTGTTACCCGTACCCGTGAGGGGGTCTGTATACCGTCTGCCATACCTGTCTGGTAAGAATACAGAGTAGTGTGCCCCCCCACCACATGTTCCCCCCACGCAGTGATGACACACTGGTAGTCTGAAACGGGCCACATTACCATGGAAGTTGGAAAATGCCACAAATCACAGCTAGATTTATTTTTTAGTTGACTATCTAGATGTAATAAAATGATGGTAAAATATTATTAATGAGATTAAACTTAAAATTGTGTTATGTCTGTAGCTGTTACATTATGCATAGCCCAAACTTGAAGAAATACTCTAACAATGTTCAAAACTATTATCCGCTTCCTCAAAAGAAGTCGTTCTCAGGTGACTAATGAGTGAAGTCCTAACATATTTGTGTTGTTTCACTGTTGTCTTATTCATTAGTGTAAGCAAGTACATCAACTAACAGTTATGATAGGATGACATTTATGCCATCAGTGACGTGAATGGCTTTTTGCTAAATTGCCTACTAATTAAGCATTTTTTTCATAACATGGTTGAATTGAAGCTATAATTTAGCAACTGACATAGAGTTTGGAAAAATAAGCAAAAGGATTCTGTGAGAATCAATATCTGCATATAACTTACAACGAAGCGTCTTTAACACTTTATTATAAACCACATGTTGCACATCTTAATAACTAACAAAATTTATTTTATTTGTATTTACTAATATTTTATCCTAACAAGCTGGTTGTTAAACATTCATCCTACTGCTCGGACCCAAATACTTACCAAGGTATATCAGACATCTGATTTTAAAAGGTGCCTTTTCCAGCCAGAAGATGCACGTAAAAAGTTTGCTTTATTTTATTCAGAGCCTCCTTACAGCCATGTGCTTACAATGTAATCCATCAATTTACCAGCAGGTGTCACTGTGGTGTAGGGCCACAGAAGGACTCCAGATTTGAGCTTTCTCTAGAATTGCTGGAGTTGAATTGTTTCCAATTAAGTCTCACACTGAACATCTCCTGAAGTGTCTTTATGAGAAGACATGTCACATTCAGGTTCTCTGGAAATGGGCAGTACAGTAACAGAGGCGTAATCTGCTGGTTCTATTTGTTTGACTGTTTTGTATTTTTAACTCTGCTATTACATATATGTTCAAAAGCTTGAAATACTTTTTTTTTTTTTTTTTTTTTTTTCTGAAGCTGGAAACGGGGAGAGACAGTCAGACAGACTCCCGCATGCGCCCGACCGGGATCCACCCGGCGTGCCCGACCGGGATCCACCCGGCACGCCCACCAGGGGCGACGCTCTGCCCACCAGGGGGCGATGCTCTGCCCCTCCGGGGCGTCACTCTGCCGCGACCAGAGCCACTCTAGCGCCTGGGGCAGAGGCCAAGGAGCCATCCCCAGCGCCCGGGCCATCTTTGCTCCAATGGAGCCTTGGCTGCGGGAGGGGAAGAGAGAGACAGAGAGGAAGGGGGGGTGGAGAAGCAAATGGGCGCTTCTCCCATGTACCCTGGCCGGGAATCGAACCTGGGTCCCCCGCACGCCAGGCTGACGCTCTACCGCTGAGCCAACCAGCCAGGGCCTTGAAATACCTTTTATTTAGCTCTAGAATTGTATATAGCTTTGCAAGTCAAAGTATGGTTCATGGACCAGCACCATAAGCATTACCTGAGAGCATGTTAGAAATGCAGAATCTCAGGCCCTACCCCAGACCCTCTGAATAAGGATTTGCATTTTATTTTATTTTTTATTTTTTTAAAAATTATTTTTATTTATTTATTCATTTTGAGGGAGGGAGAGAGAGGGAGAGAGAGAGAGGAGAGAGAGGGAGAGAGAGAGAGAGAGAGAGAGAAGGGGGAAGGAGCAGGAAGCATCAACTCCCATATGTGCCTTGACCAGGTAAGCCCAGGGTTTTGAACCGGCGACCTCAGCATTCCAGGTCGAAGCTTGATCCACTGTGCCACCACAGGTCAGGCCCATTTCTGACTTTTTAACTAATGGTTTCATGTCCATTTTTATGCTGTGAAGTTCTCACTAAGCTCATTTAGCATCCTTATAACCAGTGTTATGAACTCTGCATCTAGTAGATTGGCTTATCTCCATTTCTTTAGTTATTTTTCTTTAGTTATATTCTAGTTTTTCACTTGGGATATGTTTCATTGTCTCCTTATTTGGGCAATTTTTCTGTGTTTTCATGTGTTAGTAGAGCTGCTACATCTCCTGGGCTTGGTAGAGTGCCCCCTTGTAGTAAGCGTTTGTTAGGGTCCAGTGATACAACCTCCCCAGTCACCTGAGCTGGGCACTGCAGCTGTGTTCCTCCATGTGGGCTGTGTATACCCTCCTGTTGTAGTTGAGCTGTGATTGTTATCAGCACATCAGGGGGAGGGATTTACAACAGGGCCAACCAGCTGCAAAGACTGGCTGCGACTACTAACCACCAGCCACTGTGGAGGATCAGTTGTGCAGGGACCCACCCCACAGAGCAGGACTTACTTCAGCAGAGCTTTGGTGTCCTCTGAGTCCACTCCTTGAATGTATCACCCGTGGAGATGGTTGGGTGGTTTTCAATGCGGTCGAAGCTGTCCGTCAGATCCACTGGCATTGGGGCCTCCTGGGAGTTGTAGGCCAAGGTCAGCCCCTGTCTGTGCTCTGCCTGGGCCACCCAGATTGAGCTATAAAGTGATCTTCAGATAGCTGCTACTTGTGCTGGGCTTAGAGGTACCCAGGTGAGGCTGAGCTGTGAACCAAGGATAGCCACTGCTAGTGTGATGCCTGGGGCCACTTAGCAAGAGGTACAGGACACACTGAGGCCAGATGCTGCTTGTTTGAGAGATTATAGAAAAGTCTGAAGCATGAGCCAAAACCGGCACTGGAAAAGCCATTGGAAACAGCTTGGGTGGGTATGCAAGTTGGGTGGAGTGGGATCTCAGGGAATCACCAGGGAAGGATAAATGGTATAAACCGGGTTGATGGAGACCCAGATATGATGCCTACCTAACTACTCTGATGGGAGGAAGGGGTCTCAGAAAAGGAACAATGGCCTCTGCCAGCACTTTCATCTGACAGAAAGCTGCCCTCAGCTCTCATTCAAATGCCAGACAATTCAGTTCCTCCCCATAGATCCCTGGTTCCTTTCAAGTTGCTGCCCCAGTGCTGCAGCTCAGAGGGAGTGAATCTGAGTAAGTCTGTGCATAGGCCCTTTGATATGAACTGCCTGGGACTCCAACAGCCCTTTGTCTCTCTCAGCTTCAAATCCTGCTGGTGTTTGCAGTCAGAAGTTGTGGGGACTTCTCTTCCTGGCAGTGGAACCCTGGGCTGGGGGGCCTGTTGTGAGGCTGAGACCCCTCACTCCTCAGGGGAAACCTCCACAGCCAGTATATCCCTCGTGATTTTTATCCACCACACGTGGGTCTGGGACATCCTGTTCGTGTCTCCACCCCTCTTCTGAGTCTCATTGTGTCTTCTTTAATTCCCTAGTTGTAGAACTTACATTCAACTAGATTTAGGTGGTTCTGAATGATGATTGTTCTGTAGTTGAGTTGTCAAAAGTCCCTTCCTTATGAACATCAGGTTGCTACAGTTTGTTTCTGCACAAACTGAGATCTGAAGATAAAGTAGAAGAAACTGGAGAAGAAATCTCTGTTGTCTATGAGAAATAATGAGCGGGGGCCAAGGAAACTTGGAAAATGGAGGAATTTAATGGTAGTGAGGGTTGTTTATTATTTTTTTAGCTTATCAAAGTCTGAAAAATGGCTAAGGCCCCTTCCGTCCTCATGGTCCATGAACTTACGAAGATAGTATTGACGCAGGGGAACCTAACATGAAGCTGAACCGTCCAAGTTGTGATTTTTCTTCACAAGAAAAAAAGGTGTTGCTTAAGCAACAGAGGTGATTCTTTATTCTTTTCTTCATTCAGCTCCCCACTCACAGAGCACCTGGGCTGTGCATGTCTTATGTTTTCTTAAGCCAACTGCAACACTGAGACACACCAAACGTTGGTTCCCTGGTGACTTGATCCTCCAAAGTTTGCAAGTTAACTCTCTGCTCCTGTGGGGAACTTTCCATGATTTATTCCCAAAGAAGGATTCTCACTTTTCCCTTACTTTGATGTGTGTAGCTTAATTCACACTGTTTAACACATATCATAGTTACTGCAGTTGAACAAATAAGTGTTAAGTATCCACCTGGTTCCAGGCAATGTGCTAGGTGATTGAATTATTATTTTTAGATTTTTATTTATTCATTTTTAGAGAGAGAGAGGAGAGATAGAGAGAGAGGAAGACGGGGGAGGAGCAGGAAGCATCAACTCCCATATGTGCCGTGACCAGGGAAGCCCCAGATTTCAAACTGGCAACCTCAGTTTTCCAGGTTGATGCTTTATCCACTGTGCCACCACAGGTCAGGTGGTGCTTGAATTATCAATGTAAAAAACCACAGTGCCTTCCCAAAGGGTTCTCAACTCTAGATGGACAAGACAACAAAAATCACAGACTTAGAGACTTGAAGTATCAATATAATGATGTGTCTGGGAAACAGCCCATATTGTGGTCCTATGCCTGGAGCATAGGTTTTAAGGAAGGCAGGAAGGAGAGTATTGGCAGATGAAGGGAGAGGCAGGCAACAACAATAATATTAATATCAACTGCTATTACATTTATTTGTCAGGCACTGAACACATTCTACAAAGTAGTTCACAATAACACAGAGATGTTAAGTAACCTGTGCAACAACATATAGCTTGTTAGTGGAAGAGCTAGAATTTGACTCAGGTATAGTGTGATGTGAGAATTTAAATTTTGTTATAAATGAATCATCAGGCCAAAAAACATTTACTAGACACCTTCTATGCATGAGATACTCTTCTAGTTAATGTGCATGTCTGTCTTCCCTAGTAGTTTATGATTTCTTTGAGGGATGGGAATCTTTTTATGTTCATTTTTATCAATCCCATACCTGGGCACATGCTTATATAATAAAGCAACCATTTAAAGAATTGTAGTTTCTCCCCCCTCCCCCTTCCATCCTTTCCTTCCTTAAAGCAGTGCCATTTCTGTTTAAAAATTAGGGCTTCCCTGACCTGTGGTGGAGCAGTGAATGGAGCATCGACCTGGAGTGCTGAGGTTGCTGGTTTGAAACCCTGGGCTTGCCCAGTCAGGGCACATAAGTGAAGCAGTCAATGAACAGCTAATGTGAAGTAACTATGAGTTGATACTTCTCACTCTCCCACTATCTCCTCTCTCTGTAAAATAAATAAATAAAAAATATATTTTTTAAAGTAAAGATTAGAGCTCCTTCTAATTGTAAACCCCAACATCTTCTCATCTCTTTCCTTAAGTGTTAAGTATTTGCTGAGGTGATTTAGAAGGTAAAAAGGATTGTTACTCTTTTATTCTCCCTTCATGCTTTGCTTAAGTGAATCTTTGGAAGAAAACAACTAAAATGTTCTTTGAAAAGGAAAGACCCATTTAGAAGAAATACCAAGAGGCTCGTGTTATGTTGATGACAGACTAGGAACATGTTAAGTCTTACAAGAACACCTCATTATGATGCTCATAGTTCTTGGCCGCCCTCATGTACTTATGAGTGAAATGAAAACGAAGGCGGAGGGTCAGCTGTTGATTTTTCAAGCATTGCTTGTAGCATTGGGGACTCCAAGTCACACCATGCGAGGAATGGGATAATCAGCTTAGTGTTCCCTTTGTGGTGTCAAGAGTGTCACAGAGTAATGATTATTGGTCCAGTAGCAGAATGAGAAAATGAAGTATTAAGGAGAAGGAATTCCCAGCTTTCTAGCTCCCACATAAAGATAACAGCCTCTTTTTTACTAGACAGTATGAGATTAGATCTTGTCTAATTCTGTCATTGCTTTGCTTTCTGAAAACATACTTACATATAATAATTTACTCTTAGACCTCTAAATGTCCTATATTTCAAATTTTCCCATAGATAAGCATGACTGATTGATAGTAATATATATTGCCCATCTTTTTTTTTTCTGTCCTTAGATATTTATTTCTAAAAATTTTCCATGTGACTCCTGGAAATGGGAAAGAACAGGAATTAATTGGGAATGATAAGACACTTGACACAGAAATTGAACATGTGGTATGTTGCCGAGAAAGCACCAAGGGCAGCCAGTGTGCGTGTCTCCTGGGTGTTGTACACACAGCCCAGCAGTCTTGGGAAAGTGTAATGCATTTGATATTATGCCTGGTAGATTCTCTAGGCATTCCATAAACTATCTAAATTTTAGGTGCAATATCAAAATTACCTTAGGTAATATGTTAATGAGTGTGTTTAAGGCTATATGAAAATGTGCCGAGGTCTCTACTGATGTCTAGATGTCTGCCCAGCACACCTTCCGCAGGAAAATACCCTCTCTCTTGCTCCTGGTAGCTCTAGTGTACCTCTGCCCTTCACTGAGTTCGCCTTCATTTCACAGACTTGGGTGTGGGAACATGACACAAAGCAGCCAACTGGTGCTCTAGGTCTCCCTGGCTGTGGTGATTGGTTCATAGTTAGGCAAAGAACCCACCAGGGAGGAAAGGTTGTGTGTGACTTCTATGCTGTTCACAAAAATTAGGGGATATTTCAAAATGAATATGAATTGGTAAAAAAAAGAAGCATTTGACTTTTTTTTTTTTTTTTTTTTTTGTATTTTTCTGAAGCTGGAAACGGGGAGAGACAGTCAGACAGACTCCCGCATGCGCCCAACCGGGATCCACCCGGTACGCCCACCAGGGGCCACGCTCTGCCCACCAGGGGGCAAAGCTCTGCCCCTCCGGGGTGTCGCTCTGCCGTGACCAGAGCCACTCCAGCACCTGGGGCAGAGGCCAAGGAGCCATCCCCAGCGCCTGGGCCATCTTTGCTCCAATGGAGCCTTGGCTGTGGGAGGGGAAGAGAGAGACAGAGAGGAAGAAGTGGGGGGTGGAGAAGCAAATGGGCACTTCTTCTATGTGCCCTGGCCGGGAATTGAACCCGGGTCCCCCGCACGCCAGGCCGACGCTCTACTGCTAAGCCAACCGGCCAGGGCTAATTTTTTTTAACTCATTTTAGAGAAGAGAGAGAGAGAGACAGAAAGGGAGAGAGAGACAGAGAGAGAAGTTGGGGAGGAGCTGGAAGCATCAACTCCCATATGTGCCTTGACCAGGCAAGCCCAGGGTTTCGAACTGGCGACCTCAGCATTTCCAGGTCGACGCTTTATCCACTGCGCCACCACAGGTCAGGCCTTGACTTGTTTTTATTAAACAAGAACATCAGAAAAGCAAATGATAAGTCAAATAAAGTTGTTCAATTACACAGATGAGATGCAAACGCAATTATTGTGATTGAGTAGCAAGTGACATATTGGTGGGGGTGAACAGAAGCATGTCAAACTGGACCAGAGTGCCACACATTGACTGTTCAGTAGGGTGTATGGTCACCAAAGACTGCCAAAATGCACCAACAGCGATGGGGCATGGACAGAATCAGATTGTCCAGCAGTTCTTGTGGGATTCTCTGCCACTCTTGCTCCAGGGCAATTTCCAGCTCAAGAAGTTGTGGGAGGCATTGGACGGTTTGCCAGACATCTTCCCAGTGCTTCTTAAGCATGTTCAATGGGATTCAGGTCTGGAGAACGTGAAAGCCAGTCCATGCATTCAATTTCTGCCTTCTGAAGCATGTTGTTGACAAGATACACATGGTGGGGCCTTGCATTATCGTCCATGAAAAGAAAGTTGTTTCCAACTGCTCCAGCATAGGGTACCACTATAGGATGCAGGACCTCATCTCGGTATCTGACAGCAGTCAGCAATCTGTTTCTGATGACGTGAAGGTCGGTAAGATCACCAATGCAGATGCCAGCCCACACCATGATTCCACCACCACCAAAGGAGTCCCTTTCTTGTATGAAATGTGGATTCTCCCTTGTTCCTTGTTCATGCCAGATCAGGACACGATGATTGTCAGGCTGCAGACTGCACCGTGATTCATCAGAGAAGACGACAGTTGACCACTCATTACGAGTCCAATGATGATGCTCATCAGCCTACTTTCTATAGGTTATATAGTGTTCAGCAGATAACGGAATGCATATACTATTGGTTGCCAGGCATGTAGTCCAACGGGATGGAGCTGATTTTGTATGGTCTGGGTACATATCCATCATCTAGTGGCAGCAAGAAACTGTCCATGCAGCTCTGTTGCATCGCTGCACCTGTTCCTTCTTGCCAATAAGGTCAAGTGGCAGTCATCTCTTGCTGTTGTGGCAGATGGGTGACTCTGCTCTCGTCTTCTTCATACTGTGCCAGTCTCTTGAAAGCAATTCCACAGTCTGCTAATTATTCTTTGGGATGTTCCAAGTGCTGTTGCCACTGTCTGTGTTTGATCAGCTTCAAGACGTCCTATGGCTCTATAGGCTTTCTTTGCATTTGGGCAAATTGTGTTGCAGGGGCATTGCAAGGGGTGGAAATCGCAGGATGTGCACTTTCAAGATCAGGGAACATGCAGATGCTCCAGTACTTTCAGCCTTTTGTATAGTGCATTTTCACCAATGAAATCAAAGTTGGTTTTGCATCTCATTTGCATAATCAAACAACTTTCTTTGATATGTTGTTTGCTTTTCTGATGTTTTTGTTTAATAAAAGAAAATTAAATGCTTCTTTTTTTAATCACTTCATATACATTTTGAAATATCCCCTAATTTTTGTGAGCAGGTTTTGGACTGGGGGGTAGAATTTTAGATCAAGCCTTACCCAATGCATGAAGGTGAGTGAAACAGATGGGTACCTGTGCTGAAGGGGTGTTGAAATATGAATTGCCCCCTGAAAAAAATCTGCCCACAAACCACTCTCCATCACAAATTATCCAGAGCTCCCGTATGGAACCCCCATAGGTAGTAGACTCCGGCCACAGGTGCAGGCTTCTGCTTTCTATTGCTCTTGATTTTCATCCCTATTCTGAAATTTCTGAAAAAGTGAGCAGCTTTTTTGTGCTTACAGACAATGTAGAAGAAAAGCCTCCCTGGATAAGATCTCAGGGTCCAATTCTTCCATGCTTTCATAGATAGAGTTAAATGTGGACACCACTGGGGCTCAGAGGAAATCTTGTATCATCTCTACATCTCTGTGGGTTCATCAGATGGCATGGGGGTGCTGCTCCTTCTCTGACAGTCTGCCTTGGAAATTCTGTATCTCCAGAAAACATTTAAGCTGTGTTGAATGAGTTTATCAGCTTTGGATCCACCGGAGAGATAAGAGAATGAACCATTACTTTTCCCGGAAAAGAATAAAAGGCTAAATGAGAAGAGTTATTTATACTTCTGGCTGTCACCTTGAGCGGGCAGTTAAGATTGCCCTATTGAGTGGCCTCTGCTTATTAATAGAAGAAGTGAAGAAAGAAAAATGGAGTTAATGTTGCAATGAAGACATGACAGAGCCTCTGGTTTCCAGGATCAGCCTGAAATGAATTAAAGCCAAATTATACCAACAAATCTGTCATGCTGCCCTGCAAACAGGAAGTCTGGGCTGGGCCAACAGGAATTAGTCACGGCATATACTGGCAAACCCTACCAGACCAGGGAAAGAAAAATGTGCTTCATCTGCAAAAATTAACTTTTGGAATTTGTGCAGTGTTTTCCATTACCCACTTTCTTTTCTCCAAAGGCCAGTCATCAAATATACTTGGCTTCCTTCTCCTGCTGCACCGCTAAGTGCATGAATTTGTATGGGAAATGGAATCTGAACTTGCTGTGTGCCCTTGCATGAGTGACCTCATCTTTCTGGACCCAAGTTTTGTCTTCTGAAAAATGAGGTTGGCATCGCATGGTCCTGGGACTTTCGCATTTATGGGGATTAGGAAATATTGTATCAGACATTTATTGTGTGCCCACAAAGTGATTGGTGCTGTGCTGAGAAATGGTGAAGCAGAATGAAGACGATAGAGTCTTTTAAGGAATTACCAGTGACTGCAGGGAGATGTGCATTTGAAAAATATGTTATAGAAAGAAAGAGCGATAAGGCCAATAGAAGGGTACATATATATTAGATACTTCACAGTGTGTGAAGATGGGTTTTTATCTGCCCCAGAATTGTGGTCAAGGCCCAAAGCAGAGAAAGGCCCCTCATACACCACATTCCAAAGAAACTCTTGAGCAAATGAGGCCAGCACTGCCTCCATAGGGCTTATTTGGAGGGGCCAGAGCCATGCAGGCTCCACTGCCCTTACCCCTGGCCAGAAGAGGGGATAGGAAAGTAGGGGAGACTTGGTTGAGTGAGCAGTGCAGTGTTGCAGGTGAGAGACTCTTGCCTCCCATCCCTCAAGTCAGCTGACATGTGGTCTAAGAATTTCTTGTAAGACTATAAGTGACTTGAAGACATGGAGATTGGTGTCTCATTCCATGACGTTGTGTGCTGAGCTGTCTACTTCCAGAAACTCTCTGATGCTCTTGTGCACAAAGTGAGTGCTTTAAGGGTTATTGGAGGAGTGTAGAAATCCTAAGGCAAAGTGTACAATGTCATTTTCAGTCCTGGAACCTCATAGGGTTTGGGGATATATTTGACCAAGAGAGTTTCAATATAGAATGTTTGAGGGTGGAAGGCCGCTGGAGTAGGCCATGTTGACAATTTTGAGAAGATTGCAGTATAGAGTGTTTGGGGAAAAGATGGGACAAGTTGCACCTCATCCCAGTTCTTCATAAGCTTTAGAGGGTGGAGGGAAGGTCTCTAACAGTCCAGGCAGCTCTACATGAAGAGAGCAGATGTGGCCGAGAGGCAGCAGCGATGGGCTTGCCTGGTGAGCCCTGGCAGCAAACAGCATACACCTGGAGATGCAGCTGAGGTGTGTAGAGAGGACACGGCCCTTCGGGGAAAGGGTGTGGGTTAAAGCCAACCTCCTTCCTAGAACACCCTTCACACTACTTGACTTGGAAGCCATCAGCATTGGCTGGAACTGAACTGAACCCTAGTGATTCCAGGGGGAAACCCTTACCATGCAGGAGACTTTGTCTCCACTGTCTCTCCCTCATCCTCTCAACACTGGAGGAATATGAAGCTAGAATAAGAAGCAGGAGCCAGTGTCTTAGATCCAGATCCTGCGATGTTTTGGTATCTAACAGGTCCTGGAAACTTATTAAATCTCCATGCTGTTAAGGGGGCTACTGCCCCAAAGGGAAAGAAGGAATCAACATAGCTCAGCTAAGGTAGTTAATGGAGTAAAAATCAGAAGTTTCACATTTGTACCCCAGTAAACTGAGAAACTTTAAAAATTAAGTTAAACTATTATGATGGTGAGACTATCCCTGCTCGGGAACATTCAGGGACCCAGAATCCCATAGTGGGGACAGGCCCCACTTACTTTAGGACAAATCATAATTGGTAAGTGAGAGAGGTATGAATAAAATGCTAGGGGAAATTGGAGGAAGGCCCCATACATTAGGGGTGTACTGCTATTCTCATGATGAGGTGATATTTGAATTGGGGCTGAGGAAGATGAGAGAAAGGAAAAGGGTGGTTTTTCTAGATGTGAGGACCAGAATGAACAAGACACAGAGAGTGAAGCGAGTGGGTGGTGGGCTGTGGTTGGGATAGAGAAAGGGAGGTGGGAGTGTGGGAACTAGGGTAGCATTCAATACTGTCTCAACTTGGCTTGACCCGCCTTTTCAGCTTTAAGGATTGTGGACTTTATTCTTGTGCACAATGAAAAGCCCTTGAAGTGTTTGAGAACATACTTTTAGTATATTTTAAAGAGGTTATTCTCACAATATTATGGAGAGGGAGTTAGAGGAAGAAGAGACAACAGGAAGGGAGAGCTTCAGCAGGATTTCACAACAGTTCAGTTGAGAAGTAGTGAGTGTCTGAGACAGAACGTGACAGTGAGAATGGAGAGCAGGCCCAGCCCTGAGAGTCATTTGAAAGTGACTGCATGATGGTAAGAGCTGAGTAAGAACGAGTCTAATATGACTTCCAGCTTGATGTATTAAGTCGGTGATCATGTTATGAAACATGAGAAGGAAAACAGATCCGTGGGAAAAGAAGGAGGGAGGGGAATATTAATAATAACCAATACTTATTAAGCATCCACTGTGTACCAAATTTTTTCTGAGTGGCTTACACATATTAAGTCATCTAGTCCTTATCAAATCTTATGAATAGATGCTATTAGCATCTACATTCTAGCCCTGGCCGGTTGGCTCAGCGGTAGAGCGTCGGCCTAGCGTGCAGAGGACCCGGGTTCGATTCCCGGCCAGGGCACATAAGAGAAGCGCCCATTTGCTTCTCCACCCCTCCGCCGCGCTTTCCTCTCTGTCTCTCTCTTCCCCTCCCGCAGCCAAGGCTCCATTGGAGCAAAGATGGCCCGGGCGCTGGGCATGGCTCTGTGGCCTCTGCCTCAGGCGCTAGAGTGGCTCTGGTCGCAATATGGCGACGCCCAGGATGGGCAGAGCATCGCCCCCTGGGGGGCAGAGCACCGCCCCTGGTGGGCGTGCCGGGTGGATCCTGGTTGGGCGCATGCGAGAGTCTGTCTGACTGTCTCTCCCTGTTTCCAGCTTCAGAAAAATGGAAAAAAAAAAAAAAAAGCATCTACATTTTGCAGATGAGTATAGATAACAAATAAGGCCTCATATGTATCAAATTTGAGGTGCTCATTTGATAATCAGATAGATGTATACTAGAGCTTTGGAAATCTCCATCCTGAATTCAGTAGGGGAGTTTTGGCTGGACACTTGAGAACACCGCGTAGATAGTAATCCTTGCATCCTGAAAGTGTCTGATTACACAGAGACAGACCCTGTACAGCTGGGAGCTCCACCACTGAAAGAACAGGGAGGAGAGAAGTGCGGCAGGGATGGCTGGCGGTTCACCACAATCCACCTGCTCTTCTTCCTGGGCGCCCATCAGGCCCGCACCTCCCATCTCCTCTGCAGCGCAGCGAGTTGTGGCTGGCTGACTTCCAGCTGCACTTGTCTGAGCCGAGGTGATGTGGCCCTAGGCCATATGGCTTTCCCCATGGGTTTTGCATGCTCCCTCCCCTTCCTGCTGACTGAGATGGAGACCTCCAGGGAGACTAGCCTGTGTTGTTGACAGAGCTGCCATCAGCTTGGGTCTTTGGGTGACCGTGTAGGGCAGAGCATGCCTCCCATCACTAATCCTGATTATTTGAAATTGCCTCAGGCTCTTAGATGAGTAAGAAACACATGTCAATGGTACTTCAATTATTACATACTCTTTTTTAAAAAATTTTTATTTAGAAATTAACAGGGTGACATTCATCAATAAGATGAATAGGTTTCAGGTAAACATTTCTGTAGCATTTGAACTTGATTTTGCTGTATACCCATCACCCAACCTCAAATCATTTTCCGTCATCTTATATTTGTCCTTCTTTACACACTTCCCCTACCCACTCTCCTTCCCCACAACCCTCTCCCCTTGGTAACCACTTCACTTTTATCTATGTCCATGAGTCTCAGTTTTATTTTCCACCTATATGTAAAATCATATAGGTATGTATGATTGCATATTCTTCAGTCTACTTTGTTACAGCAGTTACCTACCCTATCCAAAGCGGAGAGACCTACAAAAGACAGTAAGAAACATTAAAGAGGGATGACAACTCATCTATGCAGTTCCATCTTATGCAGAATTCATCTTTCCTTCACGAGGGAACCTATGCCTTGGCTAGATTTGTGGAATAGGTCAATAAAGTGACTTCACTTATTACAAAATTTCTTATAAAACAAGCGAAGATCTAAATTTGGGGTGATTTTTAAAAAACGATTTCCCCCAAATCTCTTCTCAAACTTCTGATGTGGTTTGCTGTCGCTTGAATTAGGAGCAAGCAAGTCTAGAGTGAAAATCCTATCTCAGGCTGCAGGGACCAGCTCATTGCTTACTTCGAGGCATCTGATTCGCTCGTGCTCTGCTCTGTACAATATATCAGGGTCCCCTTTCTTTGCAAGCACAGCACAAAATGAAGGTCAATCAGCACATAATTGTAGGAACATTGCTGTGTTGAAAGCAGACTTCATTACCCTTTGTGAGTGCTACCTGATATTGACTGAGGCATCATAAGGAGAAAAAAAAAGCTTAATACATCCTGCATATTTTGCAATGCAATGTACTGTGATTACTGTAGAGGATGTATTAGAACTCTGGTTGAAAATAAAGTGCCTTTCCAATAGCATTTTGCACAGGAGTATTGTAATGGGATTTACAGACACAAAGCACAATGTCCATAACATTTCAGACATTTTCTAGGACCAGCTGCTAAGTCATGATTCAGATTCATGCCTTATTGCAAATTCCAGCTCAAACCACCTGCACCTTTCAACTTTGTGTATGCATGTGTGTGTGTGTGTGTGCATGTGTGTGCGCATGTATGTGCATGCATGCACTCCCCGGCAAGTAGGAGACCCTCAGAGTTTGGACAGGGAAATGAAATGCCCAGAAGGACCACTAAAGAAGCCTCACTTATAAGATTTCCATTCTCAGCATTAAGGCAAGCTTGGGTGGCAAAATGATTGTCACGTAAACAAAATTAAGTCCCACATATCTAAAAAGTCCCACCTTGGAAACAAGACCTAATTCACTGAAGTCCAAAGGAGAAAAGAAGAAATTCAATGCACCTCCCTCATCAAATATATCTGGGAGACGCCAGTCTCGTAAATTTCACATCAACTTAGTTTGGCCGCCAAACCAAATCTGCCTTAATGCTATTTGTAGATATAGATTGCTGTCTTTTTCATTACCGTTATCAAATGATGCATTTGCAGCTCAGCTCTGAGCTCCTTGACCCATTAAGTAGATTAGATTGCCTGTTGCCTTTGTCCTTTTGGCTTTTGCTTTATCCTCAAATATTTTACCCTTCTGTGCTATGTGTATAGTATGCATACATTATTATGTATGGCATGCACATACACATGCCTGCAATCTTCATTAGTCCAGTGACCCTTCTGGTTTTTAAGAGTGCTGTGTTCAAATCTCTTATCAGAGTCATCAGTTCTTCCCTGTAGCAGCAGCAGCAGCAGCAGCAGCAACAGCAGCTAAAATCCTCTGAGATATGGCATGTCACAAGCCCCACTCAGGGCTCCTTGTAGAGCTACACTCAGCAAATTGAAGATCATGCTCCCTATTAAGCTCCCGGCTGGTGCATCATGGTAGATTCATTTCCGGGCACAGCTTCTGCCCCCACCCCCTCTCTGTCTTGCACGTGGTAATCACTACTCCAGTCCACAGGAGCTGCCACTGAAAAACTTGGCTCAGGACAAGGTTTGATGATGTTATTAATCTGAAAATATGATTTTGTATGTTTAAGGAAAAGTTGGAGGGGGAGAAATAAAAATAGGGAGACAAAGACCAAGGGTTCAGTTCTGACTTTTGAAATATGTAGTTCTATGGTCTGCTATAGGCACAATCAGCCTACAATGACAAAACATGGAGGTTTGGCTAATATTTGTTGAGGGTTCATTGAGCATGATATACTATGAGGGTACTGGGATGCAGTTGTGAGCAATACAGGTGCTCTCAGCAGCAGCTAGGGAAGGAGATAGACATAGTTAAACAAGTCAACTTAGTAAAGGGTAGTAGCAATTGCTACTGTTGTGTGCATTTTTTATATAAGCATTCAGACGAGATCGGGCGCGTTCAGGGTGGTATGGCCGTAGACTATATAAGCATTCAGAGAGGGCCCCGATGTGTCCTAGGATAAAGGAAGCTCTGGATCCAGTTCCAAAGTGTGTGTGTGTGTGTGTGTGTCTGTCTGTCTGTCTGCTGGGGGTGGTTCTCCACATACCACCAAGAAATTCTCAGACACCAGCTAGGTGTCCTACAATTCAGCTCAGTCTGACACTGTCTACTGAGAAACAGCATCAGGTCCTGAAAGTGAATGGCTCAGTTACCCAAGACTGCCTCCCATTCCCTTCAGTTGCCAACTGCAAGTCCAGTTTGTCACCTGTGCTTCTAACTGATCAGCGATAGATCAGGGGTTCTATTGACCTCCCCTTAGGTTCAATTAATTTGGTAGAGCTGCTTCTGGAACTCAAGAGAACATTTTCCTCACTAGATCATCAGTTTATTATGAAAGGATATTAAGAGATATATAGGGCAAGGTATGAGGAAAGGGCACGGGGCTCCCGTGCTTCCTCTGGGCGCCATTGCTATCCCTGAGTCTCCGCGTGTTCACCAGCCTGGAAGCTCTCTGAACCCCGTCCCTTTGGGTTTTTATAGAAGCTTCATCACAAAGGCATGATTGATAAAGTTCACTGGCCATTAGTGAGTCATTCAACCTCAGCCCCTCTTATTCCCTGGAAGTTAGGGGGATAGGAATGAAAATTCCAACTCCCCAATCACCTGGTTGGCTGTCCTGGCATCTAGTTCCTATTGGAGGTGCTCCAAAAGTCACCTCATTAACATAACAGAAGACACCTTGATCTTTCTCATCAGGAAATTCCAAGGGTTTTAGGAGCTCTGTGCCAGAAACAGTATGAAAACCAAGAGTATACTTCTAATTATAAATAACAGTATCACACAGGGAAATCAAGGGAAGCCACTTTGAGGAAGTGACATTTAGGTGGAGATGGGCAGAACAGTGGAAGCGCTCTGGAGAGCTCTTTGGTTTGGGAAGATGGTAAAGAACATTCACAGCTTATTGGCCCCCACCAATTCCTTTGCTTATTCACAGGCATGACATTTTTCCATTGAGAAGTAGAGTCTTATTTCCTTCCCCCTGAGTCTGGGCTGGCCCTAGTGACCAGACTTGATAGTTTAATTTGCTGAAGTGATGTTCTGAAACTTTTAAGAGCATCTTTGGGGAAATCTCGTGACCAAGTAAGCCATCCTGAGACTACCCTGCTGTGAGAAGCCAAAGCCATGTAAAGATATGCCATGGAGAGAGAGAGAGAGAGAGAGAGAGAGAGAGAGAGAGAGAGAGAGAAGGAAAGAGAGAAAGAGACACCAGGTAGACCATTGCCGCATATGTGGACATGATCTACCAGCCCCAGCTGCTCCAGCTGGTGCCAAACACCCAAGAGCATCTTGTTCCTGTCTTTATATAGCCCCATCTTTGAATCTAGGCTGGTGCTCTGACTCATTCTTGGCCAATAAAAAGTAGTAGAAGTAACACGGTATAATTTCTGAGCCTAGAAGTCTTGCAGCTTTTGCCTGAGCCTCCTAAAATGCTTATTTGTTTGACTCTCCCTCTTGAAACTCAGCTGCCATGCTACGGAAAGCCCATGCTCTATGGAGGCCACTGGTTTGAAGTTCCAGGTGAGTGCTCAGCCAATAGCCAGCACCACTGCCAGCCCCAGGAGTGAGCATTGTGTTCTTCAGCCTAGTCGAGTTCTGATAGTGACTCACCAATCTGATATGAGCGATCCCAAGTGAGACTCACCTACGTGGCCCGGTTAACCCCAGAATCCTGAAAGGTACTAATTGTTGCTGTTTTAAGCTATTTAGTTTTGGAGGGCTTTGTTGTGCAGCAGTAGATAACTGGGAGAGAAACCATTGTGACCAGTGTTTACTTGGGAAGAATTCATTTTAAACCTAATATTCCAGAAGAATTTAGACTAGGTTAACCCCAAAACATTTGAAAAATTTAAATGTAGTATGCCAGATACTGAAAGGCAAACTACTTTAGGTTAGCAGGAAATTATTTGCAAATTGTCTTTAATTATGATCTTATTTTTATTTATATCTCCTTGGGCTATATTCTCCTCTTGAGTCATTTTATTTAGATGTTGGATCTAGTGGAAAGAGTGGTCTAGATCCTCAAATTTATATCGAATGACTCTTTTCCATATGTGTTAGCAATCAAAGCATTTGTCAATCCACCAACATCTGTTTAATTTATTTAATAAATTAGATTAATAAATTAAACTTTTACTTAAAAGTTTAATGATCCTTTATATATGACAAGTACAGTCCCTGTTCTTAGGTACCATAGGCATTTCCTGATGCAGTCTTTCCAGGTGGTGGGTGGGAAACACAAAGCTCTGAACAGGAGGAGACTGTACAGTTCATCACAGTGTTAGTCACACAGTAGCTCCTTAGTAACTGTTGAATGAATCACGTGGGAGTTCAGTACCACATGCTGGTTACCAACTCAAGTCCAGGTGCAGCTGTACCTGATGAAGCTGTTAAAAACTGATACATGCCACGGGGGCCTGCCTGCAAGTTCTTTAATCAGTGTCAGGATCAGGGAGGCCAGAACTGAGAATGTTTGAGATACAGGTACATATATACATGTATGTTTGCATACATGCATTCATGTATGTACAACAATCTTCTCTCGCTCTCTTCTCAATTTGTGCAAGGTAGTATGCTAGACATTGCAGGGCTTATATAAATGTCTGCTCCTAGCCTGTGTGCCCAAGATTCTGAATTACTCAATCCCCTCTTTTAAAAAGATTGACAGAAATAGTATGCGGTACAGTAGTTACAACTTCAGAAGGGAAGATACTCAATAAATACAAAACAGCATGAAATAAAACAGCCAAAGTACTTGACTACACCACAGAATTCGTATATGGAAATTTAGGCCCAGAGACATAGGAGCTATTCCAAAGCATCAAAGATGGGTTATTTGCTTCTACAGCATCAAAAAACCCACCTCCTCCACTCATCTCATACATTGCCTGGAATTCCATCATTAAAGGCATTTCTTTGGGACTGGCATTCTATTCATAAGACATTTGTCTGCAAACATATTGCACAAAAGGAGTAATCTAACCACCGGAAAATCAACAGACATCAAGATCATGAATACGTGGAGGGGTGATCGAAAGGGGGCTCAGGAATGGGGAGGTGAGGCTGGAAACACCCACGGCCCTGCTAGGGGAAGCAAAGACTGGTGGGGAATGCACGTCCTGGGCTCTGGGTGCTGAGGCTGCATGATGGGAGGAGGAGGAAGACACTGAGCGCCCACACACACTGCCTCAAAGCTGCCTTCAACTGGAGAATCAGACGGAATAATTACAGTGAATCCCTCAAGCTCGGAACACTGGGGAGGGAATGGTGGGAGAAACAGGGAGAGGACAGCGATTCATTGCTATACCTCAATCTGTGACACCGTTTCTCATATTCCACAAACGTGCCTCATTTTTGCTTTAATAAAACAGTTTTTAGGACCCACTAGACCTTTCCATATTACTTTCAGTTACTGACCAGAGCTGGCACCTCTGGAAGGAGACATTTCCTCTGAGTAGCCATGATTGCTCTGAGCTTACCAGGGCAAAGTAGAGAAGACAGAAACTAGTCATACATAGAGAACCTTAGAAAACTCCCCTGACCTCATGAATGTCACCAGCTTTATGGGAGTAGGCAAAACAGCTTTACAAGCTCAAATCAAAGGGTTATCCATTTGTACAGAGCCTCTCTGATCCCCACAGTGATCCGACCACACAATAAACAGTAGGTCGGTGACAGAAGGTGGAAGATGAAGAAGGCTACACTCCTAGCAACAGCTCCTTATGGGCACTGGCCGTGCATGCACATAGATCTGGGCATTCTTCACATTTGGCAGGAAAGACAGTCCTCCTCCACACAAGTAGATGCTAGCAGGAAAAACCACGATGGCATGAGCACCAGAAGTCTCATCTCTATCTGACTAGAACACAGGTCTTACTTGAAAGGAGATGCCCTTGGGTTTGAATGATCCACCATGAAGGCCATATCAAAGGGAAGGAAGAAACCTATTTGTTAGAATTTTTTGTTTGCAGTGACAGGTTCCTAATTAGTTGAATGAAAAAAAAAAGGAAGTGCAACTTATTCTTCACATGCCAGGAGTTGTCAGGAATCCAAGATCAGGATTGGGGACTCTGGGAACAACTGGAACAAGCAAAACAGCTCGTCACAACCATCTCTGTCATACTTTTTCCTTTGTTCCTCTCAGTTTCTCTCTCTCTTTTCTTCACATTGCCAGAAGTGAGGGAATGGTGGGGGGGGGGGGTACAGCCTCCAGAAAAACCACAGAGCTGGGCAGGCAAACAATGTAGCCAGTAGAGAAAGGCAGTCCTAAATGGTGATCTGGGTGTAACATGAAGGCTGAGAGACCATTTCTCCAAGAAACTATGCCCCCCAAATCCCATTTAAATATCGCTTTATTTAAGTTTCCCCAAGGAGACCCTCATTTAATCATGACTGAGACTTCACTGAAGTGTTTCCCTACCAGATCTTTCTCTCTTACGTACCCATTCTGTCTACTTGCACCTGGAGTCTCAGAATGACACCTGAGGAGGGGAGGAGAACACTGTCCCCTCATCCTCAGGCCTCCTTTTTGTGACCACCATTGTTCTCTTGTCAATCAGCCTTCCCTGGGATTGAGGCGGGGGCGGGGGGAGTGTGGGAATAGAGGCACAAAGAACTACTTCTGCTATTAGCAACTGCTGCAGATTTACTCAGATGTTTAATCATCCGTAGAAACCATGTGTTTCAGCAATTAAGAATTTGGATATAGGGCATTTCTAGGGATTAATGTCCAGGTGGTTAAAACCGACTGCTTACAGCCTTGTCAGGGACTGTGTATCAGCAGGAAATAACCCATTTCAAGGTGACTGATGGTGTTTACTTGGAAAATTAGATGAACAAAGGCATGCATTCATTTTGAGTGTTTCAAGGAAGACAGTATAGTAAAAGCATTTCTTGGGCAAGACTAGTTCCTGGATTAGGTACTAAATGCATTTTGCCCTTGCTTTTACATACTTAAAGTAATTTCTTTTTCTTTAAGTGTACCGTAGAATGCTGAAATTATGAAACAAGAAAATATCTGCATTCATGTTGTACAGATATCAAGTCCTAGGTGTCAGCAGGATATGAAGTTGTGTGACGCAGTGGAAAGAATAATAGACCCAACGTTGGAACCAAGGCTCCGTACATGACTCTATCACTGCTTACCTTTGCAACATAGACAAGTCACTTCACTTCTAAGTTTATTCATGTGTAAAGTGAGGCATGTGGGACCAGCAATTCTAGCTCTGCCATTTTTCAATATAGCTGTAGACTACTGCCATCAAGGCATCAGGGGAAAATTTGATGCAGTCAGAAATATGATGTCTTGTGGAATGCTATTTTTTTAAGGCAGTCAAAGCATTCTGCACACACTAGTCACATGGGCTACTTGACAGCATATTTTCATGATTGAGTGAGTTGTCTGTGACACATCACACTTCCCACTCTTGTTCATCGTGTCTCAGTGCCTGCTGTGCCCACTCTGTTGAGGCTCTTCAGCTGGTCTTGTTTGCAAAAAGCCTTTACTATTAACAAATCAGAGAAGGTAACCCATAAGCCCATCATCATGGGGAAAGTCTTACTTCATGGATCCTAGATTTGGAAGAGGGTTCTAAATAATGGATGGGCTGTTAGTAAGGGAGCCAAAGTGGGTGAGGACATCACAGGATGGAGCTCCAGGAAACTCACGGGGCTGGAAGGGAAAGATAACCTGTGCCCAGTGAAACCTGGACAGCCAGGACAAGAGAAATGGCCCCTTGTTCGAAAAGGCAAGTCAGGAGCCAAGAGCTCACTATAGCATTTAGATGATGCAGTTTTCTTCTTCAAAAAACCATCTTCTCCACACAAGGATGCACACTGCATTTTGTGCATCCAAAGCTATAAGTTCAGTAGACATTTTATGGTGCACTATGTTCACTTCTGAACTCACTTGGATCTCAGAACAGCTCTGTGAAGAAGGTGTTATTACCTTCATTTGGCAGACGAGAAAGTTGAGGCATACCTAGAATAAATAACGTTGCCAAGGTCATGAAATTGAGCTCAGATGCTATTTTTTGTCTGTCTGACTCCAGAACCTGTTATCCCACATTGTTTCTCCTGGAGAAAACATAGGGCAGAGCATCTACCTCCAAATAATTGGGAGTAGACTATGAATTTCTCTATTTAATTTTAACCCCCAGTGGAAGCTGACACTTACATGGTGTTCACTCTGTGCCAGTTACTGTCCCAAGTGCTTCCCACATAGAACTCATTTAATGGTTGGTTACACTGTGCCTTAGACATAGCTACTATTAATTCTGTTTTATGAAGGGGGAAGGGAGTCACAGAACAGGTGAGTAACTTATCTAGAGTCCACAGCCAGTGACTGGTGAATTTAAACCCTCACAAGAGCAGTAATAAACTGTATCTCAGAGTCTCTTTTCATGATTTGTCCCTGTTAATTTTGAAAGGTAAAGAATAAAAAGGACACCTTGGGGTTGAGTATAAGAGCATCTGAACCTCCACACCACATGGTTGAATTTTCACGAGGGGGGGCAGTGCAGTGAGGAGAGAATCTGAGCCCCAGCACTCAGCTGGAGAGGCTGCAGGGCAGGAACACAGCCTGCTCTCGCTGGGGAACAGTGGGACTCACCTCTGGCAAGGGAAGCAAAGGACAGAAACCTAAGCTGCCATCAATTGACTTCTTTTTAAACATTAGAAGGGAAAAGATAGGCTGATGATAACTCAGCACTTTAAAGCTTTGCAAGTTGGGCTGGTGTTAATCAAATCTCTAGGATAAAACAGGCAGAATCGGAGGGAGTAGAAGAGAGGTTACTTGGAGGTCATGACATGCTGTGTGTCCCAACCGCCGCAGCTACTGCACTAACTGGTCTAATTTTCTCCAAAGCTTGGAATCAAAAGGAGGAGACTACACAGAGTAGAAAGCACCCAGGGCTGTGGAGTTGGGAGACATAAAAATTTCTTAGCAATCTTACTGACTCTAGATTCTGTATGACTTAACGGTGTCATATAGTTACAAAAAAAACAAAACCAAAAAAACTGTGTGCACAATTGCATTTGCTCCATCAGATATAGAGTATGCAGAATAAAGAATGTCAGAGGTGATGGTCCCATTTTATTCTATGTTGGTCAGAGCCCAACTGGAATCGGATATTTGTTCTGGGAATCACATTCAGAGATAATGCAGCTGAGGCAGAGACACCAGAAGGCTTGCAACCGTCAGCTCCACCGAGAAGGAAGGATGATGACTGAGTAGGGGCTGATGTTGGAAAAGCAGCTGTTGGAAGGAGAGAAGAGGAAGGGGGTTGATCTTAGTCACTGGGGAATGAGTCTTCCTAGAATAACAGAAAGAAAAAACTACTGCCATTCAGAACAGCAGATAGAGTTTGTGCAGTCAGGTACGCTTGGTGGTTGCATTTTGCTCTAATAATCAGAAGTTGGTTTTTCCTGACTATCCTTTTCAAATTGTACTCCCACCTAACAACCCTTCTCATGATCCCATTTCCCTACTGAAGTTTCCTCTGTAGTCTTTATCAACACCTGACATGCTTTGTTCCTTTACTTATGATCTTCCCTTGTTAGAAACGATACTCATGAGGGTATTCACTGTATAGCTTCCTCTTGCTGTGTTTCCTAGTATTATACCTGACACACAGTAGTTACCTGAATGGCTGAATGAATAAGTGGATGAACGAGGTAGCAGCAGCAGCAGCAGCAGCAGAAGGAGTGAGATGCTGAGGAGACAGGTTGATATATGTCTCACTGCCTAGGAGCACAGATGACTCTGACCAAGGGAAACTGTGAATGTTCTCATCAGATGGGGGTTGGGTTAGATGACCATTTCTAAACGAGTAATTTTAGGAGACTTCAGGGATATGGAGGGAAAAGATGGAAATAGCTTTCTGAGAATTTGATATAAGGTCTGGCTCTGGACAGAATGAACTGTAAGTGAAAATGAAAGGTTTTCAATTATGGGGGAGTGGACCATCTGAATGGAAAAGGGGCTCTCTAGACTATTATAAACTTTCTTAATCTTGGCAGTCTTTGGTGCCAGGGGAGATTTTAAGAAACTTTATTTGGAATATAAAAACCGATGTAGCTTTAGTAGAATGAACCCATCAAGGTTGAAGGCTGAAGACAGAGAAAGGCAGGTGGTGTGAGACGGGATAAGGCGCATCCTCTCTCTGAAGGCTCTTGGGGAGGACTCCTGTTTCCTTCCTCACTACTGATGGTTGCTGGCAATCCTTGGCATTCCTTGGCTTGTAGACGCATCACTCCAACCTCTGCCTCTGTAGTCACGTGGCCTTCTCCTATGTCACAAGTCTCTGTATGCACATTTCTCACACCTCAGAAAGACACCCGTCATTGGCTCAGTGCCCAACCTAATCCTGTATGACCCCATCTTAACTTGATTATATCTACAAAGATCCTATTTCAAAATAAGTTCACATCCATAGGTTCTGGCAATTAGGACATAAACATGTCTTCTTTTTTTTTGGGGGGGGGGCACACAATTCTACTTACTACAAAATATATTGAAAACACAAAAATGGGCATATGAGGCCTTAATGAACCAATTTTTCCTGGAAAATCAAACCTTGTCTCCCAACCTGACTCTCACTCCAAGGGTGCCTCCCTCCATTTGGGATTTGTGCGTTTCTCAGGAATAGGGATCTTTCTACTTGCTTCCTTCCATGTTTAGAAATTGCAGGAGAGTACACTTTCCCAAACTTTAAGAAAATTTTCTTTTAAATTAAAGTTTGCATTCAGTATCATTTTGTATTAGTTTCAGGTGTATAGCATGGTGGTTAGAAAATCTTATGCAATATAATTTCAAAACTGTAATCAGAGTTCATGAGACATATTTTTTTTTAAATGAATTTTTATTAATGGTAATGGGATGACATTAATAAATCAGGGTACATATATTCAAAGAAAACATGTCTAGGTTATTATGTCATTAGATTATGTTGCATACCCCTCGCCCAAAGTCAGATTGTCCTTCGCCATCCTCTATCTAGTTCTCTGTGCCCCTCCCCCTCCCCCTAACTCTCCCCCTGTCCTCCCTCCCCCCACCCCTGGTAACCACCACACTCTTGTCCATGTCTCTTAGTCTCATTTTTATGTTCCACCAATGTATGGAATCATGTAGTTCTTGTTTTTTTCTGATTTACTTATTTCACTCCTTATAATGTTATCAAGATCCCACCATTTTGCTGTAAATGATCTGATGTCATCATTTCTTATAGCTGAGTAGTATTCCATAGTGTATATGTGCCACATCTTCTTTATCCAGTCTTCTATTGAAGGGCTTTTTGGTTGTTTCCATGTCTTGGCCACTGTGAACAGTGCTGCAATGAACATGGGGCTACATGTGTCTTCACGTATCAATGTTTCTGAGGTTTTGGGGTATATACCCAGTAGAGGGATTGCTGGGTCATAAGGTAGTTCTATTTGCAGTTTTTTGAGGAACCACCATACTTTCCTCCATAATGATTGTACTACTTTACAGTCCCACCAACAGTGAATGAGGGTTCCTTTTTCTCCACAGCCTCTCCAACATTTGTTATTACCCGTCTTGTTGATAATAGCTAATCTAACAGGTGTGAGGTGGTATCTCATTGTAGTTTTGATTTGCATTTCCCTAATAACTAATGAAGCTGAGCATCTTTTCATATATCTGTTGGCCATTTGTATTTCTTCCTGGGAGAAGTGTCTATTCATGTCCTCTTCCCATTTTTTTATTGGATTGTTTGTTTGTTTGTTGTTGAGTTTTATGAGTTCTTTGTAAATTTTGGAAATTAGGCCCTTATCTGAGCTGTTGTTTGAAAATATCATTTTCCATTTAGTTGGCTGTCTGTTTATTTTTATATCAGTTTCTCTTGCTGAGCAAAAACTTTTTATTCTGATGTAGTCCCATTCATTAATTTTTGCCTTCACTTCTCTTGCCATTGGAGTCAAGTTCATAAAATGTTCTTTAAAACCCAGGTCCATGAGTTTAGTACCTATGTCTTCTTCTATGTACTTTATAGTTTCAGGTCTTATATTTAGGTCTTTGATCCATTTTGAATTAATTTTAGTACACGGGGACAGGCTGTAGTCGAGTTTCATTCTTTTGCATGTGGCTTTCCAGTTTTCCCAACACCATTTGTTGAAGAGCCTATATAATGAAAATTACAAAGCATTGTTAAGGGAAATCGAAAAAGATACAATGAGATGGAAAAATATTCCTTGTTCTTGGATAGGAAGAATAAATATAATCAAAATGGCCATATTACCCAAAGCAATATACAAATTTAATGCAATTCCCATCAAAATCCCTATGAGATTTTTTAAAGAAATGGAACAAAAAATCATCAGATTTATATGGAACTATAAAAAACCCCGAATAGCCAAAACAATCCTAAGGAAAAAGAATGAAGCTGGGGGCATTACAATACCTGACTTTAAACTATATTATAGGGCCACGATAATCAAAACAGCATGGTATTGGTAGAAAAATAGACACTCAGACCAATGGAACAGAATAGAAAGCCCAGAAATAAAACCACATATATATGGTCAAATAATCTTTGATAAAGGGGCCAACAACACACATGAGACATATTTTAATTTATTTTGACTGGATACTGACTAAAGCCCTGGGAAAAATTGAGAATGATCCTTAGAATCAGAAATTGAAATATTGAAAGTGATAGGACCTGAGGGTTTATCAATTATCTCACTTCACAGATGAGGATCCTAAATCTAGGGGCCTGCAGTTACTGGGCTGATCGGCAGAGGGAAAGAATTGAGTCCAAGTCGCTTGACTCCCTGTCCAACATTCCTTTCAGAGGGAAGTTTATTTAATGGGTGTTTTTCTCAGCCTCTCTCACCTCTGCCACTAACCCTCATCTCTAAGATCTCAGGTGACATTCTGATAAAAGATCAGATGCTCCAGAATATCGAGGCTAAGTGGAGTCATGTAGCTCATGCAATGACTAGACTAGATAGACTCTAGTCCAAATACCTCGCTTCATAGACAAAGAAACTGGGATTGAGAGAGAGAAGCTGACTGGGTTCCTACCATTAGCCAGAGACAGAGCTGGGCCTGGAACAAAGGTCTCCTAGAGGAGCTCAGCATACTCTTTCCTGCCTTCTTTTATTTTTTAAATTATTTTTATTTTTATTTTTTAGTGAGAGAGAAAGAGAGAGAGGGACAGAGACAGGAAGAGAGAGAGCGCTGAGAATCATCAACTTGTTGCAGCACCTTAGTTGTTCATTGATTGCTTTCTCATATGTGCCTTTATGGGGGCGGGAGGGGGGGGACTCCAGCAGAGCCAGTGACCCCTTGCTCAAGCCAGCAACCTTGGGCTCAAGCAAGTAACTTTGAGCTTCAAGCCAGCAACCTTTGGGCTAAAGCCAGTGACTATGGGGTCATGTCTATGATCCCATGCTCAAACTGGTGACCCCACACTTAGCCAGATGAGCCCATAAGCTGGTGACCTCAGGGTTTTGAACCTGGATCCTCAGCATCCCAGGTCAACCTTCTCTTCACTGTGCCACCACCTGGTCAGGCTCTCCTGTCTTCTTTTAGATGGAG
This sequence comes from Saccopteryx leptura, assembly GCF_036850995.1. Classification (NCBI taxonomy): domain Eukaryota; kingdom Metazoa; phylum Chordata; class Mammalia; order Chiroptera; family Emballonuridae; genus Saccopteryx; species Saccopteryx leptura. The sequence continues at coordinate 25,662,908 of NC_089506.1, read as the reverse complement.
TAATAATGATTCCATTGATCTTCTTTGTTGGGTTATTAGCTATAACTTTGCTTTGTTATTTAGTAATTTCTTTAAGGTTTTTATTATATATTTTTTATCTCACCATAATCTGTGTTCAAATGATATTATATTACCACTTCACATATAATATATAAACTTTACTTTTCTCTCTATTTCTATGCTATTATTGCCATATATTTTACTTATGCTTATGCTATCAAACCCCAAAACACATTGCTATTATTTTCATTTAGTCAATTCTATTTTAAAGAGATTAATTAATAGGAAAAGACTTACATATTTACCCATGTTTCTACCATTTCCTGTTCTCCATCCCTTTGCAAAGATCCACATTTCCACTTGGTATCATTTTACATTGGTGATCCATTTTTCCAGCTTTTATAGGTCATTACATCTTCATTTTTGGAGGATTTTTATCTGGAGATAAAATTCTAGGTTGGCACACTTTGGCTGTGTTGGTTTCTCTAGCCTCAGGTTTGTCTCTCCAGTTTAGAGAGACTGCAGGCTCTTCTCGGGTCCTCCTCCTGGAGCTGCAGCCTGGAAACTCACTCACGGCACTGAGTGGAACAATCATTGGGCTCTTCTCTTTTGTTTCCCATTTCTCACAGATCGCTCTTTCATTTCCAATGTCTTAAAAGCTGCCATCGCCTATCTTTTTTTTTTTTTTTTGCTTTTTTTTTTTTTGGTTGTTTCAGGCAGGAGGGCAAATTTGGTTCCTGTTAATTCATCTTGTCTTAATGCAGAAGGCTAGGATAGTAGAAATGCACTCTTAGTGAATTTGGAACTTTCCACTGTTCTACGGTTTTGTCAAGGGTCAGGGCAGCTGAGACATGGACTAGCAGGAGTCCATTAGGTCCCTAAGCACTGGTCTGTGCAGATGGCTTATGAGCCATCCTTTTCCGCATGACTCTTCAGCACTGACAGCTCTCTGGCTGTTTCTGGGCGAAGTTGGACATTCTGGAGTCTCGGTGAGTCTGTTTGGTCCCATTTCCCTCATTCAAGCACCAGGTAACCATACTCTGTCTTCCTGTGATCTGTCATCTCCCAGCCCTTTGCTGGACAGGATGTGTCGGTTCCTCTCCCAGGAACACACTGATTTCTTGGGCATTATTCTCTCTCTCCACCCTCCACCCACATACTCCTTAGCCTTGGAGAAATTGTTTCCTTATCTGGAATGGGAATGGATATAGGAGCCTTGTCTTTAAGTGAATCCTTTAAATTTTCCCCAAGGGCTTGGGACTTTGGGAACACAGAACACAGAGCATCTCAGGTCATTTGTGGTTTCTGCCTGTCATATCCTTCACTGTAAGCAATGTAGAGAAAGCTGGTTGTTTGCCTGAAGAGAGGAGGTAAGAGGAAGAAATGTCATAATAAAAAAGAAATTTTCCAAAGCAGTTATGTCATAGTCAGAAGTAGTCTTCATTTTGCTGAAAAATTTACCTATTGAAATTATCTCATTTGCAGCTATTTAAAAAGTAGCAAATAGCCTGACCAGGCGGTGGTGCAGTGGATAGAGCATCGGGCTGGGATATGGAGGCCCCAGGTTTGAAACCCTGAGGTCTCTGGTTTGAGTGTGGGCTCATCCAGCTTGAGCACATGCTCACCAACTTGAGCATGTGGTCACTGGCTTTAGCCCAAAGTCTCTGGCTTGAGCAAGGGGTGACTTGCTCTGCTGTAGCCCCCCCCCCCACTGGGTCAAGGCCATATAAGAAAGCAGTCAATGAACAACTAAGGTGCCACAACAAAGAATTGATGCTTCTCATCTCTTCCCCTTTCTGTTTGTCCCTATCTGTCCCTCTCTCTGTCTCTCTTTCTGTCTCTGTCACACAGACAAAAATGTAGCAAATGTTTTTTTAGAGAGGGTGTGCTAAATTGAGGCTTTACTTTAAAATTTTTAAAGAATTCTATATTTATATGCTAAGTGTAAACTAGATTTGGGATATATAATGACTTGGCTGTATTCAACAGTCATGTTCGAGATGGCACACAAAACTGTTATGTTTAGCATCCTGAATAAAGATATTTCCCTTCCTAGACACTAATTTCCCCTGAGGCATCCACCCAAATTAACCTTAGTACATTATTGACGTATCCTCAATACTGCTTCTATACAGATTTTTTTAACCAATAAAATTAAAGGTTTTTTATTCTTTATTTCCTTTAATTAAGTGAGAGGAGGGGAGTCAGAGGTAGACTCCTCATGTGCCCTGACTGGGATCCACCTGGCAAGCCCACTAGGGGAGCAAATCTCTGCCCATCTGGGGTGTTGATCCATTGCTCAACAACCAAGCTCTTCTTAGCACCTAAGGCAGAGGCCATGGAGCCATCCTCAGTGTCTGGGGCAAACTCACTCCAATTGAACCATGGCTGCAGGAGGGGAAGAGAGGGAAGAGAGAGAAGCAAGAGGGGGAGGGATAGAGAAGCAGATGGGTGCTTCTCCTGTGTGCCCTGACCAGGAATCGAACCCAGGACATCCACAAGGTGGGCTGATGCATTACCACTGAGCCAACTGGCCAGGGCCAAAGTGAAGATTTAAGATGCATAGTTGCATAATTGTGGAACTCTGGCTTTCAGACTCTGAAATCCTTATTTTTGATACCAATGGCCTCAGGACCTCCAAACAGCCACATTCTGGTTTCTACAACCAGTGATAACCTAAAAACAGGTAGAACTTATGTTTCTTATGCCCACACTCTGAGATGAATTTCCAAGTGGCTCCTTGGTCACCCCTGACTTTGTGTTTCCATTTCCCAGACTTTGCTTTTGCTCTGCTTATGAGGCACAGACTCACTCCGTGTCCTCATTCTGGTGCTCAGGCCTCTCAACAACAGATCTAGTATTGCTATTCTTCGAGGATTGATCACTGCCCTCTGGCAGGGGAGATGAGCCCTTCCAATTTCAGATGGTCTTCTTCAGGGTTAATTGTATGCTCATGCACCTGCATTTCTCTGTGTCTCCTATTCTTGGGTCCCCCAGCTTAAAGCTCTGCCTATGTGGTGTACATTGTGGTAGTGAGAAGCCTTTTATAGCACACTTTCTCCCATTACATGAATTATTTAAAGTGTTTTTTTTTTCCTTAGGAACTACTCTTGTGGCTTGTACACCAAATCCTTTGTGTTAGTAAGTGGGGCTGTGTAAGTAATACCCAGTACCAAATATGTCAGCTGTCTGAGATATGTGTTCTCCCAGCATGCCCTGGAAAGGCAGCATGGTCCTATGTCTGTTTTACAAACTAACCAAGAGTTAGATGTTAGATGTATGTATATATATATTGCATACACACACATGCATATTATGCCTCACTCTGATCTATATGTAATCTCTTAGTTCTGTGAGTTCCAGTGTTACTCTAACAGAAATCAACCCCTGCCTCCAACCCTCACTACCCTTCTGCTCTTGACCCTGTCTTAAATTTATTCAATAACTAATTTCACCACCACCTCCTGGCTAACAGCTGGCACAGTGACCACCATTCTTTGTCAGAGGTGTTGGTGAAGGAAAGTCTGGGCCACTTTCTATCACTCATTCACTCATTTATTCTTCCCACAAGTATCTATAGAGCACACTACATGCTTGGTACCCTCTAGGTATTCTCCACATAGAAGTGAGCTACATGAGCAAAGTTTCTTTTTTCATGGCGTTCATCCCATGGAGGGAGAAGACAAAAACCAAACAAATGAAAGTTTGAGATATCAGATTCAGAACAATGTGATAAAAATAAAATAAAGCAGGATAAAGTTTTTAAAGAAAAAGGTATGTGTGTGTGTGTGTGTGTGTGTGTGTGTGTGTGTGTGTGTGTTAGATACAATATTAGACACCCAGGTCAAGCACAACCTATCTAATAAGATTTCATGTAAATGTGACCTGCCCTGTGACTGTTTAGTAGAAGGACACGCCTGTTGAATTTTGTCACATGCTTTTTTTGGCATTTATTAAGATGACCAAATGGCTTCTTATTGGTGTCAGCTTTGATATCAAAGATCACCAGCCTTTTTCCTTTAGGGGCTCTGTGTTGACAGGTATGAAGAGAACCTGAGGTCAGACATGGTGAAAAGCAACACTCTGAAGTCATATGTTGGATTCTTTTAGCATCCCTGCTGTCCAGACCTCTGGAGAGTCTCTACTTTGGGAAGATACGTTTACTCCTCTCACTTGCAAAGGACCTAAGGAAGATCTGGAGAGACTAAAGCAGATCCCTTGCTGGGACACCTTAGCACCGAGTGGTTGGAAAGAGCATGTGCTGTAGAGAAATCACATTCTGGAGTTAATTCTGTATTTTCTTCATAGAACGCCATTCTCAACCTCAGATTCCACTCTCAATGAAGACTTCTGTTGATTGAGAAACTGTTTGTACATCAAGAGGCCCTAGTACGTTTTCTGGTATGTGTGAGATTCTCCAGCAGTGTTCTTGTCATACTCTGTCCTTGGAACACATTGGTTTTGAGTATTTATCACTTTCTTACTTTTCAGAAAACATATTTTATACTCATGAAATTGTTTAGAGATGCCACAACTATGAGGGTAATAGAACAAAAGGAAATAGAGACAATTTTTAAATTTGTTTGATGCAGATGACATCTTTCTGCCTTTTCAGCAGTCAGCAATGTTTTAATTCAAAATAGACATGAACCAGAAAAATAAGACTACATATTCATATTTGTTTGTAATAATATAAAGAAATACTAGCAACTTACATTAAACATTAATAAAAGTAGTTATCTCTAGTAGAAATAGGTAGGTGAGTTCAGGAGTTGAAATGAGACTTCTCAATGTTTACCCTTCACACAATTTTGAATTTAGAGATGTGTGAAGATAGATACATAACACTTGATCTGTGTTACAGCTACGCTGGGATTGAGCTATTCAGGGCAATCTTGGGATGTGGATGTGGAATATTTCCCCCTCTCTGCTGTACTGAGGCTCTTTAGAAAATTGCATTTCTTCCTGAGGACTCTGTGCTTGCATTTGAGAAAAGGAGAATTAAAGTTGCCCTGTCATGGAGATTGTGGGCAGAAATGATGGTTATGAAGAGGATATTCTTTAATCTGTTACCATGGTTTCTTCTGTAAAGTGGGATTGTATGTGTATGTGAAAAATCACTTTTAATTTTATTCTGTTTTATTTAATTACATACAGTGAGAAAATATTACTTTCATCACAATCGTTATCGTTAAAAATAGAGAAAAAGAAGAGTAAAGGAGTCATTCAGGCCAGAGCCAGAGGCTCCTGCTTTCATGCTTTGATAATTTTAGGGCCACCTGATGCTCTATTGTAGAAGAATTGATTTCTAGGTGTCACTAGGCTGTGAAAAAAGCTGACCAGAAAGAGGACATTCTACAATGGGCTGCAGAGTCTTAAGTATGGGAACATGGGTTAGAATTGGTAGATTGAGATCTGCCCGAAACAATAGTGCAGGCATTTGGCTCAGGGGTCCCACTTCAGCTGTGCTTCCTTAGCCTGTCACACTCCTGTGGCTTTCAGTCCTGCTGCTCTCTGATTGAAAATGTGTCCCATTCTAGGGAGAGACTGCAACATGCTGTCAACACCCATTGTATACCACCCAAGTAGTTACATCACTTCTCTTAAGATCAGCATGAGTCTTGTGGCTGAAGGAGACTTTCTCACCATCTGTATTCAAGCTGCCATCTTCCAACTGTCATTGCAAATTCCAGACTGCTAGACTAAAGGCGCAGAGCCATCAACACTGGGATTATCTGACTTGTTTGCAGATATTTAGCCTTGTAATTTAAAGGCTGAATTATCATGGGCAAGTTATCAAACTAATCTATGAATCATTTTCCTTTGTCTGTAAAATGAATATAATTATAATCCCTACACTATAGGGTTGTTGTGAGCATTACATGAGATTATGCATGTAAAGGATTTAGCAGAGTGACTGTCACAGTGCTCTTGAATAATGAGTTATTATTGTTGCTGTTATGTCTCTAAGAAAGAAAATATTTAATGACTGAAGAAAAGGTTGGTAATACCCTTATCTTTGTTACTTCTTTGTTAGAATTCCCGTGTGGTGCTGCATTCTAGAATTCAGTGGTTTCTCACTTAAGCAGATTTCTCATTATCCTTAAAGACATAATTCTCTCAGAACAATGTCTGTTTGGTCATCAAGGTGCCCCTGTTTGGGGGATTGAATCGTGTCCCTGGAAATTTTCTCCACAGCTAGTGAAACATCACACCAGAGTCAGACTCGGCCTTGCTGAACCATCACTCTTGCCGGAGTTTACTGCAACAGTGGTGCTCCTCCCACCAAATAGGATACCCAGGTGCCATCTCCTTAGAATACATCCCACATTTTAAAAAATAGTCCATATTTAAAGTTAAAGGAAATGATAAAGTAAGTTAGTGCAGAGAAGCAATTTGTATGTCATGGGAGTGTTTCATATATTCAGCTCTTATTGGTTAGGAATTTAATATGTAACAGGTACTATACTAGGTGTTGGGTATACAGAGGTGAATGAAGTAGACATTATGCCTGTTCTCCATGGAGCTCACTATTGGCTTGGTATGGGGAATGGAGACATGTAGGCTAATGAGGTCATCCATAAATATGTAATTATAAAATTAGGGCATCCGACAGAGACTGAAAATGCAAATCAATATATAAATTAGAACATGAAGCAAATGAAAGGAATATTGGTTCCAGAAAGACAAAAAGGGGTACTTCTCCATGGCTTTCCTCTGTGGTAGGCACTAGTTGAATGTGGCTTTGGGACACTTATTAATATGTCTCCTCTGGACTGAGATGTACTGTAATTCTTGGTGTTGAGATGAAACTTGCTTCAGCATCTTATACAGAGTGAGGCATATATAAGGAGTTCAATACAACTGTGCATTAATTAGCAGTTTTAGGTTGTAAGAAAAAAGATACAGTCACATTGCCTGAGTTGATAGGGATTTGTTATGAAGATAGAGAAATAAAAAGAGTCCTAGCACGGGCAACATCAGGTTTTGTGGAGAACGGGAAACTTACTTAGGATACCACAGTGATTCTAGTATAAGACAGAATTCCCAAGCTAACATTGGGTTTTAGCTTCTCTCCGCCTCTGTCCAAATCTATTACTGACTAGTTTCCTAGTGGCTTCTGTTTATGTAAGACTTCTACTAACTGCCTTCTCTCAGTATTTGGTTTCTACACATTTTTATCTCTAAGATTTGTATTCTGAGTTATAATCCATAGGCAACAGGATTGGCTAGATTGGATACTCTCTAAAATGGACTGGGTCTAGTAGCAGCATTTTCTGCTGGGCTCCCTCATAAGTCACTGGCCTTATGTGCTGCTTTATTTGGAACAGAGTCTGTTACTGGTTGGCTGCTTCAGAGAGCATTACAAGATCATATGACCCACATCATGATATAATGGCAAGATTTGTTTATGTCACTAAGAGCATTTACATTCATTCATTCACTCGCTATTCATTGTGTATCTGCTTTGTGCCAGACATTGTTCTTGGCATTTGGAATTCATTTGTGTGTGTGTGTGTGTGGGGGGGGGAGACAAAGCCCTGCTGTCATAAAATTTACATTCTAACCGAGGGAGAGAGACAACGGAGAAGCATAAGTAAAGTATAAATTTTGTTAGCAGGTAGTAAGGACTATGGAGGAGAAAGTAAAGTAAAGAGATTGAGAGTGTTGCTCGGTGGGCAAACGGCTTACAGTGTTACAGGGTGTGATTAGGGTGAACCTCATTAAGAAGATAAGATTTGCACAAAGCCATAAAGGAGGACAAGGAGCTAGCTAAGCAGGAGTTGGAGGAAGGGAATTTAGACATATGGAACAGCTAGAGTCAGAGCTGTAAGCCTGGCATATCTGAGGAACAAGGGGGTTAAATGGCTGGAACAGAATGAGGAAGGGGGAGAGAAGCAGGGAATGTAGTCGAAGGGTCAGATCAGGTTGTGGTTTGTAGGCCTTTGCAAGGATTATGACTTTTACTCCAAAGAAACAGGAGTCATCACAGGATTTTAGGAGAGAAGTGACATGACTTACCTTCTAAGAATACTCTGGATGTTAGATTGCAAATAGACTGTTAGGAGGCAAGCGTGGAAGCTAAGGGTCCTATTCACAGGCTGTTACAATGCTCCAGGAAGGAATGCTGGCTATTTGTGAGTGGGTAATAGGAAGAGGGGTGGTGAGAAGTGGCTAATTCTGGATATATTTTAAAGCTAGAACCAAAAGGTATTTTCTCACAGACTGGATGTATGAAATGAGAGAAAAGGTAATGTCAAATTTAACTCTAAGGTATTTGCTCTGAAAATTGGTAGGATGCAATTACCACTGATAATGATGAGGAAGACTATAGATACAACAGATATTGAGGTGTAGAGGATATCAAGTTTAGTTTTGGCTAAAATGAGTTTGACATGAGTATCAACATTCAAGGAGATATGCTGAGTAGGCAGTTGGATATATGAGTTTGGTGTTTGCAAGGGAGTTCTGGTTTGTTTGTTTTTTTACAGAGACAGAGAGAGAGTCAGAGAGAGGGAGGGATAGATAGGGACAGACAGGAATGGATAGAGATGAGAAGCATCAATTATTAGTTTTTCGTTGCGACACCTTAGTTGTCCATTGATTGCTTTCTCATATGTGCCTTGACCGCGGGCCTTCAGCAGACAAAGTAACCCCTTGTGCGAGCCAGTGACCTTGGGTCCAAGCTAGTGAGCTTTTGCTCAAACCAGATGAGCCCGCACTCAAGCTGGCGACCTTGGGGTCTCGAACCTGGATCCTCTGCATCCCAGTCCAATGCTCTATTCACTGCACCATGTCTGGTCAGGCTGCATAACATTTTGGTAGTAGGTCAAGTAAGAATAGGACCAAGAACTGATCATTAGCTCAACAATGTGGAGATCATTGTTGACTGAGATGAAAGCATTTTTGATGGAGTGGGGTGGGAGTAGATGCTGATTAGAGTGGTTTTAAGAGATAATGGGAAGAGAGGAATGAGAGATGAAGAGTATAGATAATTCATTCAGGGAGACTTGCTACAAAGGGGAGCAAAGGAATCAGGTGTAAGTTGTTGGAGGAAGTTGAGTCGAAAGAAGGTTTTACTTTTTATTGTTTCTAAGATGAGAGAAGGACTTACATGTTAGCATGCTGAGGGGAGTGATCTAGTAGAGAGTGAAAATGGATGACATAGCAGAGAAAAGAGAATTCAGGAGTGAAGTGCTGGAGCAGATAGAGGGGATGGGGTTTGGAGCCCATGAGGAGAGCGTGTTTGAAACAGGAACACGAGAAGCTGATCCATTGATAGGCGGGAAGGCAGGAGATGTGCTGTGGAAGTCTGGGAAGGTTCACCTCTGAATGAAGTAGGAAGTAGTGTCATCAGTGGGGAGGGTAATGAAAATAGTGGGGGAGTTATGGAGTCCAGCAAATAAGAAAAGGTTTGGAATAAACTTTTAGGAGAATGGAAGAGTGAATGGGTCAGTGATGGGATGTGGCAAAGCTGGAACCTCTAAGGACATTAAGTGACTGTTGACTTTTTAAATGGGATGAAATTTGCCCTCTGCTTGTTTGAAATGCGTCAAATGCTGGCCAGATGAGGCAGTTGGCAAAGGAGAAGAAAGGAGATAGTTTTTCAAAAGCTGAGCCAGAGCTGGGCATTCATGATTAAAATAGGAGGTAATTTATCTTTTTTTTTATTACACTTCTAGTAAATGCATAACTAGCTTAGGGAGGGAGTGCAAGAGAGAGAGAGAGAAGTACACAGCCACATTAGAATTTGGAGACTTGAAAATATGTCATTCTACAGAATTCAGCACCCTGGCTGTGGCCTGGTGGATTATCAAAATAGATGAACAGCCTCCGAATAGATCACAGTGTGAAATGAAAAAAGCTCTCCAAATGTTCTGCCTGCAGGTCTGCTATATTAAAATTTATTTCCAAGTTTGGAACTTATATAGCCTCTAAATAAAAGAAAAAAAAATAAAAAAGAAAAGAGTGAGGGTGAAAAATGATGACAGAATGATGAGTATAGGACATTTGCTCACACTGCCTTCCTCTCTTGGCAGTAAAGCTGATAAACCAGAACCTCTCCATTATAATTTCCAGAGGGCTTGACTATGAATAGAAGACATAAAGTAATATCAGAGGACTGGATGTTATCAGAAAAACCTACTCTAATTCTCTCCAGAGAAAATAGGAGTGATTCTCAAGTTCCGTTTACTTTTGGGACTTAATGGAATCATATTATCAGGCTTCTGTAATGTATAGGCTTTAGCACATTTATGGAACTGAATGCATCATTATCTATCTCACACCTTGGTCTTCTAGATTTTTAAAAAAGCTTTCTGTTGAAATGAATGAAAATGAATGAATGCAAATGAATTTCTTTTGACTCTTTACAGCTGCTCCTACAATCTGCGTTCAACCATGATTTGGGGAGTACAACCTTCTGAACTCTAAGACCCATCACCCATGTCTGACAACCCGGTTCACAACTGTGGAAAGGGTGGTTGTACACATGCTTAGGAAAGCATCTGCTTTTCTTTCTTCTAGAGCAAAAATACAAACAATCTCTATAGAATTGAGACTTCATATCTGTTATCTGTTTTAAATCAAAAGCAGGGAGACTGTCAGCTAACCAACAAGATAGAGATTTACCAGTTGGAAATGTGTTAGTGACCTCAGATTTAATCTGCCCATTACACTGTGCTTATCAAAGGTTTACTGAAAGTGACAAACCAAAAGAACATTCTACTTTTATTTTTAAATTAAAAATTTTTATTTTATTTTTTCATTTCAGAGAGGACAGAGAGAGAGAGAGAGAGAGAGAGAGAGAGAGAGAAGGTGGGGAGGAACAGGAAGCATCAACTCCCATATGTGCCTTGACCAGGCAAGCTTGGGGTTTCAAACTGGAGACCTCAGCATTCCAGGTCGATGCTTTATCCACTGCACCACCACAGGTCAGGCAGAACATTCTACTTTTTTAGCGTTCATTACACTGTGGGACGAGAATTCAAATAGAAAGAAGACTCAAAAAAGGCATAGTTTCCTGACTACTCCCACCCCATCCCTAGAATCCACATTTTAATTAAACTAGTATTAATTGAATACCTACTAGGTACCAAGTACTTACTTTTTTTTTTTTTTTTTTTTTTTTTTTTTTTTTTTAGTTTGATCTGGCTCTTAGGTAAGGGCTAGTGAGAAAACCATTCATTTGATGGAGTGAGGTATAAGCCCTGGTTGGCAAACCGCGGCTCATGAGCCACATGCGGCTCTTTGGCCCCTTAAATGTGGCTCTTCCATGAAATACCGTGTGTAGGTGCTACCTCAATAAGGAATGTCCCTACCTATATAGTTTAAGTTTAAAAAATTTGGCTCTCTAGTATCGTAGCCAATGAGGTTTATCCGAGGCGCGATTATTGCTAATTATTGCTAATAAAAATTTGGCTCTCAAAAGAAATTTCAATTGTTGTACTGTTGATATTTAGCTCTGTTAACTAATGAGTTTGCTGACCACTAGAGGATTGTCTTCTAGGACTAGAGGGATTGACATTCATATATTGATTAGGGTTCCTTACCTATAAATGAATAAGTGGTCATCATCTGATGACAGAAAAAACTCAAATCTTCTAAAATTACTTACCCAGTGGCTAAAATTTCCACCATTAAAAGAAATCTATGTACTTGTTCCAGTGTATGTCCATCCACGAATTCTTCTAAAGTATAAATGTCTTTGGGAGAACGGGTGATAAGTGAATTCCTCAGATAATTGTTCTGGAAGATAAAGAGAAAGATTATGAAAAGATAAAACATTACTGTGGGTTGATCAAGGGGTAGCATCACAACACAGGGTTGGGAAAGACACTTGTCTACACTATGGTTGTTGAGGTCCAAGAAGAAGCAGTATGCAGGTAGACTGATTTTTTGTACTCTGAATTTTAAATTTTGATTACTCTACAATTTGACTTAGGGCTACTCCTCGCCCCGAATCACTCTGGTTCTTCCTAAGAGACTTTTTGGACTGTCAGGGCGATGTTCATCTTGGTATTGTAATGCTCAGGGCATAGGGGCTTAAGAATCAGTGGTAGGTTCAAGCCCTGACTTTACTGTTTAATATCAGCCCTTAGGCAAATGGCCAACCTCTCGCAACAGCAGCTCCCAGTCTATGAAAATGGATAGTGCAGTAGATCCTTGACATTGGAGCAAGTGGCTTTGTGAAGCCTTCATAAATCCTCATATTGGGAAATACTGTTCTATTATATTATTTACTTCTCAAATTTTAATAAATTGGAACAGTGAATATTTATGGGCATACTTTTAATATTTAATTGACATAAAGTATAATTTGATAAGTTTTGATATACCTGTGAAGTCATCACACCACAATCAAGATAATGAACACATCCATTATCCCTCAAAGTTTATATTGCTCTGTAATCCCTTCCTCCCAATCTTGCCCTCCACCCTATCCACATATCATTAAAATTTAAGTTACCATTCAGATCAGAATTAGCCCATTTTTGTTTTTTTATTTTTATTTTTTTTTATTTTTGTATTTTTCTGAAGCTGGAAATGGGGAGGCAGTCAGACAGACTCCCGCATGCATCCGACTGGGATCCACCCGGCACGCCCACCAGGGGGCGATGCTCTGCCCATCTAGGGCGTCGCTCTGTTGTGACCAGAGCCACTCTAGCGCCTGAGGCAGAGGCCATGGAGCCATCCCTAGTGCCTGGGCCATCTTTGCTCCAATGGAGCCTTGGCTGCAGGAGGGGAGGAGAGAGACAGAGAGGAAGGAGAGGGGGAGGGGTGGAGAAGCAGATGGGTGCTTCTCCTGTGTGCCCTGGACGGTAATCGAACCTGGGACTCCTGCACACCAGGCCGACGCTCTACCACTGAGCCAACTGGCCAGGGCAGAATTAGTCCATTTTTGTAAGTTGCACCAGAATGTAGGATTTGAGCAATTGGCTAAATTCACTGTTTTTAAGAGCTTCTTTGCCACATTTTATTGTCATAGCACAAACAATATAAATATATAACTCATCAAAATTCAAAACTATCTATGCTATGTATTTTCTTTTTCCTTTTTTTTATGCTGTGTATTTTCAATACTGCTTATGACTACCTAATTGCAACTGACTAAATCTAGAAATGCTGACGGTCTAGCTATTATTTCATGGATTGTTTTCAGGACAAATGCAATAATATATGTGAAAGTTTCTCATAAAGTATAATGTACTGTACCAACAAAAGACATCATTTTTACTGTGTAAGTTGCTACTTTTCCCACATAGCCTTAGAGCTGCATGCATATGGATTTTTGAAATACACATAGCTTCTCTGACTCTAGTATCAGTCATTAATTAGACATCCTTATAAGGGCTCCACAATCTTTATTGACATGATGGACCACTTTGCATTGGCTTTGGGAAAACAAAACTAAAATGACCATGGGGTTTTTGGGAGATAGAGTATAGTATTCATAAGTTACAATTTAAACAATACTTGACCTAAAAATACCAGACTAAGATATATGATAAACAAGGTCAATCACAAACATTTCTCTATTCAATTCTGTCTTTGTTAATCCTTGGGTCACACACTCAGAATTTTAAAAGCCCCCTTTCTCTATGACACCTGTGGAGAGAGTGGTGAGCCAAGGACCATGACATGAACTGAGTACCATGAAGATACCATGAATGTTTATGAGCTTTAGTTAAATATAGTATGGGGCACGGCCAGAGTCCATGCCATCAGAGTGAAGTACTTTTCCATCTTGAAGGTAAGACAAAGCCCACTTACATAATAATTCTCCCTGACCTCTGGAATTAATACATATAAAGGACAGAAATTCCTTCGCAATTATCATAGAGTTTGGATTTGGAAAACTTATGTAGTAGGATAATGGTTGTGGAAATCTATGGAAAAAGGGTTAGGGACTGAAAATTTACCCAAGGGCAAGTGTATTCTCTAGAGTCCTTATTAATATATATTTAAATATACAGATAAGTAAAAAAGAAGACTATCCAGGATAGTGTCAAAGACCTTATATCAGAAATAGAATTGCTCTTAAAACAGTAATAATAGTGTACTATACATTTTAGCTTAGCTTTCATGCATGACTTATGAAAAGAGACCCAGGGTAGGTAAGGGAAGGGGGTGCATTAGAGTTGTGAAGAGGACTTGCTGGCCCCTCCTCCTCCATGTCCTGGATGGTCACACTCTGAGGTAGGTTCAGGAAGGTCAGTTTCATGTGCTCGTGGCTTTAGCAGGAATTCAGGCTCTCCAACAACAGTAATGGCATTATGTGAACAGCTTCAATGAGTGAGTCTACTCCTCTTTTTAACAGAAAATATATTGAGTGGGGCAAGTAGTTTATTGAAAAGAGCTTTTCTTGCTACCTTTATTGTAGTCAATGCTTTGAATTCAGTCTTTTTTGGGGTTTTGCTCTTATAAGTGTTCAAAGTGGAGCCTTAAAGTGCTAAGTTTTAATCAATTGACTTCTTTGGAAGTTTTTTTTTTTTTTTTTCCTTCCATATTCTCTGAGAAATACTGCCGCCTGCTTTGCTAGTCACTGGGAGGGGCTGGGTGACGGGCAGGTAGCTATCTAACATGAGGGCATCCAAGTGCACTGTCTGTATCATTACTGTAAGTTAGCAGGTTGAGGTGACAAGAAAGCAATTTAAATTCCTTTTCTCAGGGGTCAGATATGTGGTGACAAATGGGACTGGAGTTGTGGTGATGACCACACAATAGAGTGTAAAGATGTTGTATTATGAAGTTGTACACCTGAAATTTGTAAAATGTTATTAACCAATGTTACTGTAATAAATTTATTAAAAAGAAACTCAATAATATTAATAATAAAATAATAACAATAAATTCCCTTTTTTTTTTCCAGAAAATGTCACTTCCAGCACTTATGAAACAAACTAGAGCATTCTTTTCAGCATTTACTGTGTATACAAAGCTCTCTCCTAATGTCTGTATGCATTATCTCTTTCACTACTCATATCTGCTGATAGAGGCAGCTGTTGCTGTTATCTCAGTTTTACATGTGAACAAGAAGAATGGCAGAGAGAAAGAGCAACTTGCTCAGGATCATATTTGCTAAGCAGCTAAGTGAGGCTATATATCGGGCATTCTGATTCCTGGCTCTTCACTCTTTTTTATTTAATTTTATTTTTTTAAGAGTCTTTTTATTGATTTTACAGAGAAAGAAGAGAGAAGGGGTTTGAGGGAGAAGTATCAAGTTGTAGTTGCTTCACTCTGGTTGTTCTCTGCTTGCTTGTCCTATGTGCCTTGACTGGACAAGCCCAGGGTTTCGAACCGGCGACCTCAGCATTCCAGGTTGACATTTTATCCACTGCGCCACCAGAACCCAGGCCAGGCTCTTCACTCTTATCCCCTCAATCAGGCTGCCTCCTTATGTATCATCACTAGTCAACACCTCTCCTTCTTGTTATCACAAACCCCACCTTCATCTTACTCCCCAGGCTTGCTCGGTGGCAATATCTCACAGCACTACCAGAGCACCCTGAGTGAGTATTATACACCTGTCTGTATTCACAGGAGGACACTAAGATAATCGTGATCTAGGGCGAAGCACACAGAAGGACCAGAGTAGAGGTGAGGGACCCATAGACCTGTTTAGTTTCACGAGATTCTTTTATTACACAACTTTACATTGACTTAGAGTGACTTTTGTGCAATAATCCATAATTTAAGTGTAAAAAGCATACATAAGTAAATCTGCAAAAATTCTAAATTCCTTTAAGAGAACATAAAGAGTATTTTCTTTATCTGTTACTTTTAGGACCTGCCTTCATTAGTAATTGTTAATTATTATAAGAGAGAGAACATTCGTTAAAGGACCCTAATCCCTATTGTTATGTTTCCTCTTTGTTAATTTCTCACTAAATTCATCTTCTTTTCCCCTAAATTCATTGAGCATCCTTATAACTAGTGTTTTGAACTCTGCATCTGGTAGATTTCTTATCTCTATTTTGTTTAGTTTTTTTTTTTTTTTTCCTGAAGTTTTTTTTTTTTTTTTTAAATTTTGGACCTGTTTCTTTGTCTCCTCATTTTGGCTGACTTCCTGTGTTTGTACCCATGTATTAGGTAGAGCCACTACGTCTCCCTGTCTTGGTAGAGTGGCCTAATGTAGTGGGTGTCCTGTAGAGCCCAGTGGAGCAGCCTCCCGGTCAACCAAACTGGGCACTCTAGGCATGACCCCCATAAGTGCGTGCACCCTCCCATTGTAATGAGCTTTGATTGCTATTGGTGTGTTTGTTTGTTTATTTTTTACAGAGACAGAGAGTGAGTCAGAGAGAGGGATAGACAGGGACAGACAGACAGGAACGGAGAGAGATGAGAAGCATCAATCATTAGTTTTTCATTGCGCGTTGCAACACCTCAGTTGTTCATTGATTGCTTTCTCATATGTGCTTTGACCGTGGGCCTTCAGCAGACCGAGTGACCCCTTGCTGGAGCCAGCGACCTTGGATTCAAGCTGGTGGGCTTTTGCTCAAACCAGATGAGCCCGCGCTCAAGCTGGCAACCTTGGAGTCTCGAACTTGGGTCTTCTGCATCCCAGTCCGATGCTCCATCCACTGCGCCACCGCCTGGTCAGGCTGTTATTGGTGTGTTAATGGAACAGATTTACCCCTAAGTCAACTGGCTGTGAGAACTGGCCTCCGACCACTATGGCGGACCTGCTGTGCAGAAGTTGACCCCATGGAGCAGGACCAACTTCAGTGGGCCCTGATGCCCACTGAGTGTGTGTGCCCCTTCTGTGTCCCACTCATGGAGGTGTGCTGTCCACCAGGTGTGCTGGCTCTGAGGCCTCCTAGAGGTGCAGGCCAAGCTCAACTGCTGCCTGTGTCATGTGCAGCATGACCTATGGAGCAATTTGCAGATGGCAGCTACTTGTGCTGGGCTGAGAGGTGCCTGGGAGAGGTCAAGAGGTGAACCAAGGCCAGTTGCCACTAACGCAGAACCTGGGACCACTTAGTAAGAGCTATGGGCACACCAAGGCCAGATGCTTCTTGTTTGCAAGGTTTTAAGAAAGTCTGAAGGATAAGCCAAAATAAGTTGTTTGTATGAAAGACCTACAGGAAATTGCTTGGTTGGACTGAGAAGTTGGGAGGGGGCAGGTCTCCGGGAGTCACTAGGACAGGGCATATGGTGTCAGCCAGGTTCATGGACTATCAGCTATGGCTCTACCTGCCAGCTCTGTTGAGCAAGGGCTCATCAAAGGAACAGTGGCCTCTGCCAGCACTTCTGTCTGAGAGAAAGCTGCCTCCCAGCATTTGCCTTGGTGATGGACAGTTCACTTCCTCCTCATATGTCCCTGGTGACTTTCAAGTTGCTGCCTCAGTGCTGGAGCTCGGGAAGAACTAGTTCAAGTGAGTATATATGCACAGGCCCTTTAAGAGAACCCCTGGATGCCAGCAGCCCTTGGTCTCACTCAGCCACAGTCCCCACTTGTTTTCACAAACACAAGTTATGGAGAATTCTCTTCCTGGCTCTCGAACCCTGGGCTGGGAGGCCTGGTGGGGGGCTGGGACCCCTTGCTCCTCAGGGGGGACCTCTGCAGCCAATATCCCTGCTAATTTTAGACTGTCTCTCGTGGATGTGGGACCAGCTCATTCTGCATCTCTGACCTTCCAACCAGTCTCACTTTGACTTCTTTACCTCCTTAGTTGTAGAACTTACTTTCAGCTGGATTTCAGATGATTCTCAGCGATGGTGGTTCTGCAGTTTAGTGGTAATTTAGATGTGGTTGTGGGAGGAGGTGAGTACCATGTTTACCTTCTCTGCCATCCTGATTGGAAGCCTGGAGTCCAGGCTTTCACAAGGGGAGTGAATAAATTAGCTCTCTTCTTTATAGCTCTTTTGGAGAATAAAAGAGGTAAGAAAGTAGTTTTAAAATGGTAAAATAGTACATAAATACAGTTTATTGTCTTTTTTCTCTCTTTTTCAGATATTCTGTGATACTAGTTTAGGTTCCAGCTACCTCCATTTTTCTGGGCATAAATGTTAATTGTCCTATAATTTAAAAAATTATTTTGATTTTGTGTGTGTGTTTATGTTTATATATATTTTTTGACCTCCCCCTTATTATAATTATTTTTTTCTAGAGGTTATTCCTCCTTTAATCCTTCATCCTATCTTTACTTTCTGGCCTAACCTAAATTATCCTCTGATCTTTCATAAAAGGAAGGATCCTCTTTGCTTTCATAAAAGGAGAAAGAGCAGAGCTGTTAGATGACACTTTAACCATTTGATCTCCATTCCATTCCGCCATCTCTTACTTTCTGTGATTGGAATATAATCAGGTTTTCACCCTTTGGCGATTCAATATTGTCGGGAATGCATTCTGTTTATGAGTCCTTCGCAGGAGAGTGTGTCTCAGTCCGTGCCATTTTTTGATAAAAAGAACTGCACAGGACAATATAGGTTGAGAAAGCACTCATAGGCACACTCTGCTCTTCATCATTCATGATTTTCCAGGGAAACGTAACAGACTGTGTCATTTAAGTCTCAAAGGGATGAACACAAGGGCCATTCCTCATACAGCCTAGGAAATTGAGGTTATTCTGTTAACTCCTTTGCGGTAAGAAAGTTTAAAAATGATGATTTTGATAATTTCATTTTGTATCCTCTTAACGAACATGAGGATATTTCTTAGACAACATTCCAAGAACTTGAAAGTGAACAGATATAATTAAACAATAGTAAAATATAATGTTAATGACATCAACTATACCTGAATTTAATAAGAAAGCCAAAATGTGAAGTTTCTAAATGCGAGTTTAAAAGATCTAGTAAGTCATGAATTTTTCTCTTGCAACGATCCAAGCATAGTAAGAAGAAAGGCAAGCAGGAAAACCGATGCTGGGAATTTGTTAACGTTGTCACCATGGATGTTCCCCAAGTGCAGCTGAGCTTCACTGTTAGCTGGTGATTGTGAGAATGGATCTGTGCCTTTCTCACAAGGCCACAGTGAGTGTTGGCACACATCTCTTTTAAATGGAGTCACAAGCATCTGGTTCTCAAGGGTTTAAGAGGATTTACTTTTATCACATGTTCATTTTCACCTAGATTAATTAATATGTATTTCTTTTGTCCTTTTTTTTAATTGCACAAAAAAACTCATTCAGTGGTTGACAATGCAAATGTCTCAGAAAATTTCTCGTTGGTTCCTGAATCTGCTGGGCCCCTATGTACACGCAAGTCTTCACAAGCACTTCTCGGGTTACAGTCCTTTTGAGATATGTTGATTATGTGATATATTGCTTGGAAACAAAAGTCCATGTGATATTAAAACAGACTGTGCCTTTCTTTCACATTTCCTCCAGGTAAATCTACATATGTCAGGTGCTTTCACAATTTCACAGCAAAGTTCGTTCCTTAACCAAACCAAAGGATCCTCTATCACAAATTGTTGAATCAAATCTCTCACAACAATGCAATATATCCAGATTTAAAGATTTAAAAACAAAAGAATTTAGAATTTCAAACAATCTTTAGGCTGATTTTTTTTATATTTGAATGACTATAGTTATTTGCAGCATACAAAAGGCGAGAGCAGTGCAAAATGCATCAAGTATATTTATGTGATAAATATACTTTCGACCTAATGACTGCCTCAAACAGAGTGAAAAATTACCACTTCTCAAAAGCAATCTAGACTCAGTGAAGTTCTCAATTTAGAAAGATCAATTGCCACTCTAGTTCCATACATTGCAAAATGATTTCAGAAACGGATTAAACATACAATTGTTTTACTAAAATAGAAATATTATTTGGGACTTTATAAAACTTTATAAAATATAACACTGTATTTGTAAATTCAAGATGGTTTCATACTGAAATAGACCATACTTTCATAGAAATCTAGTCAAATTGAACTGGTCTGTCTTGAGCATTCTTATATATTATTTCTTCCAAGTCTTAGCTTCAGTAGATGTGTGCTCTATCATAGGATTGTAATCTATTTCAAGGATTTTATAAGAGTTTTCATTTTGAAAATAATGTTAAATCAGGTGAATTATACCTACAAATCCTACAAATGTCTTACTAATAATAGACACTAGTGCAATGTGACAATTCTATATTGGCTATATTTCAAACCAAACTCTTAATAATGACCTCTAATTAATTTAAAACTTATATCTGACAATTATAATTTGGTACCTAAAGAACAAAAATTAACTTTTATAAAAATATTTACTCATATTAAATGAAGAACCTCCAAATTTAGTTATTTATAGCTGTCAGATGACAGATATTTCTAATTATACCTATTTATAAGCACTCATTTTACTACCTCAAAGGGCCCACTGTATTTTTAAAACAAAATAAGAAGTGAGAAGGTCGGGGTTTATCATGTAACGGTGCCACTATGATAAGGTGCTACATGGCATATGAAAAAGCCAGAGAATTTCCAAATCATGGATTTTTGTTACTGATGTTTTAACCATTAGATAGAATGGTTAGTAAAAAAAAAAAAAAAAAGCTAATAATATTATCAACCAACACATTATACTCCTTTTCTTATCCATTCGTTTCTTTTAGTTTTTTCATATAACAAAATATAATAAACAACAATGGAGTACATGATCTGTTAAATAAACACCTTTTCCCAATCTTCCAAAAAATAATCTAAAATTAAACAAAAGTAAGAAACCAAAAATATTTTGCCATATTTTCTTTCTTTGTTTTTAAATTTTAGTGAGAGGAGGGGAGGCAGAGAGACAGACTCCTGCATGCGTCCTGACTGGGATCCACCCAGCAAAACCACTAGGGGGTGATGCTCTGCCCATCTGGAGCCTTTGCTCTGTTGCTCAGCAACTGAGCCATTTTTTTAAGTGCCTGAGGTGTAGGCCACAGAGCCGTCCTCACTGCCTGAGGCTAACTTGCTTGAACCAGTTGAACCATGACTGCGGGAGGAAAAGAGAGAGAGAGAGAGAGAGAGAGAGAAAGGGGGAGGAGTGGAGAAGCAGATGGTCACTTCTCCTGTGTGCCTTGACTGGGAATCCAACTCAGGATATCCACACACCGGGCCGACACTCTACCACTGAGCTTAACCTGCCAGGGCCTGTTATGTTTTCAATAGGCTGTCCCTGTAGAAGAGTAGGGAGGTGGGGCTGGGGGATAATGGCAGTGGTGGGGTTGGGGGGATTGACAACAGGACCTATTTTCTGTAGAATATATTGAGGCACATAGGGTAAAAGTTTCTCAGGCAAATTCATGGTTAGAGCAAAACCGAGAGAGAGCTCAGAATTTTATATACTCTGCAAAGATGACTTCTCAGGTAGTCACACCCAATTCAATATTTCAAAATGTATCCTCAGTCATTGCAATCATCATCATCATCACCACCACCATCATCAGACACATCATTTAGAGGAGACATCAATGACTGATTCAAAGAGTCTGATCTAGTAGGCTGGCATGGGGCCATGTCCCTAGTAGAAAGCAGGTCATAGCAGAAGTCACAGATCTGCACAGACTCAGAGGACTGGCTGGGAAGAAGAGCTCTCTTGTCAGAGCAGGGCCCACAGACAACAACAGATCCACATTTGCCATGATGGGGAGGACTGTTAACAGGTGTGGCTCTTGCTTTCTGCCAACGCACCCATACAATTGCCTCACAGTCAAAGACCCACACAGCAGTATGTCCATTACTGTGTGTCTTCCCACTTTCGAAGAGTAAATCAGTAACACATTTGTTTATGTGGTTCGTCCAAACTGATTTCGCAGCGGCAGCATAGGCTGCAGGCGAGTTAGTGGGCGTCTTGATAAGCCATCCATTCCTCAAGTCTCCCTCATCTTGGCAGGAATCCACAGTGACATTTTACAGGAGAATAATACAATGTTTGTTATATATTTTTTCATCTGGATGACAATATTGCTCTATACAAGAATATTCAGTAAGTAAGAAAAACTGCCTTGCTTTGGGTTTTTTTCTGCACAACTTAGTACTCCTCCAATAAGAACCCGTCCTGATATAGTTACAGGTTGACCAGCTGCTCCACAACAGTTTTTTACTATTTTTCTATATCCAGTATTTGCTTCACTGTTTGATAAGCCATTCACCCTCTTCTACTAATAGCCTGGCCAGGTGTGGACAGTGGTGGTTGCAGCAAAGGTCTGACTCCTCCTCGTCCCACAGGAGTGGGCTCTGCAGGCTCCCTGCCTAGGGGGGTGGGCTGGGGACACGTAGCCGCTTGCAGGTGACACCCCCACGCGTCTCTCGAACCCCGCTCCCGCTGATCTCTCTCTGCGTGTGAACGTGAGAGCATGAGCACCAGATTAATGTTCAGACAAAGCTCATCTCGTTAACAGAATCATTCAACCCTCTGTAAAGTGAGGACACTGAAGACTTGGGAGGTAGAGCGCTTTGGAGCTTAAACAGCCCCTGGCCTCTCTGAAGTGCCTCAGTGTGGGGGTGTTTGTGACAAATAGAGGGGTGTTCTCGCTCCTTCCTACCCTCTTGCTCGTATCCTCTTTCTCTGGAGGCGGTGGATGGTGGGGGTCCCAGGCCAGGAGGGAGGACACATGCCTCATCTGTGGGTGAAAATGTTAGAGGCACAATGGGTGGCCTGCCATGTCTGCCACCTTCAGGATGTCAGGGAGATGACACTCACAGGGGGGATGTCAGTCGTTGGGCTAATGTTATGCTGCCCTGGACTTGGTGGGTAAAACGGGATACGCTGAGGAGGGAAAGGCCTCGTTTCTGGCAGCACAGATGGAAATTGGAAGCCCTCCTTCCTACTAGCTTTGTGATCCTGCTAGTAATTTGATTTTTAAACTTTCATTTCCTCACCTATAATATGCAGATACTAACAGAACCAACTCCTGTAGTGAAGAGTAAAGGAAGGTTATATAAGATCCTTAGCAGAGTGCTTGGTGTTCAGTTCGAATTCACAAATGGAAGTTATTATTACTGTATTATATAATTTGACTATTCTGTCCTTTTTTGCTTCTTTGGTGTGAAGCCCAGGCTTTCACAAATGTAACCCTGCACTGTTGATTTAAAAATTGATAGAAATGTCTCTTCCCTTGGTGGGGTAACAGAGTTTATACCACCAGAGTTTTACAGACATCTTAAAAAGCATACACACCACATATGCACCCACATGTGCATATATGTGTAATATGTATGTATCATATATATGATATATATACATGTCATATATCATCTATCTTTAATATCCTATCTATCTATCTATCTATCTATCTATCTATCTATCTATCTATCTATCTATCTATCTATCTATCACTCATCTGGGCCTGGTCTCTAGCTGTGAACTTGGAAACACTCTGACTTGGAACAAACATGAGTCACTGGGTTGAGGCTCAGGTTCAGGCACTTGCGGGCTCTCCCACTCTAACTTGTCTCTGTATCTTCATTCCTGACAGCTCTGCCTCTCACCAGCCCTGCCCCTGACGGGACAAGCCCAGAGGAAGGGAACCAGTTTCCAGTGTTCATCAAGGCTGAGACAGGTGAATCAGGAGACAGAACTGGCTGAGGACCTGAGAGGCTGCTGCTTAAGATAGAACCACAGCTGGGGCAAGTGGTTTCCAAACTGTGCCCATGCCCCAGAGAGGGGCTGCCACGTTTCCTCGCTGAGGCGGGCTTGGTGTGTGGGGCGGAGGATAGATTCACCAGAGCAGACTGGGTCTCCCCCTGCGACCAAACACTACCCCAAGGGGACCGGCAATGCCTGCCAGAGAGTGTGGGTATAAGAAGGAGAAGAGGCAAGCAGGAGAGTCATAGGTTGGAAACGAATGAAGTTGGCATGAGGAACACTCATTAGGAGTGGAGGCCACAGAGGCCCCTCAGGATAGAGAGAGTCAGTCTGTGCCCTTGGTCAGACCTTGGGAACAGCTCACAGAGGATGGGTCTCCTGCTCAGAGAGCCTCTGGCCATTGTCTCAGCAAGGACACAAACATCACCTCCCCCTACCTCTCCCCTTACCCAAAGCTCTTTACCTTATTGTATGGGATAAACATCATAATCACAGTCAAGACCATGCTATTGTAGTATTACAATAATAATAAATCTGGCTTAACATTTATTATGCTCACTGGGTACCTAATGCCTCAGTGAATTTTTCCTCTTCTGTCTTGCTTTCTGTTTTGTCCTCTAATTTTTGAAGCAAGGTGGCTGTATCAAGGACTGCAATGTTAGTTAGAAATTTAATTTTCTTTAAGCATTCAGAAGATTACATCTGATCACATTTCATGAATAATCTTTTCCCCTCAAAATGAATATCTGCCACACCGTTGAATAATAGATAGCCACTGAGATATTTGTGATAAAACCAGTCAAAAGCTTATGGAGAGGGAGAGCCTTTGAACTGAGTTACTGATTGCTCCTTCTCTGCTCACTTATTCCCCGAATGAAGGACTTGGGTCCCTGTTTTGTAAAAAGTGAAGCTGACTCCTAAGACGTTGATTGGCAGGGGAGTGGTCCCCTGAGCTGGGCCTCGGAGAGAGACTTGGTGTCTCCAGGGCCGTGCTCACGGGCAGGCTTCCTTGGGAAGAGCAGGCATGTGCTGGAGAAGCAAGTGAAGGGAGAAGAGAGAACTGGCAGAAGCATCAGAGCAGAGGCGGGAATGGAGCAGGATACCCGCCTGGTCTCAAGTTCACGTCCTCTTCTAAAGCCAGCAGCATTCAGATCTGCCCTGGGGTTCTGTGACACATAGCTGAATTCAAATAACCAACTCTATTTTTTTTCTTAAGCTAGTTTGAATTATTAATTCTATTATTTCTGGTATTTGCTGCCAAAGCAGCTTTATTCTAAGCAAGACCTCCACAACCACTGCTGGTTACTTTGGTGGGGGGGGGGGGGAAGAAGGGGAGGAGGGGGACTCGGTCCCGGCAGCCTCATTGTAGGCTGTCCCAGTCACCTTACACCTTGTGCTTACAAGCTGTTTCCCTTGAAGAGGCTCTTGAGAAGAAAATACTCTGACCTTGATCTCCCCTCAGGAATTGGCCCTGAGATATGTGAAACCTAAGAAACACAACAGCTTTCTTTTCAAAATGTTAATGTTCCTTGTGTTGTTAGAGCTGGAGGCTTGATTGACCCTTTGGGGGCCAACAGTTCTTTTGTTTTGGAAAAACACCCTGTAGGCTCTGCAAAGTTAAAGCCCAGACCCTCCGTTTGAAAGGAGACCGGGGCAAGCTGAGTGCTCTATGTGGTTAGGTCAAAGGCCGTCTTCTGAGGGTGAAATAGAGTCTCCGTGATTATGTGTGAGGGGCTTGGCCTGAGATGACAGGGGAGAAAAACACTGGTCTGACTCTGGTTTGCGGTTTGCTTCCCTCTGCGGTGGTGAAGGCAGAGCCTCTGGTGCCAACCTGCCCGGGTTCGAGGCTCAGAACTGCCCTGGGATCAGTCAGGACCCGGCCAGGCAGAACCACACCAGTTCCCTGCACTAGAGAATTCAATAAGAAGATGTTTAATCAGGCAAAATGGTTTTAGATATGTGACTGAAAGGGTTTCTCAGAGGCAAGAACAGAAAGAAGTGCCTAGCACTTCCAGGGCTCAGGAAACAATGAGAAGAGGTTGGGATTGTTAACATTTCAGTTGTTGAAGGAGGAGCCCTGTGGAGATGGAACTGGGATCTCTGAGGAGGGCCGCTGCTTGGCTGGTGGGGGGAGGGTCTCTGAGTTGGAAAGGTGGGCCGTGGGATCCAGGTCTCCCAAGAGGAGGTGCTGATTGCCTAGTGTTGGCATCCTGGGCAGTGGGACAAAAAAGGAAGATGGTTCTACATGTGTTGTGTGTGTGTGTGTGTGTGTGTGTGTGTGTGTGTGTGTACACACAAGTGTGCTGCTCTAACTCCCTTTTGCCTTCCTCCAGCTTTCAGCCAAACTGTATTGTGTGGTATGTGACAACCTGATCTCAACTCTGTTTGGGAAGTTAGAGGTTGAACCCATGTGCACTTGGGACACACGGAATGGAGATAAACAATCACTTGAGGGGGTTGGTTCTGTGATGGCTAAAGGAGGACTGCAGAATTGTGCAGCTGAGGGCCAGGTCCGCGTGTAGACAAGGAACAAGTGGGGTCCATTAGTGAAAATGAAAGCAGGCCATAGGGACCCCCAGAAATATTTTGGGAGAAAAGAACTGGGCCAAATGGAACTGGGTAGAGAGGACTTAGACTTTTGTTCTTATTAAATAACTCATTCGTTAGTAAAGGAGTCAGATGTTATGATCATTTTTAAGAGCATATAAGAAACTAAGGGTATTCATGCATAATTTAACAAGAAGATATTAGGGTAAGATTGCAGAGTTCAATATAAATCTATTTGATGCCAAGCAAGCCATAAATCTTTTGGATTATCTCTTCTAACAGACAGAAATTATTTGTATTTCTAACCAATAAAAATCAAAATTCAACAAGCAAATAGTCTGGAAGTTTAAATCTATATTGAAAAACTGATATGAGCTAAATATATCCCCCCATGCAACGCTTGGGTAGTCTTTGCCCCTCTATGATACTAAAAGGATATTCCACCCACCTTTTTGCCTTAATTTCAAGCTTTGGGTAAATTTCCTGAATATATTTAGACACAGAAAGAGGTATGACCTTGAAGGCTTCTCCGGAGGCCTCACAAAAGCCTACACAACTGCTATAGTAGAAGCCACTGAAGGCTGCGTTCTGTCTTGGGTTCTTGACCTCTTGCCTACCCTGTTACCCTTGGGCTTTATACCAGCCTGGACCCACTCACTCTATCAGTACTGGGTCCCTGCTCTATGCTCAGACTGTCTTATTAGCTTGACAAGGACTAGCTAGCTATCCTGGCTTTGGCCTTAAATAAACTGACAAGTAATAACTTAAAATTACTGCCTTTGGGCATTATTCACTTCCCGTAAGACTTCTCCATTTATTACTATAAGTGTAGTATGTATGACATACATATTAACATGTTATATGTCAATATAGCACATAAATGAATGCTATATATATTATATGAAACACACGTATATGTGTTTGTGTATGTATCTGTGTGTGTGTGTGTGTGTGTGTGTGTGTGTGTGTAAGAGAGGGAGATAAGATCATAAGGGTAAATTTGTACCTAGTTATAGAAATTCAGTTTCTGTCTGTTAATATAAGATATACAATAGTGTAGTAGAAAATGTCACCCGATAGCCTAACAGCCACCCTAGTACCGCTTCCCTTGTTGCCCCTAACTCTTTGCATATTGTTGCTGACTGTTTGGCTCCTAGCCCATTTCTCTAATCCTTATGGAGATCCCACAAGCCCCTTTTAGGAAATTTAATTAATAATAATTTTTTCTGTCAAATGAACTAGAATGGTTTTTTTTTTTTAAATCAAGAATGCTTATTTCTTTGAAAGATAACCAAAGGACTTGACTTTGTGACTATATAGCTACTCTTAGTGACTTTTGAGGAAATTAAAAAGCAGAAGATATGTCAGGAGAGTAAAGATAAACAAAAGGAGGAAAAAGATTTCGCAAGTCATATACAAGAGAAAATTTCTAGAGCAGGATGTTAAACAAATGGTTCGTTAACACTTAGAAAAGAAAGGGGTCATCTTGAGGGGCCCCAATGGAGTCATTAGCGAGTCCAGTAAAATGAGTCTTCAGTGCTTGTATTTATATATTTTTAACAGTGATTTCTTACAGTCAGTTTGTTTCTTTATTATTACTTAAAAAACAATTCTGTATGAGGACTTAAAGTGCTTAAGTTGATCATAATGGAAATAAACACCCTTTATATTTTCTCTCAGGATACATTTGTGCATATAGTAGAAGAAACAAGAATAGAATAATAGTTGCAATTAGATTTCAAAGGCTGCTTAATTGAATTTAATTTTAATTGTGATTTGAAGTCAGAACGAAGATGTCTACAGTAGCAATAGGACTGGAGAAAGGAGGAAAGAGCAAAGTTTTCTCCATGGAAGCTGATATGACTGTTTTAACTGTATATTAACTCGGCTCTCTATTAAGAATGACAAATTTGAAACAATTTTGTTAACGATAGGGGAAAATTCTAATATAATATTATGCAAAAGTTAGGGGGCACACAAAATTGCCTATAATAGTATAATTTCTACTGGATAAAAATTTACCCAGAAGAAAACTTGAGGGGCATATATTAAAACATTAAAATAATTAAATTTGAATTGCATAATTATACATTTGATAAACCTATGTTTGTTTTATATTTAGAATAAAAGTAAAAAAAGAGACTTTGGGCATTCTGGTAGCAGGGAAAATGTGAAAGTTATTAATATTTAACTGCTGTGATAAGTTTGAAGAAGAGAAGGCAGATTTTCTGCATTTAAATGCAATGAGAATTTTTTTTAATAAATAAATTTTTATTAATGTTAATGAGATGACATATAATAAATCAGGGTACATATATTCAAAGAAAACATGTCCAGGTTATCTTGTCATTCAATTATGTTGCATACCCATCACCCAAAGTCAGATTGTCCTCCGTCACCCTATATCTAGTTTTCTTTCTGCCCCTCCCCCTTCCCTCTCCCTCCTCCCCTCCTACATCCCCCCCTTCCTCCCACCCCTGGTAACCACCACACTCTTGTCCATGTCTCTTAGTCTCATTTTTATGTCCCACCAACGTATGGAATCATGTAGTTCTTGGTTTTTTCTGATTTACTTATTTCACTTCGTATAATGTTATCAAGATCCCACCATTTTGTTGTAAATGATCTGATGTCATCATTTCTTATGGCTGAGTAGTATTCCATAGTGTATATGTGCCACATCTTCTTTATTCAGTCTTCTATTGAAGGGCTTTTTGGTTGTTTCCATGTCTTGGCCACTATGAACAATGCTGCAATGAACATGGGGCTGCATGTGTCTTTACATATCAATGTTTCTGAGTTTTGGGGGTATATACCCAGTAGAGAGATTGCTGGGTCATAAGGTAGTTCTATTTTCAGTTTTTTGAGGAACCACCATACTTTCTTCCATAATGGTTGTACTACTTTACATTCCCACCAACAGTGAATGAGGGTTCCTTTTTCTCCACAGCCTCTCCAACATTTGCTATTACCTGTCTTGTTGATAATAGCTAATCTATCAGGTGTGAGGTGGTATCTCATTGTAGTTTTGATTTGCATTTCTCTAATAAGTAATGAAGATGAGCATCTTTTCATATCTCTGTTGGCCATTTGTATTTCTTCCTGGGAGAAGTGTCTGTTCATGTCCTCTTCCCATTTTTTTATTGGATTGTTTGTTTGTTGTTGAGTTTTATGAGTTCTTTGTATATTTTGGATATTAGGCCCTTATCTGAGCTGTTGTTTGAAAATATCATTTCCCATTTAGTTGGCTGTCTGTTTATTTTGTTGTCAGTTTCTCTTGCTGAGCAAAAGCTTTTTAGTCTGATGTAGTCCCATTCATTTATCTTTGCCTTCACTTTGCAATGAGAATTTTTAAAGTGGAATTTTATGGACAAGTCCTGCTGGGGTGAGGACGATGGAGATGCAAAGACCCGACTCTGGGGACCAGGTTCAGTGATGCAGATCCGATTTATTCAGGAAGTAAGCTAGCTTATATATACAGGTTCAGCCTATAGGGTGTTACAGCGTGTCTTTCACAGCCAATGGCTAAAAAGATCAGGGAGCTGCCTGGTTAGCACTGAGTTACTTCCCTACAGCGGGCAAGCTCCCTTCTGGGTGTGCCTAGGAGGATTTCAGGTGTTGGAGTGTTCTCACAGCATTGCATAAGCCACAGCTGCTAGGTAAGTGCTCTGCACTCTACCTACAGAATTTCATAACAGGGAAATAAAGATCTCATGCCTATTTATTTCATGTACAGATTTATGCTTTTATTAGAAGTAGATAATTCATATTATTAGAATAATGAGAATTAGAAAAATTTGTTATTTTTTTCTTGTAGTGGTCTTTCATGAAAACCAAGGGCATAATATTATGTCCAGGTTATCTTGTCATTCAATTATGTTGCATACTCATCACCCAAAGTCAGATTGTCCTCCGTCACCCTATATCTAGTTTTCTTTCTGCCCCTCCCCCTTCCCTCTCCCTCCTCCCCTCCTACATCCCCCCCTTCCTCCCACCCCTGGTAACCACCACACTCTTGTCCATGTCTCTTAGTCTCATTTTTATGTCCCACCAACGTATGGAATCATGTAGTTCTTGGTTTTTTCTGATTTACTTATTTCACTTCGTATAATGTTATCAAGATCCCACCATTTTGTTGTAAATGATCTGATGTCATCATTTCTTATGGCTGAGTAGTATTCCATAGTGTATATGTGAAGTCAGTGAATGTTAACTCTGGGAGCAACCACACTGTAATGATAGGTAGATTTTGAAAGGCTAATCTGGTCCAAGAATAGATACTAGAGGATAATTGATTTAACCAAGGTCACAGAATACATTAATGGTAGAGCCAGAATTAAAACTTCTGACTTGATTTTTCAGCCTGACAGTATTACCCATCCCCCTGTCTGGCCCAAAAGAAGAAATATTTAGTCCACTTCAATTCCTATGATCATTATTCATTATTGAGTTGAATCCCTTACCCACAAGTGTCCTGCAGATGTATACTCACCCACGTTTATACCACCCTTGCATCAAATTACTTTTTCATTTCAAACCCAGTTTTTTGGGGGGAGTGGGGATGAGTGTGTATTTGTGTGTAAACCTGCATGTCTGTGTATTTGTGTCTCATAGATTAACAAGGTTTTAAGTCAGTAAGACATATTTTATATCCAGATTTTAGCCACAATAGACCAAACTGCACATGCTTGTCCTTCAGTGATTAATGGAGAGAAATTATGGTACAACTGATGGGAAATTTATAAGATGCTTTTAATATAATTAAAAAGAATGTCTCTATTGGCTTTTAACTCTTCTCCAAGCCTAGCATTGGCTTCTTTCCAGAACTAACTCATTTCATCCAGCAAACTGGAGAATACGTTTAAGAAAAAGAAAGAAATATTTTTATTTTTAAGATTATACCTGATTAACCAGAATGTAGTTTGTGAAATTTAACATGTAGGTTACTATATTATATAGCTAGAATCACTGGGTTGCTTCTACTAATATTTTCATAAAATCATAAAATGTTTTAGAGTAGGAAGAAACACACAGGTTTATCTAAACATCTCATTTCACAAATTAAGACACTGAATCCAGGGGGTTATACCATAGCTAACAACTGATCCTGTGGCTTTTTTTTTAAATGATTCATTCTTTTAATTAAAAAGTAACTTTTATCATTTTTATGTATCAGATGGTATGGTAGTTCTTAAATAGTTAAAAATCAAAAGCCTTGATTCATAGCCCTCAGAAATAATAAACTAGGAGAGTTGCAGCATTTATTAATAGACATTAATCTAACATAGCATATGTTGCATTGTATTATAGTTATAATCCTCAAGTTACAAAAGATGAGGGATTAGTAAAACTTGCCTGGGTGGTCAGGAAAGCTTTTCTAGAATGGATGATGATGTAACTGGACCTTGAAAGTTGAGCAGGAACACACCAGCTTTAGAAACAAGGGAAGTGTATTCAAAGCAGAGGGAAATGAGAGGCAAAGGATGGAAATGCACAGGTTGTGTTTATTTGGGGGATACCTAGGACAGACTTAATCCTTAGAGAGTTATTGAGGTTGAGATGGAAAAGGTAAACTCTAGCCTGGCCTGTGGTGATGCTGTGGCATGTTGACCTGGAACACTGAAGTTGCCAGTTCAAAACCTGGGGCTTGACTGGTCAAAGCACATATGGGAATTGATGCTTCCTGCTCCTCCCCCCTTCTTTCTCGCTCTCTCTCTTCTCTAAAATGAATAAATAAAATCTTTTAAAAAAAGATTGAATAGGTAAGCTCTGATATAGCTGGGAAAGGCTTTGTAGAGCCCACTAAATTGTATAAGCTTTATTCTACAGGTAACGGGAAGCTATTGTGTACTGTTAAATAGGGAAGTTATACTTTCGCCTGGGTCTATATATGTTAGGAGAATGGACTGGAAGATGGACCTATCATTCTTGCTCTTCCATTTTGTTGGTTTGACATTGCAATTGTTGAACAAATTCCTCAGGCCATTAGAATTCCATGTGCTGGTTGTATTAGGTTTGGGTTTCTGAACTGATCACTAGCATAGAAAGTAGGAATTGGGCTTACCTTTGTAAGTGGGGGTCTCATTGAACACTCTTTTGTCTCAGAATGTGCAAAGTTATTAACCAAAGAAGGGAGGTGGGATCCATGGTTAGGCAGGGTGATTTCTGTTATGAAAACCAAGGCTCTGGCCAGTGGCTCAGTGGATACAGCATTGGCCCAGCCTATGGATGTCCTGGGTTCAATTCCTGGTCAGGTACACAGGAGGTCACCATCTGCTTCTCACCTTCCCCTTATTCCCCTTCTTTCCTCCTTCCCCTCTCAAAGCCAGTGGCTCAATTGGTTCAAGCCTGGCCCTGGGTGCTGAGGATAGCTCGGTTGGTCCGAGCACATCAGCCTCAGGTGCTAAAGATAGCTTGATACTTGAGCATCAAACCCAGATAAGATACTGAGTGGATCCCGACTGGAGTGTATGGAGGAGTCTGCCATACTATCTCCCCTCCTCTCACCTAAAAAAGAAATTAAGCAAAGGGAGGAGTTTCATAGTCAAGGAATGGTCATTCATATCAAAATTTGCAGATCAAATAGGATGGGTATTATAAAAAGATCATTAAATTGATCAATTATGTGGTCACTGGTGACTTTTGAATAAGACATTTCTGAGACATGCTGGGGCTCCCTTGAAAGATATTCTTTGAAGGAGTATGACAGCAAAGAGGAGAAATATAGAAAACATTAAACCAGTTGCAATTCAGTGAAACAAACAAATTAGTTTGAAAATATTGGTTTATTTTATTTTACTGATAAGTTTGCACCAACTTACCCCTTTCTAGTTTGAAAGAAGGAAAATTTGTCCTACAGTGTGAAGACTATGATAAGTTTATGAACAAAAAAAGGGAGTATATAAACAGAGAGTGATAAATGATTACAGCATGGTGAAAGGTGACCATTAAAAATGTAAGAGATGAGATTTCCATGAACATTTCATTGAATCAGAGTTATGCTATGTTTTTGGTATGTTTTGTTTGTTTGTTTGCTGTTATGAAAAATGGATATGTTTAATGTACATGGTCAGTCACAATTATATGCACTTTGTAATTGCACTGTAATTACATTAAAAAGGAGAAGGCGATTTTCTTCAAGTGTGGCCAGACAGTCAGAAGATTGGTGTAGGAAAGCAATCAGGCTCAATTTAATCAATATCAGGCCATAGATTTTTTAGATCTCCAATGCTCAAAGCATAAAATAAGTTTTCAAATGCTAATAAGCTCAATAAGAATTTAATGTTATTCTGTGGTAATAATAATATTAAAGGTATCCTTATGTGGCTGATGGATATCTTTAAGTTTTCAGGAAGAAAGTAATTTCAGTAATGGTCCACAATTCATTTTCATTAGTATAGCACTTTCCACAATTCATTGCATTTTCTCCCTTGTAATAATAACACTGTAACTTAACAATAGGTGATATCTTTATTTACAAATGGGAAAACAGAATCCTTGAACTTTTGCTAAGTGATTACCTGAAAGTTACCAGTTATCTTGAATAATGGCTTAGTGTCTAGGTTACAGCATTTTATTCCATAGTGAGGAGATACCAGGATATGCAGAATGGGGACTCAAGGGAATATCATGTTAGGACCAGGATGAAGCTGGGAGAGTTTCATTCAGAGTGGACCAAGCAGACCGAGGTGAGGCTGAGGCTCCCAAAGTAAGTAGCTGGACTAATAACCGACATAGGCTCAGGCCCAGGATTAAAATATACAGAAACTTCATTTCATAGAGTGTCAAGTTCGGAAATGACTTTAAGGAAGCATCCTAATACACTCTCTCCTTTTACCATGAGGATGCCAAGACCCAGAGAATTATGAGATGGGCAAGAGGCAAATTCTTCCCCACTAGCCCAGGGGTTCTCTACATCCTCAGTCACAATTGGTAATCCTCAAGAGAAGGAGCATAAACCCTTAGGAGAAGCAAGTACAGAAGGCAGGTGATGTAGCTCAGAAGCTCGCTTCCCATCACAATCTAGGAGAGAGGAGAAGGGTTATTTCCTTAATGCCAAGGGAACAATTAGTCTGGTCAAGTAGCTGTGTGAAGGGTCCTAACATGTGAAGGTGAAAGAAAGTCAAAGATAGAAGGAGGACATCTCATGTTTATTTGTTGCAAATATGTCTAATGATTTACAAAGCTAGGCATTGAGACATAGCCTATGTTCTCTGCAAGGATACTGAAATACTTGGAAATTTCCTGTAGTGTTGATATCATTTGTCTTGATTTTGGGAGAGGCAGTCACAGTTTTTAAATTGCAGATACTTTCCAGTAGTAGATAACTCTCTTTTGGGGATGGAGCAGGGAATACAACTTCTGGCTGATTTATTTCCTTTAAAACAAGAACAAAATAGTCTTGTTTATTAGTAGTCATAGTTATTACACTGTTCATAATCTGTTTTCCCATAAGAATAGTGTTGCAATGATAAATGACAACATATATGTATGTATTTCCAGTGACCTGAACAAGAAATTAGATCTGCAATATGTTCAAGTTGTGTTGGGCAACCCCAATTCTGCCCCAAAGCTCACCTTTGAAGGATAAGAATGAGCAGACACATTCCCAACTGATATTAGATCGCAAGCTCTCTTCTCCAAAGACAAAGCCATGTATTATTCATTTTTAATTGCTCTGAACCCATTCATTTTGCACAACGAAATAAATATAGAGTAAAATATGTTAGGATGGAAGTGATTTTTTTATTATGACTTTTACCTCATCACAATAATTAACATATATTGAATGCTTACTGTATGTTAGAAGCTGTTCTAAGTGCTTTACATGTTTTAACTTAATCCTTAGAACAAACCTGTAAGGTAAATATTGTTATCATCCCCACAATATATACAAGAAAAACAAGGCACAAAGAGATTGCATAATTTGCAAGCATGCTGACACTTGATACTTCTACCTTATTCACTCTATCTCCTTCTTTGTGTGTGGTGCGAGTGAGGGTAACTTTGCCCCAAATTGCTAATAATTTATACAATTATAGTTAAATTATCCTCTTTATTGAGCTGTTTATATTAAATTCTTACTTTTATATTTATTCTACTCATGTCTATTTATTATTGTGTCAAAATCATGTCATAAGTCCATAAAATCTTTTAATATTTGCTTGTCTCATTCCTTCTCATTTTTCTTATTTTGAAAAATTTTTGCTACTTCTCCACATTATTCTCTTTTTGCTTTTTTTTTTTTTTAATATGTTTTCCTGACTTAGGAAAACTCTTCTTTCTCCAGAGTATGGAAATCTCCGGCCAAAAGCATTCCTTTAAAATGATGCAGGGAAAACAAAAGCCAACAGGGATGTAGAGGCAGATAAAAACAAACCTTAGGAAGGGGGTCGAGGTGTCGGGGGTTAGGCATATGTGACAAGCTAAGGTCTTACCACTTCAGCCTTGTCCTACTCAGCTTTGTGTGTGTGTATATGTGCACACATCTGAACACACAGTTTTCTTTTCTGGGTTTCAGGTGACATCTTATCTAAGTATAGGAGGGGTAGAGAATTTGGGAAAACAATTCTTTTAATTCACAAATAGTTACTTTGGATAGAAAGAACTTGATTGTTCTCTAGGCCAATGTGTCCCTGAGAAGATGATAGCAAATATGAAGAAGCCAATGGAGGAGTAGAAAAATGATTTAGAGTGTTGTTTCAATTCTCTTCCTACTTGGATAAGTCTTGGTGGTACTCAGAATCTTCTACAGTTTGGGGACTAGGGGTGGGAAAGACTGGTTTGGGGAAGGGAAGTGGAAGCTTCTTTTGTTTCAATGATAATAAGCACAATTTAATTCATGCTTACTAGGTACTAGGTAATATTTTAAGAGCTCTACATACCTATGTCTTTGTGTCCACCCAATTCTATAAAGTAGGTAGTGCCATCCTCTTTTCACAGATAAGGAAGCAGAGGATCAGATCAGCGGGTGACATAACTTATCAGAATGACACAGATGGTAATTTGGGCCTGGGTTAAAATCTAAAATCTTTGACATGGTTACAAATTCCTCCACAGTCTGGCCTTTGCCTACCTATCAGCCTCATCTTATGCCACCTAATTCAACCACTCAGGATTATCTTTCCAGTTCCTTCAATATGTCTTGTTTTCAGGGGCAGAGGCACTGCTGTGTATTCCCCAAGGCGTGCCCACCTCCCACCCCCACCGCCAAGCGCACAGAAAATGTCCTTTTTCAGTCTCCCCTTGAAATTTTGTGGGACCATGCGACTAATGGGCTGGGGTGAAAGTGATGGGCAACATTCCCAGACCTGGTCCCCAAAGCATTGCCTATCCTTGATTGTGCACATCTCTACCTACACCGCCTGAGGGCAGAATCAACATAGAGGTCCTGCTTCTGCTTGGACAAGAGCTACCCAGGTCAGCTGCCCAAACAGCTGCATTAAGGGAATTTTTATATGATGTGTGTCGGAGATTTTGGGGTGGTCTGTTCAGCATCCAGTATTACTACTAAATCACTTGCTCTAGACTGGAGGTTGGCAAACGTTTCTGTCATTATTGTTGTTGTTAAAAACCCAAATAGTAAATAGCTTGTCTTACAGACCACATACTACTATTTAACTGGTTTTAACTTTTGTACTTTTATTTAACCTTCGTTTATTATTGTAATTTATTATTTTTTATTTATTTATATTTTAAATTAATTTTAAAGGGGTGACATTGCTAAATCAGGGTACATATGTTCAGAGAAAACATCTCGAGGTTATTCTGACATTTGATTATGCTGCATTCCTATCACCCAAAGTCCAATTGTCTTTCGTCACCTTCTAACTGGTTTTCTTTGTGCCCCTCCCTTCCCCCAACCCTCTCCCTCTCCTCCCCCATCCCCCATAACCACCACACTCTTGTTCATGTCTGTGAGTCTCATTTTTATGTCCCACCTATGTATGGAATCATATGGTTTTTAGTTTTTTCTGATTTACTTATTTCACTCAGTATAATGTTATCAAGGTCCATCTATGTTGTTGTAAATGATCCGATGTCATCATTTCTTATGGCTGAGTAGTATTCCATAGTATATATGTACCAAAGCTTTTTAACCCACTTGTCCACTGATGGATACTTGGGCTGTTTCCAGATCTTCGCTATTGTGAACAATGCTGCCATAAACATGGGGGTGCATTTCTCCTTTTGAAGCAGTGCTATGGTGTTTTGGGGGTATATTCCTAAAAGTGGGATAGCTGGGTCAAAAGGCAGTTTGATTTTTAATTTTTTGAGGAATCTCCATACTGTCTTCCACAGTGGCTGCACCAGTCTGCATTCCCACCAGCAGGGCAGGAGAGTTCCCTTTTCTCCACATCCTCGCCAGCACTTATTCTGTGTTGTCTTGTTGATGAACACTATTCTGACTGGTGTGAGGTGATATCTCATTGTGGTTTTAATTTGCATTTCTCTAATGATTAGTGATGTTGAGCACTTTTTCATGTGCCTAGTGGCCATCTGTATGTCCTCTTTGGAGAAGTGTCTATTCATTTCTTTTGCCCATTTTTTGATTGGATTGTTTGTCTTCCTGGTATTGAGTTTTACAAGTTCTTTATAAATTTTGGTTATTAACCCCTTATCAGATGTATTGTCAAATATGTTCTCCCATTGTGTAGTTTGTTTTTTTATTCTATTCTTATTGTCTTAAGCTGTGAAAAAGATTTTTAGTTTGATATAGTCCCATTTGTTTATCCTGTCTTTTATTTCACTAGCCTGTTGGAATTAAATCAGCAACTATATTGCTGCAAGAGATGTCAGAGAGCTTACTGCCTATGTTTGCTTCCAAGATGTTTATGGTTTCACAGCTTACATTTAAGTGTTTTATCCATTTTGAGTTTATTTTTGTGAATGGTGTAAGTTGGTGGTCTAGTTTCATTTTTTTGCAGGTAGCTGTCCAATTTTCCCAACACCATTTGTTGAAGAGGCTGTTTTACTCCACTGTATGTTCTTACCTTCTTTGTCAAATATCAGTTGTCCATAAAGGTGTGGGTTTATTTCTGGGTTCTCTGTTCTGTTCCATTGATTTATATGCCTGTTCTTATGCCTGTACCAGGCTGTTTTGAGTAAATGGCCTTGTAGTATAACTTGATATCCGGAAGTGTGATACCTCTCACTTTATTTTTCCTTTTCAAGATTGCTGAGGCTATTCGTGTTCTCTTTTGGTTCCATATAAATTTTTGGAATATGTGTTCTATATCTTTGAAGTATATCATTGCTATTTTAATCAGTATTGCATTGAATTTATAAAATGCTTTGGGTAATACAGACATTTTAATGATGTTTATTCTTCCTAACCATGAGCACAGTATATGCTTCCAATTGTTTCTCTCTTCCCTGATTTCTTTTATCAATATTTTATAATTTTTCCAAGTACAAGTCTTTAATCTCCCTGGTTAAATTTGTTCCTAGGTACTTTATTTTTTTGGTTGCAATGGTGAAGGGGATTGCTTCCTTAATTTCTCTTTCTGACAGTTCATTGTTAGTGTATAAAAATGCCTCTGATTTCTAGGTATTAATTTTATATTCTGCCACCTTGCTGAATTCATTTATCAGGTCCAGTAGGTTTTTGACTGAGACTTTAGGGTTTTCTATATACAATATCATATCATCTGCATATAATGATACTTTTACTTCTTCTCCAATTTGAATGCCTTTTATTTATTTTTCTTGTCTGATTGCTGTGGCTAGGAATTGCAGAACTATGTTGAATAAGAGTAGTGAAAGGGGGCACCCCTGCCTTGTTTCTGATCTTAAGGGGATTGCTTTTAATTTTTGCCCATTGACTATGATGTTGGCTGTGGGTTTGTCATAGATGGCCTTTATCATGTTGAGGTATGTTCCCTGTATTCCCACTTTGCTGAGAGTTTTGATCATGAATGGGTGCTGGATTTTATCAAATGCTTTTTCTGCATCTATTGAAATTATCATGTGGTTTTTCTCCTTTTTGTTTATGTGATGAATCACATTGACTGATTTGTGAATATTGTGCCAGCCTTGCCTTTCAAGAATAAATCCCACTTGATCACGATGTATGATTTTTTTTCATATATTACTGGATCTGGTTTGCTAATATTTTGTTGAGGATTTTAGCATCTATGTTCATCAGGGATATTGGCCTATAATTTTCTTTCTTTGTGTTGTCCTTGCCTGGTTTTGGAATCAGAATTATGCTCGCCTCATAAAAGGAGCTTAGAAGTCTTTCTTCCGTTGAATTTTTTGAAATAGCTTGAGAAGGATAGGAGTTAGTTCTTCTTTGAATATTTGGTAGAATTCACTGGTGAAGCCATCAGGACCAGGACTTTTCTTTGTTGGGAGTTTTTTGATAACTGTTTTGATCTCCTTTGTTGTAATCAGTCTGTTTAGGTTTTCTGATTCTTACAGACTGATTTTTGAAAGATTATATTTTTCAAGGAATTTGTTTAAGTTGTCTAGTTTTTTGGCATATAGTTTTTCATAGTATTTTCTTATAATATTTTGTATTTCTGTTGTGTCAGTTGTTATTTCTCCACTCTCATTTCTAATTTTATTTATTGGAGTCCTCTCTCTTTTTTTCTTGGTGAGTCTGGTTAAAGGTTCATAAATCTTGTTTACCTTTTCAAAAAACCAGCTCCTGGTTTCATTGATCCTCTGTATTGTTTCTTTAGCCTCTATGTCATTTATTTCCACTCTGATCTTTATTATTTCCTTCCTTCTACTAGCTCTGGGATTTACTTGCTGTTCTTTTTCTAGTTCTTTTAGATGCAGGGTCAAGTTGTTTATTTGAGCTTTTTCTAGCTTCTTAAGGTATGCCTGTAATGCTATGAACTTCCCTCTCAGGACTGCTTTTGCTGTGTCTCATAAATTTTGAGTTGATGAATGCTCATTATCATTCATTTCTAGGATTTTTTTTATTTCTTCTTTGATCTCATTATTAACCCATTCGTTATTTAATAACATGCTATTTAGTTTCCAAGTGTT
Source organism: Saccopteryx leptura (assembly GCF_036850995.1). Lineage (NCBI taxonomy): Eukaryota > Metazoa > Chordata > Mammalia > Chiroptera > Emballonuridae > Saccopteryx > Saccopteryx leptura. The sequence goes on along the minus strand of NC_089506.1, from coordinate 25,622,850 downwards.
TGAGTATTTTTCAGTTTTTCTGTTGTGGTTGATTTCTAGTTTCATGCTATTGTGATCAGAGAAAGTGCTCGATATGATTTCAATCTTCTTAAATTGTTGAGACTGCTGTTGTGTCCTAACATGTGGTCTATCCTAGAGAATGTACCATGAGCACTTGAATAGAATGTATATTCTGCTGCTTTGGGGTGAAAGATTCTGAAGATATCTATTAAATCGAGTTGATCTAGTGTGTCCTTTAAGTCTGCTGTTTCTTTGTTAATTTTCTTTCTTGAGGATCTATCTTGTAATGTTAGTGGGATATTGAAATCCCCTACTATTATAGTATTGCTGTTGATCTCGACCTTTAAATCTATCAAAGTCTGTTTTATATATTTAGGTGCTCCTATATTAGGTGCGTAGATATTTATAACGGTTATATCTTCCTGTTGGATTCCTCTCTTTATCATTATGTAGTGACCTTCTTTATCTGTTACTATAGCCTTTGTTTTAAAGTCCATTTTGTCTGATATAAGTATTGCTACCCCAGCTTTTTTTTCATTTCCATTTGCATGAAATATTTTTTCCATCCTTTTATCTTCAGTCTATGTGCATCTTTTGTTTTAAGGAGTGTCTCTTGTAGACAGCATATGTATGGGTCCTGCTTTCTTACCCACACAGCTTTTGGTCAGATCATTTAATCCATTTACATTTAATGTTATTATTGATATGTAGTTGTTTATTGCTCTTTTATTCTTTAAAACTGTATTCCTCTTTTGCTATATTCTTTTTTCCCTTTGATCTGTTTACAACAGGCCCCTTAGCATTTCTTGCAGCATTGGTTTGGTTGTAGTGAATTCCTTGAGTTTTTTTTTGTCTGGAAAGCTTTTTATTTCTCCTTCAATTTTAAATCATAGCCTTGCTGGATAAAGTAGTCTTGGTTGTAGGTTCTTGTTTTGCATTACTTTGAATGTTTCTTGCCATTCCCTTCTGGCCTCAAGTGTTTCTGTTGAGAAGTCAAAAGTCATCCTTATGGCCGCTCCTTTGTAGGTGATAGTCTTTTTTTCTCTAGCAGCTTTTAATATTTTCTCTTTATCACTTAGCTTTGGTATTTTAATTATGATATCTTGGTGTAGATTTCTTTGAGTTTCTCTTTAATGGAATTCTCTGTGCTTCTTGAACTTATGAGATGTTTTCCTGCCTTAATTGAGGGAAGTTTTCAGCTATGATATGTTTGAACAAAGTCTTTATCCCTTGTTCTTTTTCTTTTTCCTCAGGAACCTCTATGATGCGGATGTTATTTCTCTTCATGCTGTCACAAAGCTCTCTTAGAGTTTCCTTAGACTTTTTGAGTCTCTTTTCTTTTTTCTGCTCTGCTTCCATGCCTTCATTTATCTTGTTCTCTAACTTGCTGATTTGATTCTCAGCTTCATCCATCCTGCTTTTAATTCCTTCCATTGTGTTCTTTATTTCAGATATTGTATTTGTCATTTCTGAGTGATTCTTTTTTATTATTTCAATGTCCTCTTTTATATTTGCTATCTCTTTATTTAGGTCTTCATAATGACCATCTATTGTTGTGCTAATATCTTTGAGCATCCTAACAATCGTTAATTTAAATGCTGCATCTGGTAATTTGGTTATATCTGACTCATTCAGGTCCTTTTTTGGGGATTTCTCTTGATTCATTTGTGTTGCATTTCTCTGCCTTTCTATTTTGTCTGTGTAAAAGAAGGTTTTGGCCACTGAAGTCCACTGGGTGTGGCCTCTGTGTTCCCTTGGTGTGGTCTGTCTGCAGGCCCACCATCCCTTCTGCTCTTGCTGCCTAGGATGTTTGGGTATGGAGGTTGCCGGTGTCAGCCCACTGGGGCTGTTGCTGTGGTTTCCACCTCTCCTTCATGGGAAGGGCTGTGATCACGTGCTTGGGTATACAAGCCTTGGTGGACTTGGCTTTTGCCCTGCCCCTCAGGTGAGGTTATGTGCCCCGCCCGGCTGCAAGCCATGGCCCTGAGGGCAGGGGTGAACACCTTTGCTCAGCTGTGGGTCTCTGCCTGATTTCCAGGTTTTGCCCCGCCCCTGCATGAGGAGCCTGCTTGTAAGATGGCTGCAAACCTTGGTTCCACCTGTGGGTGGGGCTGCGTGCCCTTGCTGAGTTGCGGGACTCCGCCTATTCTGGGCTTTCACTCCACCCCCATGGGAGGAGCCAGATCCTGCATCAGGCCGCAAGCTTCGGTTTCGCAGGTCGGGTGAGGCTGTGCTCCTGTGTCCTTGCTCAAGGGTGGATCTCCGCCCTTCCAGGGCTCCTGCCCTTCCCCTGCAGGCTGTATTGCAGGGGCCCACAGCTGGGCTTGACCACTTTCACGTGTCCCCTCTGCCCCAGACCGGCAAGACTGAGCTCACACCTGGGCCTCAGTGGTGGCCAGCTCGCTTCCGTTGTTGTCGACTGAATGGAGTTTCCGTGTCCCGCTGCCACCCACCCTCAGGCAAGCCCTCAGCTGTGTGAGTGTGGGCGCAGTAGCTCAGACCCTAAGACTCAGTACTGTAGTCCCAAAAGCTCCCTCCTTCTAAGCGACTCTGCTCTGAGTGTCGCAGGAGAGCTTGTTTGGCTGGTGTCCTGCTTCCCTTTGCTGGTATTGCTGTTTTCAGGGGAAATATTCACTTCAGATTTGGGGAGTGACTCATTCCAGGGGTTAGGGTAGCTGTCCCTCAAAGTGTTTTTCTGTCTGCCTCCTAGATTATACTTTCTTCCTGCTACTCTTGTCCTCTCCTCTCTCCTCCTGCCCCCTGGAGCCCCGGGTGAGTGGTTGTGTGAGAGGTTTTCTGCGCAGTCCCTTTAAGAAGAATCCTGGGTCTGAGAAATCAGTCTGTTTCTCACAAATAGTATCCTGACTTGTTTCCAACTAAATACTGTCCATATGCCTCTTCTAGGTTCTGGGGCTGTAGGCTGGGGCTTTGTTCCTGGGACTCAGGACCCTCCCCTCTCTGCTAAATTCACTTCCCGCCACGTGAGTCTCTCTCCCGTTCGCTCTGGGGAGCTGGGCAGCCCTCTCCGCATTTCTGCTTTTCCTACCAGTCTCAGTGTGGCTTCTTCAGTGTTCCTTGGTTGAAGAGTCCTCCTAGTTTAGTCCAAAGTTGATTTTTCCAGATGATGGTTCTTAAAATTAAGTTGTAATCCACTTTGGGTTCTGGGAGGTGGAAGTTGGTATGTCTGCCTACTCCATCACCATCTTGTGTTCTTATTTAACTTTAGTTTTTAACTTTTATTTAATTCTGAAAATGACTTTAGATTATATGTAAGTGAATAGGCATGGCTGGTTTCCTGTAAAACTTTGTTTACAAATGGAGACACTGGCTCCCTTTGGCCTGAGGTCCATAGTATTCTGCTCACTGCTGCACGAGACTCAAGGGTTAGAAGAGCTGCTGTTCTGTTTCCAGTTTCTGCCCTTCTACATCACTTCCAAGCTCCACCTGCCCTTTGTTCCTTGCCCTGGCTAAACTGCTACTTACATTTCATACTTCAGCTGCAATTTCAGGTCCACTGAGGAGGTTTCCTATCTTCCCCCCTTCCTCTGCCACCCGCTTCCAGTTAGATCAGGAACCATTATGTCCTCTGAACAGCCACCTGTACTTCCTTTTTCATAATAAGCCTTTCATTTATAATGATTCATTCAATCTTTCTTCTTATATGCTGAAACTTTTGTGAGAAAATGAAGCTCTGTCTGCTTCATTCACTGTTTTCTTGCTAGAATCCAACATAGGAGCTGGCACAAAGTGGATGCTATCAATTTTTGTTGTTAATGGGTAACGACAGGCTCATATTGTTAACCACCACCTTCAATATAGAGGACCTGCGGAAGGTCATCCTTCCTTCCCTTCCCCTCCCTCTCCTTCTTCCTTGTCCTTCAGTCCTTGGGCTCAATATAGACCAAAGGAAACCAAACCCAAACCCACAATTAAGGTATTGCAGCCATACTCTTGAATGGAAAAATTACCACAGATATATTTACACTTGGGCATATTTCTTTGGTGTAAATACTGACCTTGTCTTTGCCTCAGTCAGTACTTTTTCCTCAGGAGCATAAATTGTGGGCTATCTTCTCATAAAAGTCGATCTCTGTCACAGCTCAGAGAACTAATTCCACCTTGAGCCCTGTAAATGGGAAGAGGCTATTTCTGAAGCTCTGTCATCATACTGCTCTAACACCTATAAATCTGAGAAGCTTTCTAACTTTCCTCAGTTTGGTAGATATTAGGTTAGTGGACCACTTCAAATGGTCAAATATATTTCCACCATATACAAGAAGAGGAGATGGGAGAAAAGGTGTTATATTTTCAGCATAAAGGACAAATAGAAATAATGGTTGCTTAGAATAGCATAAAACAAAAAAAGATATATAAAGATGAGACAACATAGTCAGAAAGTCAGTTAATTACATGAACTTGTAGTTCTGTTAAGAAGTTGATCTGATAAAATGTGGGGGTTGGAGAACTCAAATATCATCATGGGAAAATTTACAGGGCAGCTCAACATACTGGGGTTGGAAACCGAGTGCTGAGCAGTGCGTTCAAGTGGCCCATGGTATCTGTGCACCTGGGCAGGAAAGACAGGTTTGCCATACCGAGAAGAGTCCAAGGCATTTGACTCAAAAGGCAGCATCGGCTTCCCCCTGCCCTGGTCCTGTTGTCATGTGGTCATGGAGCGTCAGCAGGAGTTTGTGCACGTCACTCAGAGAAGGGCTGTGAGTGGGCAGTGCCCATCCCTCAGGAAGTCTCACTGGGCTTGTGGTCATTTTGGCCCTTCAGTCTCAGATGCAGTTTAAGAAGTACCTTAAAAACAATGTCCTTTGGTGAATAAAACTTAATTACTGGTATTTTTCATAGAGGAAAGCCTCATAGGTGCTACACTGGGAGTTCAAGAAAGAATAGCTGGTCCCCGTTCATTTACAGAAACGAACCATCCCCCAAATCTGATTTAGAATGGCAGCTGGAATCTTTACTCCTGGCATAGAAGATAAAGCTTTGTAACTGCATTGTCATCATTCTGTCCCTAGAACCCAGCTCATTGTAGTGTGCCATAAATATTTGTGAATGAATGATGTGCTGACTGGCTGGCTGGCTGAATGAGAGAGCTTTGGAAGAGAAACAGATTAACATCTGGCCACAAGTCCATTGTTTATCTTTTTCTGATACTGTCTCCAACTTATATTATGATCATTTGTCAAATAGCTTCATAATGATACACAACACAACAATACCACCTATGCTGCACTTTTACAGACCTTATTTTAAGTAATATAAAGTCTCACTTTTCCGGGTGCGTTGTATTGGCTCATATTAACTCAGGTGTCAATTAATAAGTAATCATTACCTTCAGCTTCATGTGAATAGAGCATCTGTGTGACCGATGTTCTGCTCAGCACTCTACAGACAGGTGAAACACTGTCATTCTGAACATTGATAACTGAATTAAGAGATCTCAGTTTGTCCGTTACATTTAAAAGGCAAGGCTTCAAATTATGCCTTCTTATAGACTTCATCGTGATCATTAGGATAAGTGAACACATCAGGCATTTGATATAAATGCTGAGCCAAAAGTAATAAAAGAAAAAAAGAAACCTTCTTTCATACTATGTCATTTTGCTTTGCAACTCTCAGTGTTACAGTGTGCTATAATTCTCTAGAATAACACTTAATTTTCAGCTCAAATGCTGTATCATTCATATTTCAAGCTAATTATTTGGCATTATTAGATCATATTCAGTTCTTTGATGCCTTTGCAACATACTTTTTCATGAGCGCATTAATGATTTCCAAAGATAAAAAATAGATGATAAAAGAGCAATGGTGTGGCTGGGTTGTCTGGTTTCATTGCTGTGGGGGCTGACACACTGCTTGGGGGAGTCATCTTATGCTCTGCTGCTCAGATTTTGGGTTCTCCTGCTTATTAAATGCCATATTACATTCTTTATTTCTTATTTTTTTAAAGTAAATTTTATTTTTCTATTATGACAAATTTAAAGAACATAAAACAGTAACTATAAGAACTAAAAAGTCACTCTGTTCTCTTTCTGCCAACATTCATCAGTAACTATTTAGAGTATTTGTTATGTATCAGGCACTGGTCTAGGCAGTGATGTGTTTGAGACTGGTTCTGAAGCTTGTTCCAGCAGGATTCCTCTATGGTGTCATATAAAAAGCTTTTGAGAAATCCCGACTTGGAGGAAGCTTAGGTTTTCCCAGTAAGATTTATTTGGAGTTGAAATAGAAGGTTGTTCACAGGTTCCCAATGTCTTATCTCTGTCTGTCTTGCCAAGGAAAAAGTCCAGTCCTCTATAAACCACTATTGAGGTAAAAATCCAGATATTCTGCATATCAAAGCTCAGACCAGTCCAGGAGCTGCTCAAAGCCTGTACCTGGGAAATCGTCCAGTTGCCAGCCCACCCAGGATGACAGCAAATGTGGCTAGTCCATTTCTCTCCACAGGAAGGCAGAGAGAAGGGCATAAAGGTCAAACAAAAGCTAAACCCCTATTATGCCCGTGTTTATATTTTTGGGCTGGGAAGGACTAGCTTTCCTTTAGCTAACCAATCAATTCCTTTAAAATTCTGCAGGCTTGCATTGACTTGTCCCACTAACCAATCAGATCCTTCTTCTAGGCTAGACTGACAGGCCTCTATGGTCACCATATTGGGTTCCACTGCACATGCCTTAAAGTGGAAGCACAGAAGCATCTTCCTCCATAGTTTTATCCTATGGGCTGGAGGCACAGTCCAAAGGCTCAATGGCACAATGACTCTGAGGGTACCGTGGACTATTAGCCTGTGAATGCTTAGTCTTCTAGCAACTTAAACTAAATGGAATGTTGCAGTTTCTTACTGAAGCAGGCCCTCCAGTTTTATTCAACTTTAATATTTTGACTCTTTCTGACTACCTTCTGCTCCTTTAATAACTGGTTAACTGCTTATGCTAACATGTTCATGAGTTTATAAATACAAAAATGAAGACCATCTGTGTGTAATGAAACTGTAACTAGGTGAAGTTTGTTTTTACAATAGTTCGCTGTCTCTTCTCTGTCTCAGTCTTTCCGTAACTCTCTTACCTCCTGGCTTTTTGGAAATGCCCTTCCAAGGCAATTGAGACTTTGGGCTCCTCCTGTCTTCTCCTCTACGCTGACATTGCTTGCAAGAATGGTTCTGATAAGCATTCATGACAAGCTAAAAATGACACTTGGTAGCTTATAAATAGTCTGGGGTTCTTGGACTTCCTGGGCTCAATAAAAGCAAGTTTTCAAACCAAAGACATAAAACAGTGTATGTTTACCTACGCTAATGTTGAATGAGCTAAACAAAACAGAAGACTTGCTTGGAATTTCTATTAGTCATTGTATAAAAGGAGGAAATATTATTCAAGTAGAGTTTGATAAAATCTTTGAAAACCATGTAACCAAGTTGTAAAAATAAAAGCTTTTTATTGGTTAAACTTCCAGCACAGAACCAAAGGTGGAAGTTGGGGAAGCCTGGTAGGTAGGTTCCAACTGCTGTTTGTGGGTAGTGCTGGCCTTGCCCAAACATTTCATATTGTCCATGTTAGTGATAAGAGGCCTGTCCCAGTAGAGCCTGCGCTCTATGTTGATCAGGCGTCCCTGATTCGACTTCCCCGCACAGTGGGACACTCCTGCTTATCGGCAGGGCTGGGCAGCCTCTTTGAGACTACTGTTGAGGAGGCTGTGAGGATTCTACTTATCAGTGCCAAGACCAACTGCCACTGGAGGAAAGACATGACCGACACACAAGTTAGTTGCAGGAATCACACAGGCAGTTTATTACTCACAAATCCTTTTGGCGTGCCTGGGTACAGTTTAAGGGGGCCCCATCGGCATGCTCCTCTCTGCTGTTCTTGGTCAGAGCAGCGTTAAGACAGTCCACATTCATGTTGGAGTCTGGGTGCAGGGGGGCCCTTAGCTTTAGTTCCTTTTCTGGCCTATACCTTATAACAACTGTCGATCTACAAGATTATCACCTCAAACCACCTTTTTGGGAGTTCCTCAAAGGGAGCCCTTTTTATGTTAATCTACCAAAATGTCACATCAAGCCACTTTTAAGGTGTTCCTAGGGAAGCTTCTTGTTTATGCTAACCTACAGAGTTATGACATCAAGCCACTTTTATCTATATATAACTTCACACACACACACACACTAACTGGGCCCTGCGCAAAAGGCAGAGTCTACCTATCATATCTGTACACACTAGATTAATTCCTATCCAGACAGCATAACTTTATTGACTTTCCTTAATGGCTTTTAATATTATATCCTAACTTACTTCTATATTTTTCTCTATTTCTATGTATTTAATTACTACAACATTATATTACTGTAACATTGGGAGAACAAGCTGATTGTGGCAAGGGGGATTGTCTGTGACTTGCTTTCCTGGACACTGCCTTGTCCTCTGACAACTTGGAAATGGGTCTCACTTTCTTCATGGATGTCACCCCATCTTGCTGAAAGCTGCAGGGTGCCCATTCTATAGCTCAAGAGCCTTCTGAGCTTTGCCTGTTGGAGTCTTGAGCAGCTCAGAGATCAAAGAGAAGAGCCCTTCCTCCAGATTTAAATATCATGATTTTTCTCTAAAGAGGGTTTGTCTTCTGGGCTTCTCTGGGCTGCTGTTAATTTGCAACCCAAATGAGTGGGTTAAAAATGTCTTTTGATCACACAACCAACATGTGGTCATCAGAACACTGGTGACATTCACTCATAAAAGAAAACCGGGGAGTAAGGGATCTCAAAGTGACCTTGAAACAAAAGGGACTTCCGCAGTGAAGCATGTAGCTCAGGCGATGGTACTGGACAATGAGTGAACTGTGACCAGTTGACATTTTATCAGTGAGTCGCTGCTCAAGTATTTGGAGAGGATGCATTGATCCCACTCTCCTGGAAACCCCCAAAAACTCTCATAAAGTGCCTGTTTTCATTTAGCTTTTGTTAAAACAACTAAAACATCCTTCTCATAATTGTTGGGACATCTCAACAACATAGTCCTTTCTTTCCCAGTTTGCAACTCAAACAAATATTGTTTCATTCATTTGTTGTGGGTCTCCAGCCTCATACTACCACAAAACATTTTTCACTGAAGGGCATTTTCTAGGACACCCTGAGGGTGGCAGTATAGTTCATGAGTCAGTGGCTAGTAACCATAAGAAATTAGGCACCTGTTAGGGAAATGATTTAAAAAGCATGTTTTTACATTATTAAAAAGAGCTAAGTATATAAGGAGGAATGAGAATTTATTTGGGTCCACAATATAACTGATGCCCACAGAGCCATACACTCCAACCTGTGTATGAAGTGCAAAAATAAACGATGAAACCTAAAATGCTCATGTCAACAGAAATATATGAATAAAAGTGGCAACTCAAATATTATTTCAAATAGGCTCAATTCCAGGTAATTAATTCATACAAGCTTACTACCCACAATGCCTTAGGGTCTATAAGTTATCCACAGGCAGCTGGCTGGGAAAATTTAGATGATGTCACTTTACTAGGATTTTTCCAGGAGAAGACAGGCTGCTATTGCTGTCATCCAACTTAATTCTCCAAGAATTTGTAATCCATATGGCTTATTAGTAAACAGTCTATTGCCCCTTGAACTAAGTAATTTGAAGGCCATGTAACAAGACTGCCCTAACAAGATACTTAACACTTTTGCTTATGGGAATAAAGCTTCTCAGAATGATCCGGTGTGGAACTGAGCAACTAGAATTTAGTGAAATTTAAATGTGAAAAAAATACCTCTAATATTGATTAGAAAGGGGATGTTTATTTCTAGCTAGGCACAGTCAAAATCAATTACTTCCTCTAATCACGATGCCTGTGATGGCCTTTGAGTACACCTGGTGATGACATCATAGAGTCACCTAGGAACATGGTAAATGATTGATATCAGAGCCTGAGTGGAAATTTCAAAGGAATGCATTGGTAATAACTGGAAGGGCAAAGCCGCAGTGGAGTTTCTATAAACAGGTCGGGGATATGAGGAAAGCCCCTAGTTATGGAAAGCTGGGAAGGCTCAGTCAGGTCTTCCCAGAAGACCTCAAACTAAGAGAGTTCCCAGACTCTAGCTGAGTCACTTCTACCTTCATTGTGTGTGGACATTAGGATTTTCAAGCTTTCTAGAACTCCGAGAGAGAGGAGGCACAATAATTCTATTTATATTTAAGTGACTAAAATGAGGCAGCAGAACTTTTCCACTTTGCATTGCATATACTGTATATAAATACATATATTTATATTATATATGATATATTTATGGTTATATATATTTATATTATATATATATTATATATATATTTCTTTTAAAGAGAGAGGAAAGGAGAAAAAGAGAGAAACATTGATTTGTTGTTCCACTTATTTATGCATCCATTGTTGATTCTGTATGTGCCCTGACCAGGAATTGAACCTGCAAGCTTGGAATATCGGGATGATGCTCTAACCAACTGAGCTACCCAGTGAAGGCTGTGAATGGCCTGATATTGTAAAAAAAAAAAAGAGCAAAACAACATTATTAAACTAAGTATGTTAAAAGATAAAATGAGGCATACTAAAATTTGTAAAAATTTGAGCAGAACTTGATTTGAATCCAGCAGCATTCAATCTAGCAGTTAGAAGAGATCTCAGGGAGTTGTACAAAATGAAAGACTTCTTATAGGCAGAAGAGAATGGGACCAAGAATTTTATGCCAGGCTTTAGGGGATGGCAGGGACCTATCAGTCAGATGGCCTAACTAGTGTTGGTCAGGTGATTCCTGATTGACTGGTCTGAGATTCCATTTCTGGGAGAGCCAAAATCCTAATTAAGTTTCAGTTCAGTTACATGGGGCTTAGCATAAGTAACTTCATTTTGAGCCTGTTGTCCTGTTTTTAACAGTACAATGCAATGCATTTCAGACTATGCTCCAGTTGAACCTGGAGTTCTTCAGACTATACTTTTAAAATTAATTCATGTGCTCTCTTATCAATTCACAGAATAAATTAAACTGAAAGTTTTCTCGAGATTTAACTCATTTTTTGCTAAAACATTTATATCCGATGCTACCTATGTAATAGTACTCAACTTACCAAGTAAAATAGTTAAATTAGGTTTTGTAGGATTTTTTGTTTTGTTTTCAAAAAGCAGCTTGACTTCCATGTACTTTCCCCCTAAGACAATTTTATGAACTTGCCATTGACTGTATTAGGTATCCCTCCCCTTTTCATATAGTTCATGCATCTGGTCAAAAAGGTACCATTTGTTATTGATTAAACTGCTGAAAAGACCTCCCGAATGCAGACAAATGTATTAATTTATACTCGTTTGGCAAGGTCATTCACTGAGTGGGAGTTTACCCTCTGTCTCTCTCACTACACATTTCTATTCCTTCTATAAAAATGTCATGAGAGACCTTGTCAAAGACTTTTCTGCAATTCAGATTTATCTGAAGCATTTATTTTATCAACCAATCTGGAGTGTGCGTGTGTGTGTGTGTGCGCGCGCGCGCGCACGTGTGTATGAAATCAGTTGGGCACGATTTGATCTTGACAGGCCCCGTGGTATCTCCTGGTGCTCTCCACGACCCCTTGTATGTGCTCACAGTTCAGCCTATTAACATTCCATCTCAGAAACTTGTCTGGATTTGATGTCAAGCTCACTAGTCCATAAATGACAAGCTCCATCTGCATCATTTTTTAGATAAGTGAGAACACATTTATCCAGTCTTCATAATTTCCACAAAGCACTGTACATTCTTGAAGAACACTACAGCACGATGTGTGTTTTTACAGACAGGAAACCTAATCACTATGTGTTGCTTTATTGTACATTACTCATTTATCAATATTTTTTCTACCCTTTTCAGAATAAAAATCCTGTTTGCTGACAAAGCAGAGCAATGCAAAATCCAAACTGAGTTCCTTTCTATCTCATTGTCATATGTTAACACTGTGTTCGTAGCCCAGGCAGCTGATGACTCCATTTCTTGTTATTCTGTTTACTTTCAATAGAACAAAGAATGTGTGTTTGCTCTTAGCATGCTTGACATTTCTCATCTACTTGGGAGTTTTAGATATTTTAATACCGTTCTTAGAGATTTAAGCTAATTCCTTCTCTCTCTCTTTTTTTTTTTTACCCCTTTTCCTCTTTACATGCTATGTCTCCCAACCTGTCTCTTTTGCTTATGCCTCCTGAAATTTGAGTTTCTAGAGACTTCACTATTCAAGAACATTAGTGTCCTTAGCTGTGTCCTGTCTTTGTTTCCTATTGGGATCATTTGTCACTGTATTGTCAGGATAGAATATTCAAAAGAGTTGCCCGTACTTGTGAATGATCTTCATGTTTTTTTTGTTTTGTTTTGTTTTGTTTTTTTTTCTGAAGTTGGAAACGGGGAGGCAGTCAGACAGACTCCCGCATGTGCCCGACTGGGATTCACCTAGCATACCCACCAGGGGGCAATGCTCTGCCCATCTGGGGCGTTGCTCTGTTGCAGCCAGAGCCATTCTAGCTCCTGAGGCAGAGGCCATGGAGCCATCCTCAGCGCCTGGGCCAGTTTCGCTCCAATGAAGCCTTGGCTGTGGGAGGGCAAGAGAGACAGAGAGGAAGGAGAGGGGGAGGGGTGGAGAAGCAGATGGGTGCTTCTCCTGTGTGCACTGGCTGGGAATCGAACCCGGGACTCCTGCACACCAGGCCGATGCTCTACCACTGAGCCAACTGGCCAGGGCCCATCTTCATGTTTATCGTGTCCGGCTTGACTCAAGGTGGTGGTGGGGGGGACCTCAGAGACCACTTCTTCTTCTAGCTGTTTTTCTCAGATTCATGGAAAATGAGGGTGCTGAGGAAGCACACATCCTTTTCCCCAAAGATGAAAAATTAGTAGAAATGGGCTTTATAGTCTCCTCTCAAATTCAATCATTGGTTAAAAATAACTAATAGCATTTTAATTCAGTTTTTTTTTAAACCTTTAGAAAAAATCAGATTCTAGACCAGCTGGTTTTGTGACAGTTGTCCCTGATGGCCCTGCCCTGCTTTGCTGCCAGCAAGATAACCTGCCCCTTCCTGGCTCAGCTTGTTCCAGATCCAAAAAACAGTGCTGACACTACTTCAGCAACTACTTGCCCACTAGTGAAAGAGTGGCCATTATTTTCTCTGCTTTCATTTTTGATGTTGGGTCTGGTTGGGGAGATTCTCATTTTCATTTTGGCATGTTTTTTTGACTACCTTGTCCTTATGCCTTTTTTTTTAAATTCTCATTTCATTTTCTTATTGGGGCTGCAGCAATCCCTGATCTCAGACAGTCATGGGAGTCTGACACTCCTCACGTAATTCATGAATTTTCGTTTTCTGACCTGGAGAATAGTTTCCAACATCTCATATTGACCCAAAGGTGTTGCTCTGTTTATGATTCAGACATAGATCAGGCAGAACCATGGGTGGCTCCTGATCCCACCTCCTGCCCCCGTCAGTCTTTGGATATTAATACCAATCTAGATTTGTCTGTAATTCACTATAATCAAAGATAGTGAATGTTCCAATGTTAGCCAGCTTTTGGCTTGTTAAGTAGTTCTCAGAACGTATGGAGTTTGTGAAAGAGGGAAAGGTTACTCTCCTTTGAAACTTAAATGAAATCAAATTTCTCAAAAGTTAAAAGAAATCAGTAACTGTCTTCAGATTCTGGCCATTTGACAGGCTTTACGATTTTTTACAACCCCATTGAATTGAAAAATATTTTGAAATGTGAAGTATATACTTGGCTATGTGAAAAAGAATGTAGTGAAATAATGCCACTGCCCTCTTTGATTGATAAAAGATCAAATATGGAATTTGGGTGAGATTTTGGTCTTGTTGCTGAATATTTCTATCAGTAAAACTGATTGAAAAGTACAATTTGAATGTCCCAGGCACTATACTTACATTTTAAAATTTCACAACAACCCGTTATTTCCATTTCAGAGGAACAAAACAGAAGCTTGGGGAAGTAACAGGAATGAGGTCCTCCAACTAGTAACTTCAGAACTGGGACTAATTGTCCCAGTTTGCCCAAGATCGTCCTGGAGTTAAAACTTAAAGTCCTGTGTCCTGAGAAACTCTTCAGTTTCATGCAAACCAAGACAATAAGTCACCCTACAAGTGAACCCAGCTTTGTAAAATTATGAAGCCAATTCTCCCATCTTTAGTTGACTAGTTTTATTGGCTCTTCTGAGCTCTGCAATATTCCTATGTAATACTTCAGTTGAAGAACTACTAAAATACTGATAATCATCTTTGGGAAAAGAAACAGTGACTGACTTTTTGCTATCATGGTCTACCAATGAATTTTAAGACCCTTTACTTTTGACTTACCAGGACCTTTTCATAGTTCACTACTGCTTTCTTCTTTGTTCAACTTCCAGCTGAGTCGAAACACTTAATTCTCCTAAAATATCCACTTTAATATTGCTGTCTGTCTACTGATAAGACGTGCTTTCTTGGTAAGACCTTATTTGAATTTAATTCATAAACACAGCAGAGGCATTGGCATCCTAAACAGAGGCAAAAATCATGGTGTTGCTTCTCTTTACAAAATTTCCGAGGGTCTTAGAGATACTTCTTTGATGGAACAAAGTTTGATTGGAGGATTTTTTTTTTAGTTAACAATACAATATTACATATTTGAACGTTGCTAAGGAGTAGATCTTAAAAATTATCATCACAAGAAAGAAAAAATTGTAACTATGTATGGTGACTAAAGGATTTTTTTGATCGCTCAACATGAACTTTGATATTTTCACATTTCATTAACTCAACATGAAAGGCAGGAAGAAACCGTTCCTTATTGGATTCTTAGATCATTAACTAAAATCTTCACTACAAAATTCTAATGAATTTAGAAGACAATGCTGCATGGCTAAGTTCAAGGTAAAAAATTTTCATTTCAATATAAGAAGTTACATGGAAAATGCTGCTTAATGCCCCTTTTCAAGCTTGCCAACCTGTTCTGGCTAATAGACAACATCTCTACCTTTGTATTCAGATTTAGTAAACCAGTTGTTTCTGTGCCAGGCTCCATCCACATCATACTCTGGAGCCTCGTAGATGTGTTTCTACCTCTAAAATGCCATGATGTTCAGTGTATGCTCCTTAAATCCCATGGCATGCCAAATAGAGTCAAGACCATGGCCGATGGTAATTAAAAAGATTATTTCTTGTGGTGAACAGCTGTTCAGCCCTTCCTCTCTCTCACCTGGTATTGCTGGAGAAATATCTATGGAGAATTTATGCAAGTCAGGCATCTCTGGGAAGATTATTTAAAAGATATATTTGATTTTCTTTTTTTCTTTTTCTTTTTATTCAGTGAGAAGGGGAGGCAAAGACAGATTCCTGCATGTGCCCTGACCAGATCCACCTGGCAAGCCCACTAGGGGGTGATACTCTGTCCATCTGGGGCATTACTCCATTGCTCAGCAACCAACCTCTTCATGGCATCTAAGGCCAAGACCGTGGAGCCATCCTCAGTGCTTGGGGCCAACTTGCTCCAATCGAGCTATGGCTCCAGGAGGGGAAGAGAGAGAGAGAGAGGGAGAGAGAGAAAGAGAGAAGCGTGAGAGGGAGGGGTAGAGAAGCAGATGGACAATTCTCTCGTGTACCCTGGCTGGAAATCAAACCCAGGACATCCACACACTGGGCCGATGCTCTACCACTGAGCCAACTGGCCAGGGCCAGATGAATTTGATTTACAATACATTCTTATTGAGTGCTTGTTTTGTTGGGGACCGGATTAGAGTGCTGAACAATATAACCATTCTTCCCTGTCATGAATTTTCCACACTAGGGAGATAGAACACTCTATGTTATGTCTCTATGTTAAAAAGTCAATACAACGAAGGATTATCGAATGCCTACCAGCTTCCAAGCACCTTACTAGGCATTATTCATATAGAGATCCACTAAGTCCTCATTTAAGGTCTTCGATAGGTGCTGCAACTTTAAATGAAATGATGTATAATAAAACCAATTTTGCCAAAAGCTTGATTGATGTAAGCATGAGTTAAGTTCCTACGGCATCTCATCAATGTTATAACCAAATGACAGATGAAAGAGATGTTATCTGAAGACCTCCTGTACATATTAAAAGATCCCTGTCTCAAGGAAAACTTAAAGAATGATGGTGAGAGGCCCTGGCCGGTTGGCTCAGTGGTAGAGCGTCAGCCTGGCGTGAAGGAGTCCTGGGTTCGATTCCTGGCCAGGGCACACAGGAGAGGCGCCCATCTGCTTCTCCACCCCTCCCCCTCTCCTTCCTCTCTGTCTCTCTCTTCCCCTCCCGCAGCCGAAGCTCCATTGGAGCAAAGATGGCCCGGGTGCTGGGGATGGCTCTGTAGCCTCTGCCTCAGGCACTGGAATGGCTCTGGATGCAGCAGAGCATCGCCCCAGAGGGGCAGAACATTGCCCCCTGGTGGGCATGCCGGGTGGATCCCGGTCGGGCGCATGCAGGAGTCTGTCTGATTGCCTCCCCGTTTCTAGCTTCGGAAAAATGAAAAAAAAAAAAAAAAAAGAAAAGAAAAAAGAATGATGCTGAGAACCAGCATAATACCTAGATAATGACTAGAAAGTGTGATAAGTGTTCATTCATATAAGGGAAGAAGAGGATGTTGCAGAAGACAAAGAAGGGAGTGGCAATTTAGACACTTGTGTGTGACAGGAGGCAAGGACAGAAAAGAGGGTTGAGAATGGGAAAGGAGTTTGGGAATTGAGTTGAGTGGTTTTCCAGGAACAAGACCAACTCTGGCTGCCTTGCCCAGGGGCCGAGCATGAGGCCACAGGGAGACCACTGCCTCGGACAGACTGCTCCACAGGCACTGCCTCGTGGCATGTTCCGTGCATCTCTCTGCTGTCCATGAGTGGTTTCTGTCCCCACTGACCTGAGAAATGAGCTAGGGCCAGATCCCCTGTGAAAACGTCATTAATCTCATCCAGTGTGTGCTTACATTTTTTCAGTCCTTATTCTCCAGAGCAAGGATCCCTACAGCTTGTTCAGCTGTCACTCTCTCATCTTCAGTCTAACATGCTCCCAGTCGGGGCTTCTCTCCTCTAGCTAGGGCCTTGTCTGAAGGCGCATGAACTCTGTGAGCATTCTGCAAAGCTTGGGGCCAGGAGAAGAGTTTCCCTCACCAATTTCTCATTAGAGAAGCCAAGACAAGGGCTCGCTGTACAAATGCCAGCTGGACATTGCCTTTCCTTTACCCAAGAAGACAGGACTGCTGTGCTAGAAATGGGGCAGGCAGTGATACGCTTTCTGAGACTTGCAGTATTCTGAAGTAGGAAATACCTGCAACATGCATTTATTTGCATCTTATTGGTATTGAATGCTTTTTATTTTTTTTATTTTTTTTATTTTTTAAATAAATTTTTATTAATGGTAATGGGATGACATTAATAAATCAGGGTACATATATTCAAAGAAAACATGTCTAGGTTATTTTGTCATTAAATTATGTTGCATACCCCTCGCCCAAAGTCAGATTGTCCTTCGCCACCCTCTATCTAGTTCTCTGTGCCCCTCCCCCTCCCCCTAACTCTCCCCCTGTCCTCCCTCCCCCCACCCCTGGTAACCACCACACTCTTGTCCATGTCTCTTAGTCTCATTTTTATGTTCCACCAATGTATGGAATCATGTAGTTCTTGTTTTTTTCTGATTTACTTATTTCACTCCTTATAATGTTATCAAGATCCCACCATTTTGCTGTAAATGATCTGATGTCATCATTTCTTATGGCTGAGTAGTATTCCATAGTGTATATGTGCCACATCTTCTTTATCCAGTCTTCTATTGAAGGGCTTTTTGGTTGTTTCCATGTCTTGGCCACTGTGAACAGTGCTGCAATGAACATGGGGCTACATGTGTCTTCACGTATCAATGTTTCTGAGGTTTTGGGGTATATACCCAGTAGAGGGATTGCTGGGTCATAAGGTAGTTCTATTTGCAGTTTTTTGAGGAACCACCATACTTTCCTCCATAGTGGTTGTACTACTTTACAGTCCCACCAACAGTGAATGAGGGTTCCTTTTTCTCCACAGCCTCTCCAACATTTGCTATTACCCGTTTTGTTGATAATAGCTAATCTAACAGGGGTGAGGTGGTATCTCATTGTAGTTTTGATTTGCATTTCTCTAATAACTAATGAAGCTGAGCATCTTTTCATATATCTGTTGGCCATTTGTATCTCTTCCTGGGAGAAGTGTCTATTCATGTCCTCTTCCCATTTTTTTATTGGATTGTTTGTTTGTTTGTTGTTGAGTTTTATGAGTTCTTTGTAAATTTTGGATATTAGGCCCTTATCTGAGCTGTTGTTTGAAAATATCATTTCCCATTTAGTTGGCTGTCTGTTTTTTTTTTTTTTTTTTTTTTTTTTTTTTTTTTTTTTATCCAAGTCAGCATTTTATTTTTTTTTTTTTTTAATAAATTTTTATTGATGTTAATGGGATGACATTAATAATTCAGGGTACATATATTCAAAGAAAACATGTCTAGGTTATTTTGTCATTAAATTATGTTGCATACCCCTCACCCAGAGTCAGATTGTCCTCCGTCATCCTCTGTCTAGTTTTCTCTGTGCCCCTCCCCCTCCCCCTAACTCTCCCTCCCTCCCTCCTGCGTCCTCCCTCCCCCCACCCCTGGTAACCACCACTCTCTTGTCCATGTCTCTTAGTCTCGTTTTTATGTTCCACCAATGTATGGAATCATGTAGTTCTTGTTTTTTTCTGATTTACTTATTTCACTCCGTATAATGTTATCAAGATCCCACCATTTTGCTGTAAATGATCTGATGTCATCATTTCTTATGGCTGAGTAGTATTCCATAGTGTATATGTGCCACATCTTCTTTATCCAGTCTTCTATTGAAGGGCTTTTTGGTTGTTTCCATGTCTTGGCCACTGTGAACAGTGCTGCAATGAACATGGGGCTACATGTGTCTTTACGTATCAATGATTCTGAGGTTTTGGGGTATATACCCAGTAGAGGGATTGCTGGGTCATAAGGTAGTTCTATTTGCAGTTTTTTGAGGAACCACCATACTTTCCTCCATAATGGTTGTACTACTTTACAGTCCCACCAACAGTGTATGAGGGTTCCTTTTTCTCCACAGCCTCTCCAACATTTGCTATTGTCCGTCTTGTTGATAATAGCTAATCTAACAGGGGTGAGGTGGTATCTCATTGTAGTTTTGATTTGCATTTCTCTAATAACTAATGAAGCTGAGCATCTTTTCATATATCTGTTGGCCATTTGTATTTCTTCCTGGGAGAAGTGTCTGTTCATGTCTTCTTCCCATTTTTTTATTGGATTGTTTGTTTGTTTGTTGTTGAGTTTTATGAGTTCTTTGTAAATTTTGGATATTAGGCCCTTATCTGAGCTATTGTTTGAAAATATCAGTTCCCATTTAGTTGGCTTTCTGTTTATTTTGATATCAGTTTCTCTTGCTGAGCAAAAACTTTTTATTCTGATGTAGTCCCATTCATTTATCTTTGCCTTCACTTCTCTTGCCATTGGAGTCAAGTTCATAAAATGTTCTTTAAAACCCAGGTCCATGAGTTGAGTACCTATGTCTTCTTCTATGTACTTTATTGTTTCAGATCTTATATTTAGGTCTTTGATCCATTTTGAATTAATTTTAGTACACGGGGACAGGCTGTAGTCGAGTTTCATTCTTTTGCATGTGGCTTTCCAGTTTTCCCAACACCATTTGTTGAAGAGGCTTTCTTTTCTCCATTTTGTGTTGTTGGCCCCCTTATCAAAGATTATTTGACCATATATATGTGGTTTTATTTCTGGGCTTTCTATTCTGTTCCATTGGTCTGAGTGTCTATTTTTCTGCCAATACCATACAGTTTTGATTATTGTGGCTCTATAATATAGTTTAAAGTCAGGTATTGTAATGCCCCCAGCTTCATTCTTTTTCCTTAGGATTGCTTTAGCTATTCGGGGTTTTTTATAGTTCCATATAAATCTTATGATTTTTTGTTCCATTTCTTTAAAAAATGTCATAGGAATTTTGATGGGAATTGCATTAAATTTATATATTACTTTGGGTAATATGGCCATTTTAATTATATTTATTCTTCCTATCCAAGAACAAGGAATATTTTTCCATCTCATTGTGTCTTTTTCTATTTCTCTTAGCAATGCCTTGTAGTTTTCATTATATAGGTCCTTTACATTCTTTGTTATGTTTATTCCTAGGTATTTTATTTTTTTTGTTGCAATCGTGAAGGGGATTATTTTTTTGAGTTTGTTTTCTAATATTTCATTGTTGGCATATAGAAAGGCTATGGACTTTTGTATGTTAATTTTGTATCCTGCGACCTTACTGTATTGGTTTATTGTTTCTAGTAATCTTTTTGTGGATTCTTTAGGGTTTTCGATGTATAGGATCATATCATCAGCAAAAAGTGATACCTTTACTTCTTCTTTTCCGATATGGATGCCTTTTATTTCTTTGTCTTGTCTGATTGCTCTGGCCAGACCTTCTAGCACCACGTTAAATAAGAGTGGAGAGAGTGGACAACCCTGTCTTGTTCCTGATTTAAGGTAGAAAGTCCTCAGTTTTATGCCGTTTAAAATGATGTTGGCTGATGGTTTATCATATATGGCCTTTATCATGTTGAGATATTTTCCTTCTATACCCATTTTGTTGAGAGTCTTAAACATAAAATTGTGTTGTATTTTATCAAAAGCCTTTTCTGCATCTATTGATAAGATCATGTGGTTTTTGTTCTTTGTTTTGTTGATATGGTGTATTACGTTAACCGTTTTTGCGTATGTTGAACCATCCTTGAGATTCTGGGATGAATCCCACTTGATCATGATGTATTATTTTTTTAATATGTTCTTGTATTCAGTTTGCCAGTATTTTGTTTAGAATTTTAGCATCTGTATTCATTAGAGATATTGGTCTGTAGTTTTCTTTCTTTGTGCCATCCTTGCCAGGTTTTGGTATGAGGGTTATGTTGGCCTCATAAAATGTGTTCGGAAGTATTGCTTCTTCTTCAATTTTTTGGAAGACTTTGAGTAGAATAGGAACCAAGTCTTATTTGAATGTTTGATAGAATTCACTAGTATAACCGTCTGGGCCTGGACTTTTATTTTTGGGAAGGTTTTTAATAGTTTTTTCTATTTCCTCCCTGCTGATTGGTCTGTTTAGGCTTTCTGCTTCTTCATGACTCAGTCTAAGAAGGTTGTATTGTTCTAGGAATTTATCGATTTCTTCTAGATTGTTGTATTTGGTGGCATATAATTTTTCATAGTATTCTACAATAATTCTTTGTATATCTATGATGTCTGTGGTGATCTCTCCTCTTTCATTTTGGATTTTATTTATTTGAGTCCTGTGCCTTTTTTCCTTGGTGAGTCTTGCCAAGGGTTTGTCAATTTTGTTGACCTTTTCAAAGAACCAGCTCCTTGTTTTATTGATTTTTTCTATAGTTTTTCTGTTCTCTATTTCATTTATTTCTGCTCTGATTTTTATTATCTCATTTCTTCAGCTGGTTTTGGGTTGTCTTTGTTCTTCTTTTTCTAGTTCCTTAAGGTGTGAAGTTAAGTGGTTTACTTCGGCTCTCTCTTGTTTGTTCATATAGGCCTGAAGTGATATGAACTTTCCTCTTATTACTGCTTTTGCTGCATCCCAGAGATTCTGATATGTCGTATTTTCATTTTCATTTGTCTGTATATATCTTTTGATCTCTGCGCTTATTTCTTCTTTGACCCATTCATTTTTTAGAAGTATGTTGTTTAGTTTCCACATTTTTGTGGGTTTTCCCCCCTCTTTTTTGCAGTTGAATTCTAGTTTCAAGGCTTTATGATCAGAAAATATGCTTGGTACAATTTCAGTTTTTCTAAATTTGCTGATATTGTCTTTGTGGCCCAACATATGGTCAATTCTTGAGAATGTTCCATGTACACTAGAGAAAAATGTATACTCTGTCGCTTTGGGATGAAGTGTCCTGTAGATGTCTATCATATCCAGGTGTTCTAGTATTTCGTTTAAGGCCACTATATCTTTATTGATTCTCTGTTTGGATGACCGATCTAGAGCCGTCAGCGGAGTATTGAGGTCTCCAAGTATGATTGTATTTTTGTTAGTTTTTGTTTTAAGGTCAATAAGTAGCTGTCTTATATATTTTGGTGCTCCTTGGTTTGGTGCAGATATATTAAGGATTGTTATGTCTTCTTGATTCAGTGTCCCCTGAATCATTATGAAATGACCATTTTTGTCTCTGAGTACTTTTTCTGTCTTGTAGTCAGCATTATCAGATATGAGTATTGCTACACCTGCTTTTTTTTGGGTGTTGTTTGCTTGGAGTATTGTTTTCCAGCCTTTCACTTTGAATTTGTTTTTATCCTTGTTGCTTAGATGTGTTTCTTGTAGGCAGCATATAGTTGGATTTTCTTTTTTAATCCATTCTGCTACTCTGTGTCTTTTTATTGGTAAGTTTAATCCATTTACATTTAGTGTAATTATTGACACTTGTGGGTTCCCTACTGCCATTTTATAAATTGCTTTCTGTTAGTTTTGTATCTAGTTTGATTCTTCTCTTTTGTTTTTCTATCATTTGTTTTTGTTTGTTTGTGTTCCATACTTCTTTCCTCTGTTGCTACCTTTTTTAAGTCAAGTGTTTTTGTGGTGGTTTTTTCTAGGGTGGTTACCATTAAGTAATGAAAAGGGTACCTACCATATTCATTGTAGTACCCTATCTTATAAGTATTTCTGCACTTCATCGTCCTTTGCTACTGTTAATCTCCATTCTCTCCCCCCTTTTTTTCCTTTGTTGTCACATTTTATGTTTGGTTTTATTGTGTTCTTGGTGGAGCTGTTACTTGTGGTGTTGTTTTCTTTTGTTCTTTGAATCTGGTTGGAAAACCCCCTTTAGTATTTCCTGGAGTGGGGGCTTTCTGTTGATAAATTCTCTCATCTTTTCTGTATTTGTGAATGTTTTTATATCTCCTTCGTACTTGAAGGATAGCTTTGATGGGTATAGTATTCTTGGCTGAAAGTTCCTCTCTTTCAGGGCTTTAAATATTGGGGTCCACTCTCTTCTAGCTTGTAGAATTTCTGCTGAGAAATCTGATGATAATCTAATAGGCCTTCCTTTATATGTTGTACTCTTCTTTTCCCTGGCTGCCTTGAGAATTTTTTCTTTGTCATTGGTTTGTGTCATCTTTATTATGATGTGCCTTGGAGTGGGTTTGTTGGGGTTAAGAAAACTTGGTGTTCTGTTTGCTTCTTGAATTTGAGGCTTTAGTTCTTTCCACAGGCTTGGGAAGTTCTCGTCTATTATTTGTTTGAGTATATTCTCCATTCCATTTTCTTTCTCTTCTCCCTCTGATATACCTATTATTCTTATGTTATTCTTTCTGATGGAGTCAGACAATTCCTGTAGGGCTTTCTCGTTTTTTATTATTTTTGAGTCTCTTTCTTCTTCTCTCTGTTGTGCCTCAAGTTGTTTGTCTTCTATTTCACTAATCCTATCTTCAATCTGGGCTGTTCTGCTAGCTAAGCTTGTTACCTCATTTTTCAGCTCGTGAATTGAGTTTTTCATTTCTGTTTGATTTGTTTTTATAGTTTCAATTTCCTTGGTAATATATTCTTTGTGTTCATTGAGTTGTTTTCTGATCTCCCTATATTGCCTTTCTGTGTTTTCTTGTATATCTCTGAGTATTTTTAAGATTTCTATTTTAAATTCTCTGTCATTTAGCTCCAAGGCTTCCAATATGTTAAGTCTTTTCTCCATAGATTTTTCCACATCTATTTGTGTTACCTCTCTTTCTTTTGTATCCATAATATTCAATTTCCTCTTTCTTATTGGCATCTAAGGGTGGTCTTGTTGATAGCACTAATTAGAATTAATAAAGAGTAAAAAGTAAAAAAAAAAAAAAGGTAAAACACCCCACAAAAAAAAACAGTAATAATTTATTATTTCCCCCTTTTTTTCTTTCTTCTCTTTCCCTCCTCTCCCCTCCTCAGGGAAATATCGTGCCTATAATGGAGGGCCTGATTTGCGGTGAAGAGGTCAAGGGGTAAAAAAAGGGGAGTAGGGACCTACTAAATGCAAAAAAAAAAAAAAAAAAAAAAGGAAGAAAATCTTAGACAAGCATAAGATGATTTGCTTGTGAGTGATGGTCAACTAAGAGATATAATGAGAGGGATAAGAGGGAACCAGAAAAAAGGACAAAAAAAGGAATAATAAAGAAGAAAAAAATAAAAATAATAAGTAAAAATCTGTTGTATTAAGTGGAGCGAAGACTAAATACAATGGAGACCTTGGGTTGGGAGGGCCCAAAATGCCACAAAAATAAACAAACAAGAAAAAAACAAAAACAAAAGCGAAAAAGAAAAATAAAGCCAAAAAAAGCCTTGAGTCCCAAATTAACTAATTTGTTCGTGATTGAGGATTAAATGGGAGGAAAGTAAAACGAGCAAAGAAAAAATGAATAGAAAGGAAAAAATAAGAAAAAGAGAAAAACGAAGGAAGAAATAAAAAAGGAAGAGAAAAAAACAAAATACAGCAAAACAAAAAAAAAACAAAAGAGGAGAGAGTGAGAGTTAAGTGTTTTGGAGTATAACCTTAAAGGAGGGTGAGGATGAAGAAGAGAAATAAAATGTAACACTTATGGGTAGTGTAGTTCAAGAAAAGGGAAGCATAAGATGGGCAGAGAATAGAAGGTCTGAGGTGGAGGAAATAAAGGCAATAAGATAGAAGAAACAAACAACAACAACAACAAAAAAGTAGTGGAACAAGTTGTAAAGTCTGTGGATTTTTCTTGATTTTGAGATGTTAACTTCTTCCTTTTTCTTTTCTCTCCCTCTTCCTGGTTGGTGACTCTGTACCCCAGGCTCTGCCCCTGTGTCACACTTAGGTAGGGATTTGCAGTTGATGGGATTCTATGACAATGTCATATAATTGGCTTTAGTCTTGCTGGTAGTCAAGGTTTGTTGGCGTTTGCAGGGTCCAACGATGAGAGAGTTTGCTTTCCTGGATTCTCTCTCCTAGTCCCCCCTTCCTGAATTAGCAGCCTGGTGATCCAGCTATAAGGCTGCCACTGCTTCTGCCTGGGGAGTAAGAGGCTCAAAGAGCTGGGAAATCCCCACTCTATCCCCACTCAGTGCAAGGCTTTGGGAAAGGCTCTGGCAGTCAGGGCCTCCAGTGTAATCAGGCGGTGGTGGGAGTCAATTGTTGTCAAGGTGACTGTTCAGCGCCTAGCATTCAGTTGGACCTCTCAACCCAGGCTTTCCACACTTTGTAGCCTGTTTTGTCTGGGAAGAAGAGGCACTAGTCTCTGCTTGCGACTAGTGTAGTATAGATCTTATTATCTGCCAAGTCCTTCTTGTTAGCGTTTATCCCTGAATATGGAGGCTCTATCAATCAGAAGTTGCCCCCGCCCCTTTAGCGAGAGGCACTAAAAAATATCACGCCTCTTGTCTTGGGTCGCTGAACTGAGAGAGATCTTATCAATTAGAACCGAGGGTGCGCAGATTTCACGGGTTAAGTTAATTTCAGTAATTGGGTCGCAGCTGTGCTCCTGAAGGTATTTCAGGCTGCCTGCGCGCGCCCCTCCCGCAACACTTGATTGTTAGCTTGAATGGCTGGGTGAGGTGCCCCGCCCACGGAGAGAATCTCCCAAGTAGGGAATACCGCCCTGGGGCCTCTCCCGCTCCCCCCGCTGCTGGCGGCTGGGGCGCACCGGGCGCAGGATGATGGGGCACCCTGGGTGTGCGGGCCAGCAGGGCGCTCTGGGCGCGTGGAATGCCCAGGGTACATGCACAAATGGGGTGCTCCGGGCACCGGTGGCTGGCGACTCTCACTCGCAGTGCGCGGGCCGCTGGGAACGTTAGCGGTGCTCGGTCTGCAACTGGACTGGGCGCGCCAGCGGCTGCTCGCCGCTCCGGAGTGTGGGCGGTGCTCGCTCTGCAACCAATCCGGGCGCGCGCCTGCGGCTGCTCGCGGCTGCTGCTCGCGGCTCCCGAGTGTGGGCTGACTCACCACCACCACAGGTGCAGTCCCTCGCGGCTTGAATGAACGTCCCTGCGGTAGCTTCCTCCACACCCTCGTCTCTCAGATTCAAGTGATAACAGTCCTTTCGCTTTCAGTTTGTGTGGAACTCCGGAATGCTCCGAGGATAAATTTTCCTGTTTCTAGTTGATAAATTTGTTGTGATTTTGGGGAGATTTGTCGGACGCGCTGCTCATGGCGCCATTTCCGTGACGTCACTCGAATGCTTTTTACATATGCAGTCTCCATGCATGTTTCAAGAAGATGACAAAAATAGCTACAAGTTGACCCTGTTACTAATGCCTTCTTGAGCAGTGACAGTAATGAAATCCTACATTCACCAGTTTCATCAACAGAGTTATAAGAACATGTTCCAATGAGCTAAGAACATCGATTTTTCCATTAGCTCTCTAAAATAATATTACATTAACTGGGATCATTAGAAGGGAGAAAATCTAGGACTATTTCTATTTGGGTATATGAGTTACTAAGGGAGACCACATCACCATCAGAACGCGAAATGTTTAGAATCTTAAAAAACTTAAAAATAAAGCGAGGAGATATGGAGGCGACAGCAGGACTCGTGTTCAGACTGAGTCAGTGCAGATCACGGGGCATCTGGACTCAGACTTCCCTCTGTTCTCACTGGGGCGGTTCATACTGAAGGCAAGGAGGGCTGCGGGGACTGGAGTGTCATCGACTTGGGGTGACAAATGCTGTTTTCCCTGCTCTCATTTAAACAAAAAGTTTGTTGAATCCCACTATTCGAACCTAACAATTGTTTTTCTTTCTCCAAGTTTAATCCACGGCTTTATTCCCCAATGTACATGTTTTTAATGTCGTTGCCATATTGCATGTGTAATTTTATGACTTGCTTTTAGGAAAGGAAAACTTCAGTAACATTATTTCAGGGACATTTTCCATGTTGTTACAAAGGCCTCATGTTTTTCTTGTTTAATGATTGAAAAATACTCCATTGGCTGGACGGTTTATAATTTATATACCAATTCCCTTGATGTTGGACATTTAGGAAGGCTATTGTTTTTGGCAGACTTCTGCTCCTGCAGAACTCCCAGCTGTGTGGGCTGAGATAGAAAAGAAAAGATCAATCCTGGGCAAGCCAAGATTGGATGCCGGGGAGCATGTGGACAGGATGCCAAAATGTCGTACGCGGAGCAGACGTGGAGTTGGGAGCAGATATGGATTAGGTTTCAGACTAACACAGAAGGAGCTTATTGCCCTACTCCCTCTATTTTCTTCACTTACTCCCTTTTATCTCCACTCCCCAATCCGATTCCTCTCACTCTTCCATAAATAACCATCACAGAGTGTTTTCCAGAAGCAGCTACCCAGAGGTTACCTGTAATTCTGGTGAGAGTCACGGGGGCAGGCTTTCTGCTGGGCTCCTGCTGGTGTGCAGGGCGAGCAGCAGAAAGGGCATGGGGGGGTGGGGGTGGGCAGCCCTGGCCAGAGGTGCTGCGTGGATAAGACAGCGGGGTGCTGAAATTTACCTATGCCAAGATAAAAGGCATAGTCTGTAATCCCAGCTTTTTCATTAGCGGAGGTGGGCTAAGCTGCAGTCATAGAAGACCTCGAACATTTAGTGACCAAAAGACATGTAGATTATTTGTCTCCCAACAGTGCAAGGCTGGCATCCAGGTCAGTGGGTAGCACTCCTCCGTGTAGTGTATGTACTACTCTGCACTTTCTCTCTCTCTCCCTCTGTCTCTCTCTCACTCTGGTTTTGAGAGTACACTTATTAAAGCTGGGGACAGTGAAACAAGGAAGAGCTTAGGATAGTAGCAGCAGCAGGAGAGCCTGCGTGGGCTGCTCTGGCTCTCCGGGAAGTCGAAGGGGCCTGGAGACAGGGTCCGGGGTTTAGCCCTGGGATGAGCTGCCACTGCCCATTGCTCCCTGGTTGCAAATCTCGTGGGGATCCTTAGCGTTTAGGAGCTACACACCCGTGGGAAAAGAAGAGGGGAAGAGGAAGGGAATGGGGGAGGCATAGGCTTGCTCCTAGGAGGGATAGCATGTCTCTACTCTGCTCTAGTCAACATGTGGCTTCTATGATCTCTCTGAATAGCTCCATTTCTGTCCAAAAAAAGAGCAAAAGAGAATGAAGGATCATGAGTGGGAGGGCCTGTAGGCCTGGTCCTGACACATCACATCCACTCACAGCCCATTGTGAGTGCAGAGCAACATGGGGAATGCGACCCTACGGCAAGGGTGCCCGGGAAATGTCACCCCAAAGAGAGAGAACAGATTGGAGGGCAGTCCACGGTGTCTGCACAATCAATAGAACATGAGACATTTGGCCTCCTCACTGCCTTTCTCTTTCATCCTGTTTCTCAGTCAGTTCAGAATTTTTACGAAGCAGGGTAACTACATGAGAACTCCTGAAAACACTCCAACAAAAAAGTAATTTTGCAATGAATCAGTATTACTGATATGAATAGGGGCTCTCAGAGACATTTGTTGGAATGGAGGAAGAGGGTGGGGAAAGTTTGAGAAAGAAATCGAAAGTATTTTTGTGCACTGGGGTCTGTATAAAAGTCATGAGGACACTTCTACCATGCAATCATATTTACTTTTCTTTTTTTGAGAAAGAGGAGAGAGAGAAAGAGAGAGAGGAAGGGAGAGAGAGAGAGAGAGAGAGAGAGAGACAGAAAGAGAGAAGCATCCACTTGTTGCTCCACTTTAGTTGTGTATCCGTTGACTGCTTCTCATATGTGCCTTGACATGGGATTGAACTGGTGACCTTGGGCTCCAGCTGCTGCTCTTGGGATTGAGCCAGTGCTTTTGAGGTTGAGCCAGAGACCCCGAACTCAAGCTAGTGAGCTCTGCTTTCAAACCTGTGACCTCGGTGCTCTGGGCCGGCTCTATGTCCACTGTGCTACTGCCAGCCAGGCTCACTATTCTTACAGACACAAGTCTAATGTTCCTGACAACTCGCAGGTAGACATTTCAGTTATACAGGCCAGCATACATTCTTCAGCTAGAAATCTTAAACTACAAATTTTCTACACCTTAATATACTTCATATTCATTCACTCAATCAACATTTACTGGGTTCATGAAACAGCTTCGATTTTAGTGCAACTAGATATAAAACAGTCAAAGTAGATATAAAACAGTCAAAGGATATCAAGGTTTCAAAATAAAATGAATTAGAAAGTATTAAAATTAAACTATAGACCAATCAATACATTTAGAATAGGAGAGGCAATTAAAAAAACTCATAAGATACAATTTGATTAAGAGCCCTAATACAGTGAGTTCCAAAAATCGGCTGGGCAACCAAACGGCTAAACAACAAATACTTTCTTCTTAAAAAGCATTTCGCTGGCGGTGAGCCACGGGAGAGTTAGGTGGATCATCCTCTCTGAGTCCATGAGGGGTTTGCCAAAAGCAGCTTTTCCAAGGCCAAGAAGAGAAGAAACACCTTTATGTATTGCTCCAACCTGTTCTAGCAGGTTCCTTGCTGTGGCCCTATTCTGAATTCTAAGCCCCTCACGCCTATGAAGCAACAAGGAGACTCCCTAAACTCAAACTTGGCAGCTCCATCAGGACTGACTTCTTACCCTACAGGCTTTTAGGAGTTCAGGTGGGGTTTTTTGGGGCAGTGGTGGGGGGGCATATGCATAATAGTCATTACAACGGCCACCTTCCACGAGTACCTCCTGTGTGCCAGGTGCCGGCAAACTTTATGTGCAGGATTACCTTCAGTTTTCAGAGTCTTCCGAGTGGGAGACACTCTAATTTTCCCCACGTTGCATATTAGTAAAACCAAGGCTCAGGTTATCGAGCTTCCCTGAGGTTCTGTGGTGAATCGGGGTAGACCTGGGTTAAGAAGCCCGAGCCATGCCCAAGCTTGAACACAAACCATTATGCTCCTCTGCCTTTTCTCAGGGCCCCAGAGCACGGGTGGCCACTGCATTCTCAATTACACTAGACACACCCTCCTTCTTCTTTCTCTAAACATATTGTCCTAAATTCAGAGTCTCCTTTCTATGTCCCTAAAATAAAACAAAATGACCTATGCAAGTGTCTTCTGAGGTACCTGCTGCCCAAAGTGTATAAGATGAAGAGGCGTGTGACCTGTCTGGCCCCAAACCTTTTCACATCTAGAAAGTGGGGTACCTACTCTGTAGAAGTCTTTTCCATTTAATTGAAACGCTGTATAAGAAAATCACTTCATAAACTAAGTAGTTAAATGCCAGTGGTTATTGGTATTGCCAGGTGGACAAAGCTGGAAACATGTGAATGTGTTAAGAAATATTTTATGGTGGAAAAAAAAAAACCCTTTGGTGAGGAAATGTTTTTAAAAACCTGGGTCCTCCCAAGTTTTTCTCATGATCCTTTATCTGTTTATTTACTCTTCGTTTACTTTTCCACGAGAGTTCCCTGTCCGCTGTCTCCCGTCTGAGTCTCTGGGATCGTGTATAATCCATCTGGAGAGTGAGTTGCAGTAGACAATCAGCAATAAGGCTTTATGGTTTGGGGTACAGAGGCTCTCTTAGAGGGGTCGAACATAAATTCTCTGCAAATGAAAAACTGCTAATTGGATAGCAGGCAATTAAACCTGTCTGATTTTTCAAGGCTTAACTTTTCTGGCTGCCTGTACTGTACTCTTCCTCTGAAATAGATCGCTGTATTAAAACAAACACACACCTCTTCTTATCTGAAATGTTTGAGCCTGGTAATTTTAAATGAAATGCTTGTCTTTTACAAAAGTTCAAGAACTCTTTAGGTCCCCATAAGAATTTGTGGATCATATTCTGTAAGGGTGGAACAGAAGCCATTTATTAAATGTCATTATTAACAACACAATTTTGACAAATATTTAGATCTACTGGGCGAAAAGGCGTGCTGGTTTTTCTCAAAAATAAAATAACTGATCATTGTTAGAAACAACTGCAAGGTTGAGAATTCACAGCTCCCTGTATTGCCAAATCCTTCCAGGTCCCTGTGCCTGAACACGAATGAGAAGTGGCAGTTTTCTCTTAAGTAGAACAAACCGCATTCTTCAGTCTGGCCCCAAAGTCATACTCAACGACGAGAGGAAAAGCTGAATCAGTGAATGGTCGTGCCTTTCTGGGATCTTAGGTTCCTGTCTTCCCCTGGGAATTGGCTTCCAAAGGAGGTGCCTGCTTTGTTTCCCACTTTCTTTAGTTGGATATTTGAGTGTGTGAGATGTTAAATGTAGTATCTGTCATAGTGTGTGACTTCTCAGCTTCCAGCCAAATTCGGCGGAGTTCCCACAGAGACTTTGACTAAGCAGAGTGTGAATTGAATCATCTAGCCATCCCTGGAGATTGCTGTGCTCCTCTTGTTATGAGCCTGGTGGTCCCTGCCAAGCCCAGCATCGCCGTGATCAGTGCCATTCTCAGTGTTCTAAACCCCCAGCCAGCAGAGCACTGCGATCGGCATTTCACTGACTGCCTGCGGTACGGCAACAGCCCTTAACTAGGTTCCCTGGTTCCATTCCTGTCCCTCGACAATCTGTTTTCCACTCAGCAGCCAGAGTGATCCTTCAAAAACAGAAATCCAATAATGCAAAATGGTGCAGCTGCTATGGAAAATCATATGGCGGTTCCTCAAAAATTAAACATAGAACTATCATATGAAAATGACATATGATCATATTACTCTCAACAGGCCTTTCTGAGCCACTCTATCAAAAACAGCATTCATTTTTTTCCTAGGGTTTTTTTTCCCTTCATAGCACTTATTACTCCCCTATGTTATTTTTGTATGTATATTTGTTTATTTTTTCATTACTTTCCCAACTAGAGTGCTGGCTCAATGAGAGTAAGGGTGTTGTCTGTCTTATTTGTCACCGTGTCTCCCGTGCCTGGTCCCAGTGAACATTTGTTGTATGATTAATAAATGAATAAATAGATGAATGAGTGAGCCAGTAAGGAGGATACAGTTATAGTATTGGAAGGTCTGAAGCAGAGAGCAGATGACTAAATGTCCCTTGTACAATGAGTACAGTAGTTCAGTGCCCTCAGACTGTCCCCCCCCCCCAGCTTGAGGCCACGCTGGGTGTTTGGGGGAGACTGTGGAGAGTAGAACTATTGTCATCTCTTGTTGCCCGTGTTGCCTATTCTCTAGTTTACCTTTCCCCTGTCTATCCCTTGTCTGAATCTCTGTCTCTCAACTGGGGTTTCAAAGAATTAAAATCTGAGCTTGCCACCTCCTGTATTAGACAAAGGCAAACCCCATTCTTCTAGGTCATGCGATATCCTTCACCTGTACTGCAGGATGGCCACTTCATTGAAATTTTTTGGAATGGAGATATAAAAGGCATCTATCATTAGTTTTTCGTTGCACATTGCGACACCTTAGTTGTTTATTGATTGCTTTCTCATATGTGCCTTGACTGCGGGCCTTCAGCAGACTGAGTAACCCCTTGCTCGAGCCAGTGACCTTGGGTCCAAGTTGGTGAGCTTTTGCTCAAACCAGATGAACCTGCGCTCAAGCTGGCGACCTTGGGGCCTCGAACCTGGGTCCTCGGCATCCCAGTCTGACGCTCTATCCATTGTGCCACCGCCTGGTCAGGCTACTTCATTGAATTTTGTTTGAAGAAAGGAGGAAAATATCTATTCTTTCCACTTTAGGCTTTGGTGATAGAGAAAATATTTCTTTCCCTGTCTTAAATTTGTTCAGGCCAAACATGTTCTTAATTCAGGTCTTAACCTTGGCTTTGACCCTTCACCTCTCCCTCCCAAGCCCAAGTGACTCTTCATGTGCAGCTGGACTATTTTTTAATACCTCTTTACTGCACCAGAGCTCTTCCTCTAGCAATAGTCACTATCACCTAGAGTAATCTGCCTGCGTCCGTACCAGAACAGCGGTGATGACCTGTCAGCTATCCCAGGGGTCACTTTAACGTTGTTTTGGTTGTGACACGGATCAAGCGAGGAGTCCTCCCTGGGATCCAGGCTGATATCCAGCCCAGATATATTTGCACATGGAAAGCCGATCAGACGCATGTGGCTGAATTTTTTTTCTTCTCTCAAACGGTTTTGTTCCACCCGTTGAAGCCAAAGTTAAGGCTAGGATGCATTTCTCAGGCTCTTACTAAAATGTAATAAAGCGAATTATCAGATGTATACACTGGAAAACCATAACATTCTGTTTCTAAACTTGAAGGTCATCAGGCCCTATTTTGGGTCAAACTGTTATGGCTTCCTAGAAGGAAAGATGTGTAAGGTCACCTCAGAGGAGCGGTAGGTCTCCTGTGAGAAGGGGACGAGGGAGGAGGGAGCGCTGGGCGGAGGAGCACAAGGTGGGCTTGAGGACTCGCAGGCAGCGTGGCGGCATGGGATTTGCTGGGATTCCTGGGCAGAGTTGAGACAAGAGAGGAGACTGAGTCCCTGACATCCCTGATGTGGATTTAGGGTGGTACTCTGAAGGCAGTGGGGAGCAGCACAAGTCTTCAGTACTAAAGAGAACACAGTTGTTTTTATATTTGAAACATCTCTCTCCTGCTGCAGCATGAACTACGGATCAGAGGGGAAATATGAAGGAAGGTAGGAGATTATGTAGTACAGAGGCCGAAGGTGAATGAAGGTAGTTGGAAGAGCAGTATGGACATTGCAGTGGAGTACCGCGCGAAGGGAGCTGGGCAGAGGAGGGGGTGAGCTGTGCCGCACCAGCGGCCGCTGGTCTAGTATCAGGGAAGTCCAAGGAGAGAGGTCAGGCGGGTTCAATGCTGCCAACTTAAGATAAGACCAGAAACGTGCCCCCTGGAGTCAGCAACCAGGTGGTTAGTGATTTTCATAGTAGTCCCAATACCGGGGAGTGTTGATGGTGGGGGCAGTTGGCTGAAAAGGGAATGTCAGTTTAGAAAGTGTAGAAAGTAAGTGTAGCAGAAAAATTTTGCCTGTGAAGCAGAAGAGAAAAAAAAATAGACTAACTGGAGGGGGAGGGAGAACAGATCATCAGGACTGATGAGAAAATTTTGCAAGTTCAAATATAGATGGGAGATGCCTTGGCCAGGGGTGAGGGGAAGTAAGTATGTAGACACCCGATGAGGCCAGAGGTCAGTCTTTGTCATACACGAGGGAGAGCAAACATCATCTGGAACATTTAAAACTTGCCTGCTGCTTTGATGCTACATCTAGAGATTCTGATTCCGTGGCACAGGACTGGGGCTTCTGTACCTTGTCATGCCTTCTGTAGCTAGGTGGCCATATCACAGATGATACTTTGAGAAACAAAAGGAGGAAGAGGGTACAGGGAACTGAAGTAGGAGTCTCTGGGGACAGACACCGGAGAGTTTTGTCCACTCTACAGGAGCGTATGTGGGCACATGTGTTGTTTGGAGACAGAAAGTTTAGGGGTTCTTGTGTGGTATGTTCTATTTTCTCTATGACTAGGCAGTGAATTTCCCCTTGAGAATGAGGGGTCAAGAAGTTGGAGGAGAGTGGAAAGATGGGAGATCGCCGTGATAGAGGATGAGAGACTCCCCAGATGAAGTAAACAAAGGATTTCTGAGAAGTCTGAGGTGTGTGAATCAGGAACTGAGAGGAACAGTTACTGCCTTATTTTTCATGTCTCTTCAACCGAGCCTAATATCCCAGTGTGAGCTCGAGAACATGGTCAGGTGGATTGCTCTAGAGTTTGTGCGTTGTTGTTTTTTCAGGTATGAAAGGTAGAAAGATAATGAAGGGAGGAGTTGCATTTGGTGCCAAGAAAATTGTGGAGATGATGAAATCCAAAATGAACAAGGAAAAGAAAAGCAGGAAGACTCCGAGGAGGCAAAGAAAGTGAGTCAGGGAGCAGAAGTCAGCAAATTCCAGATCGAAAGAACAGAGTTTTGTGGTCACTGGGGGGAATGTTGAATGATTTCAGAGTTTCAACTGGTCTGGGTGAAGCTAAACTGTGTAGGATGTGGTCATGGGAGTGGAATAATAGAGTTGAGACAAAGGTCACTGGAGATGAAACGTGTTAAGAAGCCCGGGTCTTGGTCGGTCGTCTCCAATAGCTTTACCTCTGCAGCATGCGAGACGAGTCCCTTCCTAGGAATGTAAGGGCATTTTTTACTTGAAATCAATCCATTACTTGTGTAGAGAAAGCACCTATTCAGTGTGACTTCTAATTACAGGATGACTTTGTCATCTCCAGGGACCTAGAGGCCCAGAAATCAGATCACTTAGGTTACTTTACTCTGCTGAAGGTGCGAATAGCTTGAAGGTGCTAATGACAGCAACATTCTTTTTCTGACCGGTGAGTAACTTAAAATATTTGTAACAGTGGCTTTGCAAGTATGGTCTTCAGACCTCCTGCATAAAACCCCTTGGGGCGATAGTTAAAAATGCACACTCCTGGAGTCAACCTGAGACCTGTTCATCAAGTTGGGAGAGTGTGGGGCTGAGTTGGGGGAGCAAGGATCTATATTTTAACTAGATCTGCAAAAGATTCTTAGGCACAAAGTTTGTGTGTGCTGCCTATGTGTGAGGAGTGTGTAAGTGTGTGCGCCCGAGGCACGGACTTCACGTACAGACCCCGTTCTCTGAAACGCGCCCTTTCTGTGCTGCATCGAAGCAGGTTTGCACTCTAGCAGGTGCAGCTAGCTCCCTTTCTCACGGAAATGCTAGTGCGGGTGACAAGGAACGCAAGCCAGGGACTCTCTGCTCATGACTCTGAGGGATACGAATATTCTCCAGGGAATCTTAAGCAAATATTTTTATGATTTTTACTTTTGATTGGATGACAAAGATTTATTCCATAATACCTGCCCACACCGAGGGCATACCTTTTGAACTTTGAAAAATAAATAATGACCCTCACTGATATTCTTTTTAAAATAAAGGAGTATATGAGTCAAGGGTAAACTGCAGGCAAGAATTTTAAGTTTCCAAATGTCAAAAATGGGACAACACTGCAGTTTGTTTTAAGAAGAAACCAAATGTTCTAATTAGCATTTTTATTTTTGACATTTCTTGGCTGCCTTTCTATGTCCCTGGGGCTATTATTATAGTTTAACTTTAAAAAATAAAAATCCAATATTCACTCTTACCTTCATTTTTTGTAGTTTAGTTAATTCTACCTACTTCATCTGCCCCATTGACTTACATGGCTGACGCCACTTAGGGAAAGCACTCAAGGGTGCTTCTCATTCTTGCGTCTGTTTAGTTTAATGCTACAGTCATCTGAGAGAAAACTACCAGCTATTCCGCTTCACTAACAAACTCACTAAATGTTTATCTTTGAAGTTAATGTGTTCTCTTATTTCAGTTTTTCTTCCTCTCTTTCTCTTCAGTTCCAAAAAGCATAGCCTTTATTTCTATGCTTAATTTCCAATTCAGCCTTGGGGTGTAGGCATTGACATCTATCAGGTCGAGTTGAAAGTTCTCCAGCTCCCCCTGCACCTGCTGCCTTTAAAAGGATTTACAGAAAACCCCGAAAGTCTGGAGCAGTATGGCAAGCTTGCATTCTGCAGCTGGTTTGGACTTCGGAGCACAAGCAGTGGTGCGATATTAAAAGAAAAAGAAAGTGGAGGAAATAAAACAGTCATTTATTCTGCGGTACTTTAT
Source organism: Saccopteryx leptura (assembly GCF_036850995.1). Lineage (NCBI taxonomy): Eukaryota > Metazoa > Chordata > Mammalia > Chiroptera > Emballonuridae > Saccopteryx > Saccopteryx leptura. The sequence goes on along the minus strand of NC_089506.1, from coordinate 25,586,274 downwards.
GCTAGAATATTTGCTGCATGTGCTATATTCTATTTCATTTCACTTACCTCTCACCAAAATTTGGCAGCGGAGATTATGATGACTATTTCTGCAGATTAAGAAATAGGGGAGGCTGCAAGAGGTCAAGTGATACATCCAAGTTCTCCTTTCTCTTAAGTAACTCCCAGACCACTTACATTTTCAATATCTGTATCTTCCCAGCTCCTTTCCCTTACTACATAAACATGTTAAAAATCCCAGAACTTAAAAAGAAAATCTTCCTTCATGTTTAATTCTATATCTCTGTGTTCTTCACAGCTGTCTTAAAGGACAGTGTGATGCACCATTCTTTGTCTTTGCTTCTTCCCTTCTTCTAGTTCACTTCTAACCTATAGCACTCTGGCCCCAACTGCAGCCCTCTAACAGCCAAGCACCTGATTAGCACAAAACCGAGACCACTCTGGTTCTCCTTGGGCACACGGCATTTAGTGCTGACCATCAAAGAGCTTAACTCACTACCAGCATTGTAATCCGGAATAAAAAGTTAATTCAAAAAGTTCAGAAGTGTTCATGGTACAGAGGAGATTGTATGTTTATATATGTATACATATACAAATTTTCTACATATTATGCTGTTTTAACATCTTTAAAAAACACACAGAACTCCTTCTGGCTGGGGAGAGACTACCCCTCCCTGAGCTAGCCAATTTTTAGAACTAGCTGATAAGCCCGGCTGGGATCATCCTTTCTCTATCTGACCCTTGTACCCTAGGAGGAGGCACTATTTCTCTACCTTAATTATCCCAGAGCCTGGCACCAGGCATCTAGAGTCTACTCCTTTAGCCCAAAGCCTGTTGAAATAATTTAAACTAGCCATTTGCAAACTGTTTACCTGCCCTTCTTTGTCCTTCCTGTGGAAGTTCCAATAAAGACCATGGCCAAGTGCTCACCCTTTCCTGTCTTCTACCTCCCACCTTCCTTGGCGTTGTGCCATGTGGCCCTGGGTGGTGTGCTGTGTCTCCTGTCTCTTGGGCCTGTGAGTATAACAAACTTTGTTTTCCTGAGCCTCTCCCCTCTCTTCTCATGGCTGCACCTGACTGTCTTATAAAGGAACACATCAGAAACCCTCACTAGATGTTCGATGTTGTTGATGTGCAGTGGTGATTGTTATTCCTAGACTTCTATTAACACAATGATTAGCGTGTCTATCCTTTTTAATCTGGATACCTTTACCAATTATACCTTTATAATCTTGTTTTCTAGCTTCTGTTTTTAACTCTTGGTCTTAGACTCATGCAAGAGCATCCTTGCTCTGGGCCTCACCTTTACATTAAACAAAATCAGTTATATTGATATATACTATATGTAAATAACATTCATTAATTATCAGAGTACAATTTGATAATGTTTGGTAGATATATAGAGTCATGTAACCACCATCATAATCATGATATAGGACTCTTCCATCACTGCAAAAATGCTCTTGTGTCACTTTGCAAGCAAACTTCTTCCTCTACTCTGAGAGGTGGAGAGTCAGACAGATTCCCATATGAACCCTGACCAGGATCCATCCCGTAAGCCCCCAACTGGGAGGTGCTCTGCCCTTCTGGGGCCACTGCTCCATTGCTTGGCCACTGAGCTATTACAGCACCTGAGGCAAGGCCATGGAACCATCCTCAGCGCCAGGGGCCAACTTGCTCCAATCATTCGAGCCATGACTGTGGTAGGAGAAGAGCAAGAGAGAGAGGAAGAAAGAGAGAGAGAGAGAGAGAGAGAGAGAGAGGAGGAGGGGGAGTGGTGGAATAGCAGATAGTCACTTCTGTGTTCCCTGACAGGGAATTGAACCCAGGACTTCCACATACTAGGTCAATGCTCTACCACTGAGCCAACTGGCAGGGCCCCTTCTTTTCTAAAATTGTGTATAAATGGAAACTATACACATTTGGTCTTTTGTGACTGTCTTTTATCACTTAGCATAGTACTTTTGAGATTCATCCATGTTTTTTCATATCAGTCATTTGTTCTTTTTTTTTTTTTTTCTGTATTTTTCTGAAGCCGGAAACGGGGAGAGACAGTCAGACAGACTCCCGCATGCACCGGACCGGGATCCACCCGGCACGCCCACCAGGGGGCGACGCTCTGCCCACCAGGGGGCGATGCTCTGCCCCTCCGGGCGTCGCTCTGTTGTGACCAGAGCCACTCTAGTGCCTGGGTCAGAGGCTGAGGAGCCATCCCCAGCGCCCGGGCCATCTTTGCTCCAATGGAGCCTTGGCTGTGGGAGGGGAAGAGAGAGACAGAGAGGAAGGAGAGGGGGAGGGGTGAAGAAGCAGATGGGCGCTTCTCCTGTGTGCCCTGGCTGGGAATCAAACCTGGGACTTCTGCACGCCAGGCCGATGCTCTACCACTGAGCCAACCGGCCAGGGCCTGTTCTTTTTTTATAGCTGAGTAATATGTGGTTTTTATCCAAACACCAGGCATTGGGCATCTGTGTTGTTTACAGTTTTGAGCTATTATGAGTAACACTGCTATAAAAAATTTGAATACAAGTCTTTGTGTGGACCTATATTTTTATTTTTCTGGAGTACCTATCTAAAAGGATATTTGAATCTCATGGTGAGTGAAAGTTTTTAAGAAAACGCTAAACTCTTTTCCAAAGTGATTTGCATTTCCAAGAAATCTATAATTGATGTTTCCTACCTCCACAATCTTTTGGAGCACTAAGTGCTCAGCCTTTTTTACTTTACCCATTCTGGGGAGTGTGTAGTGGTAACTTTGTGGTTTGAATTTGCATTTCCCTGATGACTAGTGAAGTTGAGAACCTTTTATATGCACAGCTGTTATTTTTTGATGATGTGTTTGTTCAAATATTTTTCCCATTTAAAAAATTGGGTTTTTTTTTTGTTTTACTTGTTTGCAAGAGTTCTTAAACATTCTAGACACCAGATTACTTTCAAAATTTTCTTCTAAAATTTTTGTAGTATTTTGTCTAAGATTAAGGTCTATGATTCATTTCAGGGTGAGTTAAGGATCATGTGAAAAGTCTGTCCTTTCTGAATTAAATTACTTTGGCACCTTTGTCAACATCAAATGACCAAAACTATACACTTCTGTCTCATTGAACTACATTTTTCTAGTTTGTAAATGGAATTTTAGATGATTGACTTGATGCATATTCTTTCCTAATGTAAACATATAATGCAAAAAATTCTCTATAACTGTTGCATTAGCTATATCATAAATTTTTATAAACTGTTTGAAATATTTTCTAATTTCTCTTGTGATATTTTCTTTTTTCTGTCATCAATTTTATTTGGTTGCCAATAATAGAAGTCCAGCTGTACTGGTCTTAACACATAAGGCTTCATTCTCCCATTCCTATCATGGTAAGTCTTTTCATCAAAGAACATGGCATACTTTTCTCTTTTTCAAGTTTTGTTATTTTATTTATTTCTTTCACATTGATTTTATATTTTTCTTGTTAGTTTTTGTTGTGTCTGTTAGAATAGAATAAGATTTCCCATTATTTATATGTTGTAATTGTTCTTTATATAGTATATTGATTTGTGAGAGAGTATATTGATTACTATATATTCTACTCATTTCTTTAGTGTTCACTAAATTCTTGTAATATTTGCATAGTTTTAAAGTTTTTTCTCTTGATTTTCAGGTATACAATCATGTCACTTGCTAGTAACTGCAGGTTTGCCTCCATTTGTCCCACTTTTTTCTATCTTTTTATTAATTGAACTTACTGGGGTGACATTGGTTAATAAACTTACATAGGTTTCAGATGTATGGATCTATAATACATCAATTGTGTAGTTACCATTGTAATTTTTTCTTGATCCATGTGTTATTTAGAGATGTAGTGTTTCTTTGTTATTTAAGGATTTTCTAGATATCCTTTTGTTAGTGGTTTTTAGTTTAATTCTGTTATGGTCAGAGAAAATGCTTTCTATCATTTTAATCCCTTTAAAGTTTTTGAGACTTGTTTTATGACTTCGCATATGGGTTTTTCCTTTCCCCCTTTGGCAAATGTTCCATATTCACTGGAAAAGAATGTGTATTGTGCTGCTGTGTGGAGTGTTTTATAAATGTCAATTAGGTCAAGATGGTTGAAATGATTATTTAAGAATTTTTTATTCTTGCTGCTTTTCTATCTTTGTCTATCAATTACTGATAGAGGAGTGTTGCAATCTGCTACTGTAATTGTGATATTGTTTATTTCCCTTTTCAGTTGTATTGTTAGGATGTTTTTATTTCCTCTCTTAGTTCTACCAATTTTGTATTAGGCATTTTTGAGGCTCTGTTATTATGTGCATAAACTTCAGTATTGTTATGTCCATTGGGTGAACTAGTGCCTTAATTATTATAAAATGTTTCTCTTTATTCCTGACAATATCTTTTGTTTTAAAATCTTTGTCTAATATTAATATAGCCACTTCAGCTTTTTGTCACTTAGAGTTTTTATTATATATCTTTAAATAGTCAATTATATTTCAAAGAGGTTAAAAATGAGAAAGATATATCACATATTTGCCTACATATCTATTACTTCTGGCATTCTTTATTCCTTTGTGTAGTTTTAAATTATCATCTGGTATCATTTTCCTATAACTGAAGAACTTCCTTTAACATTATTTGTAATTCAAGTCTTCTGCTGGAGGCAACAGGATACATTTGATCTGTTTTTCTTTTATGGTCAAATAGAAAAATCAAAGATTTCAATCCTAGTCTTCAGAGTCCTGCTCTGGCACTCCTGCAGCTATGCCCTTGCCCCCAAGGTGAGGATTCAGTGAGGCCAAGAGAATGTGTTTAGCCAAAACCTCTGTTCTCTATCATGTTCTGGATCCTCAGGACCCACATTTCCCATTTAAACAACACAAGCTGCCTTCCAATCTGTACCTCTTCCCTGGATTATCCTCTTGATGGACCTAGAGTGGCTACCGACTAGGTTAGCATGGGATAGGTCAAATGTGCTCACTAGGCTGTCTATCTTTATGCTTGAGGCGTCCCTTATGGTGTAAAATGAATCCAGTTGTGGGAAAAGAAGGAAGGCAGGCATCAAGGGCCAGCCCCTCCCAAAGGCACCACATTCTGGCATAGAATTTTGAGTCTAAGAATTCTAACTTCAATCTGGAAGTTCAAAATGTTACTCAAGATAGGAGGAAAAAGTATATTTTATTTAATATTGTTTTGGCTTAATTTATAACCTTTAAGTACTATTAGACGCAAAGAATATGGGTCTTTGTTTGCGTACACTTTGCTCTAGGCCTGGCAAATGTTGGGTGTCTCCCAGATCTTTTTTCTTACTACCCTTTAAATAAATGTGCTTCTTGTATTTGCCCTTTATCTTTTCCCCTTGTCACTCTATAGACTGAATGATGATCTCTATTCCAAAATTTCCACTGATGCAGTTATAGGACAGTATAGATATGCATTAAAAGTAGTCCCTAGAAAGTTAATGGGGACAAATTGAGAGACAAGACTGACAGTGGCTCCCTGGGAAGGAAAAGGAAGAGAGAATATGTCATTAAGCAATAGTGTATTAAACTAATTACCTGAGAAGTTCATAAAGAAATCAGACAGGGCTGGGCAGTATGACTGGTGAGTTCATGCTTGAGAACCAGTATGCCTAGGACCAAATTTTTCTCTTGCCACTTACTAGCTGTGAGACCTTCAGTAAGTTTTTAAACCCATTTGTGCCTCAGTTTCGTCATCTATGCAATGGGCATAACAGTAGCTTTCACTTCATAGGATTATTTTAAGGATCAATAATTTAATGTCTAATAAAGAATTGGAATTATGCCTGGCAAATTATAAATTCTCAGTGTGTTTTAGCTAATAGACTAATGAGGTACATTTTCAGGGTTCAGGCTGGGTTTTCCATATATCTCTGTTGTCTATTTTAGAAGTGGATAATCTTTACTCTCCAATGGTAGAATAATCTGTGGTTTGAGTTGCATTTACTCCAAAGCTGTCTAGAAATTTACCAATGCTATATTCTCTTCCTGGGCCTATGAGAAGACTTTGTTTCCTAATTTTCTTTGTCATTAGGTTGGAGCTATGTGATTGAGTTCTGGAAAAAGTAAATGTGATATACAGAATTTATGTATAATAATTTTAGACATGGTCATAAATAATGTCACTTACTATCCTCTCACCTCCCCCATCTGCTGACTGGATTTTTCTAGGATTACCTTGGATTTGTAAAATGGCAAAGCCATAAAATAGAATCACTTAGGTTACTAAATCACAGCTTACTGAGAACCACTCTAGAGATTCACCAAACTAGGAATATTTGCATTGGATTAGAGTTAAAAATATTTTTATTGCATTAAGCCAATAAGATTTGGGATTGTTTGCTATAGCAGTTAGCCTATTCAAATACAGATGTTTAACTTTTAAAATGGGGTTCTTTCATAACAAAAATTTGAAGTATATCTTACTGACTTAGCAATTGGCTATAGTCAGTGAAGAAACTGAAACTGGCAGCTGGAAAAATGCTAATCTTGTTATACAGTGGCAAGACATTGGGTAAACTTTCTCCTGTGAACACTTGGAAAGTAGCACACGTGTCTATTGAAATTGAACTCTAGGAGAAGAAATGAGAAATGTAACTCTAGTGTTGTGTGGTTTTAATTGGTTGTGTTGGCCAAGAAAAGGCTTGAGAAAGAAATGGCAAGTGCACAGGCATAAATGAAAGGAAAGAAAGGGAGTCTGAAAATCTAGTTGTGCCGAGTTGAAAAAATCAGCTGCTTGCAGAATCTAAACAAAGAGAAATGAAAAATTAAAATAACAAAAAAACAACAACAACCCCCCCCCCAAAAAAAAAACAAAAAAAACAACTTGAAGCACTAATAGCCCAGTGAATCATTTTAGGTTAATAAAGTGATTCACAAAAATGATTAGTTTGAGGATAGGGTATTCCTCATTTAAAGGTAGAGCCTCAGTTAGCTATTATTAAACAGAGAGATTAGTATGGTGGCAAGGAAGCAGAGAAATGATACATACTTGAGAATTATGTCTAGGAAAGATTTTTGAATGTGGCTTCTGGCACATAAAGCAGCCAGTGAGCAAATTGATCAAAAGTCTATTAAGTTTTTGAGGAATTTTTATTTTCAAATAAACCACTTGGCTTTCCTTTGATAATTTCTCCTTAGCACCCTGGCATCTACATAAATATTAGTGTGCTCCCACTTACTCTTTAGACCTTTTTTTCCTTTTCTTCTACACTGTATGTTTGGTAAGCTCATCTACTCCCTTGGTTTTTAGTGCCATCTGTATGCTCATGATCTCCAAATTTGTATGTTCAGACGGTATTTCTTCTCTGACCTCCAGACTCATATACAAAAAATACCTGCTGGAACCTTCTCTTTATTTTAACAGCTATCTCAAAATTTACACCTGATATTCCCTTGCCAAGCCTTTCTTTCATGTTCTTTTTCCATATCTATAAATTATGTCAGCCCTTATAGTAGCTCAGTCTGAAGGCCTTAACATAGTCCTGAATTCATCTCTTATACTTCAGTTCATATGGAAGAACAATTCCTTTCTTGGACTTCTGCTACTGGCTATGATAAAAGAGCTTTATAACCAAACAACCCTTCTTCAAAGAATAACTAGAAAACCCAGATAAAATAGAAGAAAATCAATTTGAAGGCATCAGAGAGCTATTAATGTATCGAGGACTTGGGTGGCTGAGATCTCAGAAAGAAAAGAATTTATTGAGGCAAGTTCAAAATTTTATGCCATAATTCCTCTTATTTGTTGGTTCATAAATGCAGGGTGTAGAAAGCTAAGAAGCTCAAGTGGGAGTGGTAGAAAAAAAGCAAAGAAGTTGATTTGAGGTTCCCTCAGTCTCACGGGGCAAGGAGACAGACATTGGAGTTGAGACATTAAGAATATTTTATGACTCAAGACTGTGGAGTAAAGAGAAGCACAGGAAAGTGAGTCTGATATTATGCACTGCTTTTCCCCACTGAAGCATTTGTCTGTTCATAAGAGGTTGAGGACTGAGAAGCCGTGAAGCTAGGCAGATATTTTTTATAGTCTCATGGTGCTAGAGAGACAATACTTAGAGTTTAGGGCCCTTGTAAACATATCAAGCTTTCAGTTAAAACTCTTGAAGGCCTGCATCCTAGGAATAATGGAGAACCCACAGCAGACAAGATATTTCAAAGACTGAAATTCAACCTTGAATAAGTTCAGTTGCTGATCAGATTAAGATGAGTTACTTCTACTTTAACATTTTGCCCAAAGTTAACATAAATCCTCTCTGGAAGAAGATAAACCCTCCACTACCTGTCTATTTTTTCTTTTTTATGACTCAGTGTCATTAAACAAAATGCAGACACTAATGTCCATCAATGAAAAATTACTTAGCAAATCAAGAGATGACTAAAATAAAAATATAATGTAAACAGACCCACAGTTGATCCAGTTATTAGTGTTATTGGATATGGATGTTAAAACAACTTGATTAGTATGTTCAAGAATGTAAATGACAAAATGGAGAATTTCAGCAGAGAATAAGAATCAATAAAAAAATAAACTGATAGTTTAAAACTGAAAACTACTATAACAGAAGCTAAGGACTTAATAGATGAGTTTAATATCTGACTAGATATGGCTGAAGGTTGAGTTAATAAACAGGAAGAAAGGTTAGAAGAAAAATATCCAGACTAAAGTTACAGAAAAGAAAGATTGAGAATTCCAAAAAGTACATAAAGAATACATGGAACGGTAAACAGCCTGACATAAGTAAAATTAGTGTCATATATAAGGAAGAAAAAATGGGACAGAAGCAATATTTGAAGAGATTACAGCTGAGAATTTTCTAAAACAAATAGAAGGAATCAAGCCATAGATTCAAGACATACTCTGAACCACAAACAGGATAAATACTAAGAAATTACACAGAGGTACATCATAATAATGCCATGAAACTGACAAAGAGAAACACTTATAATAACTAGAGAAAAAAAATGACACTTTAAAAGAATCATTAATTAGCCTTTCAGCTGATACCTCAAAAATGATATGTCAGATTAAAAAAAAATGTCATCTTTAAAATGCTGAAAGAAATTTAGAGTCTGTCACCCAACAAGCACACAAGTAAGGTTAAAGCAGTGGGGAAGGCCAAGTTGTAATTTGTCTACTCTGTCCTAAGATAAAGTGTGGAGATAGTGTGAAATGAGATTTCGGTAGACAGCATAGTATCCTGGCAAGTAAGACCAGTTGCAGACTCCTTACAAGCAGGAACTAATTACAAGCAGAGACAGTTATAAACCCTTGTTTTCTCATCCCACTCTCCACCCTCGTCCTTCAGGAAGTGATTAAGGAGGCTACTTTACCAGACAACATAGTAGGAGGGGAAGAAATGTGAAACTTTCTGAGCAGAATAAAGATGCAAATGTGAGTGAGGCAGGTGTGAGAAACTGCCAGTCGAGCTAGCAGCTAGCCATGAGAATCCAGCCATCCTGGATCTTAGGCTCTAAATCAGGGGATCTAGAATGACTACTTAAGCTATTTCCTTTGATGAAAGTTGGAGAGGCCAAAGAGTTAAAGAGGAGCCAGATCTGGGTGAGTTATTGTACATCTGGACAACGACAGAGGACTTTACCTTGCTCTGTGGGAGTGCCAGCTGGCTTGGAGCAGAGTGCGGCGACCCGGGCGAGGATTGTGAGGAACAGATGGAAAGTGTGGGAAAAATTACCTTGTTTGAATGTACTGGGCTCAAAATTTTTTTTTTTTTATTGCATTGTGTTTATTGCTACAATGGAACATTTTTTAGTCATTACTTATTAGGGAGAGTGGCCCAAAGGAAATTGTAAGTAATGTCTGGGGGGCGAAAGGGGAGCATGCAGTGGTGTGCTGGAGACAGCTTCTACTATGCACATCTCTTCCCTCTCTCATGCTCAGTGACGTGTGCGGTAGCTTGAAATCTGCCTGCTGGTGGTTTTGCCAACACAAAGGTTGGCGATTGCTACAAATTCCTCTCAGGCTGCACCCCCCACCCTGAGTCAGTTGATAAACATTTGCCAGTGCACCATTGGAACTATGTCATATGATAAAATCTAATAGTGTGAATTTGGGGGACAATCTGAACAGATTAAGACATCATATCTTTTAAAATGATATTTCCCGTTGTATAATTCAAGCTCAGATACTTAAAATCCCGTCTCATTTCCCTCTCACCTTCTGGACCTTACCCCTGGTTTTACAATAAGCCCTTCACATTTAATCTGTCTGAAATATATTTTCTTCTCTTCCGAACCAGTTATTTTTCTGGCATTCTTTACTGTATTTCTTGACAACAGCTTAACCCAGGGACCCAGGTTAGAAACTTAGATGCCGCTCTCGTTATTATTCTTCAAAGATCACTAGGTCCTGACAGATCAACCTAATTAGCATATATTTATTACCTCATTTTCTCTATTAATTCCATTGACTTGGTTCAGGCCCTAGATTCTTTTGCCTCTCCCAGTTTCCTCACACACTTAATAATTAGAGTCACATGAATATGAAAATAGACTTCTAGGGTCTTTTTTTAGAGATTTGGGTTCGGTTATGAGAAGACTGGAATCTGTATTTTTCACAGGGGATCCAGAATTCAGATTAATTGAATTCTTAGTTAAGGTTTGGAAAGTAATCAGATCAGAATGAAAATCAGAAAATCTAATCTTGGAGTCAGAAATGGTTTGTACCCAACCATAATCTATCCTCTGCCTATCTTTAGCTTTATCTCATTCATTTCAACATATTTTTTACTTCATATATATATTTTTAAACAAATATTTATGGTTCTTCAGCTCTGTATCAGGTCCTGTCTTAGGTGCTGTTCTCACAGAAGTTTGTATATAAATAAACCATACTTCACTGTCTTTGGGTGACCAAGCATACCATTCTTAGGCATGCCTTTACACTTCTGTTCTATATGTTCCTTTGATCTGGGATGCCTTTAATTTAGCTACCTACTCTGGTTACCTTCTTGTTTATGCCCCTCTCGGTCCTAGTTTATTCCTCTATAATGCAAGGTTGATTTTCTTGTCTATATCTCTCACTAAGTTGTTAGATTCTTCCTGGTAGAGTTTTCAATCTCTAGTGTCTAAACCAGTAATCGACATAAAATAGTTCTCAATCATGTATTGCACGAATATTATCAACTAGTAAGTAGCACAGTAAGGATTTGGATTTGGGGCTTTCTGACTTCAAAGTCATGTCCTTTTAACTGAACTACACTTTCTGTAAAGTATGGTTCACCTTGTCAGAAGAACCATTCTTTAATCATTCAAGGAGAATCAAATGATAGTTGCAGACAGAACTACTACCAGTCCAAAGGGAGATTTGCCAGTTATGCACTTTAGTTGATCAATATCTAGTCCAGATTGGAAAATTCATGCCAAATAGTATTCTTTGAGATTTATTAAACTAACAAAAGAAGAAGACAAATATCTCCTTTTTCTTGTTCCAAAAAGTACGTAACTTTATAGATACATTTACTATAGCTAGGGAATATGACAGGCTAAGACTTGGTAATAATATTTTTAATATTAATCTAACCAATTAATCTTACATTTGTTTCTGACTATAAGTCAAGCACAGTACTTGGCACACAAAATCCCTCAGAATTATTTCAGAAATATTGGATTAGAAGAGGAGGCTGATATAGTTTGGCAGAAAAATGAACATAATTCTCAATCAATTTAAGCATTCACTTTATTGAGAAAGTTAATGCAACTCATGACTTTCATTCTTTAGCATAAAAAATTTGGGCAGCAAAAGCTAATGGATAAAATTTAGAAGATCTATTTTGTCAGCTGATTTGGGAAATGTATGCTGACTTTGCTCTTTCTATTAAAAATGCTGTCCATAAAATATATGTGGACTAGTTTGGCACAAGTTATTTTAGAACTATAAGAAAGATCATTATTAATAAAAACTTCTCTTCCCCTTCTAATTAATTCATAGTATTGCTACCCAAATGTTCTTCCTGTATCATAAATTTGATTATTTCACTCTGCTGCTGAAAAACTTTTGATGACTCCACATATTTTAGAAGAAGATGTATAAATTCCTTTGCTTAAAATGTAAGTTTTCTACAGCTTAATCACCACCTACCTTTCTATTCACAACTCATTTTACTCTTCTCTCTACTCCAAATACACACACCATATATATACAGTGTGTCCATAAAGTCATGGTGCACTTTTGACCGGTCACAGGAAAGCAACAAAAGATGATAGAAATGTGAAATCTGTGCCAAATAAAAGGAAAACCCTCCCAGTTTCTGTAGGATGATGTGGCAGCATGTGCGCATGCACAGATGGTGACGTAACACCGTGTATACAACAGAGCAGCCCACAGCCATGCCAGTTGAGATGTGGACGGTACAGAGGAAAGTTTAGTGTGTTCTGTGTCTCGCTAAATTCGAATCCGTGACCAAGGTGCAACATGAATATCGGTGCGTTTGTAACAAAGCGCCGCCACATAGGAATAACATTACTCGGTGGGATAAGCAGTTGAAGGAAACTGGCAGTTTGGTGGAGAAACCCCGTTCTGGTAGGCCATCAGTCAGTGAGGCTATACGGGATAGCTACCTAAGGAGCCCTAAAAAATTTGTGCGTGAGCCCACATAGAACTGCACTGAATAGGTATGAAACTGGGAGAGTTTGGGTGAGTTTTCCTTTTATTTGGTGCAGATTTCACATTTCTATCGTCTTTTGTTGCTTTCCTGTGACTGGTCAAAAGTACACCATGACTTTGCGGGCACTCTCTCTCTCTCTATATATATATATATTTGTTTGTTTGTTTGTTTGTTTGTTTGTTTTTTTGACAGAGACAGAGAGAGAAAGAGTTAGAGAGAAGGACAGACAGACAGGAAGGGAGAGATGTGAGAAGCATCAGTTCTTCATTGCAGTTCCTTAGTTGTTCATTGATTGTGTTCTCATATGTGCTTTGACCGGGGGGCTACAGCAGAGTGAGTGACCCCTTGCTCAAGTCAGCAACCTTGGGCTCAAGCTAGTAAGCCTTGCTCAAACCAGATGAGCCCGTGCTTAAGCCGGCAACCTTGGGGTTTCAAACCTGGGTCCTCTGCATCCCAGTCCAATGCTTTATCCACTGTGCCACCACCTGGTCAGGCCACATTATATTCTTAATTGCACTAGATTGCTCCCCCATTTGCCTTTTGATTTCCTACCTCTTATGTCCTTGACCAAGCTCTCTTGTCGGCCTTCATGCCTTTCCTTCTTTTATGGCAAACTCTTGCTATCATATCGGTATTGTTCTCAATCCTAATCATCCTTCAAAAATTATTATTTTTTCATTTATGGTCAAACATAATTTAAATATACATATGAATCAAACCCTAAACACATGGTCTAAGAAACATAAGTATAATTAAAGGAACAGAATAATCAAAAACAGTTCTAGAAAATTAGGGGTATATGGTTTCCATACTTATGACATTTATCACTATTATCTTGATTCATACCATTCATTGATTTATTCATTCCACAGATATTGTTGAGGGCCTATCCTGTGTTATGCAGTGTCATAGGTGGTGAAGGTATGGAAGAAGTTTGTTTTTGTGGAACTTATAGTCTGTTGAAAGAGGCAGTAAAGAAACAACTAGCAAAATAATAGTAGTGATTACTTTGGAGAAAATAAACAATACAATAGAAAAATGCAGAAAGGATTAGAATTAAAATTTTTTAAAAAAATTAACAGAAAGTCAAACCTAATGGTCAACAAACATATGAAAAGATGCTCAAATTCATGGGTCGTAAGGGAAATTCAAATGAAAAATCACTTCTGCCTGACCTGTGGTGGCATAGTGGATAAAGCTTTGACCTGGAACACTGAGGTCACCAGTTCAAAACCTGGGGCTTGCCTGGTCAAGGCACATATGAGCGTTGATGCTTCCTGCTCTTCCCCCACTTCTCTCTCTCTCTCTCTCTCTCTTTCTCCTCTTTCTCTAAAAATAGATAAATAACATTAAAAAAAAGAAAAATTACTTTAGGTTCACTGAATTGGCAACATTAGAAAAAAAAACTGTAAGACCTATTGCTGGTGGGGATAAGGATCAAGGGTTCTCTTGTACAGTGTGGAATTGAAAAGCTTTATAACCTTTCTAGAAGGCATCATAGCAGTATCTATTAAAACCTGAAATGCACTTCAACTTAGAAATTTCACTTCTGGGAATCTATCTCATTGAAACAAAAGTGCCCATTTGTAAGGTTATATGTCACAGAATGTTTATTGTACCATTGTTTGTAGTGACCAAAGGCACTTTGGTTAAACAGCTGAAGAGAAAGCTTATTAATATAGAAATGGCTGAATAAATTGTAGTACCTCCACATTGTGGAATATTATGTGACCAACAAGAGGGAGTTCAGCCCTAGATTATTTGGAAGGATTTCCAGAGTTTGACATCTTTGTGATGGATGTCATGCTTTTATTAATCCATTGATTGAGAAAATAATAACCAAGCATTTGAAGTCCATTAGTTTTTTTAAAAATTTGTATTCTATTTATTACAAAACTATCTATATATAGTTGAATTGTGGTAGCACATATATCTATAAAACCTACTATTTACAGTCTATATGCAATGTTTAGAGAACATATGAATTAGTGGAAAATGGACTCTGTGGCTCCTTGAGAGTCAAGAGTCCTCTTGTTTGGAATGAATGAGCGGGACCACAGAAAGAATACATCTTATTACACATAGAGTTGAATGGTGGCCCTGGCCGGCTAGCTCAGTGGTAGAGTGTTGGCCGGCTTGTGGAAGTCCCAGATTCAATTCCCAGCCAGGGCACACAGGAGAAGCACCCATCTTCTTCTCTACCCTTTCCCCTCTTTCTCTATCTCTCTCTTCTCCTCCCACAGCCAAGGCTCCATTGGAGCAAAGTTGACCCAGGCGCTAAGGATGGCTCCGTGGCCTTTGCCTCAGGCACTAGAATGGCTCCGGTTGGAATGAAGCAATGCCCTGGATGGGCAGAGCATTGCCCCCTAGTGGGCTTGCTGGGTGGATCCCAGTTTAGCACATGAAGAAGTCTGTCTCTCTGTCTCCCTGCTTCTCACTTCAGAAAAATACAAAAATAAATAAAAAAGTAAATAAATGAGTTGAGTGGCAGTTAATATATTAACTTTCCAACAGTGTTTACATTTTAAGACATAGCATCTATTCATCTGATTGCATCTTTGGTTTCTGTCGGGCAGAGTCACTTATAACTGTGGGTGGCATGAGAGGAGTCAGAGGAAGAGGCATGCCCATGCTGTTGCCAATCACACAACATGTAAACATCTGTGCCTGAATTCCAGAGTGCAGAACTATACTGATTGTATTTACTGTTTCCCTTCTCAAGCTGCATGTAAAAAGCAAATTCAGGAAAACCTTATATATTTTTTATACTAAAACATTCAGACATAAAAGGGAAATGAAGAAAAATCTAACAAATACCCATATACCTGACACTGAGAACAAACAATGCTAAAATTTCATCCTAAAAGACATACCCCTTCCTAGTCTCTGATCTCTTTCAGTTGCTTAGATGTTATTCTAATAAATTCTAGATGTATAGTCTGTCTCTCCATAATATGTAGGATTCATCACATTTTCTCACGGGCACTTGACTAGCAAGAGTGAAGCCATCACACTTCAAAGCAAGGGTGGATCGTTATGCTGCATTTTTCTTAGTTCCTCTTATGGAGAAGAAAGGAACCTTCGCTGCTCAAATCAAAGGCCAGTGGTATGCATTTTCTCCATTTACTTTGTAGTGTAGCACAAAGCAAGTGATGTGGTGGTCTGTGGATAACACAGAGCTTTCATTAGCATCACACATCTGGGACTTTCTGTTTTGATGCTCTTGGTAAATAAGGGAAAGAATAAATCAAACACCTTATTCAGACCAGGTCTACATTACATCAGCACAGCCAGTTGAAATACTGAATATTATTTAATCATCTGGTTAGAAAATTATGCTGCTATCTTTCAAAAACATTTTATTTTGGAAAAATTTAAATACAAAAATATGGGAAATACTATAGTAAACTCTCTTGTCCTGTCATCCAACTTTAACAGTTATCAAATCACTGAAAATCCTGTTTTCTTTCAACCTCTACCAGGTCTACCCTACCACTGTGTTATTATGAAGCAAATATCAAATATTATCCACCCCTAGGTATATCAGTGTGACTCTTTAAAGAACAGGATGCTTTGAAAAAACATAATCACAAAAAATTATTACCCTTCAAGTACTAATATTTTCTTTTCTAATATTATCAAATCTCAAGTAATGTTCAAATTCATCTAGTTCTCTCAGATGCTATTAGAGTCTCTTCACTTACATCAGAAAACAAACAAAGGCCTTATCTTGCAATTGGTCGATCTATCTCTTAAAATATCTTTCACTCTAAAGGTTCACCTCAATTTCCCCCTTTTTTGTTTTGCTATGTGTTGTTGTCTTTCAAGAAATCAGGTGTTTTATCCTGTGAAGTTTTTCACAGTTGGATTTTGTTGATCGCATCTCTGTAGGTTCCCTTAACATGTTCTTCCGTGCCCTGTTTTTCCTGTAATTTGAAAGTTAGACCGAGAGGGTGGATTAGATTCAGGTTCAATTTCTTATTTTGTGTACCAGGTTTGGCTGACTTTAAAAGTGGCCTTGATGCCATCACTGTGTATGAGTGACGAGACTTGAGGGGAGAAGAAAGGCAGAATTTTATATAAGAAGAAAACCCATTTTATGGTCTTAAAATTGAGTCCCAGTTAAATATCTTTCAAACTGATCAGACAGTTTTGTATTTAGGACCTGATAGTGAGACATAGTCAAGGACACAATTGCTTCTGTGATGGATATGAGAATGTGACTGGCCTTGGGACAATCACAATTCTTTATTTTAAAAGCCAGGTTCACACTGACAATTCAGTAGCACAATTTGTATGCTTGTTTAGGAAAAAAAATGAATATGGGACAGGACTATAAATTTGAATGTCATAGTGCTCATGATGTTACACCCCTATTCAGGAGAGGTAAATCTGGCGTGGTCCTTTCCATCGTGATAGGATAATGGAATGAGAGACCAATACAATAAAGTTGGGTACAAAAGAGCATGGAAGACAAATACATATATCCAGAACTTAACCAGAAAAACTTTGAGTACCCATTCTTCAATAATCAAATCCCCGTTCCTCAATTTGGGGATACAAAATAGTGAGGGAAGGTTTTTGAAGGAGAGGGTATTAGTAAAGGATGATATGCTGTAAAGCACATCTCTCAGCTGGTGAAAGAGAATGGTAGGCAGCCAGCCAGGAAGCTTTGGGGTGATTCTTCCCCTCCCCACCCTTCCCGATGACTGAGAGGCAGAGCGGCATAGATCTAACTTCCAACTTGGGAAACAGAGAGCCAGAGACAAGTGGCAGATTTCCTTGGTGGTCAAACCAGGAGAAGGTTGTTAAATTGGGAAGGACTACCTACTTCCTAGAATTTTCCCAGACACCTAGAGGACCACCTACAGGGATGGAAGTTCCCTGTCCCAAGAAGATGGGTGAATGTGAGATTCTTAGGTGCAGCAGAAATCATTTCAAGTCACAATCTAAAACTAAAATGAATTTATTCAGATCAAGAAAGAAGCTATGAAGGGAGATTTCCAGAAAAGCAAACATTTTTTGGCATTCAGGAAAGGGTTTATAGGAGAAAGAGTTACTTTTAGGCACCTGTTATGCCCAGAGGGCTTATGTGACAATCACCTGGGGAGCAGGCATGATGGCGGTTACTTATCTCTGAAGCTGGAAATGTTAAAGTAAAGGGGGTATGTCTTCAGTGTTCTCTCAGCCTCGCCATTGTTGTTATCCTTTACATCTGTGATGCTTCAGTTTCTATGTACACACACACACATACACACACACACACTCACATTCATTTCTTAAAATTAAGTTGGGCAATAGTCTGAGGAGAGTGTGCATTGTTTTCTCCACTTCATACATGAGAAAAATGAGACTAGAGGGATTTATTGCTACCCAAGGCCTCATGGCTTTGAAGTGGGAAAGTTGAAATCAGAATAATGCAGATCTTCCCCCTTCTGGTCTGAAACTCCTTGTGGATTTCACTTGGTTTGGTTATTTAATCACAAAGTCCTCACTCCATGTACTGTTCTGATCTCTCTTGAGCACTCCTTTCATAGAGGGTTACACTGAAGAAACATTAGAAGTTTGAAGATCTGATTCAGACTGTGGCTCAGGGATTGCTGCCAACTTTTTGCAAAGTGCTTTTCAATAATTCATAATTCCTTAAACATGGAAACCCACTGCCTAAATATAGCATGAGAAAATGTGCTCTGGTGCTTAGTTAAGCCAAAAGTTGTGTATTTAAATACATTAAGTTTCTCCTTCTCCCTACACAAATACATCCAATGTCACCAGTTTGTTAGTACTGAATGCTTTAAAATAACCCTTGTTGAGATATGCAGGTACTTGATATGCCATTCTGTGGGCTTGTCATATTTGTATTGCTTTAGAGTCTTGCAATTTTTGCACTCACTTTTGTTTCCTTTAGTTTGAGAAGATGTATCAAGTGCCCTGCCATCAGAACCTCTGCTCAAGAAGCTAGTGGGCCAAAGGAGCCAGTTATTAGTGGGAAAGACTAATGAAATATTCCATGGAACAGGAAGGCCAGCTTTTCCCAGACTACAAGGAACTTAAATTCCCCAGCTTAGCTCCTCATCTGCGGAGGGGAGGTAACACTCCTGGACAGCTTGGGTTCTGAGGGCCTCTGGGTAGATGAGGACAGGTTTGGATAAAGGGTTATCTATCCAAGCATTAATAGATTTTGTCTCTTTAAGATCGAGGAGGGACTATCCTAGGATGGCGTCTTTGGAGGAAGACCAAAGACTTTGGTCTTCCATTGTTAAAACAACTTTCATTGTTTTAAGTTTCAGGTCAAGGGAGAGCTCACTGAATCTGTAACTAGCGTTGGTCTCTTATCCTGCCCTTGAACTTCTGTGGCTTAATTTTTACCTGACAATCCAGCCATGAACTGGCCTGGACTTCTGATCCCTATCTTGATCCCTATTCATGATAAATCTCACGATCTCTTTTCCTGCTTATCCTTCAGGGACAAAGTGATTGACCACATTCATACCCCCAAGAGTGATCATTCTTGCCCTATCTTTATCTGCTCTACATGTTTTGTTTCATTCCCAGGTCTCAGTTTAAGTGGTACTTTTGCAGAGTAATTTTTCTGACCACTTACTTGAAGCTAGTTGCCCCTCTTAATACCTCACAGACATCTGTTTGCTTCCTTCATTGTGCTTGTCACAGTTTGCATTTATTGATTTGTTTGTGGTTTACTTAATTTCGGTCTCTTTCCCCCACTATGCTGTAAATGCCATTCAGGTAGGGATCAGGTCTATCTTAACCACTGCTGTACCTCTATTGCTTAAAACAATGCAGGCCCATGGGGGGTTCCAGTACATATTTGTTGAGTGGATGATTGAATGAGTTAATTCTTGAATTGAGTCCCACCTAAGTCTAGCCTGTTTGTCAATCTTCTATTAAATCCCATCTAACAAACCTTGTGACAAAATGTAGGGACTACTCACTTGAATATATGTGTGGTGGATGTAAGGACATGACTTATGATGAATTCTAAGCAAATGTTGAGTGAATGAATGAGCAGACTGAATTTTAGCAAATAGAAATAGCCGAGTTTTATTCTACACGCACAATCTCTTTTATTAAAGCAGTTGAATTTGACAATAGTAAGTAAGTAAGCAAGTCTTTTTTTTAATGAACACACGTTAGGTTTATTTGATAGAAAACCAAATGGTTGAAGCATTTGAACCTAGATTATGTCTCTGTTCACTCTTATTCATACCATATAGTCAAATACTTTAAACAGATAATTTTTTCAGGCATTTTAAATAATGCAAGTTTTTCCTTATAAATTAATTATAAATCCTAGATAGGAATTAAATACCTTCTTGCTTAGTCTTTAACTTTTGGGTTTGCATAGCATCAAAGATTACCTGGTCTGAACATCACATCTTTCTCTTCTGTGAACAGGGCATGGCTTTACCTCATATGAGCTGAGTTATTTGAAGGGAAGAATTTTACTTAACTTTCTAGGTCTCTCAATAAGAAATCTAATATCATTTTCTTTCTATCCTTGCTCTAAGATTTCAAATTTCTTATTTTATCAGTGGCACAGGAGAGAGTTCCTAATAGTACATGCAAAAGCTCTGTAATAGTCACAAAAATAAAGTTTATTTATTCAACAAGCATTTATTAAGCTGGGAAATATTGTAGGTAGGCAAAGACATTAAAAAATAAACAAGACAAAAGTCGCTGATTTAAGATAGAAACTTTTGGTTTAGTATAAAAGACAAGCATGTAAACAATTAGAATACAATGTGGTGTGTTTCCGGATAAATGAGCAAACACGGGATGTACTGGGAAGTCAGAGGAAGGAAGGACTAATTGTCTGGTGGTGTCTTCTGCTACACATGCTTTTGTGACAGCTGTGCACAAAACAGCTCATGTAAACACACTCCAGTTTTGGAAATTCTCCAGGCCAGATTGTTTTTGTCTACTCTACTATACCTCATACTGGCTTACCCTCTGCCAGATATACTTGGCATCCACTCTGGAACAAGCACCTTGAACTGACAGTCAAGCATAGGCTTAGTTTCTAGCTCCGACCTTCGTGTGCCCTCCAGGTGGCAGTGCCCTGCTCCGCAGCCTCACACAATAAATGGATAAGGCGTCAGTCCTCAACCTTGCTTGCACAGTATAATTGTCTCAGAGTTTTAAAGTATACTGATGCCTAGGTCTCTGTCGAGATTCTATTTTATTGTTCCAAGTTGCAATTTAAATATTGGAATTCTTTAAAGCTGCCTAGGTGATTCTAATATGGAGCCATGATAGAAAATCTCTTGGATGATGGATACCCTGTCTCTGTGCTTGGCCATGCCCTCCATGGGAACCACTCTTTCTGCCACCCCCAAATGATGTAGATAGTCTCTTAGATTCCCACCCATTCCTGGCTTTTGATGTAGGTAAACAGTCAGTTCCATAGAAACCTCATTCTATTATGTCCACACAAGGCACAGGCAATAGACACAAGGGCCGGGTTGAAATCTGTAGCTATGACTGCTCATCCAAGTGATCCTTTACCTTCATGGATGACCCAGCTCCCTGGTCTCCACTAGTGGCACCTAGTTTTGTTTTAGAGGGAATTATTTGAGGTTTTGCATGTCTGCACTCAATCAGTTGGGTTTATCAAAATAGTGCAGAGCAACTGCCTGGCAATAGATTTACTTGGAAACCCCAGGCATATTGGGAAAGTGATTAGTGTGAGACATGAGTTGAGCTGGAGGACTGTATCTGTCTTTTAGATGCACTATTTTTAGATGAGTTCTGGTTTGAACTGAAAATATCCTTTGGTGAACAGTAGTGGTTGCTCCTCAGAGTCATAAACATTTTGATCCTTTCCCAATTTACTTAATGGAGCAGAATTCTCCCAAGTTAATTCTGTAAGAGCAGTGCCAGGTGATTTAAATTGTTTATATGGAGACAGATTCCCCTCCCCCCAAAGAAAACCCTCTACAGCAGGCGTCCCCAAACTATGACCCCGCGGGCCGCATGCGTCCACCCTGAGGCCATTTATCTGGCCCCCGCCTCACTTCTGGAAGGGGCACCTCTTTCATTGGTGGTCAGTGAGAGGAGCACTGTATGTGGCAGCCCTCCAACGGTCTGAAGGACAGTGAACTGGCCCCCTGTGTAAAAAGTTTGGGGACCCCTGCCTTAGGTCAATATCATAAAAATCTAATATAAATATTTCTAATACAGTAGCTTAAATCTATTTTTGTGAAGAACTTCTGTATGTTACCAAAACTCCACTGGTCGTCTGCTTTAACACCACAAAGTTTGCCTATTTATATTTACTGCATAAACACCCCCAGGGAAGCCCCACCCATCCAGTTTATAGCAGCAGTAGCTTTCTTCTAGCCCTTTTCTTATACCTGCTTATATCTCTCACACAGAAGTTAGCCAATATTGAGAAGAATGTTATGGTCCAAAAATATATGGGGGAAACTCTGGAGTTCCTCAGATTGCTATACAATTATGTTATCTTAATCTAGATCCTGGAGGAAGGACATAAAAACAACATATGCTATTTAGTTCTTCAACTGAAACACACTGTTCATAGTAAAAACTGGAGAACCTTTTCCAAGGGCTCTTCAAGCTCTTACCTCACAGTCCTCACCTTTTGCTCACTCTGCTGTTACAAGTTTTTTATACCAGTCACTTCAGCTCTGTTTTTTAGCTCCTCCTCTCTCCCTGATCATCTGCAATGACCATCTAGTTTCCACTTATTTTAGTTTTTTGGGTTTTTTTGACTTCTAAATTGACCTGTGGGACATGACCCCCCTGTCCTCTACTTCACTCATGGTGACAATGGTAAGAGAAAATCTGTCTCAGGGCTCCTGGCCCTTATGTAACCTTCAGACAGCTCTGCCTCCCGTCAGACCCCATCTGACAGGGCAGGGGAGTTGGGGAGCTGAGTAGGGTCTTAGGAAAGGTTTGGTGGAGGAAATAATGTTGAGAAAACAAAGAGGCAGAAAGGCATTCCAGAAGGAATGGTAGGGACAAAGGTCAGAAAACAGGATGTAAAGAAGATACTTTAGATCTCAAAGTGTTTATTAATTTTAGGGTGAATGCAAAGAGAATTTGGTAAGAATCTAAGATACGAAGTCAGAAAGAGGCGGGACAAAGGCATTTAGATATGCATAGCTACACTGTCAGGCTTTGTGAATACATTGTAAGGTGTGAAATGGGGATGCTCAATGTTCTTTTTTTTGTATTTTTCTGAAGTTGGAAACAGGAAAGCAGTCAGACAGACTCCTGCATGTGCCTGACCAGTATCCACATGGCATGCCCACCAGGGGGTGATGCTCTGCCCATCTGGGGTGTTGCTCTGTTGCAACCAGAGCCATTCTAGCACCTGAGGCAGAGGCCATAGAACCATCCTCAGCACCTAGGCCAACTTTGCTCCATTGGAGCCTTGGCTGTGGGAGGGGAAGAGAGAGACAGAGAGGAAGGAGAGGGGGAGGGGTGGAGAAGCAGATGGGTGCTTCTCCTGTGTGCCCTGGCCGGGAATCAAACCTGGGACTCCTGCACGCCAGGCCGACACTCTACCACTGAGCCAACCGGCCAGGGCAGAATGCTCAATTTTCTAGGACTTTCCAGGGGTGGTTTATGATGAAGATGATCAGGACAAACACACAGAGAAACTGGTATTTGATCTGAGCCTTAATTTAAGAACATGCAAGATTTTTATATTAGAGGAAAAGGACGGAAGGAGAAGACTTTGCATTTTGGGGGGGAAGAGTGATTAATATAGGGTATAGCTGGACACTTCTGTAGTACATGCCTTTTAATAAGCTAAGATAATTTTTGGCCTGAAACCAAAACACTCTAGGTCACACTTTCCTAACCCCCAGAGGTCATAGGCTTTTTCTCTTTGACAGCACCTGCCAGTTTGTTCTTTGCATTCCTTCATTATGGAGCTCCGTTATCTCCCTTGGGCTTCAGGCTCTTTGAGGCCAGGGGATTTGCCTCCCTCACCTTTGTTTGTATTCGCCAACAAAGGCAAGCA
The DNA here is from genome assembly GCF_036850995.1 of Saccopteryx leptura. Taxonomy (NCBI): domain Eukaryota; kingdom Metazoa; phylum Chordata; class Mammalia; order Chiroptera; family Emballonuridae; genus Saccopteryx; species Saccopteryx leptura. The sequence continues at coordinate 25,562,635 of NC_089506.1, read as the reverse complement.
TGGCCATAGCATGCACACAACGGGCCCAATAGCTCTTAGTATAAATAAAGCCTGGGGCGGTTTATTTATTTATTATTTGTGGTTAGGCAGCCCCTTTTCAACTCCATGCAGTATTGGTTTTTGATTGAAGGGGAAAGCTTTGGACGAGGAGTCAGGTCACCCAAGTCTCCAGCCCAGCCTGGCCACTAGCTCAGTGCTCAACGTCAGGTCTGAATTTCCTCACCTATAAAATGAGGTCAGTGATCGATTCTTTTTTCCAACTCTTTAGCCAACAAGAACTAATTTTGAGTCATCTGTTCACCCATTTTAATGTTTCTACAACACTGTCTCCCAAATTGTCTCTGATGAAAGTGGGGTCACTGGCACTAAGTGGACATAAAGTTCCTGCTAACACCATGGGGGCAATCTAACGGCGTAGGAATATAAAATCATCATGCTTTTCTGAAACATTTAAAGTGGCTGATTTAAAGAGTCTGAGCTAGGCAGTCCCTCCTGACTCTGGTCCGGAATATTTTTTGCAAGATTCCTCCCATCTTGAATAAGGAAGGTATGCCTACCACAGAGCGATTTTAGAATGATCTTTTATTTCCTCTAAAAATTTTGTAAGACAGATCCTTAACTCTTTGAAAGTGAGTATGAAATAAACTCCATCTGCTTTGGAGCACTTTGAGGAGCTCTGCTCTCCCGCTGGAGGCAGAGACTCCCCTGGACGGTCAGGCAGACGAGGGAGAGTCATCGTTTGCACACGTGTCTGAACTGTGTCAGGTCTGTAGAGCTAGACTGGATACAAGAGACATTTTCCAAGTTTCTTTTATTCTCTCCTTAAAATTTTAAACAGGAAAGCCAGGCTTGCAATTATTTTTAGCTCATTTAGAATTCCTTTCCAGTACTTTCCTCAGCTCTTGGCTTCCTTTTTATGTCAGTCTATGCCCCCCCCCCCCCATGTCCAAATAACCCCTGAGAGGAAGTTGAATGTGCTTCTCTTTGCAGTTAAATTTCCTTCTATAGGAAAACAAGTAGAGCAAATTGGGTTACGACTAAGAATGACATTAAGGTGTCAGTGGAATAAGTTCTTATTTAGTTTTATTAGCTCCCTAGAAAATACAGACTTCAGTAGCCTTGCCTGTTTTCCTGGGCAAGACCGGGTCTTTCTTGTGCTTTATTTTTAACCTTGACAAGGAGGCTGTCTCTGTCAATTTGCCTCAGAACAGGCGGTGGATGTAATATTTATCCTCAAAGAAAGTAGTTGCAAGAGTAAAAACAACCTACAATTATATAGTGCTTTTACAGTGTTTTATATTGTTTGAGCTTTGTAGCAACTAGGCACGACAAACTGCGGTATTTCTCCTAACTGAAGAACTGATAGCTCATAGGAGTTGATTGTCTGTTTAAAATCACTCAGTGAGGGCACTTTCCTTCTCCGGAGCAGCCTCATGCCTTTCTTCCCACTCAGGCCTGCTTCTTCTAAATTCTAAGGGTCCCACGAGATTTGCAGCTAGGGGAGCAGTGGGCACTGGCAGCTCGTCCTAGGCTAGCCCCCTGAACCTATCTCTAAGGCCCCTCTTGCTGACGTCCCAGGGAGCCAGAGCAGCCCCGCCTAGGCTCTGCTATTGCTCCTTCTATCCCAAGCCCTTCTCTGTTTCCCTGTTCCCCACTTTTAATTAGTGTATTCTAAAAATCAAATCAAATCAAGTCACTTAGTGGGTAAATCGAGAAGTCAGGATTCAAATCCATAGCTGTCTATCACCAATACAGTGATTTTCCTATTTCGGATGCTTCTTTAAACTCTGTTATTATTTGTGCTGATATTATTTACTCCAGAGGTGGAAAGAATTTATTGGCTCAGTACACAGGGCACATGCCCTGTGTGCATGGTACCCACATGAGCCCTGAACTGAACTAAAAAGAACATAAAGGAAGAAGTGATACTGCCTGAAAAGTATCAGCATTTCTGGGGGAGGCTGACAAAGGGACAAATAAAACTGTTAACTCAGTTTTCTGGGCTGCAATAAATACTATGAATGAAGGCAGAATTATCGAAGGGGTAGTGCTTGTTTAGCAAATACAAATGACCCATATGAAAATTATTCAAGCTTGATAGAGGCAAATATAGAGAAATGAGAGAAATTAATCCCATCAGAATGACAAAGATTCTTAAACAGTGATGGGATGCAGTTTTGTTAAGAATGAATGAAAGGAAACGAACCTCTCAGAGTGGCTTGTGGGTTTATAAATTGGTATGACTGCTGCAAAGGCAATTTGGCAACATTCACCAAAAGCCATAAGAATATGCATTATCAAGTCATGCCTGTCTTCCTGTGCTAGACGTTATGGTCGGTGGTAGAAACATGATGATAAGCAATATATTGTCCCTACCTTCCTGGCAGGGGACACAATTAAAAGAGCAATAATAGTAATGTGATTTTTTTAATAAAGAGTATATAAAAGATTTCCCTATTTTTGCAATAATGGTATAAGTGTGTATCTTTGTTTAAAATACTAAGTATACTAAAAAGAATATACACTAAAGATTAATTGGTGTGTGTCTTTGTATAGTAGAATTATGAGATATATATTTTCTTTTTAAAAGCTTTTTTATACAAAGCTGGACAAAAGTAGGTTTACAGTTGCATTGTGACATTCTTTTGAGTTATAAAGCCATTATAATAATCATAGCCTGCGTCTTTTTCCCCACACAAACAACGGTAAATCCACTTTTGCCCACCATATAATTAATATGAATTACTAAATTAATTCTACTAAATCCTAAATGCCTGCCTTTTTTTCACTAAGGATGAAAATCATTCAGTTCATGAGTCAATAAGAACTGGGCCTGATGGTGTATTAAAACCTAGAGGGTTATACCTGGCATGCTTTGGGCAAGCCTCTGTGGACCCACCAGAGAGCCATACAATCTTTTCCTCACTCAGTTCTGCTTTTCTACTGCATGCAAATGTCTGGTCAGCTGGTATCGGACCCAATTATTATTACTGGTTTCCAGTACTGATCATCACCCAGACAGGAGTTCAACATTGAACCTAATCCACGCTCTGCTGGTTAATGCCCTTTCCCTCCTACTTGCCTCTGTGCCAGGATGGCGCTTGTTCCCCAGGACCCCGTTATGCTGATTGAATGTTTCTAGTTACATCTCAGTGATTCCTAAGTAACTCTCTAGGGCTTGGGATCGAGAGATTTTTTTGGAGCATCCTATTTTCATGTTCTTTCACCTCCAGCATTAAAGTCAAGTTAAGTCGTTGCTTCTAGGTTGACGATGTAAAGTTTTGGGTACCCTGTTCCTCTTTGGGAAAGGCGCCTACTCACCGAGTTAGCTGTTTAATTCCATCATCCAGCACTCGGGATCATCCCTTCTTAAGCTATTGACAGAACCCAGAATGCCTTGCAGAATGTGGTTCATCACAAATTCCCTCTGCAACGTCTTTCTTTGTCTGTCTGCTTGTTCTCTATTTAACCAGGATCATTTTCTCAGTAAGACTTCAAGATTCTCATTAAAACCTGCTAATTTTGTATTCAGTCTACACTCGAATTTGATATTCATAACTATTGGCAAATGTTGTATTTTCCCAAAAGTTAAATTAAATCATCACAATTTTGTATAACTCTAAATATATGTTATTTTTTTAAAAGAAAATGATGAAAAACCCTTACTTAGGCCATTAAATAACAAGTAATCAAGGTATTTTGCAAGTCCTAAAATTTGTGTTACCTGGTTGTTCTATAATTTAAATAATGGTTGACTTCTCTTTGGAGTCCACTAGCAACAATAAAATTTAATTTTAAAATTAATATGGCACATATTCTTGGAAAATTTTTAAACAAAAGTTAAAATATATTTCAGTATCAGTAGAACATTAAATGAATTTGAAAGCTGATTTATCTATTATTTAATTATGCTTTTGGGATAGAAACACATTTGCCCTGAATGTCCAAATTTCCCTTAGCTTCCCAATGGGTTACTGTCGTCTCAGAAGGAAGAGACAAATTATAGCATAATATTAATTATTTGACAGTGCATGGCAGTTTATCACCATTTTGGTGAAGTTCACTTATTGGCATAAAATAATTAAGACCAGCAAGTCTTCAAGTTATTTATTCTGGAAAGCTCAGTGACATTATGTTCATTGTTGAAATCTCCAGCATTAGAGGATTTGCACTAAGCGAGGTCCTATTTGTATTAGGGATTGATGGTTGACTGAAAGGGTGCATGATTCCAATGAAACTCAGTGAGATTTAGACTTCTATATTTGCATTTCTGTGCTATTAAGCCTGAATAATATTCATATGGGTCATTTGTATTTGCAAATCAAACACTATTCCTTCAATGATTTTACCTCAATTCTACCCTTACTAATATAATTTATTCTTCCTATAAATCTTAAGTTGTTTCTTCTTCTCTGAGACCATGACATCTTAATTTTTGGCCATCCCATCTCTGAGACTACCTGCTACCAATTATGCAAGCAGAAAAAAAAATTGTTGAACTAAGTCTGAGTTTCTATGCTAGAGATTTAAAAATTCTGGTTGTAGTTATGTAAGGGTGAGAAAATCACTTGCCTGTTCAGCATAGCTGATACACATCTACAAATACACAACCTACATGTTAGCCTTCTTCTCTTTAAGAATCAACTCTCTCCTCAAATACGTCTGGGCCAGAAATGAGATTTATTCTACATCCAGCCATGAGTCCTGCCTGTTGAGAGAGCCTAATCTGCTGCTGTCCTCCAGGCTCCTGGCACCATTGCTTACCCTGAACTCCAGGACCACCTTCTCAGTAGGCTAGGAATTTGGCTCAGTGCCCTTAGTAGAAGAATGAGCTGAAAAAGGCCATACTTCCATGTATTGTTTGTAATAGATCTTTGTTATTCTTGGAACTGCCTGACTATGTTTGGGGGAATCACTCACCTTTTGAGGCAGAGCCTAATTTTCACTATGAACGTTGAAAGTGCTAGATGATCACATTCCCATCATCCTTTGCAGCTAGGGCTGTATCACATGCTGTAGGCACTGCCTATCAGATATAACAGACCAAACCAGAAGCTGCTTTTGTGAAGGTGCAGAGACTACTCAGAACTCTTCTGGGTGCCATTGAAGATGTGTGGAGGCAGCTGCTGGAGGTAACCAGGAGGCAGTCATGACTGTGGCAGTGGTAGGTGTCCAGTGTCTGGTGCCGTGTTGGAAGCTGCAGGGTTGTGCATAGTGACAGCAGCAGTCATGTTTTGGACCAGTTCTGTGGTGTTATTTGGGCCTTATACCTGGCAGCCTGGCCCCATAGCCTGGTTCTCTGAAGATTTGTAAGTAATCCAACATCCTTTCAGCTAACTTTTAAGTTTTGATGTAATTGAAAACTGACAGAAAAATTTCAAGGATATAAAAGAAATTCCTATATACTCTGTGCTTAGGGTATTTTTTAATAATTATAAAAACTTTAAACTTATTTTAGACTTACATAGAAGTTGCAAAAGTAGAAAATGGAGTTCTCATATACCCTGACCCAGCTTCTCCTAATGATAATAACTTATAAACCACTGTGTAATTATCAAAAACAGGACATTGATAAAAACTGTTTGCTAAACTACAACTTACTTAAATTTCATCTGTTCTTATATACATTTTTAAAAATGTATAGTTCTATAAAAATTTTATCTCGTGTAGATTTGTGCCACCACCATGACAATTGTGATATCGAACTTCCATTTCCCTAAAGAAACTGCCTTAGGCTTCCATTTTGCAATCATTGTCCCCAAAACAAATCTTTGGCCACCATTGGTCACTCTCCGTAACAATTTTGTTTTGAGAATGTTATGTGAATGGAATCATGCAGTCTGTGATCATACACATTTTCCAAAGACAAACAATAGTTTTTAGATACATTTTAGCCTTATTTCAAAATAAGGAAGCGATATCTACACTTTCTAAATACACCATATTCTGCATAGATTCCCCTACCCATTGTCTCCGCTTTGGAAACAGTGTTTTATATTTTCTTACAAAAGAGTCTCTGGCACTTATCTCCTATTTCCTGAGGATGACAAGATCCAGGGCTCCAAAGCTGTTCATGGGTCTGCGGGTCATAGATCCACATCCTCCTGTTGCCACCGTGAGGTAGCTAAGTGCCCAGGGAGCCTTGAAATGTGATTCCCCACCCACTTTGGGGCATACTAAATTCTTTAGCATGGCATTTTTATCAATAATTCCAATTAATTAAACTGTGGGGATTAATTAATTTGTTACCTTCCTGTCAATAGCAAATCTCAAAGGGTATGCATATGTGTCTGTTTCTTCAGCTACATATACAAAACAAAGAGCACATGGTTAATGATACTAGTTTACAAAATAATGTGCCGCCCCCTCTTCATATTGGTACTAGTACATGTATATCCACTTTAATAAGGGAATGCTCTCACTGTAGCATAAAAAACAATTTTATATAATTCTTCTTGGGCTGACCAAGCCACTCTCACCTACCACTAGCATGTCTTCAAGCCTCTGTGTTAAGCTTTTTAAGAAATCTTGTTTGACCTTTTGATATCCATTGACTTACACCTGACATTCAGTGTAGTGTCTGAGTACTAGAGGTTGTAAACTTAATGCAGGCAGAGAATTCAGAAAGACAAGGTATGGAAGATGTTTTATTACTTATCCATATAGAACACTAAGATGATTTTTATTTATTTTATTTATTTATTTTTAAGATTTTATTGATTGATTTTGAAGAGAAAAGTGGGGTGGGGGGAGGAGCGGGAAACATCAACTCGCTTCTCGCATGTGCCTTGACCAGGCAAGCCCTGGGTTTTGAACTGGTGACCCCAGCATTTCAGGTCACCGCTTTATCCCACTGCACCACCATAGGTCAGGCGAGATTATTTATATTTTTGAAAAACTGCTAGCTATACTAATTATATGGTAATTTTATTATACGGTATATTTATTATTCCTGTAAGCAAGTCCAGAACTTTTATATGAGTATGCTTAAAAAATGCCCCAGAGGAAAACTGACAGTTTAGGAATGATGGAAAAGGTTGAACTTGCCAGAATTTTATTGTGCAAAACTTTGTGATAGTCATTCTTAATGACAATGGATTTTTTTTCCTCCCAGAGCAGCATATCAGAATTACTTGGATGAATTTTTAAAGTATTCAGCAGCTTTGTTTGTAGAGGTTTTGGTGGTCCCACCCCTCTGTGTTGAAAGTCATCTTTGCAGTGATTCTTCTTTACCATAAGCATAAGGCGTGTGCTGTTCCTTGGTTGTGTTAAAGCTGAAATAGGATTAAGAATCAATATGTGAGAGCTTTCACAACCTCAGTTGATACAATTCAGATAAAACTGGGGATGAGGTCATGCATGATAGATAGATAGATAAACTTGAAACTTACTTGTAAGGCTTTGTCAGTTCTTTGTGATATATGAGGGAAAATGCAGAGGTCATAAAAAAATTAACCCTTTGTGCTTAATAGTCAGAACAAAAATGCTGGTGTAAATGAACTCTGAGGTGCCCAGTGAGAGAAGGCTCACTGTTCAGGGTGGGAAAGGAAGCCAGGATCTGTAAAGTTGTACCAATTTTTTTGTTTGTTTTTAACCTTGAAATATCAGAAATCTCTATCTTGAATGTGACTATCTTTACTCCTTTGTTACCGTCTAGAATAATATCTCTTCATTTTGTTTGGTACTAAATGACATCCACGTGGCATTGTTTTCTTGTCTCTTCTAAGTAAAAGTATTTCTGTCTGTGTTCAGGCAATTGGTGAACTCATGAAAGTCGGCAATCAAACAAGAATTCTTGAGCAGTGCTGTCCAACAGAACTTTGCCCGACAATGGAAATGTTCAATAGCTGTGCTGTCCAATATGGTAGCTGCTCATCACAGGCTAATTGAACATTTGGAATCTGACTATGTGACTGAGGAACTAAATTCTAAATTTTATTTAATTTTAATTTACATAGCCAGAGCTGTCCAGTGCCAACACTATGAAATAGCACAGCTCAAGAGGGCAAAAAAACTCAGGTGAGAGACTTGGGGCTTATATAAATAATAATTCCTCTCACCTGAAGATCTTTCTGGAGCTCTTCACTTCTAAAGCCTTAGATGTTTTATAATTTGTTTCATCAAAAGAGATCCTTCATTTATAAGCTCTGTCTGAATTATTTCGCTTTAAGTTTTAGAATTTAAATGTGCAGGGCTCCTTTACAAACTGTTCTTTCTTTCTTTCTTTCTTTCTTTCTTTCTTTCTTTCTTTCTTTCTTTCTTTCTTTCTTTCTTTCTTTCTTTCTTTCTTTCTTTCTTTCTTTCTTTCTTTCTTTTTTGTATTTTTCTGAAGTTGGAAACGGGGAGGCAGTCAGACAGACTCCCGCATGAGCCCAACCGGGATCCACCTGGCATGCCCACCAGGGGGCGATGCTCTGCCCATCTGGGGCATTGCTCTGTTGCAACCAGAGCCATTCTAGTGCCTGAAGCAGAGGCCATGAAGCCATCCTCAGCGCCCAGGCCAACTTTGCTCCAATGGAGCCTTGGCTGCAGGAGGGGAAGAGAGAGACAGAGAGGAAGGAGAGGGGGAGGGGTGGAGAAGCAGATGGGCACTTCTCCTGTGTGCCCTCGCCAGGACTCGAACCCAGGACTCCTGCACGCCAGGCTGACGCTCTACCACTGAGCCAACCGGCCAGGGCCACGAACTGTTCTTTCTTGTAGGTATGTCTGTTCGTTCCCTCCTCGGTCTGACGGTACTGCTCCCATCCCCGTACAGGGGCCAGCACAGAGGGAATGCACAGGAGGGCTTGTGTAGACAGGAATCATCCCCGACTTGCAAGAGGCTGGCTTTACGGAGGTTCAGTTGTGAATCACAGTGTTGGAATTTAGACTTTCCCATTGACTCAAGGTACAGGAGCAATCTAACTGAACTTATTTAACCCAAAATGTAAGTGAAGTTATTATTTGCTATGTTAAATAAAATAATTAAAAACACTAATGTTGTAATTGGAACACAAATGCAAACTAAAAATAATAAATTTGATGGTTTTCGCTGTAAGGTGAGAGACAAAGAAATGGACACAATTGTGCATAGTTTCCTTGGACGGGGATGTGGTGTGGGTGAAGAAGACATTAGATGAGAGAGTTTAGCAAACCACCTCTGGAGAACCACCTTCACCAGTGCTCAGCCGGCATTGTGTTCAGCCGGCGGGCAACTGTCCAAGGATAGGTACTAAATGTTTCTAAGTTAACTGCTCAAAACGGGTTATGGAGAGAATGGTGGGAGGTTGTGGTATACTACCCATACTCTTGGTAGCTTCTAATTTATTTTAAACAAGACTCTCAAAAATACCTGAATAACTTAGGACTTAATTTCTCAGTAAACCTGGAATTAGAGTTATCAGGCCCATGTGGCAGGCCCACTGGCCTCAGGGATTTGTGAAGAGGAGAAAAACGTGTGCGGAATATGTTGGTTGTAATCATGCCTCCAGCTTGCAGCACAGGGTCTGATGGAGAAGCTGTTGAGTACATATTCCCACAAGAACGGCTGGTGGAATGCTCTGGCTCCCGTGCAGAGACATTTGTCCTGTCAGGAAATGCAGCCGTGGCCCTATGACCAGAGGACACTTGTTTGCACTCTTCCACTGGGCTGAGGATTACTAGCACCAATGTCAATAAAATTGCCTTAGGCTTTCCTGTGGAGACGGAGGTTGTCTAGAATTCTGTGTCTGAAGTCGATAACAGTACAAGTCTATCGAAGCTGTTACATGTATGGAATGCTATGACTTCACTGAGTTTCTTGGGATTCTTAGTCCACTCTCCTCTCCGTCCTATCTTTTCATTGATAAACGGAAGATTCTAGGAGGCTTGCCATCCAACTGACACCTACAATTCATCTCTCTTGGATCCTGTGTGAGAGAGACCTGGAAAAATGCAACATTTAGTCAACCACAGGGGAAGGCTGCTATTTTTCATGGTCTGACAAAATTGTAGTTAGCCCTTGACCGCTTCCTGGAATGCTACTGTCATTTTCAGATAGAAAAATGATAGCTTACACAAAAACTTAGAAACAGATTGTTTTGTCTCAAACCAATTTGTCTAATACCCATTTATCTAAAATTTCACCTCCTTTGGGAATTTCTATACTCGTTCAAACATCTCCCCCACATGCTTTGGCGATTTTGTATTTTCAGAAACATGTTGATCAAATAGACTGGACTGAGTTCTGCTGTTGGACAGCATTGGCCTAACAGAGACCAGATTGATTCTCCTGCCTGAAACAAGCTGAAGAAAAAATAGACAACACATTTGAAACAATGTTATTCAGACATTGGACATCAGGCAGCATGAAGCAGTGGTCCCTGAAAGAGGGTCACAAACAAGCTGAGCCTTAGGGACCTCAGCTTACTTCCTAGAAAGAGCGTTAGGCTACTGTGCAGGAAGTGAGAACCCCAGTGAACTGATTACAGTCAGTTCCTCGATGCTTTGTAATGAATCGGTAGGTTTTCCAGCTGGACTTTGTTGTATAGAGATGTTTCCATGAAGGTTTACGTTCTGGCCATGCCCATGTCTTTCTGGGGAAAGCAACACTCTCCCTTTCTTTCTGCCTCCAGTTGCCGTGGCACAGTGTGTGCAGTGGTCCGTCGGGGAATCTATCCCTCGTTCTCTGGCTTTGACTTGGGCCAGGGATCAGTGTACGTGCTCAGGGAAAATAGAAAGACATTGCTTGACAAGAATTTTGTGCCAAAATCTTGCTCCCTATTGGCTAGTAATGAACTGAACAGCCCCAATCTTCTTTCCTGGAAAACATAACTGGCAACAAAAAAAGGAAGACCAAAAACTCAGGTTGTGTCTTAAAAGGCTGAGCCGTTATTTTGGTTTTGCATGAGGCCTGATATATATCCCAATCTTAAGTATACCACAGTCCAGAGTTAGTTACTACATAGTTGCTGGGGTGATTTTTCTGGTTTGTCTCACAATTAATCCCAGTCACCAAAGGTAATACCTTTGTGGGTTTTTTCTTACAAAGCAAAATGGCTTTTTATTCTTATCAGTGATAAATGTGGGTGAGTGCTTACTGTGAACTAAACTCACCTATTATAGCATCTCCCCAAGCCTTTAGGAGAAATAATATTGTTACAATTTTACAGATGATGGCTCAAGGTCAAATAGTATATGTATCAGAGCTGGGATTCAAACCCAAGTTGAAGTTCATCTGACCATCAGTTTATGCTCCTTTTTTTTCCTTCTGGTTGCCTGCAATGGATCAATATTTCTTCCACCAAAATTACTAGGCAACCTAAAAAAAGATGAAACTCAGAGCATATGTTGGACTCAAAACCTGTTTTCAATGTTTCTTATTTGTAGATAATTATTACTAAAATTGGATCTGCTTTCTTAGAGTTAGTTGTCAGTTACCTGCTATTTTTTTCCCCATTGATTTCAGATAGAGAGGAATTGGGGCATGGGGGAGCAAGAGAGGAAGGAAGGGAAAGAGAGAGAAGCATTAATTCATTTTGCTTAATTGCATTTAGTTTTATACTCATTGGTTGCTTCTTGTGAGTGCCCTGACCGGGGGTCAAACCTGTGACCTCTGGCATACTGGCTTAATGCTTTATCCATGGAGCCACCACGCCAGGGCCACAGTTAACTGCTATTAAAATTCTAGTTCAAATGTGTGTGAAGAACCGTTTTTCCAAGTAATTAAATAAGGGATTATCTTCTTTTTGAGAAAATGTTAGCTGCCAGCAAACATGGTTTTAGCTAATAGATTTTAAATTAAACTCATTGTAAGTGGCATTTAACACTCTGTAGGAGAACTCAATTCTTATCAGAAAGATTAATATTTCTAATCAAAGAAACAGACATACAATTCTCACTTTCAGGTAGAAGCATTTTAGATAGAATTGTATATTACAGAAATTGGTTGTAATCTGTTAATAAAGTATGGTTTAAAGGAGTGATTTTTTCAAAAAGTTCAATTAGAAAAGTTCATGAAGAAAGTAGAATTTGTTTTAGGAATTATCAGTATATCAGCACAACCTAAATTAGCAAACTTACTCTTTTGGGCCTATTATTAAATAAAGATCTGGCATGGTTTAGAATATAAGGCAAGCTGGAAGATAAGCTTTTGGATACTTAACAGAAATGGCTGGAATTCATTGGTATTTCTGGCAAAGGATTAATAATTGCTGTCAGTTTTCCAAAGAATTACAGAGGAAACTAAGTAATAAAATACTGTAAAAATTCTTAAACCCTGTCATATTATAGCATCCATAAAATCTTACACAGCATCCCATATTATACTTTTTCTATGATTAAAATAAAATCTGTATGTTAGGACTTTAGTACTTTGGGACTGTTGAACAGAAATATTTTGGAGTAGTCATTGCTAAAAATTCCTAAGAAATAAAACACTGAAATTACCACCAATTTCCTTCCAATTGGACCTTCTTTTTGAGATCCATGTTTCTTTTTTTATTTGTCATTTTAAGGATTTATAAAAATCTTGCTATTAAGGTACTTATTAGTGTCACTATTATTAAACTATTACAGCACATGGTGAAAAGTCAAGATAATACTAAAAGATATATCAAGTCGCCCTCAAACCCAAACTCAGGAGGGTAATCACCATCAACAGTTTTTCTGCATCTCACCTAAAAATTTTCATTCATATATATGTATTTGCACAATGAGTGCATATTCTACTTACTATTCTATTAGTATGAATATATATATTCTGTAATATATGAAACATATATCTAAATAGAATATCTTAGTGATATCTTCATATCAACATCTACACATATATTTTATTCTTTTTAATTGCTAGATATTCTTTTATATAGGTGTATGTTATTTATTTAACCTTTCCCGTATTGGCAAACAATTAGAGTTCCTTGAGATCTTTGCTATGGTTTTGCTGTAGTGGTTATCCTCGTATACATATCTTTGGAAATGTTCAAGTATACCTGTTGGATAAATTTTTAGAGATAGAATTTCTAGTCCAGAAAGCATCTGCATATTTAATTTAGATATTGTCAAGTCACCCTGCAAAGAAATTTTTACCAGTTATACTCCTATTAAAAGTGAATGACGAGGACTGCTCATAAACATGGTCTCCAGTCAGACTGATCTTTGTTAATTTTATAGGTGAAATGGAATGTTGTTTTACTCTGTATACCCTTGATTTGTGTGTGTGTGTGTGTGTGTGTGTGTGTGTGTGTGTGTGTGTGACAGAAACAGAGAAAGGGACATATAGGGACAGACAGACAGGAAGGGAGGGAGAGATGAGAAGCATCAGTTCATCGTTGTAGCACATTAGTTGTTCATTGATTGCTTTCTCATATGCGCCTTGACTGGGGGCTACAGCAGAATGAGTGACCCCTTGCTCAAGCCAGTATCCTTGGGCTCCAAGTCAGTGACTGATGGGTTCAAGCCAGCGACCATGGGGTCATGTCTATGATCCCATACTCAAGCCAGTGACCTTACGCTCAAGCTATTGAGCCCATGCTTAAGCCAGCAACCTCAGGGTTTTGAACCTGGGCCCTCTACATCCCAGTCTGACTCTCTATCCACTGTAACACCGCCTGGTCAGGCTACCCTTGATTTTTAATACAGATAAAAATTTTTTCCATATTTTTAACTAGTTTTTCTCAATAAAATGCTTGTTTTGCTCTTATTTCTATTTTTTAATTTTTTTTCAACTTATTTGTAAGACTGCATAAATTCAAGAAATTAATAAAATACACTTTTTTTGGTATTTTTCTGAAGCTGGAAATGGGGAGAGATAGTCAGACAGACTCCCGCATGCGCCCGACCGGGATCCACCCGGTACGCCCACCAGGGGCGACGCTCTGCCCCTCCGGGCGTCGCTCTGCCGCGACCAGAGCCACTCTAGCACCTGGGGCAGAGGCCAAGGAGCCATCCCCAGTGCCCGGGCCATCTTTGCTCCAATGGAGCCTTGGCTGCGGGAGGGGAAGAGAGAGAGAGAGAGGAAGGAGGCGGGGGTGGAGAAGCAAATGGGTGCTTCTCCTATGTGCCCTGGCCGGGAATCGAACCCGGGTTCCCCGCACGCCAGGCCAACGCTCTACTGCTGAGCCAACTGGCCAGGGTCATACACTTTTTTATTAGTCTATATTCTTGCTGAAATCCATTAACATCTATATTAGACATTTAAGAAGACTACCAGGAATTACTGAGGTATTCACATTTGATTAGCCTATGATAAATCTTGACACAATAACTCCATGCTAAATTTATTTTAAAGCTCAAAAGAGATAATGCACCATAACATATCTATCATTTGTATATTCATGTAACTTTTTGTGTACTTTCATTGTAGTAAAACTTACACAAAGCACAATATATAAATGTAAAGTGTACAAGATGAGTTTTATTAAATGAATATACCCATGTGACAAATACCCATTTATCAACCCACAAATGTCTCTGAGCAGTCCTTACGCACTACTTTTCCTCCGTGGGCGAGTCTCCACTTGCACCAGAGAAGACTGTGTATTCCGTACTGTTGTGGGGTGGAGTGTTCCAAAAGCATCATTTAGGCCAGGGGTAGTCAACCTTTTCATACCTACCGCCCACTTTTGTATCTCTGTTAGTAGTAAAATTTTCTAACCGCCCACTGGTTCCACAGTAATGGTGATTTATAAAGTAGGGAAATAACTTTATAAAATTTATAAAGCAGAGTTACAGGAAGGTAAAGCATGCAATAATACTTACTTACCAAGTACTTTATGTCATATTTTCACTAAGTTTGGCAGAATAAATCTTTATAAAACAACTTAGTATAGTTAAATCTATCTTTTTATTTATACTTTGGTTGCTCTGCTACCGCTCACCATGAAAGCTGGAACGCCCACTAGTGGGCGGTAGGGACCAGGTTGACTACCACTGATTTAGGCTAAATTGGTTGCTAATGTTTTTCTATTTTTTCTATCAATTATTGAGAAAACAGGGTTACACTCTCCATCTAAAACTGTGAATTTGTTTATTTCTCCATTCATGCTATTGATTTCAGTTTCATGTATTGTAAATTTTGTTATTAGGTACATAAATAGAATTGTTATGGCCTGTTTAGGAATTGATTTTTTTTTTACAACTAATAAATGATCATTTTTATCTACTTCGTCACATATAAAAGGAGTCAATCTGAGTTTTTTAATTAGTGTTACTGTGGCATATCTTTTTCAGTCCTTTGCCTTTTTACTTATCTGTGCATTTGTACTTAGAGTGTATATTCTGTGGGCAGCGTAGAGCTGGGTCTTGCTCTTCCTTTTTGAATCCAACTCTCTTCACCTGAGATGCCTAGACCTTTCACGTTTAATGTGATTACTGACATGTGGTTGTGTTTAAATGTACCATCTGGTTATTTCTTTATTATTTATCCCACCTCTTACTTGTTTCTTCTGCCTTCTTTTCTGCCTTTTTTTTGAATTGTACATGTTTTATGACTCAATTTTATGTCCATTCTTAGCTTATTGGCTTTGATTCCTTTGCTTTTATAGTGGCTATATTAGAGTTTGTAACATACATTGGCGTCACATCACAATCTACATTCAGGTAGTACTAGAACGTTTGGCATGGAGTGTGAAAGTTGAGCATCAGTGTACTTAGACCAACCACTGTACGTGCACATCAGAGCCTCCCAGGACTGTGTGTCCATCCCCTCGCCTTGCCCCCTGCCCTGTGCTTTTGCTAGTTCTTGCTTTACTTCTATAACGTATTTTTCGCTCCGTAAGACACACTTTTTTCCCCCAAAAAGTGGAAGGGAAGATGTCAGTCAGTGCATCTTATGGAGAGAAAAATACGGTATTTTATTAAATATTTTACCACACCATTTGGTTCAGAATATTTTTTTTTCTCATTTTTCTCCTTAAAACCCTAGGTGTGTCTTATGGAGCAAAAAATATGGTATATTTAATAAACCCCATAATATATTGTTATGATTTTTTGCTCCAAATATTTATTTAATTTTCTACTAAACGGACTTATAAATTTTTCAAAATGTTTTTTATATTTACCCACGTATTTACCATTTCTGATGTTCTTCATTTCTCAGTGAAGGTTCAGATTTCACCTGGCATTATTTTCCTCCTGTGCCTGAATGACTTCCTTCCACATTGGTTATATTGTAGGCCTGCTGGTGACAAATTGTTCAGGCTCATGTGTCTGAAGACATCCCCATTTCACCTTCATTGTTGGAAGATGCTTGCACTGGAAGTCCCAGATCTATGGTGATTTTCCCATTGCTACTGTAAAGATGTCACTGTCTTTTCACTTACACAGTTTCCCGCAAGTCTGCTGTCATCCTTATTTTTGTTCTTCTGTATGTAACATGTCTTTGTTCTCTGAATGCTTTGAAAAGTGGTGTCCTTATCACTGGTTTTAAGCAATTTGCTTATGATATACACTGGTATAATTTTCCTCCTATTTCCTATGCTTTTGGTCCATGAAACAGCTTAATTCTATGAATTTATAGTTCTTATCTAATTTAGAAAAATTCTCTGACATTGTTCTTCACATTCTTTTTCTGTACCCTGTTCAGCAACTGTACTGACACACATACAAGGCTGCTTGAAGTTGTTCTTCACTGATGTGCTATTCAATTTTGTAGTACTTTTTCTCTGTGATTCATTTCGAATAGTTCTACTCTAGTGTCTTTGATTTCATTATTTATTTTTCTACTATGAATCTCATCCAGTGTACTTTTTATCTAAAATACTGTATTTTTGTCTCTTACATATTTTTTTTAATGTCTGACAGAGACAAAGAGAGAGGGACAAATAGGGACAGACAGACAGGAAGGGAGAGAGATGAGAAGCATCAATTCTTCGTTGCAACTCCTTAGTCTCCTTAGTTGTTCATTGATTGCTTTCTCATATGTGCCTTGACTTGGGTGGGGGGGGGGGCTACAGCAGAGCAAGTGACCCCTTGCTCAAGCCAATGACCTTGGGCCCAAGCCAGTGACCATGCAATCACATCTATGATCCCACACTCAAGTCAGAGACCCTGCGCTCAAGCTGGTGAGCCTATGTTCAAGACAGATGAGCCTGCGCTTAAGCCGGCGACCTCGAGGTTTTGAACGTGGGTCCTCTGCGTCCCAGTGCCATGCTCTATCCACTGCGCCACTGCCTGGTCAGGCTGCCTCTGATACCTTACATGTCTACTTAACAGGCTCCCTCTTTTCCCTACCTTCCTGACAGTATGTGATGTAGTTAAAATAGCTGTTTCAATGTTCTTGCCTACTTCTGTTGGCACACCTCTATCATTTCTGAGTCTGTTCATATTGATCAATTTTTCTCTTCAATATGGAAAGTATTTTTCAGCTTTTTTGGATGTCTGGTAATGTTTCATTAGATACCAAGCATTTTGAATTTTGTCATGTTTAGAACCAGATATTTTTATATTTTTACCAGTAAAATATTCTTAAGCTATATGCTGAGACACAGGCAAATTACTTAGAGATGATTTGGCTCTTTTGAGACTTGCTTTTAAGCTTTGTTAGGTGGGTCAGCTTTTAGTTTAGGGCTGATTTTCCTTGTCACTGAGACAACACACCTCTGAGTCCTTTCTCCAAAGCTCTGTGAATTATGAAGTTTTCCACTCTGGTGCTGCATAGGTGCCAGAGATTATTCCTTCTGCTCTACTAGACTGGTTTTCCCCTTGGGCTCAAGTAGTTTTCTCAGAGACTTGTGTTGATAAGTGCTCAGCTGCGGGTTTGAGGGGAGCCCTCTGCAAATCTCCAAACCCCTGTCTGTGCAGCTCTCTCCTTTCTGGCCCTTTGCCATGTGAACTCTGGTGTCCTTACCTTCCTCAGGCTCCTAATTCTGTTTCTTCAACTCGGGGAGACTCCTACCTGACTCAGACTGACTTTAAACATTTTAGCAAAATAGCCAGTAAATTCTTTTTGCTTAAATCAGATTGCATAAGAATTTTTATTACTTGCATTGAAAGAGTCCCACCTGTTTGTTGAACTTCATGAAGCTCTTTCTTGTAACATGTTTTGACATATCTAGTAAGAATTCCAGAACCACACAGAGTATCTCTATAGGGGTCCATTAAAATAAAGTAAGATTAAGGGGCTTTTGCCTGCCTAATGCAAAAGTAATTTTAGATTACTTGAGGGATGAATAGCGTTTCTGTATCTTTCACTTAATCACATCTGTAAAGTTTCTTTGCCATATAAAGTACATTCATAAATACCAAGGATTAGGGCATGAACATCTTTGGAAGCCATTTTTCTGTCTATCACAGTTATCTTTCTAAAATAGAGGCCTGTGGGCCTCTCATTTCTTCTGTGACTCAAACTATAAATATATTTTCAAAGGCTGATAACTGTGGCTTAGAGCACATATAAAATATAGACTTTATAGACACTATTTCCTGGAATAGTGGCTATTGAGTAGTATATAATAACATGCATTAGAATTGATATAGCATAACAGACAGTTACAGATAAGAGAAGTTGCTAAACTTTCAATTCTAAGACAAATTCTGGAGATGTAATGTACAGCATGATAATTATAATTAATAATGCAGATGTCTTTTTATCATACACTAATTTAAAACAATTTACACCCCAAAATTAAGAACTCATATAACAGAGAGTTGGAAAGAAATCCTTTGCCCATACAAATGTGTCTCCTATGGCATCATGAATTTTAGATCTTTGAGAAACTAAGATTAGGTGACAAGTTGTCTAGATCAACTCTGTAAATGCAAGACTATTTGATTTAGATATAAGATTTTTTTTACTTAACCATGTAATTTGTGAAATGTCTTTATTTTAACCAGAACATTTTTTTTTTTAGAAACCTTGAATCACAAATAGGGATATTGGCAAGAGAAAGTGATTTGTTGAATTTATGAGACAATTGTTTTAGAGATTAACCCTGTGTATATAACATCTATTGTTTAGATATCTAATTTTATAGCAAGTTTAAGCTTTAAAAGATGAAGAAAGTCTCATTTTTTTGTATGTTTTCTTATGGCACATACTATCAATTTTTTTTTCTTTTAGGAGTGCTATTTGAACAGCATTATCACTATCAAAATGTAAAAGTTACTAGTTATCTGTAATTTGTTCAATGTAAAGGTTGGACCTATTGTAATCTGAGTCAAAAGTGAGTGCCCCTATAACTTGATGGGGAAAAAAACACTTTCCAGTTTGGAACACTGTTATGAAGATAATTTTAGAAACTAAAATAGAATGATTCTTTTATATACATGTATAGCAATTTATTTAGAAACCATAAAAACATTAAATAATATACATATATATCCTACATTTAACGTTAGAAATTCCACTGAACCTTAAAAGGTGTATTGGCAATATGTATATTGGGCAGTGGGAGAAACCCCATGTCAGGACCGTTCCTATTGCCAACATTCTCACTGAAGTTGTGGATACAGCAGGCAGAACAGGTGTGGCAGTAATAATACTAAGCTATGTTAGGAATAATTTGGAATCCTCCAACTGGACTAATTTGGGGGTGATTAACTCAGATTTGAGTGTTATTAGTATGACGCTAATTGGATCTTAGGTATGACAATTTTCACTGATCTTCTTAATTGCATTTTATTACTGTTCCTTTGTGCCTATGTGATAGTGCAATGTTTGAGCAACATCAGGTGGCAGAGCTTGTGGAGTGACCAGACAACCATACCAGAAGTACCATATTGTGCTCCTGGTGTTTCCCCTGAGCTTAGCTTTACTTTTTTTATGGATTTGCCTCTGCCAAAGGGTCAAATCTCTAATGATCTGGTATGGGGAGTAACACATGAGTTATTAAAACACAGAGAGCTTACACAGAGTGAAAAGAAAAAGCTACACCCTTATTGGTGAATTAGCCATAACATAACTTCCTAGAAATTTAATGAATACAATTTTTGTGGCAATAATGATGTGGAAAATTTGCAATAACATTCACCGGCATTGGGACATAGAGTACCAGATCTAGAAGAATTTATTTTGGAGAGAAACTTTTTTTTTAATTTTAAGTTTTTATTTAGACTTATGATCACTAGCTGGCTTGGGAATACTATTTAAACTTGGGAACTCTTTGTTTTTACAATTGTTGTCTGAGATGTTTTTCAATTTATTCTCAGTGGTTTTAGAAGGTCAGTAAAAAGGCTGACTGGTAGCTGTGCACAATTTTAGTTCCATGTTCAATTAAGGCTTTATAGAAATATAAAAAATTGAATTCAAATAAAAGGAGACAGTCTGAGACCTGGCATTTTTGATAAGTCCAGATATTCAAGTTCCATCTAATTTAGAGTTTACAAGAATATGTTTCCATAATGGACATACCCATGATCAAATATATTAAAAGATATGATCAACTTTGGGATGTTCAACTATGGTTGAAGAACCTTTCCTGTCCTGTAGGATTGGCAGAAGTCTCCTCTACAGCCCTCAAAATTTATCCCTGCTGGCACCACACATTTGACCAGATTATGTTTCCATCAGTCATTGGCTAACCCCAGACAGACCTATTTTCATAGTCAACTGTCAGCATTGGATTCTTCCCAATTAAATTTGACTTTCAGCAGCTTGGCAACCTGCCCTTTGACCCCTGGGTTCTACCATCTGTTATGTCTGTTGCTCTAATAGATAACCCCCCATCTCAAGTTTAACTTAATAAGGAGTGTATTTCTTTTCCATGTCATCCTAAGCAGGTGCTCTATTGGTAGGAATCATCTTCCAGACAGCTATGTCAGTACTCAGACTTCATGAATATATGACATGTGACTTCCAAGTTGGCTATCCTTTCCAGAAGGGATAAGAGAATGAGAGACTCTTTTTTTAAAAATTTTTTATTGATTTGAATTTCTTGTGTTTACATAGATTCAAGTGTCCCTCTGAATATATCTCCCCCCACCCCTGTGTTCCCCTCGACACCTCCTTTATCCCCTCCCCCCAGCGCCTTCCCCTCTTCCCTCTAGGATTTGCTGTCCTGCTCTCTATAACTCTGTGTTATGTACACATAACTTCACTAATTTCTTTTCCTTCTCTGATCCCATCCTCTCATCCCCTTTCCCTCTGACCGCTTTCCCTCTGACCCTTTGATCCCGTCTCTGCCTCTGTTCCGTTGCTCAGTTCACATTGTTCATTGGATTCCTCAAATGAGTGAGGTCATATGATACTTTTCTTTTTCTGCCTGGCTTATTTCACTTAGCATAATAGTCTCCAGGTCCACCATGTTATCACAAAAGGTAAGATTTCCTTTTCTTTCACGGCCCCATAGTATTCCATTGTGTATATGTACCACAGCTTTTTAATCCACTTGTCTACTGATGGACACTTGGGCTGTTTCCAGATCTTGGCTATTGTGAACAATGCTACAATAAAGTGGGGGTGTATTTCTTTTTTTGAATCAGTGATTTGGTGTTCTTAGGATATAGTCCTAAAAGTGGGATGGCTGGGTCAAAAGGCAGTTCAATTTTTAATTTTTTGAGGAATCTCCATACTGTTTTCCACAGTGGCTGCACCAGTCTGCATTCCCACCAGCAGTGCAGGAGGGTTCCCTTTTCTCCACATCCTCGCCAGCACTTATTCTGTGTTGTTTTGTTGATGATCGCCATTCTGACTGGTGTGAGGTGATATCTCATTGTGGTTTTGATTTGCATTTCTCTAATGATTAGTGATGTTGAGCATTTTTTCATCTGCCTGTTGGCCATCTGTATGTCCTCTTTGGAGAAGTGTCTATTCATTTCTTCTTCCCATTTTTTTGAGAATGAGAGATTCTTGGTGAAGGCTTTTATGGATCAAGCCTGGAGGGGTGTATGTCCTCTCCATTCCCATACTCTTGGCCACTCCCTACTCAGTCAGATGGCCAGATCTAACTGCAAAGAAGTCTGCGAAATATAGTTAGTCTTGAAACCTGAGAAGAAAAGAAATTGTGTTTGATAAATTGTTAGTCTCTGCTACACATACAATTATCCAACTATTTTAATAATATTTAAAAATTTTTTATTACTTCTATCTGCTGCATTACTTGTGATTTCTCACAGGTGAGTTTCTTAAATCACTTTAACATGTCTCTAAAATACCTTTATTAAAATTTAAGTATATAGATTTCAAAATATATAATGTATATAGTATATGAGTACCTATGTTCATGCATATATAAATATAAACACACATATGTACGTATACATATAAAACATGTGTATGTATAATTCAAGGTCACATGGTTAGGACTAGATCCAGAACTTGAGACTAGTATTTATAACTTTGAGTTGATCAAATGGTTTCATTTTATTGTACTTCAACCTCAAATTTATAGTGAAGATAAAAGGCGAGTCAAAACTTTGATTAGCATCATCTCTATTTTAAATTCTAGTAGTGGGTAGTAAATACCTGGAAAAATATCTTAAATCTGAAGCTACAATGGCACCGGATATTGTGATCTTTTTGCAATTAGTTTTGCTACCTCTTCCATTTTTTTCTTCTAGTAAGAAATATTTCTTTATCTGATTGACTCACAGGTTTATTATAATCATTTTGGCATTTGAGGAGTTGAAAAGAGGCATAGACTTATTGATACATTGATCAATCAATTGATTAATACATAGAGTGGAAGGCTGACCTTTCTAAAAATTATAAAAGTACGAAGACCAAGCTCACATCATTTGCCTCTTTTCCCTGTATCCAATAAAAGATATATAATAGAAAAACAGTAGGAAAAAAACAATGGTATACCTGTCAGTACATAAATTGATCTGGCCTTGAAACAGAAATTTGACTGCAACAAACAAAAGGAGCAGGTTGATCTAGGTGGGTATGACGAGCTTTCAACCATAATGATGACACCGGTATGTCTATGCCAATTCCCAGAGTGGACAGCTGCTTCTCGTTATCTCTGCCAAGTAGGAGTCCAGGCAGGAGTAGAAAATATGAGTGTGTTGTTTATAAAGGAAACAAACTAAAATGCAAGTAAACTCAGGGAGGAATTAGCTATTTGGTGAAAAACACTAAAAAGGCAGAACTACGTGGTGTAGGAAAAACTACCCTAAAAGGGACTGCGACATGACAAATAGTAAGAAGAACAGCTAGTCTTCCCAGGGTAGAGTGAAGGGAGATGTTTTATTGTGGCCTGATAAGGTGAGTAATATAGAAGGATTGTTTCCAGGCAGCTGCTGCCCATTAGATGAAGGTGGTGAGAGACTCCACGGAGAGCCCTTCAGACGAAGTTATGTGAAAGTATGCACACACCAGAAACTCCATTGAAGATATTACATTGATCATGCTCCAAGTTTTATTGTGGCTAGAATGTTTTCTGGGCAAAGAGAAAAAGGCCAGGCTTGCATTGTCCATATGTCTTAAACACTTAATGAAAAATTATATTAATTCCTTTATATCCTCTGTTACTTGTCCAAGAGACTAAATATGCTTCAGATTGTCTTTACAGGCCTCTACTGATTGAGATAGACATTTTTTTCTTCTCTCCTCCAATTAATTAATTTTATTATTATTAATTACATTACAAGTTTAAACTTATTAAAGGTAGAACCAACATTTATTGGTTGTTTACTGTGTGTCAGACTTGATTGAAATGTATCATCTCTGGCAATCCTTGATACAGTCCTAAAAAGAAAAATAAAGGGACAAATCACATTTCACAAATGAGGATTCTGCTTTGTTTAAGGACACAGTAAATGGCAGATGCACAAGATCTATTGTATTTCTCACTAGAAAGGTCACGCCGCTTTCCCTAGAAGAGATGTGAGGATCCCTGACATTGGGTTTGAGCTTCACTGATTTTCTGAGCTTCTTACAAGCAACATATAATCTCTCCCAAATTCCCTTTGTGTTCTTGGGGGCAACATTAGAGCCCTGGTTGTTGTGTTTCTTGCAATCTTGGGCAAGGTACCCCACCTCAGTTTCTCCAATGGCAAAATGATGAGATTGAACTAGATGAGCTCACAGATTTCTTCCAGCATGGACAAATCTCTAGGCCAAGGGTCCCCAAACTATGGCCTGCGGGCCGCATGCGGCCCCCTGAGGCCATTTATCCAGCCCCCACCGCACTTCCAGTGGAAGGACCTCTTTCATTGGTGGTCAGTGAGAGGAGCATAGTTCCCATTGAAATACTGGTCAGTTTGTTGATTTAAATTTACTTGTTCTTTATTTTAAATATTGTATTTGTTCCCGTTTTGTTTTTTTACTTTAAAATAAGATATGTGCAGTGTGCATAGGGATTTGTTCATAGTTTTTTTAATAGTCCGGCCTTCCAACGGTCTGAGGGACAGTGAACTGGCCCCCTGTATAAAAAGTTTGGGGACCCCTGCTCTAGGCCATGGTTCAGAACGTACCATCTGTTCAGCCACATCTCTGGGAGGCCAGGTAATGGCTCTCTTTGCTTCTTTCCTCTTTGTAGGAAATTCTTTACCTTTCAGGTAAAAGTGGGGAAGCGTCCCTGTTTGGTGTACACACTCAGAAAACTGGGTGTGATGGTGAGAACCAATTTCCCATTTAGCAAGCTGACTTCAAGCCCTACCATCCATTGCAATTATCAGGAAGGCACTCCAAGTCACACTGGGGAGACTCATTCATTTTTCCAGAAAAAATAAAGGGTTTCCCTTCTTTCTAGACTGGCAGCTGAATAAATGTGCTTACCAAAAAGACCATTGCTGAAAGGAGTGGCAGCTGACCATACTGGAAATCTGGTTGCATGTGTAAATGTGTGCCTCTCTTTATCCCTCTGACTCAGTAAGTGTTTCCTACTGATAACAGGTGACACGTATCTCATCACAGGAGCAAATCATAGGTAAACATGTTAATTTCATTGACCCACTTCCTGGAAGCAATTCACACACACACACACACAAAAACAAGAACACATCCCTTTCTCAATTGCGCTTGTGAACTTGTCTGATAAAGCCCATCTTTTCTTTAGTATAAAACTTCTCTAAACCACAAATTGAAGTGATCAATTTGTGCAATCATTTATCCAATATAGTTAAGTATCTATTTGGTACCTTTAAAGGTAAGTTACTTGTCTGATGATACATACATTTCCTCACTGATAATGTAACCAAAAATTATAGGAGCTGACAGATTTATTACATGAAGGAATTAAGAAAATGCATGAAAGTGTCTCCCTTCTATGTGTAAGGTCATTGTCCTTGTGCAGGATTAGAAAAATATGATTTTATGTAGAAATGGATCAGGTCCTCAAGAGGTTTCAGCCTGGTAAGAGCAAAGAAGTCTGTTTATTAATCACACAAAGTTAAAGAAGAGAGTGGTATGCATGGAAGGGAAATACAGATAAAATACCATGGGAGGATGGAGGAGAGAAAACACTTGTATAGGATTAGAAGACACAAAATTTTGTGAGGCATTTGAACTCAGCTTTTAAGGATGAATAAGATTTTAGACATAAAAATGGGGGAGATAGAACATTATTACGTCCTGAAGGTGCAACAAGTTGTTAAAGAAGAATAATCGGTGGTTTGGTTTGGCTGGAGTGCATGGTATATTAAGAGAGGAATGGAAAATAAGGTTGGAAATGTAGGTATGACCAGATGGGCAATAGGTTTCAATGCTAGTCTAAGGAGCGGTTTTATTCTGGAGCATGGGATATAGGGTGATATAAATAAGAATAGAGAGGTTAAGAGTTGGAGCAGATATGTGATGGAAGAGGACAGAAAGTTCAATGAAGGACATACTGGATTTGAGATATATCAAAAGCATTCATATTGGTTTCTAGGAAGGAGGGACTTAGAGCAGTGACACTGGAGAAGAGGTAACATGACATAGCATAGTTTATTGGCTGTACCTTATATCAGTGGTCCCTAACCTTCTTTGGGCCATGGACCGGTTTAATGTCAGAAAATATTTTCATGGCCTTTAGGGTGGGACGGATAAATGTATCACGTGACCGAGACAAGCGTCAAGAGTGAGTCTTAGACAGATGTAACAGAGGGAATCTGGTCATTTTTTAAAAATAAAACATCATTCAGACTTAAATATAATTAAAATGGAAATAATGTAAGTTAGTTATTCTTTCTCTGCAGACCCGTACCAAATGGCCCACAGACCGGTACCGGTCCGCGGCCTGGGGGTTGGGGACCACTGCCTTATATCAACCAACTTCCAATATAATTCAGTAGAATAGAACAGCCTCATAAGATTTTTATAAAAACAAAACCTTAGCAATTTCATTGCTATCTCAATCCTTAGTCATTTAAGGGTGTACAGGTTACACAAGAAGTGAGAGTGGATGACAAAGTTAAGATAAAATATATATGTTATCAAAGTTATTGATAAAAAGGAACAAGAAATGATATACTGCATACATCTCAAATTCAGTGTATAATATGTTCATAATAATAGGAAATTTAATGAGCCCTCAAAACAATTAAGTGAAATAAGTTATTCTTAAGGACAAATACTAGAACAAATAATCCACCTTAACTACTTAAGTACAAAGAGTTATCTCAGGATAAAACAATTACTGATATGTGAGAGGAAGTAAAATCCAAAGGAAAAAATGAGGTGCTAACAAGTTGCTAGTTTTTATATTTTAATGTACTAAGTTGCCATTCACATCAAAGGACTTTCTGACTTGAGGATCAAAAGGAAATTTTTGGCAGCAAGAATTATTGAAATAGAAAATTCAAGGGAAGCAGTGAAAACCCCATTACCACGTCGGTGAGGCTTATCTTGGGTTTATTTTTTGCAGCTTGATTTTATTGATGGAGACTGGTTATAAAGATTAGGAGCCATAAAGATAAGAGAAAATGATAGAAAGAAAGAGTAACCTGAAAACAGCACTGTGTGATACGACCAACAGGGAAGAATAATATCATAGCACTCCGTAGCACTGAAAATATCTCATAAAAGGCTCCCTGTCATAAAGCTGCAGGAAAATAGCTCCACGCAGTAATATAAGGAGAATATTATTGGAAGCACCAAACTTCTTCATTGACTTTGGGCACATTTACGAATATAACACAGGGCAGAAATCTCTGCCATTATTTCTTATAATTTTTCCGCCTTACAAGAAAATGACTTCCTGTAAAATGTGAAGGCTTAGGTAATCAGTTGCAGTTAGCTCTCCAGAGGGTCAGAAAAATGAAGTCAACCTAACTCATTTTCTCAATGTTTAGGGTCTAAAGTCAGGGGAACTGGCTTCTACTGGCCTTCGTGTTGATCCTGTGAGTAAGTAATGGGAACCACGTTTGGAAAGATCTACAGAGCTTTTTAAATGTTTAAAATTTTTGAGTATATCCTTCTGAAATAAATGACTAGTTATATGAGATTTCTGGTGAGAGAGTGGTAAGCAGTAATATGACCAACTTTGTGTTTTATAAATAATTGTATGACAGGTGCAGGATAAAATGGAATAAGGAGAGATTTGAACCAAGAAAAAAATTTAAGACGTTCTTATAAAATCTGATCTAGACAGTGTCAGAGAGAATGGTTGAGAAGTATTTCTGAAGTAGAATGATGGGAGTAGAGGAAAAATTTACAAGTCGCTTAGACTGAATTTGAGGTGAAAGATAAGGGAAAGTTAATTCATGGTGCCATCCAAGGAATCTGTCTTGGTTAACTAAAGGTTCTGTGTTAGCTCATAAGGGCTTAAGACTAGGAAGGATATTTAAACTGGAGGCCATAGAGCAGACCCAGTAGAGGTGGCTGTGTGGGCAGGTGCAAGGATATAAAGACACGGACAGAAATGGAAACTCCAGAAGAGTTTGAATAGTGACGTGCTTGGCTTCCTGACATGAGGTCCCGCAGCCTTTGCAGTTGGGATTTCTTAATTTTCACACATAGCTTTGTTCACACCCAATCTCTGAGACCAATCTAGATCTTAATCAGAAAAGAACTCTTAAAAAATAATTTAGACTGCATGAAGTCAGCCTCCCTGCTTACTCTTTTCTGACCAAGGAACTGGTCCACTTCTTGTCATCTTTGCTTAAAATACTGGCTTAGTTCCTTGACTCGTGCTCAGCGTTACTCAGGACACGAGTCCCTTTTATCCTCGAAGACCTTGCAGGGCTGCTTTGCATCCTGCTCCTGAACCCCAGTAATGTTAAACCTCCTTGTCACCTTCTTCCTGATAATTTGCTTATCCTCCCTACTGCCTGTTGACTACCACTTTAGTTAGCTTTGGGGTAAAGCTGGTATAATAAAGAGACCCCCAAATATAGAGGCTTAAACAAGATAAAACTTTTTATTTCTCTTTAAAATAACTAAGGGAAACGGTCCAGGCTGACAGGACAACTCTGCTCTGTGCACTCATTCAGGGACCTACACCTGTTCTATTTATTTTCATTAATAAATTAACAACCCTCACATAGGTGTTGCTCCTGATTGTAGAGCTGAAGTGAAGGAAGCAAACGAAGCCATGTTGTCCTGCTAACCCACACACAGAGAAAGGAGCAAAAGTGAGGGACAAGCAATTCCCTTTGAAGCAAGTAATATCGAATCTGCACATATAAATTTCATAACACATTTCACTGGAAAGAAGTGGAATTAGTCCTATTACCACAACTCACCTCAGGGGAGGCTATGAAAGGTATGGTGGATCTGGGCCATGCCCTGCTGAAAGTCTTTTACTCTGGAGGGGAATCAGACTTTGAAGGATTATTAGTACTGGGGCACACCCACTCTGACATTGTTAGTTTGGCCTCATACAGCTCATTCTTTAATTAATCAAGCATTAATTAAGAAAAACAATATTCATTTTTAAAATATCACCATTATAGGAATGTCACCCTATAGATACCTATGCATTCACATGAGCAAATTTCCTGCTCTCTTTTGGTGGATACATATGTATTTGAAGTTACTTAGGTTTATAGTTTCTGCATAGTGAATTTCATTAGTGATTACTGCTATGGGAGTGGTAACTTCATGAAATACAAGCCAGGATTTCTCTCTCTTTGCTCATGGCAGACATTGTTTATGAATTCATGGAACAGTCACCCAGCATCAGGACTATTTTTTTTCCCTTAAGTGAGGAGTGTGGAGACAGACTCCCACATGTGCCCCAACTGGGAGTCACCCAGCAAGCCCCCTATGGAACAATGCTCTGCCCATCTGGGCCGTTGCTCCATTGCTCAGCAACCAAGCTATTTTAGCACCTGAGGCAAGGACATGGAGCCATCTTCAGTGCCTAGGGCCAACTTGCTTCAATCTAGCCATGATTGTAGGAAGGGAAGAGAGAGATAGAGAAAAAGGAGAGGGGGAGGGGTGGAGAAACAGATGGGTGCTTCTCCTGTGTGCCCTGACCAGGAATAGAACCCAGGACATCCACCGGACCAACACTCTACCATTGAGTGAACCAGCCAGGACCTTCAGGACCATTTTTAAACAGAGTACTCCAGAGAGTCACTGATAGTTAATTAGGGTTGGCATGGGAAATTAAAACATTTGCTATGTCCTAGTAATTGGAGACCATTTAGGCTTCAGAAATCATTATTGATTTGTTGTCGTTTACTTAAAGTCTTTCATTGATAGAGACACTTTTTTGTTTTTTCTCTTTTGAATTTCAGACATTCCTTTGGCAAACAGTGGGGGAAACCTAGTTTTCTTTTTTAAGTCCGAGATGCTTCAAGTTCTCCAGGATCTCCTTGGCCAACTCAGTCTCTGGATGTGACTAGGGAAGATTGGGACACACTCTTGGCAGACAATATTCACAGTAGGCTTGTTCTCCAGAGTTTTATCAGAAAGAATGCAGCATGTTCAGAATTCCTCATTCAGAAGGCTGTACAGGCACATACAGCCAACAGAAATGGTTGTGTTCATGTCAAAAAAAAAAAAAAAAGAAGAAAAGAAAAAAAAAGGGATCTCACAGACATTAGCTTTGCAAAGCCTCTGAGTGCCCAAAGGAATTCTCCGTAAAATTGACTGGAAATCCTTAGCTCATACAAGCAATGTGCATCACATATGAAATTGGCCCCTGAGATTCTGGATAGGTGGGAAAAGAAGGGAGTAAGTCCTCAAAAAACCCCAGAAAACAAAACAAAACCCTGAGAAACTTAATGTACTAGCTTGCTATGATTTTATTGCCCCCCCCCCAAATTTCCACCTTTGGAGAACTTTTCAGAAAAGGGATGATTCATTTCTGAAGCAAGATAACAAGATGAATATGTGTTTAAAGGGGAAAATCACATTGTCGTCAGTTCTCATTCCAAAAACATTACAGCTTTCTCCCACCAGAATTTTTCAGGCTTTTTTCCTCCACTAATTTAGCTTCTAGATATGACCCATCGCTAGAAGTTATTCCCTTATGCCCTTATGTTAACAATGGTGTCAAAAAGATTTCTAAAAGCCCATATAAAATGGTTGAATTATGATTATCAGTGGTGATAACATCACCCAGGGACTACCCTGATCATTATTGTTTAACCTCTGTAGCAGCTTATTTGAATCCAAGGAGCTCTATGTGAGAGAACAGTTAGTTGGGAGGTGAGCAGGAGAAGAAGTAATTTTTAAGATCACGTAGGTCGGGCACTGTCTTATGTTTTAGTCTCTACTATATGTAGGCATAGTTGAAAGAAAAGTTTGGTGTAATGTAGCATCTCCTGTATTTCCCACTTCATCTATTTTAACCAAGGGCAGGGCAAAGACTGACAGCTTGGTAGCAACCTTAAGTGTTCTCACTCAAGGTTGAGATGTACATGAAATAATCTTTTATCCTTAGCATCTGTGTAGCATTTGCCACATAGCATGTATTAAACAAATATTTGTGGAAGTAATTTCTTAATAACTGTAGGAGATAACCTAAAGAAATTGCAGAACCACTCAAAATACTCCCTATTGAGTAAATGTATTATTGCTTATGTCCAACCAGGGCAATAAATAGCCTTTTTATATAATCCTTTTTTTTTCTTTGTATTTTCCTAAATAGTTTTTGTCTAGATTATTCAGACAAAGGAAAAGTCATATGTAAATTTTTAATGACTGAAAATTTCCAAATTTGGCAAAATATATAAACATACAGACTCAAGGACCTGAGAAAAGCCCATACAGGATACCCCCTACCCCAAATCTAACAAAAACATATCATAATATAACTTCTGAAAACTTAAAGCCAAAGAAAATTCTTGAAGGAGCCATAGAAAAATGACACATTATCTACAGGAGAAAAAAATTCAAATGAAATTATTTGTCAGCTAAAGAACAAAGCTGACCAGGAGATTTCAAGCTTATGGAATCGTTTGTGCCCAAAAGAGGAAAATGAGAGGGAAGGGCCCATCCGGAGGACAGCAAGCACTTCATTATGAACAGGATATGTGGTACCGTGGGAGAGCAGCAGGTCAAATGAGGGTACACTGCTGTCTCCACAGACATTCAATGGAAACATGCTTACTTGCCCAAAGTATATGCTGACAGGTGGCCTTTCCTCCTGAATATAAACTAGATCACTGCAGTTTTTTGATAAAATATTGAGAAACAGGACATAATTTTTTCTTTTTTTTTATTCTTTATGCTACTGACCTTTCATTATCCTTC
This sequence comes from Saccopteryx leptura, assembly GCF_036850995.1. NCBI lineage: Eukaryota > Metazoa > Chordata > Mammalia > Chiroptera > Emballonuridae > Saccopteryx > Saccopteryx leptura. Next base: position 25,531,167 of record NC_089506.1, on the reverse strand, counting down.
TGTGTGCTCAGGATTATAATAGAAGAAAGAGGGCAGAATAGGCCAGGTAGAAATTGAGAAGTAGATTTAAAATATTTATTAAATAATGGGTGAAGTCACCATTAAAAAACAAACACAACAACTACCAAAAAGCATTGATCTTGTGGGATGGAAAATATCTAGAGTGTCCATCAAGGATGAAAGTACACAAGATACAGGATCGTCGACTCTGTTGGAGGCTCCTGTGGTAATTCACCAGATACTGATTGTGCAACCAGCAGAAAATCGGTACTAATCCCAATATTTTCTTCTGGTTCCAAATTATATTCAAATGATTAGAGGGCTGAACTACATCTGAGGGAAAAAGAATGAGGCTATTGTTTGTCAGTATGAGTCAAATATTTCAATAATTCATTCACTCATTTATTTTTCATATATTTATTAAACATTCATTGTATGTCAGACATTCTTCTAACACAGGAGCTTCTCAAAGCTTAAAAGCAGTGAAAAAAAGTTTCAGAATTTTTGCATATGAAGAAAATAAGAACACAATTAAAATATTCAAGAAATTAGGTAAAAGGTTTGCCAAAAAATAAGAAAGACAAGTGGTTAATATTCTTTAAATACAAAGAATTCATAATTTTACAATTGAAAAACTGGTATAAGACTAAAATAGATAATTCAAAGGAGAAATATAAATGGTTAATATATGAAGTGGTGTTCATTCTCAGGATTAATCAAAGAAATACAAATTTAAACAAAATTTTTTTAATATTAAGGAAATAAATTATATGTACACTGTTGTCAAGGGTGAGCAAATATATGCACAAATAAAGTTCAGATGTTCAGAAAGTCTTTCCTTAGTATGAGTCAAGTCTAAAAATGCTCAATAACTTTGTTCTAGAATGATACTCTAAGAATTCATCATGAGCCAAAGATAAAAAAAAGCAAAGAATTATAGATATGAATGTTCATTTAGGTATCATAATAAAACATTTTAAAACAAACTAAATTTCAATGCGGCAGTGATATATAAAAATACATTTATAAATTGGACTAGTATGTAGAGATTGAAAATAACATTTTGAAGACTGACAGTAAAATGCTTACATTACAGATAGGAGATAAAGTCAGGATGCAGATATGTATGAATCTTTTATAACATTATATATATATTTTAGGCTACTTTTTAGAATTTTATGTATTTTTAAAATTTTCTACAATAAAGATATTTTATTTTTGTACATAGTAAACCTGTTATATATAATTTTAATATAATTATTTAGCAATTCATTCAAAAATTACATATCAAAATTAATTTTTTTAAGAATATGTTTTAGGAACAAGATAATGTGTTTCATCATAGGAAATTATTAATTCATCATTATTATGTATTTGTTTATTATCTGTCTTCCCTGGTAGAATGTCAGATTCTACCTTTGTATTTTCCATGCAGCTCTAAGCAACAGGACGTTCTGCCCCAAAGGGAATTCACTGTATCTGTACTGTCCAGTATTGTAGCTACTAGCCACGTGTAGTGATTACGTGCTTGCCATGTGGCCACTACAACTGAAGATCTAAATTTTTTACTTTGTTTCATTTTAACTAATTTACATGTAAATTTATATAGTCACACATTCTTTTTGACAATGCAATTCTAGAGTTCAGACAGTGCCAGGCAAATAGTAGGTACTAAATGAACACTTGTGTGTTTGGATGAGTAAGTGAGATGATGTGATGATTTGGCATCATCTGATGACATTGGGATAAGAACAGAGATACAATTTGGTGTTATCTTAAATAATTTTAATATTAAAATGGGCCAGTTTGGAAGTTGGCCCTAGTACTAAAATGAAATGAGAAGTGGTGGCTCTAATGATATTGATAAATGCTTGATATTGATTAGTGTGCTTAATTGCTCTTTAACTATAAAATCATTTTATTGTCCAATCCCACTAAATAAATAAAATTGTTCTACTTTTTTTTTCTACACAAAGAAACTGAGGCACAGAGAGGAAAGGCAACTTACTCAAGGACACACAACTAGTGGAACCAGGGTTCAAATCCAGGTAGTCTAGGTTCATTTGTGTTCTTAGCCTCTATCATATATTGTCTAGATGATCAGATGTCCTATCTAACAAATGGGGTGGTGTATGATGTTAAAGCCACTGGTTTAACTGTACAGTAGACTGAGATGGATGTAGATAAATTTTCTAAGTTGGGCCTCCTGTATTGGATCATGGTGAACATAAAACATAGTGCTTTTTTGTTTTGTTTTGTTTTCAATGCATATATGAGCTCTTGAAATTCATCTAACTGACATGAACCATGTGACTCTTAAGTACCAGATATCATGTCAGATTCAGGAGCTACAAATATAAACCAGCTTTACTCCCCTCCCTCCCGAGGATCAGAAACCAATAGAAGTAAGACATATAGAAAGAGATTACAAAATGTGATAAGTAAAAAAAAAATGAAAATTTAAAAATAGCATTCTGGGAGCTGAGAGAAAGTGAGAGAGAGAGAGAAAGGGAGGGAGAGAGAGGGAGAGGGGGTTGAGGTAGGACAGAGGGAGAGAGAGAGAGAGAGAGAGAGAGAGAGAGAGAGAGGGAGAGAGGATGTGTATATGTGTGTATGTTATATTTAGATACAGTTGATGCTGAGGGGTGGGGGTTCCTATTTAAACTTCACATTCTGCTCTGCAATTCACCCTGGCCCTCATTTATGCTGTGATTCATCCAGAGATTATGATCATAACTTTAGGTTTTGACCCATATTTGCTATTTCTTAGCTGGTGACTTTAGGACAAGTTGTTTCTAGGCTTATATAGGGCTCAAGCATCCCTACCTTATAGATTTCATGGATCTTTAAAAATAAAAATTCTAAAGATCTTGGCTGTTTCAGTCCAGTACAAAACATAAAGCTCTATGACAGTGTAAGGAATTTCTCTGATTTGTTAATCTGTTCCATCTAGAGGGGTGGGAAAGCAAGCCCTTTTTCTAGAAACCCTGGCTGACTACATGGCAGACCCATGCATAAATAATGAGTGGAGTGGGCTCCCTGGAATGTGTCTAGACTTCAGGGAAATATCTGATCTAGCTTCCCAAAGGATCTCATTTGCAAAAGGTACTGTCAGTGACTGTATTGGCACAAGTGGTGTTGTGTTACAGAAGCCTGGTTGGAAGATGAAAGATAAAAGACAGCAAACTGAGTGTGTAAGGCTGGGGTCAAGAAAGGCAGCACAGGTATGTGTTAGATCTACATTTGATATTCATAGATCGCAGGAAGAAAAGCAGAGGCTCCAAGAGTATCGGAATAAGAATAGAAATTTCTGAGCTATGACTTGAAGCTCATCTATGATATTTGGAATAAAAAGATCACATTGCTGAAACACATTACAGCTTTAAAATGTACTTGCAAAAAGATTTTCCCTTTAGCTTAAAGAAAAGAAAAAATTAAATAAAACTAACTCCAAACTGTTTGTGTTAGTCACTATCACTCCTATTTTATAAGTAAAGCAAAAGACTTAAGAGAAACTACATGATCTGCTGGAGACCTCATAACAAAACCAATTAGTAAGAAACAATTTCTGACCTGAAGTCCAGTTATGTTCATCATGCCATAAAAATGAGCTGTATTGGAAAGGAAATGTAGTTAGCCAACTTGGTTAACGACTGACTTCCCTGGACAATATAAATGAAATTGCAGTTTAACAGGAGGGGAGTCAAGCTTGGATAAGCTGTGTTGCCAACACTGTGTGGACTAGTTTACATCAATTTATGACTCTTTTAATCGGAATTAATATTCAGAATTCACTTAAGATTTTCAGTGAATTTAGTAGCAAAATAAACATAGAGTAGATAGAGCTTTACCTAGTCAACCTCCAGTCCTCGCTCACAGCTGCTTAGGAATGGGAGTTTGCCAAGCAATCCCTCCTTGCCTGAAATCCTTGAATCTTCTTATCCAAGATAGCTTTTGCCTAAAGGTCTAACGATCTTGTACAAGGCAAGGGAAGATGGTAGCAATTATCCAACTGATTCAAGCAAGAGAAATGAATTTCTCTTTCATTACCCAACTTTTCAGGCAAAAAATCTCTTAGAGCAGCACTTCTCAATGGTTACTGTGCAGAGAATCACTCAGGGATCTTGTTAAAATGCAGATTCTAATTCAATAGGTTTGGGGTGCGGGTGGAGATTCTGCATTTCTGGCAAGCTCCCAGGGGATGCTATGCCTGGCATGTGCACCATACATGGGATAGCAAGGTTTTAGGGCACCCAATTCCCAATAGAATTTGCTCCAGTTCTTCACTTTTCTATCTTTGGAGCAGAGGACCTCAAAATTTTGGGTGCATTAGAATCACCTGAGGAACCTGGGAAAAATACAATTTTATTTGGTAGACCCGGGTAGGGTAGAGGAATTTGCTTTTCAAACAAGCTGTTCCTAGGTTCCATTCTCTAAGAGATCTTGCTTTAGAAAAAAGGAAGCACAGTAGTGATCCAGGGTACCTGGAAATGCTCAACTGGGCTAGTACATGGCCTTTGGAACCAGTAAGTCTTAGCTACTGAAACATTTCTTTAACTAGGGGACTATATAAAATTTAATGAAAGAGTTTCAACCTATAAATTCAGCAAACTAAGGTAAAGCTAATGATGTGTTTATATGGGCTTCTGCAGTGCTGAGCAGAGAAAAGAGGTCTCAGATCTTTGCTTGCTCCCCATGTAATTTTATTCAGAAGAACCTGAGGTGTGAAAGAAGTTGGGACAAACTGAGGGTGACAATAGCTGGCACTTGACACCCCAGTGAGAAGCGGACACATATAACCCTACAGCCAAAATAGAGTCATATTTTTTGTTTGTTTGTTTTAGGCGAGAGGAGGGTAGATATTGAGGCTGACTCCTACATGCGCCCCCACCAGGATCCCCCCGGCAACCCCATCTAGGGCCAAGGCTCAAGTACCTAGCGATTTCTAGCACCTGAAGCTGACACACTTGAACTAATCGGAGCTATCTTCAGAGCCTGGGACCGTGCTCGAACCAATCAAGCCACTGGCTGCAGGAGGGGAAGAGGGAGACAAGGCAGAGAGCGTGAGGGAGAAAAGCAGATGCTCAATTCTCCTGTGTGCCCTGACGGGGAATCAAACCCAGGACACCCATATGCCGGGCCGACCCTCTATCCACTGAGCCAGCCAGGGCCGGGTCAGGTTTCTTGTTTTCAGAAATTGCTTCTATGAAAACTCTTTAGAAAGGTCGTCTGGGTCTCTATAGGCATAAATCACATTGAGAGATGCATATTTTAGGGTAAAGAATTGACTATAAAGTAGCAATATAAAAGTGGAGAAAGTTGAGCCATGGTGCAAACAGTTATGTTCCTCTGTGACCTCCTGCTCACTTTGCTGAGATGACTCATTGGGGAAGACAGCAATGACACGGTTTCATTTGCCTCTTCTGAACAACAAGTGGGCATACGGTGATAGAAAAAACTAAGGTGGTGCCGGAAAGGCAATGAGTTACACCTATGAGATTAGTTGCCATCCTGACTCAACCAGTAAGTGGCTGTGGCATCTTGTACCATCACTTCAGTGGGTCTTCATGTCCTTTGACACAGATGAGAATGGCATGGAACTAGATTCAATATAAGGTTCCATCTAACCTGGGAATTCTGTGTTTTCATAATTTCAGTTTTTTTTTTCCACTAGTGCTGTGATGAACTGAGAACAGCTGGGGGAGAACTTATAAACGGTCACTGAAGAATCCATCACACAGGGCGTCTGTGACAGTTCTGTGTATAGACTTAATTATCTACTTTTCAATTTCATTGCTGGCAAAGTTTTATGTTCTGTACTTGAGAACTTGTTTTCTTTTCTTTCTGATGCAGTCATTGCAACAGACCACATCTCTGATTCTCTACCATTCAAGTCTCACACATAAAATACATTGATGAAAGTTGGCTTCTTTTTACAAAGAACTTTTAATTACTTTGTTATAGACTTTTTTGGGGGTTGTTTATTTGGAATAGTTACATAATGATGTGAGTTTTCTAAAAAACTTTTATTAGCAGAATGATAATTACTAATGTCTTACAATTCTGGAGCTTGGGAGTTAGACTTTAAAAATCCATTTGAATTCCTATGGAGATTGTATATATATATATATATATAATGTCCAAAGCTTAAACTTCACCACCTTTGTGAAGACTGCCTTGATTCTTTTAAATTATAAGTAATTACTCTTTTCTCTTTTATCCTGTATATCATTGCTCTTTCCTCCATTATCCTTTAGTGTATTTCTAGGTGTAAGGGAGCAATCTTAGATAACATATGATCTAAATTTATAGCAAAACTGAGATGATTTGGTATATTAAAATATGTACTTTGTTAAGCAGTATAGACAGTTAACAGGGCAGAAAAAGAGGAAAAGGAACAAGGTAGGTTAACCTCACCCACTAAATGAGGGAGTCAGTGGTCCTGAGACTGATCAAAACAAGACAAACAGGTGTCCCAACAGTTACAAGAAAAACTACAAAGGAGGACCATGAAAACCAGTCTATTAGCCCTGGTAACAGGGAAACAAAGCCTTGAAGCTAAGAAAATATAACCCCTAAGGCCACAACAAGTGGGCACTCAGACTAGCTGAGTTTGCCTGCGTGGGCCAAGTGTGTAGCTCTGCTTAGTATACAGCTTGCTTTGCTTGAGTGCGGCACCCTGTTCTCTGGCCTGAATTCTTTCTCGTGAGCGTGACAAGAACTGAGGAGAGAGAAACCTCAGGGACGTGGGTCTTCTCCAGTGAAATACTGAAACCAGAGAAATTGGTAGGGATCTCTCTGTTGGACTAAAAAGGTTTCATAGGAACATGAATGTCTTAGAAAAATCTGAAATCCCTGGAGAAGGATCTGGGCAAGTAAAAAGGAGGAATATTTTCCGTACTACTGCCCTGCGTACCCTGCATGGATGCAGAAATCCACTTTCAACTCTGACATGACTAACTCTGGAAGGAAACTTAAGGGAGCTTATTCACTAACCTCCCTGATTTCCAGTTTTCTCAACTATCCAATGGAGATAATATTACCAAGCTCCTAGGGTGGATACGGTATACATGTAAAATTCAACAGAGTCTGCTTTGAGATACTCAGTTACTAGATGCCAACAAAAATAAAAATGATATTGGAAATAAAATGATATCGAAGGGAAGCATCACCTGAGATGAGTGGGGTTCGAGCTACTGGCAGATGGGACAAACCACTGAGGTCAATTTCAAGGCCAAATCTGAGTGAGAGTAAGCCCTACCTTGGAAATGAAGGGCCGTGGCACATTCTCTAAAGTTCACTGTGTTTAGATACTTTCCATCTGCCGCTCTTTCAGGTGCTTCATTTGTCTTAAAGACGGGAGGTTTAGGAACTGCTGCCTAATTATTATGCCTTGTGTAACACACATTCAATAGAGGATAGGAAACAATAAAAGGAAATAAAATAATTTGTAGCATTACTTTCTCCAAGTTATCAACTACTTATTTTGAGACACATAATTATTAAAATTATAATTGGCAGCTAGGAAATTGGAAGCAAAGGCATGAATTATACAAGGGTGATAACCCTATGGATAATTTTTAGTCTTTTGAGTAGTTTGTACTACTTAGAGGCCCTCAGAGAAACAAATCAATAGCTATCATTTAGAGCTTCCCTATAGCTTCCAGGGCTTTTGGAGCCTTTTCTCTGTCAGTGATCCCGTAATTTCATCAATACGGCATCATTAGCGCTCCACAGTTAGCAATTAACCTTTATCCAACAAGCACAGCTACAGCTTTAGGAGAAAAACTGTCAGTCACATGGACTCTGCTCAGATTTCAGTGGTGTAGCTCGTTCTATTTAAGATAGAGGAAACAGCTGTTAAAGTTATAGTTAGAGCTAGAGCAAGTATTGATTTGCAAGAACCAATTTCCTGTTTTTAAGGCAATCTGAGGAACCAAGGGGATATCTGTTATCGGTCATTTTGAATCTTGGTAAGAGGTAGAGTGCTCCCTGATCGGGGGCGCCATAACATTCTGGTTTCTTGCAGAGCTCATAAACAAAAGCTCTGTTTTAGATTCCAAAATACACATTAGTGTTGCACTAGAAACGCAGCTATATTTGTAGGGTTCTTTCACACAGTTAGTTCAAATGATCCTCATAACAGCATCGCTGGTGATAATTATGTCCTTTATTCTGGTTGGAAAGTAAAGCTCACAAAGATTAAGTAACCTGTTCTTTCTCCCACAGCTATTAGGTAACACAAAGCCCTAGTCATTTTAACTCATTTTCATGAATACTTTTGAGCAAAATCATATTCCTGGATTCTTGCTCCAGATCTACCAGTAAATTTCTGGATAACCTCATCAGTTGTCTATCTGGTTCTCAGTGTCCTCAACTGTATAATCAGCTGTAATAACGGGGTTGATTCAATAGCTCATTTCTAGATATGAGAGCTATGATTCCAGGCATCTCCAGATTAACTTTGTATCTCAGCAGGAGTGCTTTAGTTTTAATTATTGATGAAATTACATCATAATGTCATAGTCATTGTCCTATGGTATGTTTTGTGCGAGTAATGATGTTTTTAGTAATATGAGCACCCTTATAAAAACCAGCATTTTACTTTAAAATTTTTGCAAAGTGTATTTTGGTGACTCCTTTTCTCTAAAATAGTGTGCATGATACAGATTATATGTATAATAATATTAACCATTAGTATTCTCCCAAGGTCTAAAAAAATTGATTTAAACAGTCAAAACAAAATAAGAGATGGAAGAGGGACTCATCCATGTTATTTATATTAATGTGAATTGCCTGGATATAAAGTATTATTAGTGAAGGACAAGAACTTTCCAGAGACAGGTCTAAAATAATCTATGTATGACATGAAAACAATTCAAGTAGAAGAAGAAATGTTCATTTTAATTTGTCATGAACTAAATTAAATATAGAAAGAAGACAAAGCTTTTGTTAAGAAGATTAACTTTTTGTTTACTATAGAGGGACAGTTGTTGTTCTCAAAGATTAAAATTAAATACAATTCAATAGAGAAACAGGTGACTTATTTTAATCCAGATAAACATTTGCAAAGAGAGAAAGGAAAACCCACCTATGAGATAAATGAAAACCCTTTGGGAATTTTCCTTGGATTATTGAGCTCCTGAGGAAGAATCCTATAAACTTTGCTCCTTCATCTCATTAGAGATGAACTCCAAAGGAAATAAAATTCTCTTCAATCACATGTTCTACTTACAGCCATATGTTTGAAAAGAGTTTAAAGGGAACATAATTTTTGAAAAGAGTTTAGAAGAGTTCTAGTAAATTGTCCAGTGTATATCTACATCATATCACACACAATACACACGCATACACACACCAAGAGACACACAGTCACTTTATATGTATATATATATATATATATATATGCAATTCTTTATTTAATAAAAATATCTCAATGAATTCCACATACATGACAGTTAAAAGTAGAACGACTGTGGTTGAATTGGGAGTAAAGAGCCTAGAACTTCTTGTCCCCTTATTTCCAGTAGAGGTCACTGAGTCACCATCATTGTTGTTCCCTTATTTCCAGTAGAGGTCACTGAGTTACCACCATAGTTTCAAAACGAGTGATGTAGCCCATGTTGTTTCTTCTTTATACATGAGGGAACTGAGGCCCCAAATGAGTTAAAATAGTTGTCCCAATCTCATCCCTCACTCACCTATATGGAACTGAGAGATGTCACCCAAACCCAGTGATAAGATAATGGTAAACTTTTCCTATTTGACTATCTAGAGTTTTGCCTTTTAGTCATAACTGTGCTAAAGATTTAGGTCTGTGACCTTGAACAAGTCAGTTGATTTCTTTGAATTGCTGCTTTTTTGTCTTAAAATATAAAAGGTACTTGGAACCATTAAAACAGGCAAAGGAAGAACAGATCTTCTACAGGGCACTTATTTCTAAAAAAAAAAAATGATTCCAGTTGAAATCCTCCAGGAATCACCAAAGTTTTCTACTGCAGAAAATCAAATAGAACAAAAGCACCAAAAGGAACTTCAAAGAAAGCAAACACTAATAGACATCTACTGTTCTCTGGGCATCTACACGGGAATATTACTTAAATATAAAATAGAACATTTGTCATAGAATAATGTATGTTTTAATACTACAGTTTAAAAAAAATTCCATAAAAGTATCTCTAACAGCAGAGAAATAGGAATGCATTGCTTCTCCCTGTACAAGCAATCTATAATATATTGATGTGGCTAGTGGCAAACATAAAAACTGATCAGATATATTTTGGATAAGAATATATAACTTTTAATATTTCACTTTTCTATTTTGCCCTTTTTTTGTATTTAAAGTTGTGAATTACTTTTTATAGGAAATCATGTGTATCCACTTAGCTATAATGCAGAACCATGGTGATGGGAAGGAGAAGGAATAAAGACATAGATCATTCTAAAATATCTTTTAATTATAAAATTAAATATATACATGGAGACCAGAGAATGGTGCAACATTTTCTCCATGGCTCACCTTTCAGTCCATGCTAATTTCATGTAGGAGAAGCACAGATGATTCCTCTTCTCTGCTCTCTTTTGATCCAGTGGATTATTCTATACTGGTGCCCACTAATGCATGTAAGCACAATACCTACATAAAATCTAAACAATAGAAAAAAAAATCAAATTATATAAATACCAAAAATTGATAAAACAGGAAGACAGTGAGAGAAGAAAAGAGACAAAAGAACTACAAGTCTAAGAGAAAACAACCAAAAAAAAAATGGTGGCTATAAATCCTTTCTTATCAATCTTTACCTTAAATGTAAATGTAAACTTGAAACACTTCCAAACTCAAGTTATAAGGTTAACATCACCCTAATACCAAAGGCAGAGAAAGATACCACAAGAGAAGAAAACTACTAGCTAATATATCTGATGAATATGGATGCAAAAATCCTTAACAAACCAAATCCAACAGTACATTAAAAGATTGTACACCATGATCAAGTGGATTTATCCCTGAGATGCAAGGATGGTTTAATCTATGAAAGTCAATTAATATGATATATCACATGAACAGAATAAAGGATTAAATTTGCATGACCTCTCAGTAAATGTAGAAAAGTGTTTGACAAAATTCAACAACTTTTCATTATAAAAATCCTTAACAAACTAGGAATAGAAAGAAATTACCTCAATGTAATAAAGACAATATATAAAAAGCCTGCAACAAATACAGTCCATAATGTAAAACAGAAAGTTTTTCCTTTAAGATCGGAAAGAAGACATGGATTTCCACTCTCATCACTTCTATTCAACATGGGACTGGAAGTTCTAGCTAGAGCAATTAGTCAAGAAAAAAGAAAAATAAAAGGCATTCAAATTGGAAAGGAAAAAGTAATATTGCCATAATCTTATATATAGAAAACACTAAAGGCTTCATTAAAAATCATAGAGCAGGCTGACAAATGTTAGGGGGCATAGTGGTGATGGGGGTGAAGGGATTGAGCAAAGGAAAAGACATGGACATGGACAACAATGTGGTGATTGCAGGGAGACTATGGGGTTTGAGGAGGGTACAGGGGGATAAATGGTTACAGATGAAGTGGTGCAAACTCAATATAGCATACAGATAATGTTTTCTAGAATTGTGTACTTAAAAACTCCTATAATTTTGTTAGCCAGTGTCACCCTAATAAGTTCAATTAAAAAAACTAAAAAGTAATAGATAAATTAAGTATACAAAAGCAAAATACAAAAATCAGTTGTTTATCTATACACTAACAATGAATTATCTGAAAAGGAAATTAGGGAAGCAATCCCATTTACAATAATTTACAATAACTGCAGAAAGAATATTATATATAGGAACAAACAACTATGGCAATGAAAGAGTTGTGTGCTGAAAACTATGAAACATTGAATAAAGTATGTAACAAGACAAACAAATAGAAAGACACCTCATGTTCATGGACAGGAGCCTTAGCATTTTTAAGGTATCCAGATTCCCAAAGTGATCTATAGATTCAATACAATTTCTGTTAAAATCCCAATGGCATTTTTTACAGAAACAGAAAAAATAATTCTAAATTTTATATGAAACCACCAAAGGCCAGGAAATAGCCAAATTAAAGTTGAAAATCATTCTTCTTGATTTTAAAATATAACTCAAAACTGCAGTAATCAAAACAATATGGTACCAAAATAAACACACACATATGGACCAATGGAACAGAATAGAAAACTTGGAAATTAATCCATGCATACATAGTCAATTGATCTTCAACAAGAACACAATGGGTAAAGATAGTCTCTTCAACAAATGGTGCTGGGAAACTGAATAGTCACATACAGAAGAATAAAATTGGACCCTTATCTTAATCCCTACATAAAAGTCATCTAAAAAGACTTAAACATTAAACCTGAAACTAAAATTCCTGGAGTAAAACAGAGGGAAAGCTTCATGATGTTTTATTGGAAATAATTTCATGGAAACGATACATATGACACCCAAAACACAGGCAACAACAACAAAAATTAAACAAGTGGGACTATAGCAAACTAAAAATCTTCTGCAGTACAAAGAAAACAATCTATGTAATGGGAGAAATTATTAACAAACCATATATTTGATAAGGAACTAATGTTTGAAATATCTAAAAGAACATCTACAAATTAATATTGAAAAATAACTTAATTGTATAGGAAAATTATTGCTTTCTATATATTTATTTTGTATTTTGTTGTTTCATATTTATTTCATGAACTCTGATTTTATTTGTTAATTTTTTGGATTCTCTCGGTAAACAGTCTGTTATATTTTTATCTTGTCATAGTGCATTACTTCAGGCTTCAAGTACATTGATCAAGTAGTAGTGATAATAGTAGAAATACTATCCTTATTGCTAAATGTAATTAAAAAGTTATGTTTCATCATTATATATGAGGATTATAATAGGATTCTTGTACATAATCTTTATCAAGCTATGGAAGCATTCTTTTATTACCTCCTAAGATTTCTATTATTGTCAAGAATGGGAGTTGAATTTTATCAAATGCTTTTTAAGCATCTGTTGAGATAAACCATATATTTTTCCTTTGATATCTGTTAAAGTAGTGAATCACATTAATATATAAGTATATATTTAATCCTCTGCATTTCTGAGCAAAGATCTCCTTTGTCATAAAATATCATTCTTAGTAAAACGGTAGCTTATTGAAAGAATTATCGAGATTCCGAAAACCTATGATTGAGTTTGAGCTTTTTCTAGATATTCTGACTCTGATTATGTCACTTCATTTTTATTAATTTTAATTCCCTCAAGTGTAATATGAGTACATTTCATGTGACTCACTAAGTAACTGTTAGGATTAATTTAAATTATAAAAATCTTATATAGTAAAATAAAGTTATTATTAAACCACCTTATCATTTATTACTTATGGTATTCAAGAGAACTGAAAGAATAATCTTGTATTCTCCAGAGAGTGAGCAGGAGCTACCTAGTATACTGTTAATGAGAATAAACCAAGTGCATTAAATTACTACCTTGTGCAATTCTCTCTTTTTCCAGTGGCACTTACTACATTCGTTGAACAGATGAGGAGCCCAAGACACACAGGACAGTAAGTTAATTTTTACTAAGGTTTTTACCAATATTAGAAATGCTATCACGGTTTTGTCTGAGGGTTCACCAATATTAACCAAGAATTCTTGGTTAGTAGCTCCGGCTACTTCTTCAAGAGTAATAGCCGTATTTTGATGGGTAGAAGGAAAGTAACCCATGGGACAATGTTTTGAAGATTGTCCACTAGATGGCATTATGAGCCTATCGGAATTGTTTGAAGTAGGTATTTATTCACCAGCTTAATACTAATTGGTTAAAGAAAGATATTAGTAAATGAAATTACTAATAGTAGTTCTTTTTATGAGAAAGCTGTTTATCCTTTTTGTTGGAATATAAACTAAAGGTAGCAATAACATAAAACCATAAGTCACTTGAGAGCAATCACCTCTATGAGAAAAATAATTTAAGCTATAGCATGGACAGGATATACTCTTAGAATAACAAAAACTCAGAGAGAAATTTTATCAAAAAAAAAAAAAAAAAAAAAGAACCATACTTTTGTTCTAAATTGAATTGCTTTACCTTTTTGTAAGATAAGTGGATTCCAAAAGAGCTTAGATAAGTCTATCCATGACAGGATTGAACAGGGCTTGGAGAGGAAGCTGAGTAGGATGACAGTGCGGAAACAATTTTAGGTTTAACCCAGAGAGGGCTATTTATTCTGTTATCTCTTTGGGTTGCTTTTGGGAACAGAACACTTAGATGAATGGAATTTAGATAGTAATAATGCCAAATATTATCATGATGATTAATTCCAGGGTTAATTCTTATTATTTTTTATGACAAAAAGTAACTGAATTTAGAGCCAGGATTTTTTGATGTAGACATCCTAAACAAATGCTGGGTTTTCTGTTTTATTGTACCGCTTTTTCCTTAATCACATTTATTCCCAGCACACATTCTTACTTCCTTCAATACACCTTTATTCACTCTTATGGTAAATGTAAGAATGAAATACTTTTACCTCTCTTTAAACCTTGAGAGAGAAACTGCTCAGAGTAAAACATAGTAGTTTATGAGCGCATCAAATCATGGGTGGAAAAATTGTGTCCAACAGACACACATGTCATCAGCTATAAGCATAGCCCATGTCTGGTCCTTAGTCATACATTGAATGTTTTTATTATCACATGCTTGAAGCCATTCCCTAATAGGTATCAAAGGAATCCCTTTACCACTACAAAATAGTAAACCTTTCACCAGCAGTTATTTTTATCATTTTTATAGATGGATATGCTTGATAAAGAAGAGACCAATTTCCAATGGCCCGGGAGTATTAGGGAGGAAAAAAGAAGAAATGCCCCAAAGATGTAGTTTGTAGTAATCCCATTACCCAGAGTCAAAGAATGATAGAAAAGTTTATAGATGTCAGGTATCCTAAAAGAATGTTTCTTTATACAGTCTTCCTGTGTCAAAATTTTAGCTTTAAGTTTTATTTCACAATTTTGGGGAATTCTCTCTTCTTAGTTAATCAGTAAATGGTTAACATTGAAGTCATGCCACTCTTCTGCCATCAATCAAAGTTCAAGTAGAACATTCCCAGTTAGGTTGCCTGGTTTCCAAGTGTTGAATCATGCTGACGAAGGGGCGATGGTGCAGGGAGATAGGAGAGAGGATTCATGCCCTCCCCTCATAGGAGTTCTGTGAGTAACATGAACTTCATTCTAAAACTGGAGAGCTCTCTAAGTCCCTGTGTCAGAATTATCTAACCAATGGGAGAGAGAAAAGTTTGAACTGCTCCTTTTAATCCAGTGAGAGAAAAATGTTTGGAATGCCATTTGCGTAACTATGACCTCAATTCAGCCACATGCCCAGGCAGGTGAGACCATATCCACCATCCTGGTAGAAGTCTCAGGGTGTACTTTTAACATTCCAATTACAGAAAAGCTTACCATGGGACAATATTCACATCTACACAGGTGAAACTATAAGGTAATGTGATTCGTTTAAAAAACCAACAATCATAACAGAATGTATTCAATCAAATAAATATTGACTCTTCTCAGAAGTAATAAATCTTGTCTTTGAGAGTAAACTTGAATTTTGGAACCAGCCAAGATGTAAGTAGCTTGGAGTCAGTGTACAAGAGAATTACTTAAAAAGCTGAATAATTGTTGAGGTTGAAGCTGCAGTGCTTAATCTTGATTTTCAAATAAGAGTTTTTTTGTGGTTTTCACAGACTTTCCCTACCTGTGGTAAAGATAACTTGAAATAGAAAGTTGTTTTTTGTCATATTAGATAACATATGCTCTCTCCCTAATTAGACACTTTATGAGAAAGAATGCAGCAACTTTGATAGTCTACTGGTTAGACCTTTAAGTCCCGGGATATCATTGGATGTACTGGTTTAGGATGCCTAGATCTAAAGGACTAAAATTTTTAATTGCTGTTTATTATATGGAATTCTGGAATTTCATTGGTTTTCTTTTTTTGTTTGTTTCTTGGTTTTTGTTTTGTTTTTTGTTTTTTAATAAAGTTTAATACTCTAGGAATATGTTTTGGGAATATATTTTTTATTACAATAGTATTTGCCTTATTATTTTCATTTAGAATAATTGGATTTGGCTTATAGGAAACATGAACAAGGACTTAAATGCAACCGATGCTAATTTAAGGTCCCCAGAGAATTAACTTAATTCAGTCTCTGTCTTCTCTAGTGATAGGTTCACATGATTTGGACTAACACTGCAAAATGAGACAATTAGATTAAATAAATAAGAAAAGTTTTTAGACAAAACTTTGAGCCTGTTGATCTATGAGTTGAAAGTGTTCTATATAAGTAGCCTATCAGCTTTAAATTCAGTGCTGCCCATTTTCAGAAGGACTAATGACTTCTCCCCTGGCAAGTCTCCATGATCACTGTTTATAAATTTCAAGCTAAGCTTGTTATTTACAGAGACTTGGAACTTGGCCAAAGTATCAGTAAAAGATACCAGAGAAGAGATAAAAGAAAGTCTTCTTTATTGATACCTGCAAATTACAGCAAGTCAGATGTAACTTTGAGCTATATATCATCTAGACAAGCTATATACTTGTATACTTATATAAGGTGTATAATTATATATGACACATCAATGTACACATGATGTGTATGTATATATATATCACCTATATAAAAGAGTATTTGAAAAGTTTTCTTTTCAAGAAAGTATTTTTATAGATTTGGACAAAATTTTCTTGCTCCACAAATCTGCCTTTCTCTTCTTATTTAAAATACTTTCCTCTATAAGAAAGTAACTAAAATGTGATTGCCTTCTTCATCAAATGAAATTAGACCATTTATATTACAAGCCTCCTTATCTCTACTATGTCAAACAAATTAGGCCTCCCATTTTATCATAAAACAAAGAGCCTTTGGGAGCAGGAGTGAGGAGTCAACTGCAAAGAGGTATCCTAGAAAGAATCCAGTTCCACTTTTGCTGTAGAGCAGCTGTGCACCTTTGGGCAAATCACAGGACCTCTTCAGGCTCAGTTTCCTGGTCTATACCATGTGGAGTTGCATCACAGTGTTTCTAAGGCAGTGGGATTTCACTGAGTCTGCACACTGGAATCTCATAGAGGCTTTGAAGGAGATTGAGTCCTTGCATTAAGGAATGCTAGTTTATCAATAGAGCCTACCACAGAATATATATCAATAGAGCCTACCACAGAATATATATCAATAGAGCCTATCACAGAATATAATACACAGTAAGGCTGCCAGATTTAGCAAATAAAAACAGGACATACAGTTAAATTGGGATTTCAGTTCAGTGATATATACATTTTTAGTATGAATATGTCCCAATATTTATCTGGCAACTCTACATATAATAGGAAGTCAATGTTTGTGGATGAATGTGTATCATCGAGTCTCTACTTTTGGGAATTTTAGATAAAGAATGTGAAGTGGTAGGGGTATGTGATTCAAGAGTGTTCCAATCATACCTCATGGGGAGTCTCTTACTCTTTTTTCAAGTGTAATTAGCCATGATTGGACTACTTTTTCAGCTTCTGACAAGAGCTTTTATATTAAATGCGGTGCTTTTGGCTGTAAGTAAAACATATATCAATTAAAATAGTTGAAATGATAAGTGTATGGATTTACTTAATAAGAGGCCCGGAGTTAAGATGGAGTCATCAAGGACACAGGTGTTTTTATTATCCTTCTGCAGGGACATCCTCAGTATGTAGCTTTCGCCTTTGTGTTTGTCCCTATGATTGTAAAATGGCTGGTGCATCTTCGTGTATCATGTCTTCATATAAATACATGCAGAAAGCAGTTTTGTATTGTGCATGTCTCTCTAACTGGAGGGGACATTTTTTAAAAAGTATTTTTAACCCCAGAATACTCTCTTTTCAAATTCATTGGCCAGAATTGGGCCCACATGACCATGTATTCTCCCAAAAGAGGGCTGTAATGTAAATTTTGTATGTTTTTGCTCTCCTGGTGGGAGGCAGATTCTGTGCATAATGAAGGAAGTGGTTAGAAATCAATATTGTGGAAGCAACTGAGTGTCATCCTTGACCATCACATCTAGGATAATCCATTCCTTTCAAATGGCATCAACACATGGGCAGTTTGAAGAAATGGGGAAACTTCCCAGCTTTAGCAGGCAGTTTCTTTGAAAACCCTGACAAAAAAACAACACAGAAATATCTATGTTGGTCTCAGCATAGCCCTTTAAACATAGCCCTGTGGACAGAAGGATCAGAACTCTAAAAGCATACAATTCCTTCCCTTTCTTCCCAGAAAAAAAAAAAAAGAATTCTTTTTTTCCATTATTCACCCTAGGTTTTTGCCCACTATTGGGCACAAGATGCCATTGAATACATGCACAAAAATCTCATAAAAGTTGGAAGAATCCTCATTTCATAAGGGGGATTTTTTTTCTGTTGGAATCCATCCAGATGTACTTTCCTTCTTAAGTACACTATTAGAAGGAAGGTAATACAGATAATAATTTTCTTTTGCTGCTCATGACTGCTCAAGATTTGTAAAGTGCTCTGCACACTTGTTTTAACCCCTGGCCATCATTTTGATCAAGTGGAGAAGAGCAACATGTTTCTGTGTGGAGAATACTTAACTAGCCTCAAGACCTACAAAAGAGCTTTGGCCCTGATTTTCATACTATGTTACACGCTTTTACTCACCATGTAAATGGGGCGTGTAACTGGGGTAAATTCTTTCACAGTGCTCCTAAAACACAAATATTAAAGTGTATTTCCCAAAGCTTATATAAAATTTCAAGTGGTGTGCAAAATATGTTTAAAATGTTATGTATAAAGAAAAGAGAAGAGAAAGAAAACTAGGATTTAATGAATAGCTTTGCTATTGCAGACACGACATTAGATGTCTGATATCTTTGATTTATGTAATCTTGAAAACAACTTTTTGAGTTATTTTATAGGCTATTGATTTATCCAAGGTCATATAATCTAATGAATATCAGAGACAAAAGGAGAATTATTGCCAAAGACTACTCCTGCAAAGGAAGATATGTGGAGTTTTTGAAAGAAAATGCTTGATAAGGTCATTTTTTTCTTAGTCTGTATCTTTGCCTGTCTATTAAAATAGAATTTCTGTTTAGGGTTGAATTTCAGAGCAGGCTTTAAACCCCAAACTGCCCTCATGATCATTAACAGGATATCCAATCAGAAATATTTTCTTGAGGAAGGCTTGCACATTTTCTCCTGCCCGCTGACAAGGATCGGCACATTCCCTGGAATCCACTCCATTCCACATTCCAAGCATAGCAAATCAATCATTAATTATTCTCCGGAAGAGTGTTTAAAGTTCTTTTCCTTCTTCGGGTGATATGATAGAACAGCGAAAAACAAAGAAATCTTGGGTACTTAGTAGTTATGGCAGTATTTGATACAACATCCCAATTTTTTCAAGATTTTCTAATTATTTTTTATTGCTCTACTAGTTCGCAGGAGTAAACAAAGGGAAGACTATGGATTTTTGGACCAAGGAAAACAAGGAGCTATGAAGTTTCCTTACCTCACTAAGTATATTTGATTTGTAGAACAAAATAGCATAGTCTTAGAATCTTGAGCTTCGTGCTAGTTCTTCAAAAAAGCTCTGAGGTATGCAGAAGAGTTTGTAGTGATTATTTGAGAAAGGGTTAGAGTTTGGGGGAGGCCTGCTTGAGAATACTCTAAATAAAATTAAGCAATGAGCTCTAGTTATCTATGGAAAAAGAAGAAACACAGAATTTAAAAGCAAAAATTCAGTCCACTACAAAAAAACAAAAAACAAAAAACAAAACAAAAAAAAAACCACTGCTCAGAGATTCTCTTACCTTGTGTGTGGGTTTCCTCTTTCTGTTACACACTAACTTGGACATAATGAGTGTTTAATTTGTTGCTTTATGGTAGAAAAATTTTTTTATTCAAAAGTCATTTGTTTAATAATAATTGATCCAATAACCTCTTGCTGAATATCATTTATGTGTCAGCCATTGACATAGGGACAGAAACAGAACTGTAGGTCGGGACGGATAGAAGGTGTGATTGTGAAAAAGAGTCAAGCCCAAAACTCAAGGGAAAAGATGGGAACAAATTCTAAGGCATTCATTCTTTAATGTGACTCATGAATGTTAGGCCATCCTTACAATGTCCCACCCACTTATTATATAAACTAAACAGTGAGGCCCGAAACCCTTGAAAATTCTGCTCACTTAAAAAAAAAAAAAAGAAGTGTCTACATTTTTTTGTACTTTTAACAATGTGCAAAGAACCTGTAAGAAATGTGTTTTGAATAGAAGTAATAATAACAAGGAGTATTAAAAAGTATTACGTTGGTCCCTTAAAATGGTTTAAGTCTAGGTTCTCAGGCTGGGATATGGATTTCAACTTTGCTGTCTTAAAGAAATGGCTTCAGATTACACTATCTTAAAATTTTGCTTCACTCTCAGAACTCTAGTTTAATATTAACTTTCGCTTAGAGAAATGCTTTTTGGAATCTAACCTGAGCCAAAGAAAAACTTCCAGCAACAGTTCCATAGCTGGGGGAAGCATTCTTTGCCACGCCCAGTGCTCCCCATCTTGACCCTTCTCATGTCAATTACTGATTTGTTTCTAAACTCAGAAGGAGTCAGAGCATGATGAGTTCATACTCTGAAACCTCAGCGTTGCCTAGAATTGCAGACCAGGCAGGCCTAGGGCAGGCCTGCATATGCTTGCCATCAGTGTCAGGCTAACTTGGACAAGAGAAATCCTTCTCTGATCTGGGATAGAGATCATTGAAAGCATGTAAAAACTAAGTCATACCCTGATTCCTTAAGGGGCACCTTGACTATGCAGTTGAAAGGAGAGGTTTCCTAATGGCTCATGAAACCAGGAAAAAAGTTGACCCGAAAAAATGTTAAACATATGCATAAAAACTGAACACCATATTGTCCGAATATTTAGAAAATTGATGAAAAGATTTTCAGTCTTAATCCCAGAGTTGGTCTCTTAAAGACACACAGAGTCTCAAATAAATACAGGCCTCATCTCTGAATTTTTTTTAAAATGAACTTTTAGCCAAACAGCTGGTAGACAGGTTTCCTTGACATCCTTTATAGAACCCCTTATATTTGCTCAACAAAAACATACCAAGAGACCCTTTTTGAGGGACTTTGAAAGGTCAAATAGCCAATTATCTCTACTGCTACAACCCATGAATGCATTCAGATACCTCACCGTCTTTTCGTTTTTTTGGGGGGGAGTTGTATTTTCCTGAAGCTGGAAACAGGGAGCAGTCAGACAGACTCCCACATGCGCCCGACAGGGATCTACCCAGCACGCCCACCAGGGGGGGGTGTGCTCTGCCCATCCGAGGCGTCGCTTTGCTGCAACCAGAGCCATTCTAGCGTCTGAGGCAGAGGCCACAGAGACATCCTCAGCGCCCAGGCAAACTTTGCTCCAATGGAGCCTTGGCTGCGGGAGAGGAAGAGAGAGACAGAGAGGAAGGAGAGGGAAAGGGGTAGAGAAGCAGATGGGCGCTTCTCCTGTGTGCCCTGGCTGGGAATCGAACCCGGGACTCCTGCACACCAGGCCGACGCTCTACCATTGAGCCAATCGGCCAGGGCCCTCACCGTCTTTTCAAAGAGTCACTCTGATCTGTCATTTCTCCGCTAGTCTAACCTCATCACTAATTTCTTCAAAAGGTGTAATGATTATTCTCCTTGCTCCTACAATATTATGCAAATATGTAATACTCTTAAAATAAAAAGCATGCCTCTGGACTTGCTATTATAATAAAGACTTTTGTCATAAAAAGACCTATTGAGTCTCTAGATTAAAATAACACACCAAATAAATGCCTTTTAAGCATTCTAGAATAAGAAGCATTGCCATTTTTGCTCATTTTTCCTAAACAGTCTATTGAGTTTTATGTTTGCATCAGTTTCCTGTTTTCTTAGCCAAAGCATATCCTACACAGTCTGAGAACCAACTATCCCAGGTTAAAATTTTGATCTGTGTTTCTCTCTTTTTCATCTCTCAATGTATGTCTCTGATTGTCCATATTCATTTGACATAGCATGTAATGTAATGCAAAGAGTTTCCCGTTCCCTAATGGATTCATATGTGTGCACATGGTATATATCTTGAAACAGTTTTTATTTTCATATAGTTGTACAGTCAGCTGCTGGTTTCTACTGCTTCTGGAAGCTTTGCCAGACCATCTGCAAACCCTCTCATTATACTTTCTGACCAGAGGGCAATTGGCAAGAATTAAACATGTTGTGATCATATTCAACAAAATTTTAGGATTCCAATACCCTAACTCAGAAGCTACACCTGTAGGAGACAGAGGTTAACAAGGTTTCCACTTAAACTGCAGTGATGCTTCTCTGAGTTGGCAAATACTGTTGACACTTATGAGTTGCAGAACTCAGACCCTACACAAATATCAATCATCAGCTAGTTAGAATAATAGAACTGGGTATGTAAACAATAACAGGAAAGTTTTGCTAGATGCTGGACATAACTTCTTGAGATCAGGGAGAATTTTTGTGATGGGCTTTGGGATAATAACAAATTATTGGGCCAGACTAACTAAGTGCAGCTTTAAGGATTCCAGAAGAAAATACTCAGTAGATTGAAGGAAACAGCTAGTTTAGTTGACGCTCCTCAATAGTCCAAACCAAAGAGGTGTGATTTACATGTGACTACAGATTAAGAGTCACACTCCTACAGTTCTTCATTGCTGCCCTTGCAACCATTTAATTATCAAACAAAACTATGTCACTTGCCTTTCTTAATAGCCACCCCAAGACATAAAAGATGTTTTGGGGGAAAGGACACCCATACATCATACACACATGTTGTTATTGTTTTTGTTGCTTCAAGAAAGCCTTTGCACTAAAAGAGATTTTTGGCATTAGTTGCCTTTATTTTGTGAGTAGATTAGTATAGGGAGTGGAATGTGGGGTGCATGAGAGCAAGGAAGGCAAAATTGATATTGATATGGAATGGGTCCCTTACCATGTGAGACTGGTTAGGGAACTGATGTCATTTAGGATATTTGAGTTCAAATTCCTGAGATTAGTAATTATATGTAGAAGCATAGTATTGGGCTAGCTTTCTTTTGTTTATTTTAAAACCAGCATTATTGAGATATTATCTATGTGTATGATATGCTTCATTCATTTCAAGTGTACAGCTCAGTGTATGCATCTGTGAAATTACTATCACAATCATGTTAGAACATATTTCCAATCATCCTTCAAAATTTCTTCTTGGCCCTTTCCTTCCTTCTAACCCTCCACCCTTAGGCCTATTTAGCCCATTCTACAATGAGGTGCTTTTTATCATGACAGCTTTTTCTTTTTCTTTTTTTTTCATTTTCTAGAGTTTTACAGAAATAGAATCATTCTCTTATGTCTGATATCTTACACTCAACATAATGATTTTGACATTCATTGATTTTGTTTCATATATTAGTAGTTTGTTTATTTTTATTGTTAAATGATATTCTATTGTATGAATGCATGACTTTTTGTTTATCCATCACCTGTTGGTGAACATCTGGATTGTTTCAATTTTTGGTTATTGTGCATAAAGCTGCTATGGATTATTTCCAATTTTGTGTTATTGTACATAAAGCTGCTATAAATATTTGTGTACAAGTCTTTGTGTGAACATATGTTTTCACTTCTTTTGTGTAAATACTTGAGAGTAGAATGTCTGGGTCATATGTTTAACTTTTTAAGAAATTACCAAACAGTTTTTCAAAGTTATTGAACCATATTACATTTCCACCAAGGATATACGAAAGTTCAAGTTACTCAACATCCTCACCAACATTTGGTATTGCTAATCTTTTTAATTATAGTCATTTTAATGGATGTATAGTTGTATCTCACTGTAGTATTAGTTTCAATTTCCCTGATGACTAATGTGGATTACATCTTTAAATTCTATTTGTATACTATTATTAGTAAAGTGTTTGAATCTTTTGTTCATTTTTAATTTTATTATTTGTCTTCTCATTATTGAGTTGTAGAGTCTTTACATGGTCTAAATCCAAGCCCTTTATTGAGTATATTCTTTGTAAACATTTGCCCCATTCTTTAGGTTGTCTTTTAATTTTCTTAACTATGTGTTTCAAAAACCATACATTTTTTGGGGGGATAATTCTGATTTATTGTTTTCTTTCACATAGCTCATGAATTTGGTGTTCTATTTAAGAAATCTTTAAAGCCCAAGGTTAATATAAATTCTTCATTTTTTTATATCTTCTAGAAATTTTATAGTATTAGGCTTTACACTGAGATCTATAATCATTTTGAGTTAATTTTGTATGTTTTAAGTTGACTTTAATTTTTTTTGCATATGGATATCTAACTCTGCTAGTGCCATTGAATTTCTTTAGTACCTTTGTTGAACATTAATTAGCCATATATGTGTGGCTCAGTGTCTGGACTTTATTCTGTTTCATTGTTCCTTATGTCTGTCTTTATGTCAATATTATACTATCTTGATTTTTATAGATAAAGTTCTTACACTATGTAAGTTCCATCTTATTGTTCTTCTCAAAATTGTTTTGGCTATTCTAGAACCATCAACTTTCCAAGTAAAATTTAGTCAACTTGTCAATTTCAGGGAACATAGTTGATGGAATTTTAATTGGGATTGCTTTGAATCCATAGATCAGTTTGGGTACAATTGATATTTTAACAATTGAAACTTTCAATGAACCCTTATGGATTCCAATGAACTATAAATTGAACCTTTCAATAAACCTATGAACATG
The DNA here is from genome assembly GCF_036850995.1 of Saccopteryx leptura. Lineage (NCBI taxonomy): Eukaryota > Metazoa > Chordata > Mammalia > Chiroptera > Emballonuridae > Saccopteryx > Saccopteryx leptura. The sequence goes on along the minus strand of NC_089506.1, from coordinate 25,506,321 downwards.
ATTTATTTCTCCACTTATGTGAGTCTTTCTTAATTTCTTTCAGTATTATTCTGCAGTTTTCAATGAAGAGTTCTAACGTGCCTTTTGTTAAATGTATTCCTAAGTGTGTTTTGTTTTTAGGTATTCTTACAAGTAGAATTTTTAAAATTTATTCTTCAGTTGATTGCTAGTATATAAAAGTACAATTAATTCAGGGATATTAACTTTGTATACTTCAACCTTGCTAAATTTACATATTAATTCTAGTAGTTGTATAGATTCTTTGAGATATTCAACAAAGTACTCATGTCACCTGCAAATAGAGTCCAGTTTTCTTCTTTCATTTGCTTTTGATATGATTTTGGTTTCGTCTTCCCCCCCACTTCCATGACCCTTATTCTCATTTTATTTTTTTGTAGCAATTTTTGCAGTAGTTGTTCACAGGAAATAACCCAACACTACATTAAACCCTGTCCTGGTGAAATTTAGTAGATTTCCCAAACTGTTGATCATCGAAGGGCAGGGAAATAGCTAGCAGATTAAAAGAAAAAAAGGATGGTATGAAAGTATATGTTTAGCTAGAAGCAAGGCTGTAATTTCAGCTTTGTTCTGTGAGTGCTGTTGCTGATGAGGTCAGTGACATTACTGATGAGGTCCTTTTGAACTGGTTTGAAGGAAGGAGAAAATGTGTTAGTACTGTGAATGGAACTGTATTAGCTGTCGCTGAATACACTGTAGACTTTTGAACTACTAGTAATTTTTCAGACAAGTAGGCCAATGTCAGCCATAGGTAGACATGCCAATCAGATCCCAGGTCCTCCTCTGCATGTCCACCATGAGCAGTCTAGGTCTCCCTGCTCTTCTCCAACAGTGTCATTTTCACTTCCCAAAGACCCTGTATTTTCCTATTAGCTTCTCTCAGTAAATATCTGAACCTCTGTCTGTGATTAAATTCGGCCCTTCTCCCATACCTTGCCCATTATGATGTTTTAACAAGATGTGTCTGAAGATGTCTTAAGTCTCAGATGATACAATAACAATAGCAGTCCATATAAAAGAAAAAAATTAACATTGACTGATGACTATATGATGCCCTAAAGTTGCTATTTAATCATAATAAGATCTCAAATAAAATTTACACCCTCATTATGGATTAAAGGATTTGGGATTGAAAGGTTAAGCTTCTTGTTCAAGGTCATATAAAAACTGGAGAATAAATTGAACCTCTGCTTGTATTTAGAGTACAGGCTTTTTACATTCTACTCTTCTGACTCTTCAATATTACTGAACACTTTGAGTGCATAATTTGCTGACTTGTCACTAAAGCTATAGGACTAGATTGTACATTTTCTGTTTGCAGGAATGCATTCACCATTATATTTCCAACCTCTAGTATAGGGCATGGAAAATAGCAGGTATTCAATGATAGTTTGTTGAATTGACTGAAATACTAACAAAGCAATATTTCTTTTTGTTTTATTTATTTATTCATTAAACAATTCTTTTTTGAAGTTAGACACATAGACTTAAAGTGGGCATCAGATAGGTAAATAAGCAATGAACTCTATATAACGATCTAAGTTATGATAGAGGGATGAGTAAAATATTGGGGAAATCCCAAAAAGATTTACCTAAACTAGCCTTATGATGTCAGCAAAGGTTTCCTGAAGCGGAGATATTTTGACATTTAATGTCAAAAATGATAGCACTGTAAAGAAGAAAGTTATTCCAGATAGACAGGTAGTCATGTGCTAGGTTGGAAGTGAGAGAGAGTGTGACTCTTCTGAGGAAATGTTAAATAGCTCAACCTGGTTAGGAGACAGAATGTAAGCCACAGAATGATGAGAGATGAAGGCAGACAACGAAATAGTTTCCAACTATGAAAATATTATTGCTAACAAAGATATATAATTAGCAGAGAGCAGAGTCAGATTTTTTATTCAGAGAGAACATTCTGGCTTCTTTGTGGAAAGTGACCGAAGGTGGACCAGATAACACTTGGGAAATTATTTCTGAATTTTAGTTGAAAGATGAGTGTGGCCTAAACTATGGGATTAAGAAAAGTATATAGATTTCAAAGATAATAAGAACAAATTTAATAGAATTTGGAGACTGATTAATATGGGGAATGATAGAAAAAGAATTGATGAGGATGATTCTTAGGTTTGGGTTTGGGGAAATGGTAGACAGTAGTGTCATTTAATGAGCTCTTCGACCTAGAAGAAATATTTGGTTGCAGGAAAATATTCAATGAATATCATCTTGAACAATGTACTAAAACCAGAAATTCATCATAATTATTTCACTAAATTTTTAGCCTACCCCTACCTTCCAACTGATTTGCTACATCTCTTTACGGCACCCTCACTTTCTGAGTCAGTAAGGCTGCACACCTCATGCTCATCATTGGTTCCTCTTCTTCTCAGCCCTTCCTCCCCTTTCAATTAGTCATCAAGGCCTATTAATCATTCTTTACCAATCTCCCTTGAGTCTGCCCTGTGCTTTCATTCCCACCATTGTAACTCTAGTCTGAGCCCTTATCACTTCATGCCTGAACTATTTCCTAACTAGAATAGTTTCCTCGCTTGTCTCCATACCTCTAGTTGCTCCCCAATGCAATTCATATGGCACCCCATGGCTGGAATGGTTTTCCTTAAATGCCGCTTTCATCACCTCTCCCAGCTAAAACGTGTTTGGTGCGCTCTTCTCCAGACACATGCGTTACTCACCATCTTCCCAGCATGTCTAATGCATTTCCACCTAGGGAAACTTTGCTTGGAATGTGGTTTTCTCTTAAAATTTTTCTCTGACTCCCTAGCTAGTCTTCATCCTGTTGGGCTCAGTTCCAGTCCTAGCCTCAACGGGTCTTCTGAGACCATCCACAGAAATCTCTCTGGCCCCTGAATCCCTCTGGCACATGATATCAACTTCTGTTCACTTTCTTGTGTTCTTCTCTGTGTCAGTCTTCTTTCCCTATCTGAGTAGTAGGCATCTAAAAGCTGAGACAATAGGCCTCTTCTCCAGTCTGTGGTACACATTCAGGGGAGTGAGAACCAGATTCTGATCAGCTAACAATTGCTGTTAATTCTTGTTGCCGCTCAAATTAGACTGGCTATGCCAGTTTGATGACTGTTTGTCCACTACTGCTAGGATACCCTTGCTGGTCTAGGGTCCCATAAGTGACTTGTTTCAGGTGCCATGATCACAGCTCTTTTTATTTTTTAAATTGATTTTTTTAGAGAGAAAAGAGGTAGGGAGAGAGAGATTGATATTTATTTGTTGTTCCACTTATTTATGCATTCACTGGTTGATTCTTGTATGTGCTCTGAGTGGGGATTAAACCTTTAACCTTGGCATATTGAGACAATACTCTAACCAACTAAGCTACCTGGCCAGTGCTGAGATCACAGCTCTTTCTGATTTGCATTTCCACACCCAGATATGGTTCCTTAAGAATATTGCTGGCTCTGAGTGGCTAGATCTGGAGCATCTTCTACATTAGCCACTCAGGGTGCAGAAATCATCTCTCCTGTAGGAACCTCCAGGAAGCCCTGTTTTCAGCCCAGGTACCACCTGTCTTTTTGGTTAGCTCCCCTTTGGGAAACATTTAGTCCTTTTTACAAATTAGTCCATTTCCTTTCCAAAAACCACATTTCCATACCAAGGTTTATTTTAAGTACTCTGTATTTCTGGCAACAGCAAGCTTCCTTATTCTCCCCTCTCCTCAGCAAGGAATACCTATTTACCCTGCATTTTCACAGCTAATAAAGTAAGTATATGTGTTGGGGGAAGGATGGTAAATCATACAAGTGACCATATGCAGAACAAAAGTGATTCACCCCAAGGTGTAACCTAGGGTGACAACCTTATATGAAGGAGTGACTTATTTCATTTTTAGGTGCCTGTGCCAAAATTACTTTGTTTTCCTTCTCCTCGTCCCCAAATTCATCCTCCACTCTCCTCTGTCCTGCTCTATGCCTAAGGAGTCTTCCTTCTACAGTCACCATCACCGGCACTCACTTGCTCGATGCTTCCCCTGAGTTTGGGCGAAAGAGTGGCACCTACAGAAGACTGCGTGCTGGGAAGAGAGAGGGACCGAGTGTTCACTCCCCTATTTCCTTCCTGTCTCACAGCAGGTCTGGCAGTGGCTTAACTGTCTATGGAAAAATGGCTTGTGCCTTCTTCCATTTCTCTAACTCTCCAGGGTCTAGTAGTGCCACTCCCTTTCTGAAAGTGTCCTTTCAGCCTCAGGGTGGTAACAGGTTTTTGATGTTGCTTGTCCCTTAACACTTCAACATCTATTGATGATTCCCTTAATCCGGTTTCTTCATTAAACTTTCTTTGCTTAAACTCTTTTTAATGCACCATCTGTTGGCCCCATGTACCCTAATTGGTACAGTGCCTTTTCAAAGAGTACCCTGATTAATCTTTGCCTATATAGGAATGGATCTGGGTATATTTGTCTCTCTATGGCATCAAGTTTCGTGACTGACCAGTACAAACTCACTTGTTACTCTAAATTAAAAAAGATATTAATGAGCCAGTTTTAGTTATTCTGTGCAAATTTAAAATTGCTGTTGAAAACCATACTGCTAAATGTGATCTATGTTAAGATTGACATTCTATTTATTGCACAAGGACTTGGCCCTTCCCTTTGCAAGATTTCCAACTAACAGTGAAAGATTAAGACTACATTATGTTATTTCTTGACAGGGGTGACATATTGAATAGACTCAGTAAGTAGCCTAACACCCAGTGAAATAGTTCTGCTATCTTCCAATCCTAATGCTTAAGACACTGCTACTGATAATATTCCTTGTGGATTTAGCTAGTTTGTCACTGTCCTAGAGTATAGCTCTGACAGGAGTTATTCCAAGGACACTGATGCTTCAATGTCGCTACCATCGGAACAAGTTGGAGGTGATTTGGTTTGTCATTCTTTTTCTGTTGAACAAAGGCAGTGCTCATCCTCAGAAACGAAAGAGCCACTGGTTACTGTCATCAAAGAGAAGCTCTAATCCGATGCCTTAGCAGCTTTTGCTGCTTATGGGAGGCCTCAGCAATTCTTGTTTTAATTATCTTTTATCCAAACATCATGTTCCTGAAAGCAATTTCCAACACATTTCCAAGTTATTTTAGCTGGGTATTTTCCTTGCCAATCTTAAAACCAGTGTTCCTCCTCTTTGCTTCTTAATGATTCTTCCCAATGGAGAAAGGAGAGAAAGAATCGCAGATTTTTTTTCCCTCAGGGTGTAGCATAACTGTCTCTTGAGGAAGGATTTTTTTCATTCAAATGTAAGTTGCAAGGTCCAGAAGGGCCAACAATTGCAAATTGGAAACAAACGTTTGCAAAGTAGAAGTCCAGCAACAGTCCTGTCACACATGCGTAAAACAAATTATCCAGTGGGAGCAGTACATAAATCACTCAACAGAGAGTGCCAAAAAATTCCACTGCGTTCCTTCCAAAATCTGAAACCCAAACACGTTAGAGCTCCAAGCTCGTACCTAAAAATTCTGAAGGGAAAATGAACTGTGACTAACTATGGAGAAAGTGTAAGCAATTCATCCACCTGATGGGACCACCTGCTAATCAACATTTGCACAGTATTTGGTATCGAGCGATGAATCAAACTTCTTGAGCTAAGTTTATGGCTTTAAAAAGCCAAAGACTCCTGTCATCGTCGTCAGTGTTATTTACCAGTGTTGGGGCCAGAACCTGCATGAGCTGCTATGTTTCTTAAATGATGTTGATCTACATGGGTTGTGTCTGATTTGGGGGCGGAGCTTGGGCTGGTTCCAGATGGTAAAGTTAATGGGTATTACAGTCAATCACAGTCATGAAATAGAAGGGCTCTGGGGACGGGTGGATGGGGCGAGTGTTTGTTTCTTAACTCACTGCACACTCATGGGAGAGAGAACTATGCTTGTGTAAAAAATGTCTAAGATCCATACACACTTTTCTTTTCCTTTCTTTTCTTTCTTTCTTTTTTTTTTTTAGTAAATCTTCTCCTGTAAAAGCCCCAGCATTTCGTGCAAAACTTTTCTAGAAAGCATTTATGGAGCTAGACAGGAAATAAACAAGTCTCATAGCTCATGTCTGCCTTCCCAAGTGAAGAAAGTGAGTGGGGACAGACTCAAGGAGCTCCAAAAAGTTGGGAAAGGAGAAATGCGTTCGGCTGAAACCAATGTCCTGGAATAGATTGGAGGTGCTCAAAGTCTTGCACTGAACTATAATGCACTACTCGATTTGATACATTTATGTATCATAGTAGGCTACTTGGGCTGCTGTGACAAAGGACCACAAACTGAATGGCATAAACCAGTGGTAGTCAAGCTGGTCCCTCCCACCCACTAGTGGGCATTCCAGCTTTTATGGTGGGCGGTAGCGAAGCAACCAAAGTATAAATATAAAGATAGATTTAATTATAGTAAGTTGTTTTATAAAGATTTATTCTGCCAAACTTAGCAAAAATCCAACATAAAGTATTTGGTAAGTAATTATTATTATATGCTTTAACTTGCTGTAACTCAGTTTTATAAATTTTATAAAGTAAAGTTACTTTTCTACTTTATAAATCACCATTACTGTGGAACCGGTGTGCGGTTAGAAAATTTTACTACTAACAGAGATACAGAAGTGGGCGGTAGGTATAAAAAGGTTGACTACCCCTGGCGTGAACAATAGAAATGAATTGTCTCATAGTGTGGCGGCCAGAAGTATGAAATCAAGATGACAGCACGGCTATGCCATCTCTGAAATGTGCAGGGGAATCCCTGCTTGGTTCTTCCTAACTTCTGGTGTTTGCCGGCAACCTCTGACAGCCTCTGGCTTACAGCTGCAGCACTCCAACCTCTGCCTTCATGGTCACATGGCCTTCCTCCTGTGTGTCTCTTTCTTCACATGGCTGTCTTCCTATAAGGACACAGGTCACATTGGATTAGGGGCCCATCCTACCACATTTTGACGTTATCTTAACGAATTATATCTGCAACGACTAGATTTTGAAGTCAGGTCACAATCTGATGTAACGGTGGTTAGGACTTCAACAAATCTTTTTCTCAGGGAATAACAATTCACATTTTCTACACTGAAGTGTGGCAGAGATAAGATTCTAAAATTATATGCTTTCTTCTCTTGTTTCTTCTCATTCTTTTTCCTTCCCACTCTGCCTTCCTTCTCTTCTGGTTTGCCTAGTTGTGGAGTCTTTGTGAAGCATGAGAACATAGTGGGGAGAAGCTAAGTTGATGCACTCACTGAAAGGCATGGCAACACTCAGAAATAAAGCTCAAAAAGACAAAGGCAGTCTGCCTATGTGCTGTGGAAACCTCTGAAGATGGAAGCTAGCAGAGGTGGACTTTTGAAGAACAAAAAAGAAGATTTTGAAGTGTAACCTTGGTGAACTAGCTAATGGTGATTTTCAGATCTTTGCTGTGTTGCAAAGAGTAGCCGCCCGTTAAGTCTGAGAGCACCTTGCGTCCATATCTCTATTGTATTTTATGGGTTTGGAGTCACATCTGTATTTCATTCGGCCGTGTCCGTGTGTGGAGGTGGGCTGTGTGGTGGGAGGGAAAACGGCCAGTTTTGTTCATGCAACATAAAGTATTGATCGGCTGGGGATTCTTCAGCAACGAAGGCACGGTAACAAAGGACAGACAGAAGCAAACATTGGCAGTGTCCATTTAAGCACACCCCGAAGGGGGAAAATATTTGTCCAATGGATTTTAATACATGGCTCCCCCAGTAAGATACTCCCTGTAATAAAAACCATGTCTTACGCTTTCTTAACTAACGACTTCTGAATATCACCCAAGGAAGCTGCCTATTCCGCTCCTGTGCTAAGCAAACTCCTCACTGTAGTTCAATTTACCCCTTCAAGGAGAGAATGTATGTTATAGTGATAAAAATATTCATCTCTAGAGCTTGGCAAACTTTTTCTGTGCAGGACAAAATAGCAAATGTTTGAGGCTTTGGAGGCTATAGAGTGACTGTTGCAACCCATGCAGCTCTGCCACTTGTTGCAAGAAAGTAGCCTCACTTGGATGTAAGCCAGGGCATGGGCGTGCCCCACTGCAACTGTGTTTATGGAAAGGAGTCAGGCGGAGCTGGCCCACCAGCCATTGGTTTGCTTTCCTTGGTTTAGACCATGGGACAATAAAAAATGTTTTGTGCATTTTTAGTAAAAATTTGAATTTGTTTTACATACCAATCCCAGTTAGTTTTGTTAATGGGCACACCCTGCCTCTTGAGGGGCAGTTTCATTGTCTTGTGTGACAAATTTAAGACTCTGCTTGTGTAAGACTGAGGGTCAGATCTTTGATCACAGTTCATTCACAAGCATATTTTTTACCTCATAAAACATCATGGCAGCAGTGTGCTGGGTTTCTCCCTAAATCAGGGTAAGTTCTCACGATAGAATTTCATATCTGGGTTTTCCTGTTTGCTTGCTTTTCTGTGCTGAGTTGGACCAGAAAGCTCATCAAAGACTCAGTAGCTTTACAAAGGAGAACCCGAGTCTTTCAAAAATGGAAACTGACCTGTTAAAACTGGAAGCCGCGATGAGCATCCAGGTTTCTCAGCCCTAGGTTTGGTTTGCTAACCTTTCAACGGTGCTGTGAAAACTCATCCCAAATGCCGAGACCTGAATGTTAGTCCTCAGGCAGCAGTGACGTAGTTTTGATGATGATGGTGAGTAAGCAGAGGGTTTGGTGCAGAGGAGCGTTGAATCCTCACTAGCTCCTAGGACACCTTATAATGTGTATAGTATGTAACAGCATTGAGCATTTATTATCCATGTATTTATCTAAACCCATCTTTTTAAAAATTTAATATATTGGGGTGACACTGGTTAACACAATTATACAGATTTCAGGTGCCCAATTCTACAACCATATATCTCTGTGCTCCGTATCGTGTGCTCCCTCCATGACTATTTGTCATCCCTATACCCTCCTGGGAATTTAGCTGGAGAAACCCAAAGCACTAATTTGAAAAATGTAACGCTATTTTACCCATTTGAACTTGTTTCTGTTTTGGCTCTGCAACTAGATCAGGTTACAAATTCCGTGTTCACCTCTTTTCTACATAAGAAGCCTCTCTTGTTAATTTAGAGCCTATTTTATTATAACCAATGGTCACATAATTAAAAGATGCCCTCATCTGATGATTCCAGAAAGCTCTTTAAGAGAGAGCATTCCAAGGGTGTGTTTTGGAAAAAGGGTCTTTGAATACCTTACATAGAACATTACTCCAAAGTAACAGCGTTTCACAGTGGTTTTCTACCATTTTCCCCCACCAAACCTTGCTTTAAAAACTTACATAGTATCTTCGATAAAATTGGTAACGGATGCACTGGTCTACTAGTAGACCTTTTTTTATTTTATTTATTTATTTATTTATTTTTTGTATTTTTCTGAAGCTGGAAATGGGGAGAGACAGTCAGACAGACTCCTGCATGTGCCCGACCGGGATCCACCCGGCACGCCCACCAGGGGGCGTCGCTCTGTCGTGACCAGAGCCACTCTAGCACCTGGGGCAGAGAGGCCAAGGAGCCATCCCCAGCACCCGGTCCATCTTTGCTCCAATGGAGCCTTGACTGCGGGAGGGGAAGAGAGAGACAGAGAGGAAGGAGAGGGGGAGGGGTGAAGAAGCAGATGGGCACTTCTCCTGTGTGCCCTGGCCGGGAATCGAACCCGGGACTTCTGCACGCCAGGCCGATGCTCTACCACTGAGCCAACCGGCCAGGGCCCTAGTAGACCTTTTAAATTTGTCCCTTACCTGGAATGTAAGTTCCAAGAAGGCAAAGACTTTGTTTATCTTCAAGCACTAAAATAGTCCCTGATGCATAGCAGGCATTTGATAGATATTGTTGGATGAATGTAGTGATGTGTGAGGACCTGAAGCCATGCCCAAGCCGGAGGCTGCCTCTGTGGTTTCCATTCTCTCATCCAAGTCCAAACTTGAGGAACCTCTCTGGAGCTCTTTCTGGACTCTGGGTGGATTTTGATTGGTATAGAGGTTGGTATAAAGCTTACACACATTGCCTGACCTGTGGTGGTACAGTGCATAAAGCACCGACCTGGAACACTGAGGTCACAGGTTTAAAACCCAAGGCTTACCTGGTCAAGGCATGTACAGGAGCTGATGCTTCCTGCTCCTCCTCCCTTCTCTCTCTCTCTCTATCTAAAATGGATAAGTAAAAAATCTTTTTTAAAAAGCTTACATACATTTTATCTTATTAGGGCCTCTCTACTAGCCTGTGAGGTCAGGAGGGCCTGTATTATTGTTCCTAATTTGCAGAGAAGAAGAAGCTTAGAGGAGGTAATGGATTTACTCGTAATCACGTTGGTGGAAGGTGGTGATTCCACAGATCTGTCACTCTGCACCAAATATCCTACACTTGTAGTTTTAAACCATTTTGGCTGCAACTTATAGGAAGAAGTAAATTTTATTTTAAAAAATTTATTTATTTACTTATTTATTTATTTATTTATTTATTTGACAGAGTGAGAGAGAGAGAGAGAGAGAGAGAGAGACATTGATTTGTTGTTTCACCTAGTTGTGCGTTCATTGGTTGCTGCTTGTATGTGCCTTGACTGGGGATCAAACTTGAAACCTCAGGACGGTACTCTAACCAACTGAGCGACCCAGCCCGATTAAGAAGTGAATTTTATATTATGACCCAGAAAACATACCCACACCCACTTGAAGCACAGGTTTTACAGAATGCTCTTACTGATGTAATATACTCTGATGCTTTAATTCTATTTAATTTCAATAATGCTAATTGCAATCGCAGACTGAAACACAGTGTTGTCCACCACCCGTCTTTTCTTGCATGCTTTCCCCTCTCACACCATCCTGTCTCTCCATTTTGAAAATGAAGTGGTAATCACCTTCCCCTGCAGGGCTCCCCCATGTGGTCAGTCAACCAGTCCGGAGAGTAGTACAGTTCCTTGGTCCGAGGTCAGGGTACAGCAGACAGCCAGGGTACCGTCTGAGAAAAAATAGAAAGCTTTTATAGGGGCAAAAGGGAGAGAAAAATCAAAGCTGAAAACTGGGCCACTTTGGGCAGGAAACAGTTAAGAGACCACTAGATGCCTGGAGCTGCCAAGACCACCGCAAGGTTCGTACCAAGATTAGACAGAGTACAGATGTGAAGTAACTAGAGTCCTTCAGAGTAAGATAGCAACGACATAAATTAACCTTGTCTAGGGCCTGACAAAGGGACCACACACTTTTTGAAGTCTTAAGAGCGAAGCCGTTTTTTTTTTTGTGGCCTCTCCAAGGTTATATACCTTTATCCAACAGAACAAGTTCAATTAGAAGCAGTTGTTTACGGGGAAGGGAAGTGAGCCCAGCGGGGGCTATCACGGTGACTGCACAGAAAATAAACCAAGGAGCCTGCACAACAGCTGAGGTTTCCTTGAGTTCCCTGTGGCTGATAAGCTTCCCTTCACCCGTTGAGATTACTTTTGTCTATTTTCCTGCAGCGGGAGAAACAAAAGAGGTGGAAACATTCCAGACTCCTGATCTTCCCAGTTGGCGGGATTTCCGTCACAGCTTTCGGTGAAGGGGTCCGTTCTGGTGGTTGTAGTGGAGACCGGGCCTGGGTGACCGCTCACCCATGCGGCAAGACTGCGGGAGCAGCCGCCCAGGACGTGGGCTGGCCTCATCACTGGGTGTTGAAGCCGGGGCTCTGAGGGGGACCTGCTGCTGCTGCTCTTCCCAAGTGAAAACTCTCTACTCACAAAGGGCCCAGTTGGGGCGGGATTTGAGCCAGAGATGGCGTTGTTAGGACGGTGTCCCAGAAGAAGAGATGGGATTTGGCACCCTGTGGATGGGGGGCTGTGGACCTAAGGCCTGGTTGCATGTCTGTGGGAATCAGAGAACGGGCAGGAACTGCATCTGGGCTGCAGAGAGGACGTAGAGTCTGGATCAGATGTTCTTAGACGTCTATGAAATGCCTGTCACCTGAGGAAGGAACAGGGGCGTTTAGCAAGGTTGGGGGGGAAGGATAGTGGAGGTGGGGGCACAGGAAGCTGCTCTGACGGAGGGGACTGGGCCTGCATGAGGCCCTGGCTGAATGTGCTGGGCTCTGGTGTCTGGGAACGGGTCCGGCAGACGGGTCCCAGAGCCAGGTTGACCTTGCTCGCGGGCAGCTCTCTGCCACGGCCCCTTAGAGGGCTCTCCAGCCCTTCTTGCAGAGACACACCCGAGTCCAGGGCAACCCAGGGCTCACCAGAAGCCAGCAGAGCTAAGGCTGTCTCCTCTCTCAGGTGGGCGAACCGCTTCCTCTTTTTGTTTCCCTGGCCAAGTTGACACCTGGGTGGTGGAGCCTGTGTTCTGGCTGTAGACTCTAAGGACCACTAAAACAAGTCCCCGCCATAAAACATCCCTTCTAAATTGCCTAACATGCCACCTATAATTTAAACAGTACTATTAAAAACAAAGTTAGTCCCCAGGGAGATTTGAGTGAATTTTAATTTTTTGTATCTTCTTGTTTGCTTTGCTCAGTTTCTTCTAACTTCAGGCTGAGGTCCCCATAATTGAAGAGATCGGAAATGTTTTGGAGAAGGTTCATTGTTTTTGGAGTAAGGATTTTTCTGGGGAAAGCAGTCTCGGGTAAGGTAGTTTGTGGGGTTTGCTGCGGGCGCGTGTTTGTGGGGGTGAGCATGGTCCGAAAGGGGATTTCAGGACGGAAGGGATCCAGGAGGATCCAGTGAAAGGGATATGGAAGAGCCAACACAGCCATACTTTGATGACTTGGAAAATGTCCCTAAGGCTTACCTTGCTCCTCTGTTTCTCTCGCTTTTAAATCCACACCCTGTGGGGCATTAGTTACCTTCCGTATGAGATGCTCTTGCCAGAGCAGGAAGAAAGCCCTTTCTGCTTCCTAACTTCCAACCTGAGTCCAAATGAGTCCCTCAGTAACAGTCCTGAGCAGACTTTACCCTGAGCTCTTCTGTATGGCCTTCTCTCTATGTCCTTCTATGCAGTACCACTTCTGATCCCTGTCTGCTGCACCCCCACCCAGCTTGGGAACACAGAAGGCACATAGAAATGTCTGCCCAAAGTCTGATTCTACCAGTGGATGGTGTGTGCTCATTTCTCACCTGTGTGTGGTCCAGGGACGTGGTTCATGCTGCTCCTTCCTCTTGCAGTGCCCTCCCTTCCCATGCCATTACTAGGTGCCCTCTGAGTTAACCCTCAGGACTCAAGTCAAACACAGTAGCCTTTTCTTTCTGTCTTCATGTGGTTCCTCCTATATAAATAAATGCCTGGTGATACATGTCATAAGGTATAATCATTGCTGGTTTATTAACCTTACCCACTTGACTTTGACCTTATTGAGGTCATTTGTATCTGATTTCCAGCTCACCACACAATACTTGACACTTAGTAGGCTTTTTTTTTTTTTTGGTATTCTTCTGAAGTTAGAAGTGGGGAGGCAGTCAGACTCCCACATGTGCCCAACCAGGATCCACCTGGCATGTCCACCAGGGGGCGATGCTCTGCCCATCTGGGGAGTTGCTCTGTTGCACGGCAGCCATTCTAGTGCCTGAGGTGGAGGTCATGGAGCTGTCCTCAGTGCCCGGGCCAGATTTGTTCCAATGGAACCTTGGCTGCAGAAGGGGAAGAGAGAGACAGAGAGGAAGGAGAGGAGAAGGGTGGAGAAGCAGATGGGCACTTTTTCTGCGTGCCCTGACTGGGAATCAAACCCTAATACGTCCACATACTGGGCCGACACTTTGCTGCTGAGCCAACTGGCCAGGGCAACACCTAGTAGACTCTTAATAACCTTTTGGTGGATTGATTATATCTTATATAAAATTACTTCCAAGGGACCTCACCAATACTCCCAGCGGTTTTCAGCCTCCTTATGGCCAGATAAGTGCTCAGCAGCAGAGAGAAAAAACAACACCTGGGTTGGAATAGAGTAGGCATGAGTAAGTGGATATTTATTTCAGTTTGCCATGAAGAGCTAACTCCCTCTACTTATCAAGTCAGGTTCCCTTAATTTTCCTTCTAAACACTTTCTGAACTTGGCATCTGTAAAGGCAGGTTATTAATTTGGCATATGAAGAGCTGACATGCATTTCTGGGCCCGCTGAGTAGTGAAGGATTTTCAAGAAATAATAGAGTCTATACAGTGATTGCAAATCGGATCCATAAAATAAGAGCCCATCTGGCTGTCCGTGATGACGCTGTGCAGCTGGGAGGCAGATGTGCGGGTTTGCCTGTCTAGTGGCACAGAAATCGTCAGAGGACTGCGCGCTTGGGGCATTTTGACTTCACATCTGATTGTCTGCCTTTGGATAGATTCAGGCCCTCGTTACTAAAACTCCTAGATGGAGCTGTTTGTTCCCAAGTGCTGAGGCAGTTGGTGGGACAATTCCTGAGAAAGAAGAAGACTCATGTTAAAGATTGGGTCAGAATGTGGGTTCTGGTTCACGTAGGCATTTAAGTGCAGACTGTGAGTGTGGCATCCATGGCTGTGCCCATTTTTTATCCTTATTTTAGGGGAAAACTATCAGTGTTTCTTTTCCATAGGACTCAAGTCTTCCCTCCCTCCCTCCTTTCTTTATTCCCTCTCTCTGCTACCCTCTCTACCTACCTCATTCTTTTGTTCACTTTTTATCATAAACTTAAATAAATATTTTATTGAATTTATTGAGATGACATTGGTTAATAACATTATACAGGTTTCAGGTGTACATTCTATAATACACAATATGTATATTGCATTGTGTGCTCACCACACCAAGTCAAGTCTCCCTCCATCACCATCTGTCCCCCCACCCTCTTCCACCTCCCCCACTCCCTTTGCCTCTTGTATTCCCCACACTGTTTTTAATATATATAATATATTAAATATATATTATATATTATATTAATTAGTGAGAATACTATAATAAAACCCCCACATTCAATAATATCAAGATTTTGCTCAGCTCCTCATATGACCTCCAAATCACAAATTTGATGATTTCTCAAGTCCCTTCTAGCTCTAATAAGAGTTCTTCTTCATCTCATTTGCTCATGAACTAATTGCTGTTTCTCCATTATAAAAAGTATAAAAGGGGGTACATGTATATAAACTGCAGTGGCAGATCTAAACGGTGAGTTATATCATATACATATGTGTGAGCGGTGCCCTCCCCCATAATTATTATCAATCCCCCATGCCACCCAAATAAAGATACAACCTAAGGTAGAAGAGTACACTTATTAAGCAAATGTTGCTTTAAGACAAGCTTCCAGCTTCCACTTCTATATGGAAATTCTGGCGTTGCCACCAATAGTGGGCAACCCCGGTGATGGAGGATCCAGCTTCTGAAGTCGGATATTACAATCACTTCAGCTTCAAGACCTGATCTCTTTCCTCCATTTTTCATTCATCCGATACTTTCTCAGAAGTCTCTTTACTTGCCCTGATGCACAG
The DNA here is from genome assembly GCF_036850995.1 of Saccopteryx leptura. Lineage (NCBI taxonomy): Eukaryota > Metazoa > Chordata > Mammalia > Chiroptera > Emballonuridae > Saccopteryx > Saccopteryx leptura. Next base: position 25,490,899 of record NC_089506.1, on the reverse strand, counting down.
GGGACTACTTAATCTTGACTTTTTCCTCTTCTTTTATTTTCTTACCCTCCCTCTTCTTTCTTCTTTTCTTTTGGTCAAAGCATCTGTTATTGAACATTTATAACTTTTAAAATGAAACTAAGCAATTAAAGTTCTCCAATGTATTGGCAGTATTCAGAAAATGACTTTATATTTGGCCTTTGATCTTTCCAGCCATCTGCATAGTTAAAATGCCTCTGTCTAAGCAACTCAGCGTTTTTCATATCCTCTTGATAGCTCATGGTTTTTGTAAATAATGGCAGTGTTCCTTGGAGAACTTCAGAAAGGTGGGTGGAAGGTATCTTTTTTAGCTGTGACTATAGCTGAACCTCATGGGATTGGTGTATATATACGCATCAAACACATGGCTTTGGGATGGTGGACACACAGTGAGAATTTTTCCTGCTGTAATTAATAAAGCAGAAGTCCTTGGTATTCAGCCCTAAAAAATGTTGGAAGATTTTTTTCTATCTTCTCAAATTAGTGTTACTTGGGGGATGTGTATAACGTGCCAATTAATATGTGTGTGTGTGTGTGTGTGTGTGTGTGTGTATTTTTAAATAGTTCTGCCTTTTTATCCCCTCAGGCCTTTGAGGCAAAGTGTCAAGTCCTCTGTGGCCAGCCCCTTTCCATACTTTCCTGATTAGTTCAATGAGTGCTGTGACCATGTTCTCATGGCGGGTGCCAAACAGTGCACCATGGGCAGCCTCCTGCACTCCCCTGTCACCAAGCCCTCCAGGAAGGGAGGCACTGTACTGTTCTCAGGACACAAACAGCCCACCTTCAGACAGCAGCCCTTGCTTGTTTCCAAAGTCCTGACTGCCAGACACCAAAGAACTTCACTCAAAAATTAATAGTGGGGAGAATTGGGTAATATTGTTGAATAATTTATTTCATGAGTAGCAACTGAGACCTTACTTTGTGCTAGAGACTGTTCTAGGTGGAGGATATCTGACCATCAAAAAAAGGTAAAAATTATAAAAAAGAAAATTAGTAAAAAGTAATGCAGATACTTTTGCTAGAGCTAGGCAAAAGATTGTTAAGTAGGTGATGTGGTGGGAGGTTGAATAGGCACTTTAAAGGGTGAAAGATTTATGTGATCTGGAGGAAAACCAGGGTATATGAATGGTCACTTTAGGGAATGGGTTAGGAATTACCAATTTGAGGAAGTTGTACTAAAATGGAAGAATAAATGTCAAGAAGTAACAAGATCTTCCAATATTGTGAAGTAGAGATTTCAACTGTAGGGCATAGCATGTGCATAGGTCCAAAGACAAAAAGATGTTTGATATATTTGAAGAACAGAAGGAAGGCAATGTGTTTGGAAAGATGAGTGAGAGAGCATGTGTAAGTCAGAGCAGGAAGATTGTAGAAGGCTTTACAAAGTCAAGGCAAGAACTTTAAATTTTGTTCTCAGGTAGTAAGAATAATTGGAAAATGGAATGTGAATCCTTGTTTATACTTACAGTTAGCTATGAAATAGGAAATGGGCCATTGAGAGGAGGAGCGGGGGCAAGAAGACACATGAGGCTATAGCAGTAAGCAAGCCAGAGGAGAGGAAAGGGTGGGCTTTGGAAGTAAATTTATCTAACAATTGCTGATGAGTTTGATGATGTGGGAGTTAAGGCAAAGAGAGGAATCAAGGATAACTTCCAGATTTAGGGGTTGGGCAGCTGGTGAAGCAGGCAAGCAAACAGAAAGTTGATCTGTTGTGAGGTGGAAATTGTTGTGGAGTAGGTTGCCTTTTAGACAACCATGTAGAGACATGAAGGAGATATCTGGACTCTAGAGGAGAGTCCAAGGATATAGATCTGGGGTCATTGCCATATAGGGTTATTTTAAGCCATGGGTCAAGATGATGTCCCTTAGTGAGTGCATATAAAAAGAAGGCCCAAGATTAAATTCTGGGGCATTTCAACATTTAGGAACCCATCAAAAAGGAGAAACAATAAAAGTTCAAAAACTTTGTTAGGAGGAAAGTCAGGGGCCTGTGATCTCACCAAAGATGAGAGAAAAAAGATCTTTTCAAGAAAAGGTAATTGGGCCTGACCTGTGGTAGCACAGTGGATCAAGTGTTGACCCGGAACACTGAGGTCGCTGGTTCAAAACCCTGGGCTTGCTCAGTCAAAGAACATATGGGAGCTGATGCTTCCTGGTCCTCCCCACATTCTCTCTCTCTCTCTCTCTCTCTCTCTCTTCTCTAAAATGAATAAAATAAAATAAAAATCATAGTAAAAAAAGAAAAAGGTAATTGGAAACCGAGGACACTCTGATGATGCTAGAATTATTACTACTTATTCCTCCACTAGCCAAATCTTAAGCTTATACCTCAACAGAAAGGTGCGGTTCTTCCCCTCTCTTGCTTATGACCCACACCCTCTTTGATTAATTTTTATTTTTTCCATTCTAGAAATAATCATTTTCTTCAGGCTTAAGTAAGACTGCTCTGATCTTGTAGAAGGCGCCCAACCCAACCATCTCACAGGTGCACCTTTCCTGCGGCAAACACTCCACCCAGCCAGTCCTTGCCCTGTGGGAAGGATCTGGCAGTTGAGAAAGAGAGCTACAGGGAAGAAGGGAGTGAAGTTAGATACAAGAAGCATGAGCACTCTTAGGGATAACATGATGCATGGAACTATATCTTTCCTTCAAATTCTCTTTTTGCTCTTCCTTAGAGCTAGACATTGAAATAACTGTAGGAAGAATAAAGAGAAACTCACCATTTCTTTGAAGAAAATGAGTGTTCAGAGCAAATTGATTCTGCATCTCATAAGTAAGCATGAGAGTAATCAGAGTAATGTCTGAAGGTAATAGACTCATGTGTCACAAAAGCTACAGGAGCACATCTTATAATCTATCTTTATTAGTTATTGTTGGATGCATAATATTACCTCCAAAATTTAGGGGCTTAATGCAACAAACCTTCATTATCTCACAGTTTCTGTGTATCAGAAATTCAGGAGCTGCTTAAGTAAGTAATTTCAGATCAAGGTCTTTAAATAAGTAACAGACAAGGTGTGAGCCAGGACTGTAGTCATCTGAAGGCTTGACTGGGGCTGGAGGAGCCACTTTCAAGATGGCTGTCTCACATGACTGTTTGTAGGAGATCTAAGTTCCTCATGGAGGTCTATATGTAAGGTTCTTGGAAATCCTCACAACGTGGCACTACTTTTCCCCAAAGTGGATAATCAAAGAGAGAGAACCAAGAGAAGCCAACAGTGACTTTTATGAACTAATCTTAGAAGTCTAACACCATCATTTATACTGCATTCTATTCATTAGAAATCACTAAATTCAGTCTGCACTCAAGGTGAGGGGAATTAGGCTCCACTTTTTAATGGACAACATATCTAAAGTTTGTGAACATTTTTCTAAACCACCATATTAGCTGTCATTAGAAGTTGAAGAAATGGTGAGTTTGTAACATCACACAAGTTAAAAGGAATTGGTAAGAAAAGGTTAATCTACATTAGTCTAGCTTAAAATGACCGTGTGTTTTTTTTTTAATTATAATTTTATTTTTTTTAATGGGGCGACATCAATAAATCAGGTTACATATATTCAAAGATCAACAAGTCCAGGTTATCTTGTCTTTCAATTATGCTGCATACCCATCACCCAAAGTCAGATTGTCCTCTGTCACCTTCTATCTAGTTTTCCTTGTGCCCCTCCCCCTCCCCCTTTCCCTCTCCCTTTCCCCCCTCTCCCCGTAACCACCACACTCTTATCAATGTCTCTTAGTTTCACCTTTATGTCCCACCTACGTATGGAATAATGCAGTTCCTGGTTTTTTCTGATTTACTCATTTCACTTCATATAATGCTATCAAGATCCCACCATTTTGCTGCAAATGATCCGATGTCATCATTTCTTATGGCTGAGTAGTATTCCATAGTGTATATGTGCCACATCTTCTTTATCAAGTCGTCTATTGACGGGCTTTTTGGTTGTTTCCAGGTCCTGGCCACTGTGAATAATGCTGCAATGAACATGGGGCTGCATGTGTCTTTACGTATCAATGTTTCTGAGTTTTTGGGGTATACACCCAGTAGAGGGATTGCTGGGTCATAAGGTAGTTCTATTTTCAGTTTTTTGAGGAACCACCATACTTTCTTCCATAATGGTTGTACTACTTTACATTCCCACCAACAGTGTATGAGGGTTCCTTTTTCTCCACAGCCTCTCCAACATTTGCTATTACCTGTCTTGTTAATAATAGCTAATCTAACAGGTGTGAGGTGGTATCTCATTGCAGTTTTGATTTGCATTTCTCTAATAACTAAAGAAGATGAGCATCTTTTCATATATCTGTTGGCCATTTGTACTTCCTCCTGGGAGAAGTGTCTGTTCATGTCCTCTTCCCATTTTTTTATTGGATTGTTTGTTTGTTTGTTGTTGAGTTTTATGAGTTCTTTGTATATTTTGGATATTAGGCCCTTATCTGAGCTGTTGTTTGAAAATATCATTTCCCATTTAGTTGGCTGTCTGTTTATTTTGTTATCAGTTTCTCTTGCTGAGCAAAAACTTCTTAGTCTGATGTAGTCCCATTCATTAATTTTTGCCTTCACTTCTCTTGCCATTGGAGTCAAATTCATAAAATGCTCTTTAAAACCCAGGTCCATGAGTTTAGTACCTATGTCTTCTTCTATGTACTTTATTGTTTCAGGTCTTATGTTTAGATCTTTGATCCATTTTGAGTTAATTTTATTACAGGGGGACAAACTGTAGTCCAGTTTCATTCTTTTGCATGTGGCTTTCCAGTTTTCCCAGCACCATTTATTGAAGAGGCTTTCTTTTCTCCATTGTATGTTCTTGGCCCCTTTAAAAATGACCGTGTTTTTGTTACTAACTTTATATGGTAGAAACTGAATGTCTCCATAATGGTTCAGTACATGAACCATTGAAAACTACATGAAAACATTGAAATCTTTATGTATGCCCCATATTAAATAGTATTACAAAAAAGAATAACAGCCCTTGAATAGTCATAATGCTTATAGTCAATAATATTGTTTTGTATCTGTAGGTATTTATTATACATACATAAAATTATGATACAAAAATAAAATTCAGAGAAGTTAGAATATCCAAGGTATTTAGTATGAAGTATCAAATTGGGAGTTCTAAATCCATGTATTCTTGAGAAAATCCTGAGAACAAGTATGCATAACAAACTCTGGAAAGGGGTGAGACTTAGAAACAAGCCTGAAAATGGTTAATTTCGCAGCAGGGAAGACCAGTCCCCACCCTTTGCTCAGGCAGCAGGAGACGCAAACACACAAAGCCGTTTTTGAGAGGAAAGCACTGTGCTGTCCATCAGACATTAGACTCTAAGAAAGAAATCTCTGGCCTCGACAACCTGCAGTATCAAACAATATGGGAAATTAGTGGACTGATGTGCCTAAAGTATGGTCAATAGTAATAAAAGTTACCCAGAAGGAGCCCAGAATGTGAGCTCTTTAGCAAATACACATTCTAATCTTTCCACCACCTCCCCTTTACAATTTAATACTTGGCAAGAGAAAGGTCACTTGACAATATTTATTAGCTCATTAACTGTAAGTGTCTTTGCTGCCGTGGGAAATAGTTTTTGTTTTTGTTTTTTTATAACAATTCAATTCTGTTCTACAAGCTACACTGCAGGTGTCTCTTCGTTGTATAAATGAAATGGTGAGCACTAGCTCTCTCCTGGCATCCAAGATCCATAACTAAATATTATTCTTTTTCCAGCTGTGAAAAAGAACATGATCAGGTGGAGTCGGCCTTGGCTGACTTACATGAGGCCAAGTAGGCAAATATCTGCGCTGGCTTTACATGGGCAGTACTTTCAAGATGAGGAGCATGAGCTATCTCATTCCCCTTTCAGCCCCTCCCCCATTCCCAAGGAAAGGGAAAGGGAACAGAATTAACATGGACTCATTGCCAGATACTATATTAGGACTTTTATATACATTGTTTAATTTAATTCTCCCAACAGCTCTAATTAGTAAGAAAGGAATTGTTGCCACTAATAAACCAGATGAAGAAACCAAGTCTCAGAAAACTTAATTTGCTTAGTCACACAGCTGTTATACAGGGAAGCTGAAATTCAAACCTAAGTCCATGCTTTTTCCAATACATACTATTCTGTTAAAACATAGCATTTGAAAACATTGCACAATTTCCCATTTGCTTTCCAGAAAAACCTGAGCTCGGTTAAAAACGATTCAGTAGCAGCACTAGAATAAAATGCCATTGGACTTCTGATGAAAAAAGATTTATTTTTTTAGAATTAGGGACTCTGATACTATATATAAGCTGAAGTGTATTTTTCTAATTGATTGTTTTAAAATACATATCCGATCACAGTGTAGTTATTATTTATGGTTATTTTTGAGGGCAAAGAGTATTCTATAAGCTCAGCAGTTCTAATTGGTATATGATACCCACTCACCAAAAGATACTAAGAAATCATTAACCCACTCATCCATTCCCTGAATTTACATAGATTCTTCCTTTTGTTCTGACCCTGGATTTGACTCTCTCTCAATCATTCTCTTAAAAATTCATCTCATGCCAACTCTTCTGAGAAACTTACCTTCCCTCTCATAAGTACCATATACAATTTTCATTGTTTTATATGCCTCATCCTCCATTTTTTTCTTTAATTGATCCCCCCCCCCAACTTCTAGAGTAATAATTCTTTGAGGGAAGGGGATTTGGCTCACTCATCTCTTCTCTCAGTGCCTAGTAGCTGCCATTTGGAGGCTCTCAAATTAGTTATTAAATGAATGAGTGAATAAATGAATCACTAGTTAATACAATGAGATCATTATTTATTAGGCACCTACCACCTGGAACAATATTTCATATCAGTCTAATGTTGTATGCCACTGCTTTGGTGATATCTGAATCCAAAACCACAGCACAGTGACAACTGTAGAACTCTGGGGGATGAACATCTCTCTCTCTCTCTTTTTTCTCTCTCTCTCTCTGTCTCTCAAACACATGCATGGGCGCATGGGCGCGCGTGCACACACACACACACACACACACGCACACATGGTTTTCTCAGGTCAGGGTATCATTAGAGCATCCCATAGCTTTGATATAAAAGACTTTTGAGGTTCATTTATGTAGGTCTTAAAGAAGATACTGTCTTACATGACCTCTCTCCATAAGTGGGACCCTGGTAAACTTTGAAAGAAAATGCTATCTATTGGAAAAGAGATTTCCAGCATTTGAAAATTGTCCTCCCAGTACCTGGAACCAAGAGCTCATATTCTTGTGAGTTGAGCGGAAAGTGTTTGGGAGGAGAGTGATCGGCCATGACAGGTCAATTGGTTTAGCTTTTCATCATTTCTGAGCTTCAAAGTTAACGTCTATTTAAAATAAACTCAGTCATTCCAGAAGGTGAGAATACAATATATTTAAATAGAATCATCACAGAATGTTAACATAGAAAATCTTTCCAGAGTTTTGAAATAACTTGATTTTATATGATAATTAATTGAATTCCCCACTTACCCTATTCCTTTTGATGAGAATACTGTGAAATCACTTTTAAAACTGAAAGCATTAAGGATTATTTATCTAACGTCTCTACCAAATGGGGCCTCAGGAAAGGATGTCTCTGCTTTGCTTTATCCTGTCTTTATGAACCCAGCGGAACAGAAAGAAGATGGCTTGCGATTCGGAGCCAGGTCTGAGGTGGGTGGGATGGCAGTGAGGGGAGAGGAAATGGGGTGCTAATGATATTAGAGAGAGTGGCTCTTCAGGAGAAAGCATTTATTTTACAGGTTGCAGGAGAACTTACGAGATAATTAATATTGGCAGTTGTGTACATTTTGTGCAGAGAGCACTTTAAACAGCAGCTGACTAGATGCCAACAGATGTGGAAGTACCAGTCCTCTGGATTTAGATGCTGTCTGCATTTCCATGAGGGAGAACCAGAGTTCTTTTCGGGTGGGTGTTCAGTACCAGAGCTACAGTTTTGTAAGTTACCAGCCGTTGTTGTTTTCTTTAGCATGTTCCTTAGATAGCCTTTCAGAATGTGTCTTTCCTTTCTGAAGCAACATTCCCTGTAGCCAGAACAACAATATGTCCTAGAATTTTGAGAACAGTTCAGTTTTAATGTAATCCATCCTGTCGAACACCCACCTGTGTTAGACTGTGTGACAGTTTGGGGTTCAGAAACACGGTCACCGTAGACTCAGCCCTTCCAGATGCACACTTGCATTCCATCAGCTCCCAGACGATTTGATCATCTCGTGTTTGCTATAGTACCCCCTTCAGCTTGGACCCCCTGCTCTATTGTTTCCCAGTGAAAGAAGTAAGGAGAAAAAGATGGGCATCGTGCCCTTATACTATGACAGGAACACTGTTCTGTACAACTTTTAAAGTACAAAGGTGGTTTTTTGTAAATTACACAATACATATTCTAGAAAAGTTAAAAGCATAACCAAGCAAACTAAAGAAAAACATCTCAATCCTACTACCAATAACAGTTATTGTCCAATATTATATATATGTATATATGTGTATGTGTGTATATATATATTATACACTGTGTCTGTAAAGTCATGGTGGACTTTTGACCGGTCACAGGAAAGCAACAAAAGATGATAGAAATGTGAAATCTGCACCAAATAAAAGGAAAACTCTCCCAGTTTCTGTAGGATGATGTGGCAGCATGTGTGCACGTGCAGATGATAATGTAACACCATGTATACAGCAGAGCAGCCCATGGCCATGCCAGTTGAGATGTGGACAGTACAGAGGAAGGTTCAGTGTGTCCTGTGGCTCGCTAAATTCAAATCCGTGACCAAAGTGCAACGTGAATATCGGCGCGTTTATAACGAAGCGCCACCACATAGGAATAACATTACTCGGTGGGATAAGCAGTTGAAGAAAACCGGCAGTTTGGTGGAGAAACCCTGTTCTGGTAAGCCATCAGTCAGTGATGAGTCTGTAGAGGCTATACGGGATAGCTATCTAAGGAGCCCTAAAAAATCTGTGTGTGAGCCCACATCGAACTGCACTGAATAGGTATGAAACTGGGAGAGTTTTCCTTTTATTTGGTGCAGATTTCACATTTCTATCATCTTTTATTGCTTTCCTGTGACCAGTCAAAAGTGCACCATGACTTTACGGACACATTGTATAATTGTTGGTCTTTTTTGCTTAATAAAAAAATGTGGTTGTAATATCCATGTACAGGTTTGTCACTATATTTATTTAGCCATGTATCACAAACATCTTTCTGCATCACTAAATACACATTTACATCATTCTTTTAATCATTGCCTAGTACTCTATAGAGAGATAAGCAACAAATTACTTAAATCCCTTCAGATTTTGTTATTTTGATGTTTTGTTATTATATACGATGCTGAGAAAAGGCACAGTTTTCTTCACATCAAGTATCTGGATGTGCCATGGGACTTGTCCTATAGAAGACTACAGACCTTCCTGACAGCTTCCAGGACTGACAGCTTGCTGTCACGTGTGCCAGTCTGGTCCTTGTATGCCCAAAACATCAATAGAACATGAATCACTCCCACTGTAATCTTTATTGTCATTTGCCCTGGCTTCTCCTGTATTTCTCAAGGATTCTCAAGGATTCCCTGGAGTCCAGCTCGACTTTTTTTGATCATCTCATTGCCATTATTTTTTGGCTGGATGTGGCAAGCATTGTTCTGAGGTCAGTCTATGGTTGAGTCTGTCTGGATCACATTTTCGGGTGGTGTATCACACACCATGTCTGCTCCCTGGCTCCAACCAACAGGACTTTAAAGAGATTTAAAGAAAGGGTTCAGAATGTTTTTTGGATATCAAACAGCTCTTATAAAAATAACATTTTTATGACTTAAAATGTAAATGAATCAGAAACATATGGATTAAATTTCCTTTGAAATACCCAAGGGTTTAAAAACTGAAGAGGAGAGTGCTTGCAAAATGAGTTAAATCGAGTTTTGCCAAAAATAAAACATTTGAAAAATTGTTGGGGATGTTTTGCTGATCCCAAGGTGCTCATGCTCATAGGTTCTTCATTTTCTAGTTCAGCAGTACTGAGACTTAAAGTTTTGGGTCGCTCAATAAAATATACTTAGGACTGGGTCAATGGGCACTTGGCTCTGTAGTTCAAGAACAGATTTCAGGAAGTCGTGTTTAGATTAAAGGTGTTTGAATTATGACTTCCTTCCTCAGTATGTTGCAGTTTCCTCCTCTGCATGCCCGTCATGATCACACGCCCGTCATGATCACACACCCGTCATGATCACGTGTGAAGGGCGCTCCTGGAGAACTCAGGCTGTGCTGGGAAAAGGCTGACCTAGCTAGCAGATCAGTCCACATTAGCCTTCCTCTCTTACGTTCCCTTTCTGTCGATGACTCCAGTATGTCCCTACTCATCTAGCTTAGGTCAATATCCATAGAAGCAGGGCCCAAGACAGGGATTCTTGTGTAAGTGATTTATTAAGGAAGGGCTCTCAAGGGAAATCTGTAAGGAAGTGAGGGAAACAGGTAAGGCTAGGCAGAACCTAAGCAAAGATGTAGTTTCAGCTGAAAAATATCTTCAGCCCGATCCTCCAGGGAGCTCTGAAGCATAAACAGCTCCTCTGAGTTGTCCCACCTTGAGACATATCCCATATCAATCAGTCCTCAGCTGTCAGCTGCCCCTGGAAGGGAGAACATAGGCTCTCTGCCAGTTGGGGGAGGGGCGGCTCCCAACTGGACTGAGGACAATCCTTCAGGCGTTTCTCCTAACAAGGGTGTAAGCGTTAGTCCTAACCGGCAGTACCTAGGGCAGTTGGGGACAGATGCAAAGGACACAAAAAGGGGATCCAGGCAGCTCATTCACAGTGTCCACTCTGTCCCTCTTTCTCAAAGCCACAGAGCATCAAAGACAAAGACACTCTTAATTCCTCTCTCGTTTTATGCTTTCCCACATTCAATCAAATTCTTTCCATTTTATTTGTTTGACTGTCTTTCTTGCCTTTGTCTTATTTGAAAGCTTCCTACTGCAGTCGTGTTAGTCTAGGCTATATTATCTCATATCTGGACTACCCCACCCATTTCTCTGCTGGATCTCCGCTTTGGGAAATCCCCTCCCCCAGAATATCCCACACATTGCTGGATTACTCTTCTCCTCCAAACACCGTTCTCAAATGCTTAAAAATCAATTGTAGTTCTTAAATATCTATGGGAACATTTTTCAAAAATTTTAAGATAATATGTTAAAATCATAATGTTCTTAGGCATTCCATTAAATGCTAACAGAAAACCTTAAAATAATGTAATTTCTCTGTTATATCTGATTTTATACTAAAGTCAATTATAATGTGGAAAAGTAAAGCTTAAGAAAATTAATTTGAAAAATATTGATAGAATCTAACAATTACTTAAGCTAAAATTTTACTTAAATAAAGTAATATGTAAAACACTTAGACCAGTGCCTGAGAAGAGTAAGCGTCCATCCAGCAAGTATTGGCTAACGTTATCACTGTTGTTGCGGTAGTCTCACAGCTGGTCTCACTGTTTACACTGTCATTTTCCAGGTTTATTTATTTATTTATTTATTTATTTATTATTTTTTTGAAGTGAGAAGCAGGGAGGCAGAGAGACAGACTCCCGCATGTGCCCGACAGGGATCCACCCAGCAAGCCCACCAGGGGTGATGCTCTACCCATCTGGGGCATCACTCCGTTGCAACCAGAGCCATTCTAGCACCTGAGGAGGAGGCCATAGAGCCAGCCTCAGCAGCCGGGCATACTTTGCTCCAATGGAGCCTTGGCTGTGGGAGGGGAAGAGAGAAATAGAGAGAAAGGAGAGGGGGTAGGGTGGAGAAGCAGATGGGTGCTTCTCCTGTGTGCCCTGACCAGGAATCAAACCCAGGACTTCCACATGCTGGGCCAATGCTCTACTGATTAGCCAACCAGCCAGGGATCCAATAGTTGTTTTATACCAAGCAAAAATGATCACGTTTAAACCCAAATCATATTATTATATAATAACCTTACTCATATCTTTTCCCAATGTATTTACAGTGGAACCCAGTCTTTACCTTGGTCAGTAAGATCCAGCACAGCCTTGCCCTGTGCTTGTCTACCACTTCAGCTCTTGCTGCTCACTGCCCAAACATGCTTCCGGAATATCAGCTTCCTCAAATTTCTTCTGTCAATCTCTTCTCTGCCTCAGGGCAGTTGCACTTGTTGTCTCTGCTACTACAATAGAAACGGTCTCCTCCTCCCACCCCCTTCTTTCATGACTAGCTCCATCTGTGGGTATCAGTGTAAATGTTTCCCTCTCAGAAAGTCTTTCCTGTCTACTCCATTCATTCGTTCATTCATTCAGCAAGTACTTATTGAGCACCCACTCTGTGCCGGGTACTATTGTAGTCCAGAAGAGAAAGTAAAACAACCATCACAGGAAAAAGGCAATAGTCTTTGTCCTCAGAGAACTTACATATAAGTAGAGAGAGAGACAGAAAAACAAAATAAGTAAGCAAATTAGATGTGTGTATCTGTAAGTGTGAGAAAATTCAGGTGAGGAGCTGAGGAGTGCTGGAATAGAATGATTGCTATTTCTAATAGGCAGAGAAGACCTCTTTCAGAAAGAGATCTGTATTTGAGCAAAGACCTGAAATAGACCCAACAGTCCTAGGCCACTGTATATTCTGCATTTCAGTCTCTTGTGTGTTTGTTTTCTTTCTTAATGGCACTTATTAAAATTGACAATTATATTTCTCCTTTGTTGCCTGTTTTTGCCACTAGATTGTAAATTTAATGGGTACAGACTTGTATTTGTCTTGTTTATTATTATATTTCCATTATGTAAGCTCTTGCTGGTTAGCTCAGTTAGTTAGAGCATTGTCACGAAATGACAAGGTTGAGGGTTCGATCCCCAGTCAGGGCATTTACGGGAAACAACTAATTAATGCATAACTAAATGAAACAACAAATGAATGCTTCTTGCTTCTCTCTCTCTCTCTCTCTCTCTCTCTCTCTCTCTCTCTCTCTCTCCCTCCCCTTCCTCTCTGTCTCTCTAAAATCAATCAATAAAAAATATTCTCAGTATGTAACATTGTACTGATGCATAAAAATTATCAATATATATTCAATATATATGTGAAATTATTTATCATTATTGAATCTAAAATTAGCAAGTAGAGTTCCTTTTGACTGCAACTTATTATATTGGAATGAAATAAAGTGCCAAGTGTGAAAGTTCATTGCATAGAAGAACAAAGTGAATTGTAATTGATTGAACTATAATGCTGTCTCATATTTTTATGACAATATAGGGCATTAAAAAAAAGAGCAAAACCTTGGTTACCATCTTAGCACTCCTCATATTGCAACAGAGAACAAAAGCAGAGCATAATCCACCTCTGATCCTCTGATTTTTGTATTTCACCCACCCCCTCCTTCCAAACATAAAAGAAAGAATAGGAAGAGCAGCCACCAGATTATCCAGGTCTATCTCATTTTCTCCAATGAATGCCTGAGGTACTGAGAGGATTAAGACTGAACCATGAAGCACATTCAAAATTTGGAAACTTATAAGGCATTCCTATTTTAGTACATACAAGTCTGTGGCTCCCGACACTGTTATCCTAAGGTAGGCCAAGAAGACAAATTAGGCAGTTCTAGGCCAAGAAGTCAAGGGAAGTAGAGTGTCTTGTAAATTATTTTAATGGATGTATTCAGAAAGAATAGTTATCAATTCATTTGGATTACTGAGGAAAAATGATCTAGTAAATTGTATTCCAGGTGGAGTAGAAAGGTTCACAGTTTGGTCAGTCTGCTAGAGACTTGAGATATGTACAGTATTGTTTTATTTCATGTTTCTTTGATAACTAAGGATATTAAATATCTTCCAATGCTTATTCACCAACTGTGTGTATTTTCCCCTGTGTAAACATGCTGTCCACATTTTTGCCTATTGATATATTGGGGGTTTAGACTTTTTTATTTTATTTATTCAAATATGTTTTATAATTTTAATGTTTTAATTTTATGCATATACTTTAATATGCAGTGGTTTTACATTTGATCACTCTGTAATATACATTTTAGGGGACTGCAATTTATCTTGTACAAAGTCTGCATGTTAATTAGGACAAAAATAATCCTTAGCACAATTTGGTCTATTAGAGAGGCATGCGCCATGGAGCTACATTTCTTTTTTTAATAAACTTTTTTTGAGATTATAGATGCACATTTAGTGTCAGAAATAACACAGAGACGTTCTGTGCATCATTTACCCAGTTTTTCCAATGGTTAGCCTCTTAAAAAACTATAGTACAGTATCCCAAACAAGATCTTGACCCTGATACTGTCAGGATGCAGAACATATTTCCACAAAGGTCCCTCTGATTGCCTTTTGTATCCACAACCCCCCTCTCCCCATCATACCCTTCCCTCACCCCTGACAGCCACTAACCTGTAGTTCATTTCTTCAGTTTTGTCGTTTCAAGAATGTTATAAATGAAGTTACATAGTATGTATACTTTGGGGAATGTCTTTATCATACATCATTTTTCAGAAGATTTAATCTATGTCTTAATAGTTTATTCTTTAGGAAAAAATAAATTCTAGGTAGACAATCATGCGTTTTCCTTTCCTACCTTGCTTTTATTCCCCACTCTTGCCTTATTTCACTGAGTAGACCTTCCAGCACTATGTTGAATAAGAGTGGTGAGAGGGGATTTCTTTTTTTTTTTTCTTTTTAAAATATTTATTGTATTGATTTAAGAGAAAGTGGAAGGGAGAGAGGGAGAGAGAAACTGGAACATTGACCTGCTCCCGTATGTGCCCTGATCAGGGATCGAACTGGCAACTTCTGTGCTTCGGCACAATGCTCTAAGCAATTTTAGTTATCCAGCAGGGCTTTTTTTTTATTTTTAATTTTTATTGTATTGACTTTAGAGAGAGAGGAAGGGAGTGAAGGAGAGAGAAAGAGGAACATGAGTGGATCTCTTTGATTTTCCCTGAGTTCAGGAACGCTTTTGATCCTTCACCATTAAGGATAATGTTAGAAAAAAATAAACAAATAGGACTACATCAAACTAAAAAGTTTTTGCACAGCAAAGGAAACCATCACCAAAACGAATGGACAACCCACTGAATGGGAGAATATAATCACCAATGATACATCTGATAAGAGCTTAATATTCAAAATGTATAAGAACTTATAAAACTCAACATAAAAACAAACAAGCAATCCAATTCAAAAATGGGCAAAGAAGATAAATAGACACTTCTCTAAAGAAGACACAGATGGCAATAGATATATGAAATAATGCTCAGCATCATTAATCATCAGAGAAATGCAAACGAAAACCACAATGAGATATCACCTCACACCTGTCAGAATGGCTATCATCAATAAATTAACAAAGAAGTGTTGGTGAGGATATGGAGAAAGGGAACCTTTGTGTACTGTTGGCAGGAATGCAGACTGGTGCAGCCACTATGGAAAGCAGTATGGACTTACCTCAAAAGATTAAAAATAAGGCTAACTGCCTCATAACCCAGCTATTCCATTTCTGGGAATATATCCAAAGAAACCTAAAACACTAATTAGAAGGAATATATGCACCCCTATGTTCATTACAGTGTTATTTACAATAGCCAAGATTTGGAAGCAACCCAAGTCTCATCAGTAGATGAGTGGATAAAAAAAGCTGTGGGGGACCTGGGTGAGAAGGGTGAAAGGAAGGAAAGGAAAAAGAAAGACTCATAGACACAGACAACAGTATGGTGACTGACACAGGGAAGGTGGTGGGGGAGGGAGAAGAGAGTCAAGGAGGGTTAAATGGTGATGGAAGGAAACTCGAGGTACAAAACACACAATACAATATACAGATGGTGTATTGTAGAATTGTATACCTAAAACCTATATAATTTTATTAACCAATGTTATCCCAGGAAATTCAGTAAAAATAAATAAAATAAAAATATCTGAAAAAAGGATAATGCTAGCTGTAAATTTTTTATATGCTCTTTATCAAGTTGAGTAAATTTGCCTCTATTACTATTTTTTAAATTTTATTAACTTATTTTAATATTTAGTTTTCAATTAGAGTTGACAATATTATATTAATTTCATGTGTACAGTATAGTGATTATATGTTCATATACCTTATGAATTGATAACCTTGATAAATCTAATACCCATCTAGTGCCACATGTGGTTATTAAAATGTTATTGACTATATTCCTTATGCTGTATTTTACAACCCTGTAATTATTTTTGTAACTGGCAATTTGTACTTCTTAATCCCTTTCATCTTTCTTTTATCTTCCCAACCCCCTTTCATCTGGTGACCATCAGTTTGTTCTTTGTATCAATGAGTTTGTTTCTGTTTGTTTTTGTGTTTTTTTTAGAGTCCACATATAAGTGGAATCATATGGCATTTATCTTTCTCTGTGTGATTTATTTCCATTAGCATATTCCCTTTAGGCCTGTACCTCTAGTCTTATTTTTCTGAGAGTTTTTATCATTAATGAGTGTTGAATTTTGTCAAATACTTTTTCTGCATTGACTAAAGCGATCATGTGATGTTGTTGAGTTCTTTCATATTTTTACTCGGTGTTCTTTATATTTATTTTATCAGTTGTTGAGTGAGGAATGATGAAGTTTTCCACTATAATGAGTGAATTTCTATTTATTGTTTCATATCTATCCATAGTGCTTCACATATTTCCCAACTCTGTTGTTTGCTGCACACTCATTTATGATTGCAGTGCCTTTTGAGCAGATTGATAGTTTAATTATAATACAATGTTCCTCTCAATTTCTGGTAATTGTCTTTGTTCTGAAATTTACTTTAATATTAATATAGCCTTACCTGCTTTGTTTTGATTAATATTTTCATAATATATTTTTTTCCTTTCTTTTACTTTCAACCTGACTATATCAGTATCTATGAAGTGAGTTTCTTTTAAATAGCATATAATGTGTCATGGTTTTTAATTCACTCTGCCCATTTTTGTCTTTTAAATGATTCCTTTAGCTATTACATTTTATGTACATAATTTATCATAGTCTACTGGTGTGCTATTTTACTGGATATCTCATGTTCTTTTACCTTCCTTCACTTATAATATAATTGTCTTAAATTTTATCTCCACACACACGTAGAACAACACCAGACAGTACTATAATTTTTGTTTTGACATCAGTCATCATTTAGAAAATTTAAGAGAAGTTAAACCTTTTGTACTTAGCCCAATTTTGCTTACCAGCTTCTTTCTTCTTTACTGAAATTCCTAGATACCTTCTATTGTCATTTCCTTTGCGTTTAGAAAACTTCCATTATCTATTTTCTTAAGTTAAATATGCTGGTGTCAAATTCTTAATTTATCTGTGAATGTTTTTATTTTCCCATTATTCTTGAAGAATATTTTCACTGGGTATAAGATTCTGTGTTGACAGATTGTGTTTAGCCCTTGAAAAATATTGGGTCACTTCCTTATCATCGCCCTAGTTTCTAATGAAAATAACTACTGTTATTCAAATTGTTTCCCCCTATAGGTAGTGCACATTTTTCTCTGGTTGCTTTTCATACTTTTTTTTTTTTTACTTTTTGTGTTCAGAAGTTTAATTATGTTGCACCTTGATGAGAATCTCTTTGATTTATCCTATTTGGGTTTTTCCCAGTTTCTTGAATCTGAAAGTTTAAAATGTGAAAAGTTTTCACTGATTATTTCTTTGCATATTTTTTCAACTTCTTTTCTCTTTCCATGAATCCAATAATATGAATTGTTGATATAACATGAACTTTTTATTATAATTTCACAAGTATAGGGCTCTGTTCATTTTTCCAGCCTATTTTCACTTTTTTTCAGGTTGAATAATTTCTATATTTCTATCTTCCTGCACACTAACACTTTCCTCTCTCTTGTTCTGTTGAGTCCATCCACTCATCCTTGCATTTCAGTTATTGTACTCCTTAGTTTGAAATGTTCTATTTGATTATTCTTTGTATCTTTTGTTTCTTTTCTAAGACTATTATTTTGCTTGCTTTAGTGCTTGTTATAGCATTTTTATCATGGTTACATTAAAATTTTTGTCAGAAAGTTCTAACACATTTGTCATCTCAATAGTGATTATCTTTTTCATTCAGTTTGAGAACTTTCTTATTTGCAGTATGACTAGTAATTTTAATTCAATCATGGACATTTTGTATCATGAGATCCTGATTTTTATTTAAATATTTATTTCAGTAAGCTTTGTCTAATACTGTTTTGGCAGCAGAGGGAGAAGCACCCTTGTTACTACAATACAATGTAGAAACAAAAATCCCAATTCAGCCTTGTTAGTACCCTAGGTGACAGCCTGGGCAGGCTTCAAGTCTAGCTCTTCATATTGTCTCCACTGACACCATAGTGGGGGTGGCTTGATTACTAACAGGTGATAGTGAATGTTCTGACTTTTAATTAGGATTATTCTAACAGGACCCCTAAGGAGGAGAAGAGGTGCTTCATTAACACTGGGTAGGTATTAAAGTCCAGACTTCTTAGGTGGTCTCCCCTAACACTGAAATTTGGGCATCTTTACATCTCTGTGGGAATAAACCTACAGCTTCCTTCTTTGACATTACTTCTATATGAGTGTTGGAGAACTTTGTTGCATCCTCTTGGAATGAAAGTCTACATTTTCCACTTAGTCTTTACTAACATTGGTGGAGCCATTATTTTGTTGTGTTTGGCTGGCGTAGATTATCTAAAATTCTTCATTTTCCAGGCTTGGCTACAGATCGCCAACTTTTGTTGGGGATGAATGTTTTTCATCTATGCTTTTGGCATTTCCAGGTTGCCAGCTTCTTTAGCTCTAAGAGTGGGATATAAGAGACAAAAACAAACAAAACCTCCACTAATATAAATCATATTCTTGCTCAGGTCTTAAGATCCTGAGCCTATCTGCCCTCTTTCTATCTTTCAAAGTCTTCCTGTGGTTTTTTTTTTATATATTTTCCAGGGTTTTTCATTATAATTAGAGGAAGAAGAAGAAATGCATTTGCTTTATAGTCCCTAAAGTGGAAATCCTTAAATCTTCTTTTATTTCTTTCAGTTGGTTTGTAGTTATTTTATTTTCACCTAAAAGTTCCACATGGTCCTTGTTATGATCATTCTTAAGCTTATATTTGTGTATATTTACTATTTTAAGTTGAGTCTCTGTAGGATCTAGAACATTTGAATCCTCTACCAGTTCTTAGTTTCTTCGAAATTGCAGGGAGAGTCCCAAGGAGCACATATATATATGAAAAACATTCCAGATAGAATCACATTTCATTACTAAATGGGGCTTTAATTCCACAACCCTATATAACTTGGTGATCTGGTGAATTGGCTTGAATACATGTGAATTTTTAAAGTAGTGGTTGCCTAATCATGACTTCATTAACCATAGGGTTAAGACTCAGATCCTGGAATCAGATAACCTGGCTTCTCCAATTTTGGCTGGGTGACCATGAGAAAGTTACTGAATATTTTAGTGCCTCTGTTTATTCACCTATAAAATGGAAGAGAAATCTGTCTTCCAAATTGTTGTTCTCAATAAGTAAGGTGTCAATTTTCTCTGGTTGCTATATAGATTTCTGTTTGGTCCTCAGTTTTCAGAAGTTTAATTGTGATGTGTCTTGTGATGACTTTCTTTGTTTTTTCCTGTTTGGAGTTTGACCAGCTTCTTAGCTCTATAGAGTTAAGTTTACAGCAGGATTAAATATGTTAATATACAAAATATTTATAACATAAATGACATTTATAAGACTGTCTGCCTCATAAGAGCCATGTAAGTGTTAGCCATTAGTATTATAGTATTAGTAACTCCTTTCTTCTAGGTAAAAATGAAGGAAATACGAATAAAATATGGGCTTTAGTTAATAATAGCATATCAGTATTAGTTCTTTAACTACAACTAATGTAGCATACTAATGTAAAATGCCAGTAATGGAGAAAACTGGCTGTGGTATCTATATGGGAATTCTCTTTATTAGCTTTGCCTTTTTTCCCCCTGTAAATCCAAAAGCACTCTAAAACAAAAAGTTTATTTTAAAAATACTTGTGGAATAAATGTGTGAGTGGAAGGAACAATAAAAATAAAGAAACAAGGATTGAGGTTTAAAAATATGTGTAATGAAGAGAATTTGGTAAAAAATTACGTATTTTGTTAGTTTTAAAATATAGATTAGAATCACTTATTCTTTTCTTTTTCATTGCAAAAATAAATTCAAATAGGAATAAAAAAATATGGATGCTGTGTAACTAAGCCAGCATGTGGCCAACAGCATTGATTTCAGTTAATAACTTCTAATCATAATAATCAGTCTAGGGCAACTGAGCCAAGTGATTGAAACTATTTTTCCAAGAGAATAATTGCCTTAATTCAGACCAGTGAAATATTTGGGGAGGATATATATAGTTAGAGTAGTAAATAACCCCACTGAAATTATTAATTAATTTATACAGCTGTGGCCAAAAACCACTGAAATAACTGGCTCAAATGAGAGGAACAAACCAACAAAAAGAGGATCTATAACATTTTTTACAGTTGTGTTGATTTGATTACTGAAAGGTATATTTTAAATTATTTTGCTATAGAATCATCATAAAGCGATGCATGTCATATAATTGCTTTTCATACTGTGAATAAATACAGTATGTCCGTAAAGTCATGGTGCACTTTTGACCGGTCACAGGAAAGCAACAAAAGATGATAGAAATGTGAAATCTGCACCAAATAAAAGGAAAACTCTCAGTTTCATAAATATTCAGTGCAGTTCGATGTGGGCTCATGCACAGATTTTTTAGGGCTCCTTAGGTAGCTATCCCATATAGCCTCTATAGACTTGTCACTGACTGATGGCCTACCAGAACAGGGTTTCTCCACCAAACTGCTGGTTTCCTTCAACTGCTTATCCCATCGAGTAATGTTATTCCTATGTGGTGGCGCTTTGTTATAAATGCGCTGATATTCACCTTGCACTTTGGTCACGGATTCGAATTTAGTGAGACACAGAACACATTGAACTTTCCTCTGTACCATCCACATCTCGACTGGCATGGCGGTGGGCTGCTCTGCTGTATACACGGTGTTACGTCATCATCTGTGCATGCGCACATGCTGCCACATCATCCTACAGAAACTGGGAGGGTTTTCTTTTTATTTGGTGCAGATTTCACATTTCTATCATCTTTTGTTGCTTTTCTGTGACTGGTCAAAAGTGCACCATGACTTTACGGACACACTGTAATACCAACCCTTTACATTGACAAATACTTCCCAGTAATCTGATGATGATGTGCTATTTTACTTGTTTAATTTTTTTTTATTTTTCAAGGCATTTTTACATACTTAATAATTCATTTTTTTGCCAATTAAAATAAAAGTTTATATTTCCTTTTTTAAAGGTATTTATACTTATTATCAAAATTAACATATTAAAATATTAAAAACTACCCATAATCCCATCATGTTAACTTCAAAAATATATTTGCTATTAAGCCTTCTTATTTCTTAATTTTGAACTATTGTGACTATATGTATATTCTATTTTTGTCCTATTTGTATAAGAATTTTCTCATGCTATTTAAAAATTTTAATAATTGCTGTTTTAAGTACTGTGCAATATTAAATCAGTTGTTATGATTTACTAATTTATTAACCTTTTGGAAATTAAGGTTTTTTTCCCAGTGCTGATTTATTTACTGATATATTTTCCGACTGCAAAAAACAAGAAAAAAACCTACTGATTTTTTTATGTGTCTTTATATGTGACATGACTACAACAATCTTATATTTGAAACTCAAGAAAGAAACAACTGGGGTCCAAACGCACAAATATAAAGGTCTAAAATATAAAGGTTTTTTTTGTGTGTGTGACAGAGACAGAGAGAGGGACAGATAGGAACAGACAGACAGGAAGAGAGAGATTTGAGAAGAATCAATTCATTGTTGCAGCACCTTAGTTGTTCACTGATTGCTTTTTTATATGTGCCCTGATTGGGGGGGGGGATATAGCAAGCGAGTGACCCTTTGCTCAAGCCAGCAACCTTGGGCTCAAGCTGGTGAGCCTTGCTCAAACCAGATGAGCCCTCATTCAAGCTGGCAACCTTGGGGTTTTGAATCTGGGTCTTCTGCGTCCTAGTCCGACGTTCTATCCACTGCTCCACCACCTGGTCAGGTATTTTTTTTAACTCTCCATTTATTCTGAATCTCATTCATCTCTCATGGCATCCCAGAGATTACAGTCAGCCCTCTGTATCCACAGGTTCCACATCCTTAGATTCAACCAACCATAGATAGAAAATATTGTGGGGAAAAATGTTATGTAGCTGCTTATGTGTACTATGTACTGAGTCATCTGTACTGAACATGTGCAGACTTTTTTCCTTGTCATTATTACCTAAACAATATACTATAACAGTTATTTACAAAGCACTTATGTTATAGTAGATATTATAAGTAATCTAGAGATGATTTAAAGTATACAGGAGTGGGGGCACAGGTTATGTGCAAATACTAAGCCATTTTTATATGAGAACTTAAGCATCAATGGATTTTGGTATACACAGGGGTCCTGCAACCAATCCCTCAAAGGTACAGATGAATGGCTATATATTAGCAAACACATTGCATCCTGGACATCACAAAAGATGTCTGTAAGATAAGACCTCAGACTTCAGCCTCATTTTCTCACAGGGTTATCATTCTCATTGAGTTGTCTTAGCATCATCTAAGTCAAGTTTATACTGAACAAATGAATGGATTGTATTCATTTATTCACAGCATATTTATTGACAGTGTCTAATGGGGCTTCTCAAAGTTGTAGTTACTTCTGGCAGAAAGCTTATATTAGTAAAGACTCTTATTTTATTGGAAGACAAAAGATCTTGCCTTAGTTTCCAAGTGTTAATATTCACTATATTGCCATGTAATACAATAGGAAAGTTTTTACATATTCCTGCCAGCTCTCTATGCCACTTAGGTGCACACTTTTAACTCTCAATGTTACATCAAACATCATAATGGCATGCTGGGCTTAGAAATAATAGCCATTTCTCAATCCACCAAATGTACATCTAAAGTATTGAATTTAAAAGGTCTACTATTGATATGAAACACGGGGTGATGGATTTCAACAAGTAACTACATACTTCCCAAATTTAAGAAGAGTCAAATAACACTTTGGAAATATAGTCAAATAACACTTTTGGGAAAAAAAATATACCAGTACTTGCATTATCAACAAATAGATGTTTAAACAGAACTTGAGGTTCTCTTTGGGCCGTCATCATGTTGGTTCATCCAGAAGTCCTACTTGGCTGAGTCCAAATCTGTTGTTTACTGGTTGGTTGATTTTTATATAATCTTAGTGATGGAGAGGAGAATGCTTAAAATATCAAAAATTGCAGCATGATAATGCTTTTGATTTAAAAATGCTCAACTTTCTTTTACATTAGAAACAATTCCCCTATTCACAAGTGGGTACCTAAGGTTTGTATTCACTTATTCACAACATATTTGTTGAAAACCCACTCTGTGCCAGATACTATTCTAGCTACTTTGAACAAAGAAGGTAAACCTTCCTGCATTCATGAAACACAACTTTTTTTATAGCTCAGAACTGATGCTGCCTTCTGAGATAGAGTAGTAGGTAATGCCAAGGTCACTGCTACTGGAGCAGGAACCTGGGCCGGTTCCTTACCCCCCCCCCGGGCTCATCGATGCTTCAGAAGAGTGAGAAGCTACTAAACTACCAAACGAGGCATTAAGAGCTTCTAAAAGAAGAGGGGGAATCTATGAAACAGAGGCTACTGAGGCAGGGACCAGTAAGCAAGTGCCAGATGCTGTGCTTGTTGGGAGCAGGAGAGTTTGTGGGACATAAGGAACAAGAAAATAACAACAACAACAAAGACAAGACTGAGTTGGGTAGACTACAAAAAACCTTACTTGGTAAGAAAGGGAAAAACAAGGCTTAATTTTCTCTAAGATCTGGATGCGAACCAGAGTTTTAAATCAGAACAAAAGCCAGGTGATGCCGGAGTAGAAGCAGAAGTCAGAATGCTGTGTTTTGTGGCTGATTTAGAACTATGAAGTCACTCAGGTTTTTTGCATTTTGTGATTTTACTTTATTTTATTTATTTTATTTTTGGTGAAGTTGGGAGGATACTAGTAGCCAGTACTTCAGAAACTAACAAAGGGCCACTGGGAGTGAGGAAGGTTTATAGAAAGCTAAGGGTCCAATACTGTCAAAGAACGTTGTTTAATCCAACATAAGCAGTCACTAAATTTCAAGGGTTGGTACCATGCCTTATACTGCATCTCAAGAATTAAAGACTAGAACCATAGCTTTGGAATTATTTTGCATCTTGTCTGAATGGAAATAGAAAAGTCATTTGGAAGCCCACCAAACATTGTATCAATATAAGGAATTCAAAAGAAAGCCTAGAAGAAAAGAAAATAGATTAATTTTGTCCAAGAAGACAGAACCCAGAGGAAGAAATAAGGAACTAAGGTATAGGCTAGAAAGAGAGAGCACATTAACTTGTAGTCCTTGAAAAGTTAGTCTCTCATTGTAGCCTTGAAGATATTACTTGGACAGTTCACCACAGTTGTGTTGAAAGAAGACAAGGAAAAAAAAACAGTTTGTAAAGGGGGCTTGGGATAAGTTAGGAAAATATGGAGCTCATATAGTCATCTATCATTAAATACTAGAGTTTGGTTAGAATGAAGCCAGATGAATTGTGAACTTGGCTAAAATAAAGGAAATGAAATAGAGAATGCATTGCTATTTGGTTGCAAGTTTGCCTGTGGAGTTTTGCCAAACTACATGCATGTATTACCAATGTAATGGATGAATCTGTGGCTTTGTGCTCACTGCACATGGTTTGGCTTTCTACTTCTATTATTTATATTTTAACACATCAATAGATGTTTTTGTTATATGCTAGAGTTTTGTTTGCCCTTTGTGATGACGACAACTCCTATCAATTTCCCTTAAGATTTAAAATGAAAAACTGTAAGGCATAAATAAATAATTTCTTCTAAGTTATATCAGCTGTCCATCTTGCTAACCTAACCATGCATCCTGAAAGTGTTAAGGAGTACTCTGGGAAGGTGTATGCCTGTAAAAAATTGAGTTGAACAAAAATCTCTCTGATTTCCCAACTAAGGAAGCGATGTTTTGATGGTGATCTCACACTGGCAAAGACAGAAGTGTTTGCCTGGCATGTCAGCATCATGTGGCTCCAAAGATTAGTTCGGTATGAAGAGTGATGTAAACACTAGATATGATCTGGAAGAAGAGGTTTTCTGGATCCTTAAGTCCTTATTGTGACCTGAATCACACACACATATATATGTACACCTTTGCCAGTGACATCCGTCGGAACTTCTTGTGAGCAACTGGGAAAGAGACTTGGCCCAGAATTCCAAGAAACCCAACCTGAGATTTTAAACCATACTTATTTCCAGCACTTAGCAATTGATTCTGTATCCAGTGATATGATCATTGTCCCTGGTTCCAAAAGCAAACTGAAGGGAGAATCCAGTTAAGGAGGAGAAACATTTTAAAAATAAATAAATAAATAAATAAATAAATAAATAACCTAACTGTGTGAGAATACTTCAGAAAGGCCCCAAAAGACATGGAATCCAAAGGTGCTATTCCTAGGATCTGTCAGGTTACCTGGAAACAGATGTTCCATGTAGCAGGTAGTGACTGAAAGTGAGCAGGGATCTGGGGATGGAAATGAAGAAACACCAACACTTTCTCTTTCCTTCAGTCTCATATTTTCCCCTTGAAACCAAAGATTGATTTGCTGTTTAGCTCAAGGAGCAGGAGAGGACTGAGGATGTCACAGAGCATTTCCATTTCTTGTCGAGCTTCTAGTTCCATGTCAGTAGAGCTGAACCTTGGATGGCCTAGCAACATCCCCGCAGAGGTCCTCTTGGCAGAGAGAGGGAAGAAGCTTGTGTTGGCGGGCAGTCTTCTGCAGTTCTCAGCCCACAGGCTGTCCATGTCCTCTGACCCCTGTCAGTACTACAACGGGGAGGCCAAGCTGAAGAATACTCCTCTTTTCATAAAAGAAGACAAGACTTTTATATACAGCAGATGCTAGACAGTGCCTCCTGGCTAATGTTCAGACTGGCTACAGGAATTTGTCTTCAACAAAACAAATAAAAGCTTCCCAAGACTTGAATAGTGGATGTTCTAAGTCCATATACACAATAGCTTCAGCATGAAAGACAGATGATAAAATTATTGCATTATTGGGGCAGTTATATGAAAATATCCTTTAAAGATAATATGGTTTAGTGTCACCGTCACTGACACACCAGAATACTTGTGTCTACTAGACTATAGATTGTGTTATAATGTAAAATCATTTAATTGCCAAAATTTATCTACTTTTTGAAAGTAGATGTCTGAATCATAGGGTGCTAAGAGAATTGTTTGTGATATAGTTAGCTGTCTTTAAGAATAGCCAAGGAGAGACTTGAGATCTCTGGCTGCCTATTCCAGGCTTAATGATTGATCTTTGGTAGACACAGTGCTTGCATTGGATTTTACACAAGTTGGCCTGCAGTCCAGAAAAGTTTTGAACAGATTGTCCCCAAGTCATTTATGTTCTTAAGTAAGAATTCAACTCAAGATCTTTTGCTAACAAGTAAGAGACATATGTGACAGGAGTTAAGTTCTCAGGATTATGAGGAATCTGTGGCTACTCCTAGGTCCGCCACCTCATTTGAAACAGCCTTGTGTGAAGGCTCCATTTTTTACTGAGGTATCTTGGAAGTCTTATCTTGAAGAACACCTAAGAAAACCTTCCATCCTGGAGAATTCTGACCTTGCAAAAAACATCAGTAGTAGTGTGGAAAGTCTGCTTTCGTACTGAACTCCCACAGCAATTCCTGGAGTTCTGAGTCTTATTTTAAAATAGCTCAAGGCAAAAGCTAAGCAATATATTAAAGGTAATGGCCCACAAAAGCTAAGCAATAGAAGTAACAAAACGAGGGAGGAGAAGCTATAAAGTGTTTTGAAAATAAAATATTTAAATCTTTTTATTTATTTATTTTTGTGATAGAGAAAGTGAGAAAGAGAGAGAAGAGAAACATCAACTCATAGTGCTGTCACTTTAGTTGCTCATTGATTGTTTCTCATACGTGTCTTGACTGGGGGGGCTCAAGGAGAGCCAGTGTCCCCTTGCTCAAGCCAGCGACCTTGGGCTCAAGCCCATGATCCCATGTTCATGCTGGCAAGCCTGCACTCAAACTGGTGACCTCAGGGTTTTGAACCTGGGACCTCAGCATCCCAGGTTGATGCTCTATCCACTGCACCACCATGGGTCTGGAAAATAGTTAAGTCTTGGTGTAATGAAAATATTTAGAGTAGAAGACACATAGAATGTAGTTCAAACGGGACCTGAAGTAGGGAATGTATAATGCTAAATAAATAAATACAGATGAATAAGAGAGCATCACTTAGTGGTGACAACTGCAGGTTCTGAAGTCAGACAGACTTGACTTGGATCCCAGTTCTGTCATTCATTATTAGATGTATAGTCTCAAGAACATTACTTAAGACCCTTTTACCCAAGTTTTTCATTTGTTAAAATAAGAGACTAACAAACCAATCTCATATGCTCAGAAAGCTTTTCAATAAAATGATGTATGTACATAAGTAGGTATGAAGCCTGGCACAGATTAAGTACTCAATAAATGTTGGTGAAAGTTATCTTGAATTAAACGAGGCAGAGTCTGTAAGAAGGTTTCTTCCTCTTGAGTTGGTTCCCATACCATAAGTTCGGACCTGCTTACTACCAAGACCACTTTCCACAGGCTTCCTTATATCCTTCCTTTGTAAGTTTGTGTTGGAATATTTTAATAGTTCTATTTAGAGATCCTTTGGTGAAAGGAAGAATTAAATCCACCTCAAAAGTGAAATAAAAAGCCCTTTTTTGGATTTCTCTCCTGACCGCCTCATTCATTCCTTTGGTAATTCTTGACTCCAAGATCTCTATCACGATTACCACGCCCTGTGCTTTCAATCCATCTATGACATTTTGTTTCCATTTCCTTTGCAATCTAGGTAAGACCCATGTATGCATCATCACTTCCAACTCTTTCTTTGTATATCCTTCAATTATTTTATCCTCTTGTATTTTTGCCTTGTAAAACCCAGATGAGTGTCTTTAATTCCAAGAGAAGAGAGAGAGAGAGAAAAAAGGAGGAATATAGAGAAATAATTAGAGGCTACACTAGTAGAAAATTCATCTGATGTTTTTCCTATAATCTGGGCAAGAGATGAGGAGAGCCTCAACTGTGGCAGTGGGACATAAAGCACAAGATCAGAGTCCAGGGACATCAAGAAAGTGGAATTATAAGACTTTGTTTCTGGCTTTTGCAAGTGGACAGTGGCCATCCCTTCACTTAGATCAGTAACAGAGAAAGAGTGTACTTTGGTGGAAAGGATAGAATTCAGAATCTGAAATCCTTATGAAGCCTTCAAATAGAACTTTATGGGAGTTCAGAAGAGAATTGTGCGATACACAGGTGACTTGGGAGTCATCAACACATAAGCAGTAATTGGAGCCAGGGGGTTTTATTAACCTACAAAATGAAAATGTGAGAAAGAAAAGGAGACACTGGATCAGAGCAGGAGAGTCCATTAAGGAAATGTGTCAAGAATCTAAGAAAAAAGAGAAAATAAAAAACTGAGTAATGAGCAGAACCAAATGCTACAGAATGGTCAAGAAAAAAAGATGTCTTTTGGATTAATCGTGACTCAGGGAGCATATGCCGTCATAATTAAGGGTGGACTCCAGGTATGCAATAGTTTGAAAAGTGAATGTAGGCCCTGACCAGTTGTCCTGAGTTTGATTCCCAGGCAGGGCACACAGGAAAAGTGACCATCTGCTTCTCCACCCCTCCCCATTTCATTTCTCTCTCTCTTCCCCTCCTGCAGCCATGGCTCGATTGGTTTGAGTGCATCAGCCCCAGGCACTAAGGATAGCTCCATGGAGCCTTCACTTCAGGTGCTAAAAAGAGCTCAGTTGCGAGGATAGCCTCAGCCCCAGACAGGAGTTGCCAGGTGGAACCTAGTCAGGGAGCATGTGGGAGTCTGTCTCTCTATCACATGTGGGAGTCTGTCTCTCTATCTCCCTTATTTCACTTGGAAAAAGAAGAAGAAGAAAAAGGAAAATGAATGTGATATGATAAAATAAAGAAATCTTAAGAGATTGCTATTCAGAAATCTCTTATAAAAGAGAAGAGGACAGTGCATGGATGAGGCAATGTTTTAAAGGTGGAGACAATTTGAGTATGCTTAGATGTTCATGGAAAGAACTTGACGAGGAGAGATGGAAATTTTAGAAGAAGATGGAGAAATAGAGTGAGGACTCTGAGAGATGGGGAGAAACAGGCAGTGAGATTATTTAAGACTGAAAAATATTTCTCTGTTGCTCTGATTTGAAAGGTAAAGATTAAGGATAAAAACAGTTGTAGGCAAGTTGGCTGGTAGGGTCTGGATTGGGAGGAGGGAGTAGTGGAATTTCTTTCCAATGACATCTATTTCTAGTGCGAGTTATTGTAATGAAGTAAAGGGCGAAAGTCAAGGCCAAGAGCTGAAGGAGACTAGGGCAGAGGAGACGGAAAATGGAGATGAGGACCCAGCAAAGACTGGCAACTGTAGATGTATAATTTCAGATTCTCAACTCTGACTTCATAATAGAATCACCTGGGGAACTTTTAAATGTTACATATTCCCAGTTTCCAACCAAAGAAATGCTGATTTAATTTTTCTGGGCAGAAGCATTATTTTGAAAGCTCCCTGGGTGATTTTATGTACAGCCAGAGTTCAGCAGTACTGCTCTGGTCCCCTTGGCTCTGTGGGTTTTGTACCAGCAGACTCAGTAGTCCAGGTATAAGTCAGAAGATGGATGGTTGCATTGACCAGAGCTGGAGTTTTGCTGGGAAAGTTCAGAGAAAGGAAAAAGGAGAGAGATAGAAGGGAATGTCTGTGCAGTCCAGGTTGAGATGAGAATATGGAGACATGAGTAGCATTGCTTTTCATTTTTCTGATTAGCTAAATATACTTTTTTTTCCTTCTGAAGTGAGAAGCAGAGAGGCAGAGACAGACTCCCACATGCACCTGACTGGGATCCACCTGAAATGCCCACTAGGAGGGCGATGCTATGCCCATCTGGGACATTGCTCTGTTGCAACTGGAGCCATTCTAGTACCTGAGGCAGAGGCCACGGAGCCATCCTCAGCACCTGGGCCAACTTTGCTCCAATGGAGCCTTGGCTGTGGGAGGAGAAAAGAAAGATAGAGAGAAAGGAGAGGGGGAAGGGTGGAGAAGCAGATGGGTGCTTCTCCTGTGTGCCCTTGGCCAGAATCGAACCCAGGACTTCCACACACCAGGCCGACTCTCTACTCCTGAGCCAATTGACCAGGGCCTAAGTACAACTTTTTAGTGAACATGGCCTCAAAAATAATTTTGTGGCACAACACTATAAAAGCAAAATAAAATAGAGTTTATAAAAAGAAATCAGTGACTAGGTTAATGCTTAAGGTATGGAGGAGCAGAGAGCATAGGCAGTGGGGAAATATTCTCCATTAAAAATTTATGTGTGTGTGTGTGTGTGTGGTATTTTATTCCTTATGTGTCAGTCTAAATTTATTAGTAACTAAGAATATTTAGCAACTAAGAAAGTAATTGAATCTTCAATTTTAGTGGGTATTAGGGAGTCATGATTTTGAGATAATCCCTTCTCTGAAAATAAAGATATGATAAATGCTTTTCTCTAAAGAAAGAATGGGATTAATGGAATTTTGGAACCTGGCTATATTGTCATTAAGTTATTAGAATGAACTTAAGTCATCTGCATATACTATTAGGTTTTAAATAATGGAGGCCCCAGAATGAGATGATTGAAAAGGCACAAATAGACCTCAGGACAAAAGCCATTTACTTTATATTTCTGTAAGATCCTAGAAAAAAAATGTGAACTATTTTTGACAGATGAAGTCACATTAAGATGGAGAGAATGCAGCAGAGGCCTTCAGATCCTGAAGCAACACAAAATGAAGTCTTGATAACAGCCCAAGAGAAAGAAATAAGGGTTTAAAAGACGGAGCATTATTCATTGGACATTTTTTTCCCCATTGTTCTCACTCATTAAAACTGGCTGTGTTTTGTCTTCCTCTGAGACTGTTTAAATTGTAGATTCTGATGTCCTTTGAACTTTGTTCTCTGATAAAATGTGGGCAAAAAACACATGCCACATAGTACTGTGGACCTGAGATTTGAGACTCGTGATAGTTCTCGGAGAACTTCCTGCCCCGTGCTGAAAAAGGAAGACAACTGTTAAAACTGACCAGGAGGCGAAATATTTCCATGGTTAGTCATTAATTTTTACTAAGAGACATCAATGAACTGCAAGCTTTTTTAGATTTGAGGAGTTTTGGAACAAATCCTGTTTACCTTCCCCATCAGGCTGACAGGGCAGAAGGAAACATCTCGGAGGCTTGGTTTCTATCAGCACACTTCCACCAGTATGGTTTCTGGAAAATAGCAGTGTTTCTGTGTGTCCGTCCTCAGAAGATGGTGCCTTTTGAATAGACTAAAAAGGAAATATGTGACAAATCAGAGAATACAGTAGAGGTTTGCTTTTGACTGTTTTCTTTACCCTACATTTCTCACTCTGACTTTCTTCTTCCTTCTTGCAAAGGAGGGACTATAAATGTAGGCATTTATGATTTAGCATTCTCTTTAACTTGAACGCTTTTATAATGGTGGTAATTTACAATGACTGAGGTATGTATTCCTTTTTTTTTCTTCCAAATAGGTGCTTTCTCTGTCTTAGTAAATTTATGGTACTGCTCTGTTCCAACTGGCTGGCTTGTGTTGTATTCATTTACACAGATCACTTCCTCATAATTAAAATATATAAAAGCTAATATATGACTCAGGAAATTCAAGTTGGACCCCATATATTTGAAGGGAATATTTCAGCACAGAATACAAAGCCTTTTAATTTCTTAGGGTTCTGTTGACACAGAAGAACAAGACCTGAAAGCAATAATGCTCCTTACTTATAACATTAGACAACAAGGGGAGCTTACCCACTAGCACCATTTGGGAGGAAGACCAAGGTTGGGATCCAGGCTAATGAACTTTGTTGCACCCTGACACAGGCAGTGAAGTAATGATGCAGTAATGCATAATAACAGGAACCAGGGAGTGTAATTTGCATAACTAGGTCTCCAAAGGAAGTGGACAGAACTGTCCCTTCTATACTTTAGCTAGATCAAATATACCAAGAAAAGGTAGGTTGGATTGATCAAGTGCTAATATACCCAAGAAGTGAACACAAACGTAAGAGAATAGTATGTTTCATTTCTCTAGCTGCCAGAAACACTTTTCAGTATAATCACCTCCTAACTCAATTAATCCAGTAATTGACAACATTTTGGCTTTGCCAGAGGGGGGGAGAAATGATTTAAATAAGGCACCCAACCGGTCCAGTCAAAATTTGCTATTTTTCAAATGTCTATATTATCCTAGAACTTTTATCCTCGTAAGATTTGGTTATGTTGTTGAATCCCAGGGACGTAGGGGCACAAACCACACAACTGTGTGTGTATTGTTCACAGTTCTCTTGGTGCTGCTGTTTTGATGGCAGGAGCCAAATGGTACATTATGACATTTAAAAGTGGGGACAATGATGTACCCATTGGAGCAGCTAAAATGAAAAGCAGTGACAATACCAAATGCTGTCAAGGATGCAAAGGCAGTGTATCTCTCATACACTCATGGTGGGCATGTAAAATTGAACAGGTACTCTGGAAAGTAGTTTGGCAATTTCTTTAAAAATTAAACACATAGGAAGCATATGAGTAAGCCGTCACACTCCTGGGTATTTATTTTAGAGAAATGAAAGTGTATATATACACAAAGACGTATAAACAGATGTTCACAGCAGTTTTATTGGAATTAGGCAAAAACTGGAAACAGCCAGATGTCTTTCAATGTAAGAAAGCTAGATAAACTGTGGCATATCTATAGCATGGAATACTACTGCATATCTATAGCACTAAAAAGAAACAGATTATTGGCACACACACACACCACAACTTGGGTAGATCTCAAGGGAATTATGGAAAAAACAATTTCAAAAGGTTACATACTGTATGGTTCCATTTACATAATATTCTGAAAATGACAAAGTGAGAG
This sequence comes from Saccopteryx leptura, assembly GCF_036850995.1. Taxonomy (NCBI): domain Eukaryota; kingdom Metazoa; phylum Chordata; class Mammalia; order Chiroptera; family Emballonuridae; genus Saccopteryx; species Saccopteryx leptura. The sequence goes on along the minus strand of NC_089506.1, from coordinate 25,457,652 downwards.
AGAGAAAGAGAGCAGATTAGTGATTGCAGGTTAGGGATGGGCGGGGTGTGGAACGTGGATGCGCTTATAAGAGGGTAACACCAGAGAGCTATTTCTGTTGTGATGGAATAGCTCTGTTTTGGTGGCTACATGAATCTACACATGTGATGAAATTGCACAGAACTATACACATGTACACACATAGGTGTGCAAGTAAAACTGGTGAGCTCTAAATAAGGTATGGGAATTATAACAATGTCAATTTTCTAGTTTTGATAATGTGCTATAGTTAATGTAATATGTCACCACTGGGGAAAAGTGAGTGAAAAGTACATGGAACCACTTTAATATTTACAACTTTATGTGAACCTATAGTCCTTTTTATAAAAACAAAATTTATTGATTGATTTTTAGAGAGAGAGAGAGAGAGAGGACGGGAGAGAGACAGAGAGAGAAGCATCGATTTGTTGTTTCACTTATTTGTGCCATCATTGGCTGATTCTTGTACATGCCCTGACTGGGGATGGAACCCGCAAACTCAGCATGTCTGGATGACTCTCTAACCAACTGAGCTACCCGGCTAGGGCTGTACTTGTAGTCCTTTTAAAATAAAAAGGATTGAAAAATGAAGTATATCATGAAAATGTAACCACCATTTGAAACAGGATCTGAAAACTATGACCAACTTTATTATGTGGTGATAACAAAGTCAACGTGACTACTGGTGGATTATAATGCTGTGAAAATGGAAATTCTTCTCAAACATGAACTAACTCCTTTGTATGCGCAGTCTATTTCATGTTTCTGGAAGCTGAATAACCTGATTCCATGTGTTTACTGACACTCTCTTCTGATTGTGAAATACTGTTTTTCTTAATGAAAAATGTTCCAGAAAACCAAGCAACGACATATCTTGCTGCACAACTTCAAGATACTGTTGTTTGCTTTGTACCCTTGCCACAGCCACTTTCTAAAGACATGCAGCCATTGATCACAGCCACTGGGGGGCAGACTTCCACATGGCACCTACTAACCATGTGATTTCATTCCCAGTCAACTGCAGAAGCCGAGACCTGCTGATTCATAGAATTCAAACCTTCCTTCTCACTTGTAAGGAAGAACTCACCAGAGCAGACAGAAATACTTATGTTCATGGTAATTACCCAGCTCAGAGCAAACATATCCAGGGATTGTGGAAGAGACACCAGAGTAGTTTTATATAAATCCTGATCAAATACATGAGAGTTAATGAGGAATTCAGCTGAGGGCTCGTTTTCTGTCTAACCTCTGGATGAGATACAATCTTCCTTCTTACAACCCGGGCAAGAGGAGCCTCTGCCCTGGGCCCCTCACTTCAAAAACCCCATATTTGTCCCCATCCAGTCATGCCCCTCACCATGGGATAAGAATCCCAATTCTTTTTAAATGGCTAAAACATCCTAGATTTCTTCCCAATAGCTAAATATTACAGAGTGAAATTTTGAGCAATGATGAACAGAAGGTATTCTAAAAAAGGCCTTAAGAAGGAAGAGATATTAGTCTCCTAGGGCTATGGGTGGTGGAATGAATTTTTAAAAGAGAATATTAAGAGTTCGAAGATAAAAGAAAGGAGAGAGAAACCAGGGTGTATATTACCAGATTTTAGAAAGTGGTTCTGAATTCTTCGAGTTCAAACAATGTATTCTTAAATCTGATTGCTAGGGCATGACACAAAGATGCCAATGGTTCAGCCTCTGCGATACAACGCACGGCAAGGGGAGACTCTGAACACGAACATCCAGCATGCTGCCCCTGAACAAATGCTGGGACTCACCAGTGGTGCTGTCACTGCCTCCGGTTCCTCCTGGGAAGGTCGCGGTGGGTGAGTCACCAGGGAACCTCTTGTGTTGCTGCCTTTAGATAACCAATTATAGGCAGTCCCAGGGTTATGAATGAGATAAGTTCTGTAGGTTTGTTCTTAAGTTGAATTTGTACGTAAATTGGAACAGGTACATTTACCTATTAAATACAACTTAAACAGATGTGTTTGTCTTAACAGAGTATTTTTTTTTCCTTTCTGTGCATATAAATACTTAAACATTTTCAAACCGACAGAATCCATCTCATTTGTAAGACAGGGACTGCATGTACTCAAAGGCCTTCACACAGGGAGAAGAGATTGTGTCTCTCCAGGGACTAGAGAAGGAGTTCCCAAGTGGTCAATGTCATAGATTAAGCATTACTTGGTCTAGGCGCTACATTGATTGCATCTCTTTTCTCTATGTATTTCTAAATAGTGTTCAGACTCTGGGACATACAAGTAACGAAAATGGTTCCAGAGCTGATACCTCCTGTTCTCACACTTGGACAGTGTAAATTAGTTTGTAACAAGGGATTTCCACGATTCCTAGTGTCTTTTTTGCATACCTTCATTTTCCTGCTTTGAAAGGTGAGTTGTGATGTCATCACTTAGTACCCAAGAGTGCTAAACTAACAGTCTAGCACAGATCACAAGAATTTTCCTGAGATCATTGCCTTGGAAACCTGAGTGGCAAGATACCCAGTGTGCATCAAATGGCAGTATATACGGCCGTGCTGTCAGGGAAGCAATAACAATTAAACCCATCAACTTTCACTGAGGTTGAGAAAACAGAAGACATTCCAGTTTACAGTGGCCCCTGGCCAGGAGACTGCCGACACCGGAGGGCAATCAGACTGCAGGCTGAGGAATGCTATCTTCAGAGAGGAATGTGCTAATGAACATTTTCAGGACCAGCAGCTTTCTTAAGGTTCCTTCTAGAATGTTAATCAGCCAGGACTTCAAAGTGTGACTGGTCAAGTACATGTCCTCTGGCAGGTGCAAGGAAGAGGAATACAAAATCTCCCCAGAGCAAATTTAGAGGGAATAAGATCTGATATTATATGCTGGCTGTTAAAGTTGTGTGGTTTTGTTTTGTTTTTTTTTTTGTAGCCATAAATTAGCTTGTTACTGATGAAGGATTGAAATATCACACAGACCTTTGAGGCTATCAGTATAGCTTATGGAGGAGGCAAGGGCAAAAGGAAAGAAAAATGCTGTCCTGAAAATGAATTTAGGGTTTTCTGGCCTATTACAAGATTAAATAAATGTTCCTCGCCGTTGGCAAAAACGTTAATTTTAAGTCTCAGGTTCAATGAGCTAGCATCAATCTCCTCTTAAGTCACTTCTTTGGAGGAAAGTTCCAGCTCTAAATGTTCTTTTGAGAGTTCAGGGAAAAGATTGTGATTCTCGGTGATGTATTTATCCAGCTACAACTCCAAAAGTTCTCAGCTGCATAAGCAGGTATGATGGAGTCACACTCACATGTGGCAGGGGGAGTAAAAAGCCACTTTGTCAAAACCGAATGGATTTGAAAGCAAACACTGAGTTACTAGGTTCAAAATCTCATTTTTATTCCCCTGCAATCAGAGAGGTAAACACTTCAATTTCTGACACAAAGTCTCCTATCTTGTGTTAACAGTTGCTCACTATCTTTGAAGTCTTCAGAGAATTGCTGGGTTGTGGCAAGATGGTGTCAAGTAGTGAATTCTAAGGGCTTTACTTCCAGAGCTGCCCAGTGTTATTCTTGCTGCCAGTACTTAGTTAGCATCCTATGCCGGCTACTCAGGCTTTCAGACACTTGCTTCAAATCTGTAAATGAAAAGACTCGCACCTATTCTGTAGGAGTTTTATGAGAATTAGGGTAAACATAAGCCTTGCACGTAGGTGTTCTATGGATAGTAACTATTAGCCCCTGAGTACATTGAATACACACACTTGAACAGTGATGTAGCTTGAACATTTTATTCTGGGATATACCCGGGAATATCTCAGGTCATAAACTGATTTGCTGCCTTCACTCTGAGCAGCATTTCTCAAACCTCTGAGGTCCTTGCAATCCCATTTTCTTCTTCACAGTGTTTTCACTGAACTCTCAAAGCAAGGAAGGAGTATGAGTTTCCTTTTAAGAAGTGCTATTTTCTTTTCAAGCAGTGACTCCTCCAGAAGCATCAGAAATCAGGCAACAAGTAGAAGGTGAAATTGAAGGCACTGGAGATTTTTCTTTTAATACTACATGCTTACACTTTTCGTTTCTTTTTAAGCTGCTCACCCATGCCTGTCATAGAGAATATGGTTGGTTTTCTTACCTGTCTCTTTCTAGTATGACTTGTCTTCTCTCCTTCTTACTGCCATGAACACTAATGTCACCTTGAAACAGTTTTGTGCCATTTCTTTGCTGGTTTAATGTCACACAGTCTTTGTGGAGAATTAGAGGTAACTCTAATTCATCTTTTGTTCCTTACTCTTTGTCCCCTAAACTTGATAACTGTTTCCTTCCTAGGCAAGATAAAATTCCAGAGTCTCTCCGCCCTTTGAACTTCTTTCTCCTTTCACTTCTGAGTAGTGAACCACCTCATAATTATTACTGTTCACATGAAACTCTCCTGGTAGACTTCCTGTTCTTTTATTTGTTCTTGTGAATAAGTGGATGAAATGAGAGTTGGAAGATAATATTATAAAGTCCATTTTCATCTCAATAAAAAGGCATCAAAAGAGTTCTAATTAAGACTTCAGAATCAGGCTGGGAGAAAAATTAATATATATATTCTGGAGATATATATACATATATATATATCATATATCCAGAGAGAAAAAGAGGGAGGAAAAAGCCAAATTATTTCAGCGTATTAGAATTATGGACTAATGCCAATAGAAAAGAACTTAAGAATTAATGCAACAATCTTGTATTTGATATTTAAAAACTATATTATGAGAAAGTAATAAAATGTTTTAAAAAACCATGATGATAGTGATATGTCAAAAGAACATCAAAGTTGACTGAAAGAACTCCCAGTAGCCAAAGCTGGAACAATTTGAGCAACATAATAAAAAAGTAGTATGAAATTATAATCCAAAGTGCAAAATAAATATCCATGATTCAGACTAATATAAACAAATACTTGGATAAGTTAATAATAATTTAGAAGATAATAATAATAACTGAATAATATAGAAGAGAAATCAGTGTAGGAAAATTCCAAATAATTTATGTAAATATTTTGTCTTTAAGGAGGTGCAGTATGACTCTACTCTTTGAGTGTGGTCTCTGCCCGCTGACTCCTTTCCAAAGGGTATAATATGGAAAAGAGAAAACAAAGGGTAACTTTGTAGAGGAGAAACCTGACAACGATATCTCAGCCAGGTGGTCAAGCTCAACATCAACACTGACAAGTCATGTTGATAGTATGTACTGTTGAGATTTGTGATGAGAATGTCACTTTACCTCTATGATCTTATTCCCCAAAACACAGAACCCCAGTCTAGCCACGAGAAGAGCATCCCAATAGTGACATGTGTCTATCCTTCTAGTATCATACAGATTATTTTCACTGCCCTAAAATCCCCCCTTCTCCACTTGTTCATCTCTCCCCTAACCCCAACTCTTGGCAATCAGTGATCTTCCTGTGTCTATAGCTTTGCCTTTTCTAGAATGTCATTGAGTTGGAATAACATAGTCTATAGCCTTTTCAGTTTGGTTTTTTTTACTCATTAATATGCATTTAAGTTTCCTCCATGTCTTTTCATTGCTTAGTAGCTCATGTGTTTTACCATTACACATTGTGTGTGTGTGTGTGTGTGACAGAGACAGAGAGAGAGACAGATAGGGACAGACAAACAGGAAGAGAGATGAGAAGCATCAGTTCTTTGCTGTGGCACCTTAGCTGTTCATTGATTGCAATTTCATATGTGCCTTGACTGGGGCACTTCAGCACATTGAGGGACCCCTTGCTCAAGCCAGTGACCTTGAGCTCAAGCTGGTGAGCCTTGCTCAAACCAGATGAGCCCGCGCTCAAGTCAGCAACCTCGGGGTCTTGAACCTGGGTCCTATGAGTCCCAGTCCAATGCTCTATTCACTGCGCCACTGCCTGGTCAGGCCGATTTTTTTGTTTTTTGTTTTTTTTTTACAGCAACTAGCATTACCTTAACTATAATAGCAAACTATACATACTGTATGGAAGGAATGATTTATATTTTTATCTTCCTTTAACAAATAACAGTTTCTTTTAAAATCTATCTAAATATCTAATAAGTTATTCCTGATATTTACAATAAAAATAATATTGCTTGTTTCTGTGAAGAATCTAATCGATGGGTCATTATATTTATTCCCATACATTTTCTACCAAAGTCCCCTTCTTAGCTTTATTATCCATTCATCTCCATCTCAATAGCTTTTGTATGATATTTTCCTTTCCCCAAACCCTTCTATGCCACTCTATGAAAGTATATATTGTTTCTTCCAATACCCACTGTCCACTTGCACCAAATTAACAGAACTCTTAACTTTTAATTATATATATGACCAACCAAGTTAAACATTGTGTTTTGCAGCATCTCTTATAGTAGGCGTAAATGTTTGATTTGGTTAGGTTCTTACCAACTGGGTATAAACAGAAGTTTGTGCAACCTTCAGGAAGTCTGCTCTTTCCTAATTGCTGGACTGTGGAAATTAATTGCTAGGGTTCCGGCAGGCATCTTGGACCTTGAGGTGACCTGGGAGATGGAAGCTATGCATGGCAGAAACACAAGATAAAAAGACAGTCAATTCTTGCCACTAAAGAGTATCAAGTCAGCCCTGGGTAATTGGCTATGGTTCCCCGCCCCCCCCAAGGGATAGCGTATTTGTTTTTACTATAACTTAATTTATACCTAGCACTCACATTCTTCCCAGCAGAGGAAAATTTAATTAATTCAGAGAAAAGTCTGTCAGAATAACCCATATATTAGGCTGTTGCAATTGTAAAACAGCTTTATAAGGGGTTTATTTATTTATTTTTTTAGTCTTTTCCCCTATCTTTTTAAATCGTTTTTACTGCTGTGACTTTTTACCCATTAATCTTTTCTTGTGCTGGGTAGAATCTGCTGTTAATCCTGTCAGACATTAATTTTTTAAAAATCCTAGACATTACATTTTTCATTTCTAGTAGCTTTATTTAGGTCTTTAAAAGTGTTTCCATGTCTCTACTTAACATGCTCAAGCATTCCACTACTTTACTGAATATATATATATATATATATTCATAGTTATCCTGCTTTAATATTCTTATCTACTTATTCTGTCATATACATAATTTGGAATCTGTTTCTATTGACATTACTACTCATTATGGATCATACTGTCCTGCTTTTTTGTATGACTGGTCATTTTTTACTGGATGCCAGACATTGTGAATTTTGCTTTCTAAGCAGTGGACATTTTGTATCCCTATACATATTGTTCAGTTTTTCCCCCTCTTAAATATATTGATAGTTAAGTTACTTGGAAATAATTTGAGCCTTTTGAGGCTTGCTTTTAATATTTGTATGGTAGGACCAGAACAGCCTATTTTCTAGGGCTAATTCTGCCCCACTACTGAGATAATACTCTTTTGAGTATTTTGCTCAATGCCCCACAGATTCACAGTGTTTCCTTTTGTCTGGAGGGAACACAAACTATTCCTGGCTTGGAGTAAGTTCCAGAGATTGTTCCCTTTTCTCCTTACAGGTGGTTCTTTCTGCAGCCTTGAATAGTTTCCTCTCACACACGCTGAGCAATGCTCAGCAGAAGATCTGCAGGGGACTCTGCCTCCATGCACCCTGCTCCTCTCCCATATCTGCCTCTGTGCATTCCCACTGGCTTAGCTTCTCTGCATGCCTAACTCTGCCAAATGGCGATGGAAGGAGGCTTGACTTGGGTTGGTGAGCACACAATGTAATATACATATTGTGTATTATAGAATTCTACACCTGAAACCTGTATAATTTTATTAACTAATCTCACCACAATATATTCAATAAAAATTTTGGGAATTAAAAAAAAGACTCTTAACTAAATATGCAACTAGATTTTAGTTGGATATCAATGGTTCTAAATAATTCTTCAGGAATCAATACATTTGATAACTATATTTTTTCCTGGGTGAAGGTAAACAGCCCATTGTGTATTCCTTGTGATGTGATAAGGTTATGAAATAGCCACTGAGGAACCAACTTTTATTTGAGGACTAATTAACAAAAAATCAGCTCCTTTCCCAGAGCGGTAATAAACTTTTCAGTAACTAATAGGTTTCATGAGTGACCAGCATCTTAGATAGTGATATTAACCCTCAAACTCTAGACACACACACACACACACACACACACACACACATACACACACAGTAAAAGGCAGAATTGTCTCTCCAGCTAGAGGGAGAATTTTCCGAGCATATAAACAGAAGCATGCATCCTGCAGGCTATCTGGTCCTCTAATTTTGCTCTAAGTTCCATCTTTACCCTTCTACAGGCAGTGATGCTGAAGGCTTATGTCTGTTTTTCACATGTTTCATTTGCACATCTTTTTAACTCACTGTAGTCCAAGCTTCAAAAATGGAAAAAGAGCACCGAAATCAGACAGATATGCGTTTACCAACCACTTGGTCACTGCACATTACTTCATCACTAGTTTCATTCATTATTCATCACTTAGTGTTAGTTCCTTTCTTAAATTTATTTATTTTTTCCCCTTCTTTTCCAAGTGAGAGGAGAGAAGTTATGGAGAGATTCCCACATGCAACCCAACCAGGATCCACCTGGCAACCCCCATCTGGGCCAATGCTCTGCCTATCTGGGGCGATGCTTGCAACCAAGCTATTTTTAGTACCTGAGACTGAGGTTCTGCCATCCTCAGCCCCCAGGCTGATGTGCTTGAACCAATCAAGCCATGGCTGCAGGAGTGGAAGACAGAGAGAGAGAGAGAGAGAGAGAGAGAGAGAGAGAGAGGAGAGAGGGGGATGGGTGGAGAAGCAGATGGTCACTTCTCCTGTGTGCCCTGACCAGGAATCAAACCTGGACATCCACATGCCAGCTGACACTCTACCACTGAGCAAGCCAGCCAGGGCCATTTCTTTACCTGTAAAGTGAAATATTATCTGCTTCACCAAGTTGTTGAGAGAGAAAAAGGAGATAATTTAGTGCATGCAGAAGCACACACTAAAGCATTTTACAGAATATACATGTTAAATACATGTTGATGAATTTCTTTCTTTTCAATTCAACATTCTTCTTGCTCTTTATTCTCTTTTATGTTTGAAATGAGCCATCTTAATAAAATATTTAAAATAAAAAAATTAACAAGGGTCATCTTAGTACTTGAAGTGAGGTGTTATTTATGCATTTTATCACTATCCACCTTTGATCTCAAATGCAAATATGACTGGACTACAACTATCAGATAAAATCACCCATAGAAAATGCCAACTCAGGAAGTAAGAACTGTGGCCAGTGAAATAAGCATGCCAAGTTCTAAGAAGTCACTTTAGAAACACTTCTTGCTTCTAGTAAATCTCTATCCAGTACTAACATTGGCTTGCGTTTAATGCAGGAGGTAATGGGAGGTCATTTAAGTTGTCTCAGAGCATCCAAGAACTTTTATTGCTGTTCTCAGAGAAAAGCCAAGCACTTAATCCTCATCTATAAAGTGAAGACATTTGATTAGATAACTTCCAGCTGTAAAAATTGTATGATTAGCTAATTATTTATTATAGAGGTCTAGCCCTTTAAATGTATTTCACAAAGATCAATTTATGTCAGTTGAAGCCTAGTGGAACCAAACCATAAAGAACAAAGTTTGTTTTGCAATATTATCTTGGTTTTCACATAATGGACTGCAAAATAATATTAATATTAATGTTAAGACTAATCATTAAATATCTTTATTATCCAGAAGAGAATTTTAAAATTTATAAAGCAGTCAAATAGCTTCCCTTATATGAATTGTGATTGCAAATTGCAGAGAGGGAGAATTAAAAAAAAAATAGAGAAAGCTCAGAATTTTCTGTTACCATCATTTAGCACCACCTTCTTTCTGCCGGCAACGACAGACGTAGGACTTTTCTTCCCTCTCACAATAGCCTTTTTGTCAGACAAGAACTAACCCCTTATCTCTGGGCTGGATTTCCCTCTGTGCTGAGTATTTCCATCCCCTGTGTTCCATTAAGGGGAAGAAGGAAGAGCTGATAAAGACTCTCTCTCCCGATATTCTTTAATGTTTCTGTAGCAGCTACTGGACATGGCTTTGTCCTGAATCTCTCCTCAATCTTTAGCACCAATAAACAACTACTTTCCATCTTGGACATCTGAAAGAAATAGAGGAAAAACATTAGGAAAAATGTTTCTTCAGAAGCCATTACCATTCTTCTCTGTTTCTTTTCCATTACCTTTCTAGAACAAAATTGCAGTGTTGCCATTTCTTCCAGTTAGTAGTTCTGTTTTTTTATGTCACTCCAGGCAAGTTGTGGCACCTTGGGTCACTGGACAGCCATCAGCATTCGGTCTACCATTTACAAACTCTTAAAGGCAAATGGGAAAATGACTTTGATTAAAAATCTGCAGAATCTTTTCCTTTGGGGAATGGTTCTCACAGTTTTATCTAAATGTATAAAGACCACTTCATGGCAATTAATCTAATTATGGGCACAGAAGTTAATACCAAGTTTGTCTATCTTACCATGACTGTTTCTTCGTTAACCAACTTGCTTTTGAATGCAACAGGAAAGATCCCGTTAGAAGGAAATTAGATAAGAGAAGTTCAGTTATTTCTCAAATGTTTTGGGTTTACAATAGAATATGACCATCTTACCATTAGAATCAATCAAACTTTATAAAATGTTATGAAAATATACTTGTTTATTGGGATTCATGATTAATCAATAACTTTCATAGCTGTATTTCGAGTTTTCATTTTATCTTGAAGCAAAGTAGAACTCCAAACAGAACTGTGCTATACTCTTGGGTAGATCTGTCAGTTCAAATATGTTTCTGTTGGGATTAAAATAGATGATGATAATGATATATGCCTAAATGTATACTTCATTCTTTCATCCAACAAATATTTATCAAGTAATGACTATGTTTCAAAACTGTTCTTAGCATTGATTGCACTGTGGTGAAAACAAAAAAAAACAAACAAAACCGAACAAAGTTTCTGCCATTTTAGACCCCTCTCTCCATAAAGTTTAGTGGGAGTAACAGGCATTAGATTTTTTTTTTTTTACAGGGACTGAGAGAGAGTCAGAGAGAGGGATAGATAGGGACAGACAGACAGGAATGGAGAGAGATGAGAAGGATCGATCATCAGTTTTTCATTGCAACAACTTAGTTGTTCATTGATTGCTTTCTCATATGTGCCTTGACAGCGGGCCTTCAGCAGACGGAGTAACCCCTTGCTCAAACCAGCGACCTTGGGTCCAAGCTGGTGAGCTTTTTGTTCAAGCCAGATGAGCCCATGCTCAAGCTGGCAACCTTGGGGTCTCGAACCTACGTCCTCCGCATCCTAGTCTGAAGCTCTATCCACTGCGCTACCGCCTGGTTAGCCGGCATTAGATATTTTAAAACCCCAATAAATATATAATAATAAAAGAAAATGTTTCTGTGAAAGAAAACAAATGTCCTCTAATTTCAGTTGCTTTGAGGATAGGGAAGGAGGTCACATAAGTTTTCTCTTAGAAACATTTAAGTTGAAACTGCAAGGATGAGTAGGGTTCAATCAAAAGGAATATTCAAAGGAAGAGTTTCAGGCAGAGGGAATATCAACAGTGTCCAGTAGTGTTCAGAGATTCAAGTTTCACCAACAGAATTGTCCATGAGGTGAAATAATTGCTGTATTGTGTTTCTAAAAATTGGGAATTTCCTGGATGACATCATGAGGTTGGCTTATCCTTGTGTATGGAATCTGCAATGAAACACTGCAGGGATTTTCTTGATTGGATAGAATTTGACATTTATAATGGCTAAAAATAAACTCTAGCTAGTAAGACTGTCCACTTAATTTCACAGAAATTAAAGCAGCAGCTTCTATTTAAAATTATATTGTCAGACACATAGAACTTACCAATAGGGTTAGACAACCTTAGGATTTATGCAATTACATACCTATAGATGATTTCAGTTGCAAGGAAAGCCATGTAGTCTGATATGCTTTTTTTTTTTTTAAAGAGGATGACTGTGATATTCAAAATATATTTTAAAATGCTCAGAGAGTCTAAGACATTAAATGAATGTGTTACTTCTTATTCTGGTAATTATGCTATGTTCACAAGTTTCACATCATTCAGAAATACTGCACTGTTTACAGATGAATGCAAATATAGTCTAGAGCAGGTTGGAAACCGTTTTGGCTGAGAGAGCCATGAACGTCACATATTTTAAAATGTAATTCCATGAGAGCCATATAACGACCAGTGTACGTTACACATTATCTAATAAAAATTTGGTGTTGTCCCAGAGGACAGCTGTGATTGGCTTCAGCCACCCACAGCCATGAACACGAGCGGTAGGAAATGAATGGATTGTAATACATGAGAATATTTTATATTTTTAACGTTTTTTTTTTTTTTTATTAAAGATTTGTCTGCAAACCAGATGCAGCCATCAAAAGAGCCACATCTGGCTCATGAGTCATAGGTTCCCGACCCCTGGTCTAAAGTCTCTGAAGTTATATCTTAAATCTCTGCAAAAAATATAGAAATTTATAGTCTAGTGCAGTGGTTCTCAAAGTATATGCCAAGGTACACTGGTGCACCCTAGAAGATTTTCAGGTGTGCCCTATGGTATTCCAGAGAAATATGTGCCTGTTGGGAACCAAAAAAAAAAAAAAAACCCAACAGGTCTTTGGAGTTTAGATTTTTGAGGGACAGAGGTGTGGGGAGTTTGTTGTTAGCTGACAGTCTGCCCAACCCCCCACCTCACTTGCCTGATTAAGTTGCAAAGGGCTGTTAAGCTGTGGTGCTGGATTGTTTACACTACCCCTCAGGTTCCCCGGAAAGACTGGAAGCAAGTTTCTTCTATCCTTTGTTTGGTGTAAAGTTAAGATGATATGTATGGTAGGGATTTTCTGCACTTGGTAAAATTCTTGAGTTGCCTTGGAAACATGATCAAAGATCTTATTGATTTGCTAATGGCCCACTTTGCCCTATAAATAAAGCAAGATATGGTTTTGGGGTGGGCTTTGTTCTTGCCAGCAGCAATTACAGGGCCCTCCTGACCCCATATTTTCTTAATTCTGTGTAATTTCTTAATTCTGCACCGTTCCCACTTGGGACCTGAAATTACTAGCTGCGCTGGTTCACGGCATGTACCCAGATATAAAAATAAATATAGTTACACTATTATACCATTTCATTATGGAAATACAGTTCTTTTTGTTAACACATCATTATTATATTTATTATTAACACATCATTATATTATTGTAGATAAATACACCCAAATAAAATGGATAAATTTCTCAAAAAGAAGTGTGATATTGAAGAATCTGATTCTGGAAGTGAGCAAAAGTTAAGTGTAAATAAAATAGGACTTGAAGGCTGACAGGCTGAATTTAATTTATAACATTTTCCATCACTTAACACTGAACAATACAAATGGATTAGAAACCCATTCATGGAAGCTTCAAGTGATTTTGGTTTAACATTAACAGAAGAAGAACTGGCAGTTATATCCACCTATTGTGGATTAATGATTAAACATAACAAATTTTCTCTTGAAGCCTTTTGGATTTCTATAAAAGAAGAATATGTGGCAATATCTAAAAAAGCTTTGAACATTTTACTACAATTTTCAACATCCTGTTTATGTGAATTAGGATTTTCTACCCTCAACACAATTAAGAGTAAAAGAGAGGAATTCTTCAATGTATTGATGAGGAAATGAGAGTTTGTCTTTCAAATATATGCCCAAACATTGAAGAAATTGCTAGGACACATCAGGCTCATGTTTCTCATAAACACAAAAATGAAAAAACTCAACACATTCGTGCCGGGACCTGCCAAATTTACTAAATCTTACTAAGAATGTATCTATATATATTTTATATTATAAAAAGATAACTTTTTGTCATTCTTTTATTTTTAACCACTTTTTTTATAAATTCTTAAAAGCATAACTCAAAAAATGTAACATAAAAATGTTTTTTAATTTCAGAATAAATTCAATTTTGTTGTATTTATTTTGTTTAATTACCATAAAAGCACGCTTGGACTTTATATATTTTTTCTTTAATATTTGACTTAATTATTATAACATATTTTTCTAAAAATTTGTATATAGTGTGCCCAAAATTATTTGTAGGATTTTAAATGCGCCCCAACTTCAAAAAGTTTGAGAACCACTGGTCTAGTGTATGTGTTAATATATTATATAACAATAGAACTGACTTTTCCTCAGTTAAGATAAAGAATTTGTTGACAGTCTTTATTAACTTCATTACTCTCTTAGACATTTTCCAAAGTGTATTCCACAGAACACTAGATTCAAAGGACACTAAAAGATGTTATTTTAAAAAGAGAAAGATTTCTTAACAGAGTGTGAGGAAATGCCAAGTTAAGCATAGTATAAAGGATTGTTACATAATTCTTCAGACCCCCTAGAATACTAATAATGTTCATGGACAATATCAAGAAAGAGGATTCACTGTATTTTATCTCCAGATGCATTTATCTAAGAAATCCTTTTCCACAGATCATCTATGAGAACCAGCATTCTGTGGAACATTCTTTGAATATGCTCTCCCTGCCCCCCCCAAATTGAATTAAATGAGTGGGCAGGTATCTAAGGGCCATCTTACATGGAGTTTTATAAAATATTAGTAAATAAAGTCCTGAAACTTTTACTATTCCAAATGGAACATTTAGAAAAGAAAATTAATACCAATAAAAATGAATAGTGAATATTAATAATATCTTGACTTGCTCCAGTGGAATGTATGCAGAATTAAATCAGGACATATTAGACCACTGCAACATCAGAGGGTGATCTATGCAGCACCTACTTTTCAGTTATAACAAAGCCCAGCCTTTGTTAGAAGCTATTAACCAGGCTAATTTGTTTTCTGCCACTGTAGTTACATGTCACAGGTCTAAAGGGCACAGTAGCAGACAGCACAACCATGTTTATCAGTGTGGAATGTGCGTTTTTTTTCTAATGTTAATAGACAAGAACATACTCAGATCTTAATATCTACTCTGGAAATATCTAGCTTTAATTGGCCAACAATGCTTTCTGAAAGCTCCTAAAATGGAAAAAAAGAGGAGTTCCATGTCATGTTAAGTTATAGAAATTTCTGACAAAACAATGCTCTCATAAAAACAATTCAAAACACCTAGATAACTTGGTGAGTTGTGGGTGAAGCGCTCCTTAGGTGAGCAGATTGGCTGCCATTCCCCACTGTCCTTTCTCCTTCGGTGGGGAACTGAAGTTTCCATATCTGGATATGAACAGAAAATTGAGCTTGCCATAATTGATGGATTTTGTTAGGGGCAAGAGAAACCACTGTAGCTTTTAACAGCTGCGCAGAATGGAAATGACAGATTGGAAGCAGGAGATGCCTGAACCACACAGCTGGTTCCCACCTTATGATGATTTTCTCCTATAGAAGTTTTGTTGAATATTGGGAATCAGAAGAGGCTGGGCTGAGCTAGAAAGATAGAGAGAAACATGCTTCAGTCTTTCCATACTTAGAAGTCAAAGTTCTGCTTGAGGAAAGAGCATTTAATAATTTCAAGATAGGTGCCATTGTCTTTTTATTTTTTAAAGGTCATGTACTTTTTTTAAAAAATTTTTTTATTTATTCATTTTAGAGAGGAGAGGGAGAGAGAGAGGAGAGACAGAGAGAGAGAAGGGGGAGGACCTGGAAGCATCAACTCCCATATGTGCCTTGACCAGGCAAGCCCAGGGTTTTGAACCGGTGACCTCAGCATTTCCAGGTCGACGCTTTATCCACTGCGCCACCACAGGTCAGGCAGGTGCCATTGTCTTGAAACCAAAAGCAAACTAAAATTCATGAAAACTGCAGTCCAGTTCTTACTGGCACAGAATGATCAACTTCTTAAAGGAAAGAGCATACTTTGTGTGTGTGTGTGTGTGTGTGTGTGTGTGTGTGTGTGTGTGTGTGTGAGAGAGAGAGAGAGAGAGAGAGAGAGAAAGAGAGAGAGAGAGAGAAATAACAAAATAATATTACCTTCAGGACTTAGAGTTTTATTATACATATTGTTAAAGAATGCAAAGCAGGAAAATATGACACATATTCAAAAGAATAATTAGCCAATAGAAGCAAGACCCACAAATGACTCAGATATTAGAATTGGTAAACAAAGTCCTTAAAGTACTATTATAAATATGTCAAAGAAAATAGAAGAATGGACAAATGACAGAAAACAGATGAATTTCAACAGAGAAACTCAATCTTTCAAAAAGAGCTACGTATACACTGTAGAACTCAGAACATGGTATCCAAAATTAAGATCAACATTGGATGGGTGTAACAATACTCAGTGGAAGCAAGAATCAGTGAACCAGAAGATAGGATTATAGAAATAGTGCAAATTGAAATGCAGAGTGAAAAAAAACTTTAATAATAACAGCAGAATGAAGCATCAGAGTCATATAGGATACTATCAAAGTAGGAATTCTAGAAGGAGAGAGAAAGTAGTGCAGAAGCAATATTTGAAGAGAAAATGGACAAGGATTTCCCAAAACTGATGGAAACCACAAATTTATGAAGCTCCTTGAATCCCAACTTGAATGTCATGTTGAATACAGTAAATACAAGTAAAACTACCCATTATAGTCACACAACTGAGGACAAAAGATGAAAAGAACAACATAAAACCAACCAGAAAATAATGGTACTTTATTTTGAGGTAAACAGCAATAAGAGTTATAACTGAAGTCTCGACAGAAACTACAGAAGCCACAAGACAATGGGGCAACAATGGAATAGAATAATTCTATAACCAGCAAAACTATCTTTCCTAAATGAAGGTAAAATGCATATATTTTCACCACAACAAAAACAAACACAAGATAGTAGATATTTAGTTAATATTAATTGGTAAATGTGGGAATTAAATTCTTATGGTTTCTTTGTGAACACAAAGTAGGTATTTGGAATGTACTTTATGATTAACAATTGAAACTATTTTGTTGCAAAACATGTATTACATTTTTAAAGTCTGAGGCTTCTTTCCTAGTTACAAAGTTTACTAATGTCAGTCTCTTTAAAAATGTTTAGCTGGAAAGGTCAGTGTCTTTAAAAGTGTATAACCAGAAAGAACTAGACAAGACATAAAAGAATAATAATTAGCCAATGTTTGCAAAATTATGTCGACACTTTTCGTATACTGTAAGAGGAAGTGTAATTGGTATTACCTTTTGAAAGATATTTAACTTGAACTTTGATATGATTTAAGAAGCTTTAAAATGTGCATTCTCCTCCCATGTATCTTGAGAAAATAATAATATTTATAATCATTCAGCTGAAAACAGGCGTGGCACAATGTTTATAATAGGACATTGGGGGAAAGCAAACTTGTCTGAATTGGTCTCTTTTAAAATGTTTTTACTGGATGACCTACCCAGAAACTTGCACTTATATCTCATCAGCCTGAACTAAATCATAAAGAGCTGGAGAAGAAAGATTTAATATTTTGTATGCTAGATGTAGTGCCAGGATAAAAAAAAAATAGGTTTCTGTTAAAAGGAAGAAGAAGAGAAATGATATTGGGTAGGTCCTTCCAGTTTCTGTCCCACTGGTCAGAGACAATTTTATTTATGAAGATTTGAGCTGAGCTCTGAAAACAGCACTGGAATCAGGCATGTGGAGAGAAAACAGGAATTTAAAGTTCATGTGTGTCCAAAGATGGAAAGTCTCACTGTAATGAATGAGAATTACAACATATATTGAGAAAAGAATGACTACCCAACTGTCTGAATAGAGGTGTCTTGTAAAAGAACAAGCGGATGCCTGGAAAGGCGGTTTGGGGCGACTCCGTGAGAGGCCTCAAGTACAAAACTAAGGTTCTTGGATTTTATTCTCAAAGCCTAATTGAACTATTGAAGGTTTTAAAGCAAGACACACATATGATGAACCTGTTACTTGAGGGAGAATAATTGGCAGGAAGCAGAGTGACTTGGAAAAGGAAGAGAATGGAGAGATGCAGAGGAGACAACAGCTCCAAATGTTGAAATATAACCTGCCCTGGCCTCAGGATATGATTCTTGAATTCAAGTTGTGGCAAGAAAAATAAGTGGACAGGGGGCAAGGAGAACTAACTGATTACTTGGCCACAAAATTCATACTCCATTTTAAGCCACTATAATTCATTTTTTTAATTATAGAGTCTAAATCTCCAAATATAGTCCTGTACAATTAAAAATTCTAAAATCTCAACAAAAAAGCTCTCATGTTCAGCACCGTTAGCACAGTTCCATGTCTACAGAGTGGCCAGAAGTCCACACCTTTACAATGCCGTGGAAACTGAAAACCTACAGAAATATTTAAAAGTTCCTGGACACAGCTAATGTTCCAATTTCTATAGTGTGAATTCTAACTTTATTGCAGAGTAGGTTGCACAAAGAACAAAGTTAATAACCCATGTACTTGCCATTGTGAGACTGAGAATAATTTGAAGCTTAGAGACGTTTTTGAATGGTTAAAAGTCAGCCACTTCACTATGACTTTTATTCAGTTGAGACGATCTGATTTTGATTTGATTTGATTTCTTAAAAAAAAGGCAGGGAGGTTGAAATCCATGACAGATACATTATTTATGGATAATTTAATGTCTCAATGAACCAAGCTATTCTGGGTCTATGGGAATGGTTCAGTGAATGCTTCATTTAACCTCTAATGTCCTTTCCCCCCACCCCCAAGCACTACTCCACTAAGTTTTTCTCCTACATTGTGATACCTGATACTGAAACAATATAGCCTATGATTCGAACACAGACACAGAGCGCAAGAATCAGTAAGGTCCTAAGGTTATTGTAATTTTTAACACGTTCGCTAATACTTTCCTTCTGTTGCATGTTTACATTTGCTACCTTCACAGCCCCTCACTTCAATTTCGAGAGAGCGTGCATTCCTTTTCTCTCATTCAAGCCTCACACCAGCAAGGGCACGGTCTGTTGTGAAGTTCCACGCAGCATGCGAAACGGATGTGGCAAAATATTGATGAAACTTGAAGACGTGCTTAAAAATGACGAATACCTGTTTTTCTCAGTCGTGCAGAACTTCTGAGTTCGCACCTTTAATTCCAAGTGGTTAAACAGTAAAAGTGATGTGAAAACGTGAGAAAACATTTAGATAATTTCCACAGAGAGGATAATCCTTCCGCTAATAACAGGGTTCTCTCCAAGATGTGCGTCTTTTTTTAGTTTTTCTAAGATGCGTGAAGCTTGATGACATTTTAACTGTGTGATAATTTCCTAACTATAAGAGTCTCCTTAGACTTTCTGTCAATCCTAAATAATTAATAAAATTTTACCGGGCACTTGCCATGTGCCTCCCGCTGTGCTGGCCACTGGTACACACCATAAACAGGACATCTCCCTTTCCTAAAGGGGATTCCGGCCTAGTTAGGGAGACGGACAAGGCCATTGCCTAAAAATAATGAGAGAACATTCAGGTGACTTGTAATATACTAATGAAGGATAAAGCTGATCACTACCATTTACTACGTGCTTGTCATGTGGCAGTCCCCTGCTTCATGTGGTTGCAATGACAGGAGCTGTGGGCACTCAGACAGGGATAGATCAGTATGAGCAAGACAAGGAGAGCATCACAATCACAGGTACAGTCCTTGAAATTTTGATGGGACCTTCCTGATGGAACCTGGAGCTTCAGGGTGATAAGGACTGGTGCAGAGGGTGATTGCAACGATATTCCCAAATTTCACTCCTTCCTGTATCCGTGCCTTTGCCAATGTGATTTGCAACGATCCCATCAAGAGGTTCACTCTATGTTCTACATTGTGAATATAGGTTAGCTTTGTGACTTGCTTTGGCCAATATAAAGTAGTAGTGTGACAGTGCTCCAGTTCCAAGCATAGGCCTCAAAGTCCCTGTGTATTTCTTCTCTATTTCTGTTCCTCTTATGCTTTCTTGGACACCTGCCTTTTGCTATGAGAACAAGCCCGGGCTGCCCCATGGATCATGAGAGACCATGTGGAATAGAGCCAAATCGGCCAGCCCCTAGCTGACCTGCAGGTTCGTGAGTGAGCTTAGCCGTAATGGCAGCAGTAACGATCAGATATTAATAAAGAACGATTGAGTGAGTGGTGGCAGTAACACCTGTTTACCAAGGCTTAATTTTAAAAAATCCTCTTTGCTAGATGTTCTTTACTGGCCTTGCAGAACATCAGACACCCACTTAGTTTTCTTCCTTCACTTCTTGGTTCCTTCTGAGTTTTCTTTGTTGATTTCTCTTCTTCCTGTTGGAGAAGCCAGAGCTAATCCATAGGCCTTCTCTCTAGCTACATTCAGTAGCTTATTTTATCAAGACTCTTGTTTTTCAGCTCCATCTGAGTGCTGAGAATTCCAAAATGTTATATCTTCAGCTTAGATCTCTCTCCCAAAGTCCTATCAACTGTCTACTTGAGGTTCCACTCAGAGGGCCAAGGAGCAATTCACGCTCGGTATATATTCAAACCCGAGTTCCTGATTTTCCCTCTCATTCTTGCTCCACCACAGCCTTTACCATCAAGAACTTGCTGCTTTTACCTTTGTCCCATTACAGTCTGTTGTAGACTCAGCAGTCAGACCCTTTTAAGAAATGAGTCAAACCACATCATTATTATTTTAGTTCAAACCCTTGCAGTGGCTCTCTCCATTTACTCAGGGTGGAAACTGAGGTGCTTCCTCTGGTCTCCTGGACCTCAGGCGATGCGGCCCCCTGTGAGCACCCCGAGCTCCTCTTACTCTGCTCCAGCTGTGTGTCCTCCTTGTTTCCACTCAAACATGCCACACGTGACCCTACCTTAGAGCCTTTGCTCAAGCTGGCTCTTTCTGGAATTCTTTTTCTGAAACACTGCTTCCACCTTAGGACTTAAATGAACTGTCCCTTCACCTGCCCACTCTTTCCCTGGATTCTTACATGACGGCCTCCCCACTGCTTTCACACTTCTGCTCAGAGGAGGTCTAGTAAGAGGCAGCCTGAATGCAAACTCTCTAAGTTAGGTCTTCCTGGCTCTTAGAGCGGTGCTTGCCAACTGTCCTTCAACAAACACAGTTAGACCAATGAATGCAAAAAGATGCAATAGTATCGTTGTTTTTGAAAAGAGAAAAGAAAAAAAAGAACAGCGCAGTATATTAGGGCTCAAATCCTGACTCTTCTGCTTGGTGCTGTGATACTTTGGACAGCTGATTCAACACCTCTGTATTTTATTTCCTCTTCTATAAAATGGGGATAAACTACCACCTATTTTATGGGGCCATTATGAAGGTTCAAGGAGTGAATGAATATATACAAAGCAATTAGAATAATTCTCAGCAGATTATAAATATTAAATAGTGTATTTTATTATTAATAGTACTTATAGATTTGGTGCAAGGAGTGAATAAAATAATCTCTGTAAGTTTCTTAACATAATAAATGCTCAGTTGATTTTAGCTGATGACCTAGTTTCTGTATTTCCAAGACTGGCTTCTCCGCCCCAGAAAGCTGCTGAAAATAGTGTTCTACTTTTAGTGTACAATATGTTGTTAAAATTGCCTTTATGAAAATGCACAATACTTCCCACCTCCATGCTATTTATTGATTTAGCTAACATCTTCTTCCCAGGAATCTTCCTGGTTAATGGTTGTTGGCCAGTTATTTTCTTCTTCCTCTTATTTATTACCCAGTTTTCTCCTAATGAGCCACAGTTGTTTCTTTAATGAAAGGTTGTTTGTGTGCAACTGTGAAAGTTAACACCAGAAGAGACTTCACACTTAACAAGTTCTTTAAAAAGAGATTGTTAGTATTCTTTCATTATGGATTAGTCTTTTGGATCCTGGAAGTTGGCTTACATTGATAAAGGAAGAATAATTAGAATGTTGTTAGTGACTTATACTGTTTAGTAAGCACAATGTTTTAGAATATAGATATGTTATCATATTTTCTCCTGATAGAGAAAGAAAGACCTTATTATGCTACTAACATTCATTACTTTAGACATGCTGAGAAATAGCAGATAAAACATTTGGAGGAATTGCTTTTCTATAGGTCATTGAATCATCTGATTATTGTTCTGTGTTTCATTGATCAGTATGGACTCTATCTTTGCAGATATGAACAATTATTAAGTTTAATGAAAATAAGATTAAGAGCCTCACCAAGAACTAGAAAGATGATTATTGTATATTTCATTTTCCTGGTCCTGGGGAGTTTCCCACTAACTGATTTGTCTTCTCTTTCATCCATCCCCCTCCCCAAGTCTACTGTATGTTCTTTCTTCCCAGAAGTACTGGGTCTATGATGTTTCAATTCCTGGAAATGATTCATCATGTCAACATAACATTTACTACTAACACATGATATTTAAGACACTCATTTTTCCAATTTCCTCATCAGAGTGAACAGTGCTGATAATCTTTCTTGAGGCTAATATCACCATACACTGAAGTGAATTCACCAAAATTATCCCAATTATTTAAGTTAAAGGAAATATTGGGAATCCATTATGTGGACATTAGTACTAGTTTGTTGAGTGAATCATTGCACGAATAGGCTAGAATCAGTAGAATCGCACAGCTGAAGGGAGGTTGAGAGTTTTTCTTCTGTAACTGCTTCACCTTGCATCTTTTTTATTGTCTATATTGAAGCTACCACTTGGACCAGATGGTAGTGTTCATGTGTGTTTGCATGTGTGTGTGTTTGCAGAATTTCCAAGAAAAAAGTTAAGCCTCTTCATATACATAACAATGGATTTGGAGATTCTTGAATTCTCCAAAGGTTAGTATACGGATGTAGACTTCAACCATTTTCTCTTTTCCAAGAGTGAAACTCAACTGTATTTAAAAACAAACAAGCAAACAAACAAAACAACAACAACAAAACAAGCATATAGTCCACTGTACAGTGAAAAGAGCATTAAACTAATCAGAAGATACAGGTTTGTGATCCATATTTTTTATTTACCAGGTGTGTGACCCAAAGCAAGTCACACTCTCTCTTGTGTCTATAGCACTCAGACTTTCTGTTCATGGATTCTTCCAGTGGCCACCACAGACAACCTCCTTACCACTACAGGAAAAGAGTTTGGGAAAACTTTTGCTGTATGGATAATCAAGACTGAAACTGAAGTTTAATATGTTAGTATCAGGATGTACAGTATGTTAGTATTAGGCTGTTAAAGCTTCAGGTTAGATTATCTAGAATTATACTCATTTACATAAAATACCCAGATTTTTTTCTACATTCAGCTTTTAGTAGAAAGATGAAATATAGCAAAACTACTCAGATCAATTCACTTTTCCTTAAATAGCCATGGTGTGGAGTCAGTACACGTTGGACTGGATGTAATCTCCCTTCAACTGCCTCCTCCATCATTCTTTCTGCACAATGATCACAAATGTTCAGAATGATAACCTCAAGTTACTGCAAGATCTTTAAGTATCAAAAATTAAATTAAATAAACTATGCTAAAAATACCTTACCTATGAAGGAAGGTCATTGACTATTTTAACAAACACATCCAAAAGCATATTTCCAAAAAAAAAAAAAAAAAGGATTATTTGGTGAAGCTATTGACTTGCAAATATTTATTAATCATGAATCTTTCAAGGTACTAAAAAGCATTTAGAAGTTTGAAATATGGTCTTTTATTCTCAAAATGTTTTATTTTTAAAGGAAATGTGAGAATAAGAAACAAAATAGTAACTGGTAGTAACATATGTTTATGGTTGCTATGGTAAATTGACACTCATCTACACTACACTGCTAATTGCTTCTAGTCTGCTTTTCTGTGTTACAGAGTGTAGAAGGTTAAAAACTACATTTCCCAGATTACTTTAAAACTAGAGTGGATGCAAATTAGATTCTTCCAATTAGAAGCAGTACATGAGCCTTGGAGGCAGGGCAAGACAGGAGACTTTTGATTGCTGCTTCACTAGTTTTGCTGGAAGCCCGGTTATGGAGATGAGTTTTTTTGCCACCACATTGCAGCGTTCAATCACTAACATTGTGGGTTGGAAGAGTCCATTGCAGAGGTAGTAGCAATGCCTTCCAAAAATCTGAATTTCAGCTCTACAAATAGGTATCGGGCCTTGCAATTTTCCTGGCATCCTGTGTTGTGAATGTGGCAGAGATTTGACCTCTGATAGGCCACTCTTGAAGGACTCCTAGATGCCAGCCTAAAGCCAATTCTGCTAACCCTTGTAACAATTCTGTGAGCACCCTGATCTCTGTATCAAATCCCTTTCTCCTCAAAATAGCTGAGCTAATTCCTGTGTCCAGCTGCAAATATTTGCTGACTGAAAAGTATCTGCAGACCGGTGATGCTGCAGGAGTGTAGAGAGCAGGATAAAGAGTGGGGACAAGAATTATAATGTCGAGTCGTATGGACTGGATGGCAAAACGCACCTTGAGGAAAAGATAAGTGGACATCTGATAATGATTTGAAAAGTTTGGGTAAGATTTATAATTGCATGCTATATATGTAATAATAATTTGGATTTTGCACAAGTCTACAGACTGTAGAATCATAGAACATCCCAAGAGCCACTGCTTTTGGACACCTTGTTTTACGAACTTCAGTTTAAAAGAAGAGATTCTTAATTTTCCAGGCTCCAATACATGAAATGATCCCCCAAAGAGCACTCACTGTTGGGCTAGGCCCAGACCTTTAGAGTCGAGTCTGAATGATCGAAAATGTGTTCCAGATATTTTATGGATAATGCTAAGCTAGCAAAAGCCAGATAACTGTAGACTTAAGGATAAAAATTCTCCCGAGCACACCCCCTTGTGCCAAAGTATTATAGGGATTTTAGTAGTGGTTTTGTGGCTTTAAGGCCTCAAATCATGAAAGGTCAAATTAGGAAGTGGTGCCGGGGGATTCTAGGAATGCTGCTGAAATGGACAGAAACCTTC
The DNA here is from genome assembly GCF_036850995.1 of Saccopteryx leptura. NCBI lineage: Eukaryota > Metazoa > Chordata > Mammalia > Chiroptera > Emballonuridae > Saccopteryx > Saccopteryx leptura. The sequence continues at coordinate 25,432,750 of NC_089506.1, read as the reverse complement.
GTCCTGTTAGGAAGCGCCAGTCTGCTGCTTTCATGTCGTTTTCTTGGACTGTTGGAGAAGTCCCTTGCTCCCCAAGATTAACCACTCCAAAGCAACCTGGTTTGCTGCTAGGCCTGCATCTCTTAGTTAGAGAAAGCGTGTGTTCTTGGCCTCTTCTCCCTGAGGGATAAAATGATATGCACACCTTCTTTACACTTATTCCTCCAAGTGACAAACCATCCCTGCCGTGACCTCTTTGTCACAGGTCTCCTCCTGACATAAAATCACAAAGTACAGAATCTTTGGTTATCCGCTTCTGAGAGCAGAGCTTATGGGCAGCTCTAGCTCTAAATTAGTCCCAGGAGAGAGGTTACACATCAGCGACCACAGCGCACATGACATTAGCTAAGAGCAGGCCAGGCTAACATCAGATCTTTCTATTTGCTTGGGGCTTGATAGCAGGTTGAGGTATGGAAAATGATTTTCTTCAGGAAACACTGAAGAATCAAAGGGTTTTCCTGCTCTGCCTTTTTAGAAAACACAAGTTTCCATCCTTTGTCACTGTTGGCCATGTGTATTGTGTTTCTTGATTACTAGAAACATTATGAGATTGTAAATGCAGTGCTAAAGCAAAGAAGTCAGAAAGTTACAGTTGCTAATCCTGTGGTCACTCTAGGGGCTTCCAGCTCTATGTGGGACAGGAATGGGAGAAATCAGATAATAGACTAGGTCATCCTCTTTCTTCCAAAATTAACTTAAGGGCAGCTTTTACAGACCAGGATAGGGTCACACTATACCCGATAGGATAGTAGTTCACAACCTAAACTGGGTATCTTTCGGATACTGGCTGGAAGGGTCTTTGAATCCTGTCACACCAAGGGAACTCCTGCCTGCTCAAAGTCTCTGTCTTTCCCAACTTCTCACTCCCTCCAACTTTGATGAAATTAATGCATTATAGAGTAAATAATGGTCAGACCTTGAACCTTATATCAGTGGTGAAAAGAAGTCCAGCTTTGGGCTGGCCTCATGCATAGGTGGCTTTTATGGTTGTCAGAGCAATGAGAAGGCTCCATTCTCTGACAAATCACTCCACCCGGGGCTGTACTAGATATTCTCAGAAAAAGTCATTTCTCTAACACAAAGCTTATCTTCCCCTATGAAATACAAATGGCCTCCCAGATAGTAAATGCTTCATGTTGTTACCATTTCCAACCCAGGTTGAATCTAAAATATTATTTTAGGTTCTTAATGAGGCTTAAGAGAAAGCATAGGGCACTAGGCACTTACAGTTGAGAGAGCAAAGGGACACTTGGAGGGTGAGTTTTCTGACTGAAAAGGCTGTTTTCAAAAACACCCCCACACACAAAGAAAAAGAAAGAAGAAAAGAAAAAAAAAACCTCTTTAAGTTTGTTAGATTGGCTCACTCAGCAATGTTTTAGTGTTTGTTTTGTTTTCTGATTACCTATACAAGGAATCTTTCATTACTGAAGAACAATGCACTATTTAACCTCTAAAGTGGGAGGAACATTCTCTTTGTATCATCCTTGCTAGAGAGCAGTCTTCATTGAATGAAGTCTCTTCTGTTCTGATGACTGGGAGAGTGAGGCTTTTATGTTGGAAGAAATCTAGACTTCTAAAGCTTATTAGATTGGCCAGAGAGAAGGCTTATAACTCTGGAAATATTAAAGGTAATGCTGATATTTGTGTGGGGTATGGGAATTCTTTGAGGTGAAATATAAGTACCAGGAAATCCCACAGATCACTACTGCAGGGGAGAAACATTTCAGGTTTGTTAAACTAAGAAATGGCTTGTGACACTGAGTGTTTCCTTCTTAACTCATAAGCTGCTGAGTTAACTTAACTCTGTACTGGTTGGGGTTTTGTCTGGCTCAAAATTATAATAAGGTCTTTAAAAAAAGCACAAAAGTCTATATATTACATGCCATTCTTAATTATAAAATACAAATGACAGTATCAAAATGGCTTAATTTCCCATCCCAGATATCACATATGGTAGTGAGTACAATGAAGACAAAATGTCTTGACAGTACCAAATAAAAATGGAAAATTACTTTTCATTTGTCACATATGCTTCAGACGTTTTATCTTTGAGTTTCTTATCATAGGTTTGCATGATATGAAGTAAAGCCATTTTCATATTTATTCTATGTGACCAGAATGTGACTCTTTCTGAGCTTGACTCAGTTCTGAGATTTCGTGACTTTGAATATCACACTACAAATATAAACATTTTAGGGTATTTTTATATAGCCCCTTTGTAGAGAGTTTATTTAACTTGATGAGCTCATCCCTGCTAGAACTAATAACTAGGAATTCTGAAAAAGTCCCCTGCTCTTTGGAGAACAGCAGGAAAGGCACTTTTACCTGCCATATGAAACACAGCTTGATCACCTGCATACAATACCAGGTATCCTGACCCTATTGAACTGGTATCAGAATTCTCTGCTCTTGAATTCTTATAATGAACTATGGAAACACGAGGAGAGAATATCAGAATCAATAGTCAAGTAATGTGTTCTCAGGATCCCATATTCTGATCTGTTTTATGTTGTATGGGTTAAAATAAAGGTGGAAAGAATTTCACTAACTGAAAGTTTTTCACTTATGTATCTAGACCTTATTCCTCTTCAGAAAATATTAAGTTGCTGTCAAGAATAAAAAGAAAGAGAAAATACAAGAAGAAAGAACTAATTGGCATTTAACCAGTCATTTGGTTAAAGTCCAAATCAAAAAAGTAAATGTTTGGACTTGTCACATATTCTTTTTTTAATGAAGAGAAATTCATCACTTTAATTAGTATTTACCTCTTCCTGAAACCTTTAGTTGAGGCTTATCTTCAGAAATTAAGAATGTTGAATTTATCTTCATAATATGGCCCCATAGCTCTCTCTCCTTAATATTATCAAGGAAGTGAGTCCAAGATTTCAAGAATAAAGAGGAGGATTTGAAAACATTTGGTTCAGTCTCTTCATTTTTGACAATATGAGAAAACATAAGCTTTGGTGTTCCAATAACTAGTCCAAAGTTACTCAAACAGTAACAAAGACAAAACCAGATTCTGCCCAATCTCTGTTCTATATCCCCTGCTCTCTACCCACTTATGCTATTTCTTTCTATTCTTTATACTTTCCCTGTATTCAGTTTGTATAATATGAATGGTTCCTACCATAAGTCATGAATCCTAACAGAGCCAATTCAACCTTTGTGGGAAATTCAGATATAATCTCAGTGTTGTTAGGGATCTCACTCAGTTAATATTCTTTCTTTATCATCTTTGATTATTACACATCTGTTCTCTGCTTCAATTATTACCTTGTCAGAGAATGCTTGAATTTCTGAGACAGGCCACTTCATGACTGAGCAGGACGACTTATGTGTATAAATCTGCATTATTTTGGCCAAAATACACCAACCTATAAATTCCACCAATTGGCCAAGGTATGTTTCTCAATAAGGAGACAATCTCTCCCTTTCCTACCCCTGTACAATGGAAGGCTCCCTTGAGTCTCAGTACTAGAAGCTTTGAAAGGTAATAAAGCTTTTCCATCCCAGAGGGCATTCCAAGAGAAATCTCAAGTCCCAGACCACTCTTCTGTTCCTGTGAGAATGACAGTTGCCATGGGAATGGGGAGAAGGGGATCTGTCCTCAGGCACTTCATGATTTCATCCCTGCCCAGTTCCTGCTGGGACAGAAGTGCCTGGTAAGGTTTTTATAGAGGTCAATCGGCTAAGCCTAGCTGAGGAAGCGCTGGGTCCCTCTGCACCAGAGCAAGAGAACATGATTTATTTAGTGCTTGTTGAGTGGCTCTAATGTCCCTGCCTTGCTTCCCTCACAGAAAAACACAAGACTTCTGATTTTATTATAACTTCAGGCTCTTGTTTCCAGTCATAATTCTGGGGTGGATTTTAATAATTTATAATTAAAAGAAGAGAGCACTCTAAGAAACCCTAAGCCGATCAAGTACCCACAGGTCCTGTGGATGTAGCTCAAGTGCAGGTCTGACTCTGAATATTAAGGTCTTGCTTTTTTTGTGGCTGTAAACACGAGGAAGCAGCTCAGACTGGCTTCAGCAGGATCTTCAGTGTGACTCACCCAGTGTTGGGAATTTCAGCTGAAAACACAGTTAGTACACCAGGCTATTCGGCAAACTAATGAGAAATAAGACTCTGTCCTTGGAGGGAGACACCACCCAGAAGACAACACAGCCATGTTGACATAATGGGGAAGACTGGGAGCAGGAAACAGGCAACCAGGAGCCACCTAATGTGAAAGCCAAGGCTGGCTTTTCCTATTGATCTTGGAGGGGGCAGGGAAGAATGTTCCTTGATAGGAAAGCCCTACCTCTAGAGAATCTAAAGCACCCCAGGGAAACCTGTGACCCATTCATCATCATCATTTTGTCAGGAAATAGGAAAATTGGGCCTACGTTAAGTCCTTAAATAGGTTTAGCAATATTTTTGCTAGTTTATAGGCAGAGCATCAGCTTGCATGATCAATGTCTTGCTTGGGTAATCTTGATTATATGGATGTGGTCAAAAGAGTAGTCTGTTTCTAAAACACTTCCCAAATACATTCTTACATTTAAAAAGGCATCATTTTCTTCCAGAGTAGCAGTATTTGATAACTCTAGTTATTCCTGGAAATGTGAGAGTGCCCAGTAAAAAGCCATTTTTCTTGACTAGGAAGATTTATCATGCAGTGCAGAAATTCTCTGAAAACCAGTGCGTTACCTGCCAGTCCCTCACTATTCTGCTGCTGTAGGAGGTCTGTGCTGTGCTTGTTATGTTATGAGTAGGGCTTTTAATATTTATAGGAAATCCTTTAAGATACACAGAAAGACATGCAAATAATACAAATATATAATAAAACCTTATGATTGATTATGCAGCATAAGAACTGAAAAAATGACATACAAATTTGAAGCCTCTCTATCCTACTCTCAGTCTATCTCACCTCCCCAGGCCCTGGAGAATAATCTCTGTTCTGAATCACATGCCTTTTATTCTCAAGCATGTATTTATAAACTTAGTGCATCGTATTGACTTGAATGCTTATAAACTTTATATAAAAGACAACTTGGGCCCTGGCCGGTTGGCTCAGTGGTAGAGCGTCAGCCTGGCGTGTGGAGGTCCCTGGTTCGATTCCCGGCCAGGGCACACAGGAGAAGCGCCCATCTGCTTCTCCACCCCTCCCCCTCTCCTTCCTCTCTGTCTCTCTCTTCCCCTCCCGCAGCCAAAACTCCATTGGAGCAAAGTTTGCCTGGGCGCTGAGGATGTCTCTGTGGCCTCTGCCTCAGACGCTAGAGTGGCTCTGGTTGCAGCAGAGCGACGCCCCGGACGGGCAGAGCACCCCCCCCCCTGTGGGCGTGCCGGGTGGATCCCGGTCGGGCGCATGTGGGAGTCTGTCCGACTGTCTCTCCCCGTTTCCAGCTTCAGAAAAATACAAAAAAAAAAAAAAAAAAAAAGACAATTTGTACATCTTTTTCTGTAATTTGCTTCTTTCACAGCAATATAAGATTCATCCATATTAATAAATACAGCTTCAGTCAGTTTCACTTATAATCAGCATTTAATTTATTTTTTTATTTTTCTGCAGAGAGATATGTGGGTGGTTTTTATTTTGCTTAAAAATGTATACTTTCAACTTTACCAGGTATTGTAAAATGGTTCTTGAAAGTGGTTCTACTAGTACAAACTCAGCTGAGCGATGTATTAGAGTTCCTATTGTTTGACACCCTCACTAACACCTGCTATTGTCAACCTTTTAAAAGTTTTGCTAATCTAGTGGTATCTTGGGTTTGCATGCCCGTTTCTCTGATTTCCAGTGAGATGAAGCATATCATTGGTAGGATTTACATCTTTTATACCAAATTTGCTTTCCAAATTTCCTTCTCCAATTTTTACACTAAATATTGCCTTCTCTCTATGTCTCTCTTTCTCTTATACACACGGTGGTGGGATTCAGCTGGTTTACACAGGTTTGGCAGAACACAAACCAGTTGTGAACATGGCACTTGTAATCCAGGTTCTCTCTAAGGTGGGTGCCTGGGCAGCCACCCAATGTGGAAATCACAAACTTACATTCCTTACTCTTTTTTAATGTTCATCTGTGCAATAGCATATTCTAAGCACCTGTAGTAATGTTCATCCCATCCCTAGGTGAAAAAAATTTGATGGAACTATGCTTGTAATATTTATTTACTCATTTTATGAAAGTCATTATACATTTGATGAAATACTACATTTTAATTCCCTCACGTTTGTTACTTCAATAAAGAAAAATATAACATAAAGAGAAAAACTGCCAAACAATGAGGGGGCGATAAGCTGACATTGAAAATATCTCAAATAACAGTTTTATTGGGAGTTTTTGGGGGGTCAGGTATTATTTAATATTTTTTATTAATATATTAAAACTCATAAAACATACTCTAGTTTTGTGTTTCTCTTTTATTGTTCTTATTTAAGTATTAAATGCATGAAATAATAAACTACCTTTCAGCATATCGTTTTTTAATACTTAAAATAGTCATTAGGGCAGAGAACCGGTTGTTAAGTTATTTGAATCCCTCCGCTGTATACACAGACACACGCAAATACTTTCCACTGGTATATTTGTTCTTTTACTTTTACTTGAGGGAGAAACTTGGGAAGCCTTCTAATATCTGACCCCTTTTTGCATAAAATAAAAAAATTGACCTTCTTCACGGTGTTTCTTTGAAAGATTTTACAAGTAGCGATGTACACATTGTACATATCATGATCTCGACTAGAATTAGCTAGCTATATTAGATATGTGTGTTGTCAGGGGTTTATCCTCACTAATAATATGTTCCTATCCATGAAGAGTTACTTGCAGAGACCACAAAAGTATATTCCAGATAATCTATGTCTGATCACACCTGATTTTCTATACATTTCTTAGTTAATGCTTAGATTTTATCCCGAGGTGAATATTGAAGGGATACTTTTGACTCTATTTCATGTAGTCAATTTAATATAGTCATGGGAGCAGGGAAAGATGTTTTCCTATAGGGATTTTAGCAAAAGTGTTGGAATTTAAATTTCATGTGTGGTTTTTCTTTATAAGGATTAGCTGCTGTGCAAGCCTGAAAAAACAAACAAACCAGGAGAATCATATTATAGATAGAGACAGTGTAGAACAAGGGTGGCTTTTGAGTCACACTTAGTAGGAATATAGAACTCTTTACACTTTCCAAGTTTTTCCCATTCTGTTGGGACTCTTAAACTGAGATAATAATCTCTTTTTCCCTTTTAATAATTCTTGTCCTACTTTTAAGATTACTAAAGGAATAAAATAAAACCCATGTAAAACTTAACACCAGCATTGCTAAAACATGTGTGACAGCACACATAAACTCCCCAGACCTTGGGAAAATCCATTTAAGACAAGAGATAAAATCATCTACAATACAGACCAAAATGCATTTGAATGAAGAACATGGGTTTGAAGGGCAGGAAGACCAGGACTTACATTGGGCTTTTTCATTGCCCAAATCTGTGTCTTCTTTGTTATCATTCTTATCTACTTGAATTTTAGTCTCCCCTTTCATATAGTTGAGTGATAGTTTTCTATTATCTTCCAGAGATGTTGGGAGTATTATGGTCTCTTTTGTAATGACTGAGCGCGGCTAAATAACTTGAGAGATTACGGCTGTGACAAACCTTAGTGAAATACAAGATAGTATGGCTCTCATAGAGTCATGGAACTAGCAGTAGATCTAAGGTCATTTGCAAAACACCCAAGTTTGTGATTAGCTTCTATTCTGCCTGCATTCATGATTCTATGGTCAGATTCCCTTAAGTAGATCTAGATTGTTTAATCTTTCCTTTATCCAGACATTATCTTCTTCATATTTAACCAGCAGTTTAAAAACATCAACTTTAATATGCTATGGATTTCCTCCCATCCTAAATTCTAATGCATTCCCCTTGTGAGAGCTCAAAGTAGTAGAAAATTAGGTACTATAAATCAATGAACTCTAACGTTTCTTTCTTCAATGCTGAGTTTACTTTCTCAATTCTAATAGTTTTAAGAAGCTAGTGTCCAGTCCTTGATCTTGACCTCTGGGATTGGGTCCACAATCTTTAGAACTGGGAGTCAGCTCAAGTATAATTCTTGTCAGGCTGTAACCCAAAAGTTTGGTAAAACTCCTAGCAACAAAATATCTCTAAACAAAATTAACTAATTTAAATCAGAGCAATTACTTTAAAAAAGCCACATAAAAATACCCGAAGAATTTTTTATTTGCTAAAAGATGTTCCTTTAACAACACAGTGGTTTTTAGGAACACACTGAATGAAATTTTATGGAAACTTCTGTATGACCTCTCATGATACTTGGTTCCATAACCACCCTTGACAACTACACTGTGTAAGGTTGTGGTCAGGGACATCATGGCATCAACCTCTGTAGTCTCACAGGGCCCCTTGTTCTGAAGGTCCCTGTGCTTGGTCGAAGGCTCTGTTATAACCTTCTTGAAATGTTTAATAATTTTATCTTAGAAATTGGGTTTTATAATTGAAGTTTGATGTGCAATGAAGTATGAGCATGAGAAGAAGAGATATACACTCCCTCAGTGTTTGTCCCCCTCTTTGTGTACAGTGTTCAACATGAGCACACAATCCTGGGGAACCCACAATACCTGGGAATCCACAGCTACTAAAAGTGAGTGCAAGGTAAGCTTCTCATGCCCATGACTGAATAAGCAAGGGTGAGGACAGCCCCTAGAACCACATTTCATTAGAACTGAAACTTGCTTTGAACTAGGAAGGGAGACAGTGCCATCTAAGAAACACTGATAACCAAGGAAGCCCGTTACATCCATTCCTATTTGTGTTTCTTCCTGTATCAGCCAATGACCTGCATGACAATGATGACATAAAAGGAATGGCAGGACAGCCCAGCTTCCTTTTCCTTTGTCATCAGTAAACCAAATGTAGAGACTATGTGTGTCAAGAAGTAAAATTTAAAAACTGAGTTAATTGTGCAGCATTGTCACTGTCCTGGTATGAATAAAGTACATATGTGTGTGTAAGCCATGAGACACAAATTGTGTAAATTTGTGCATTCCCCATATACGTTAAATGCTCTTCTAATTCCATTTTAAATTTGTTTTGTGTGAAATAAAAATCAATGATCACATTCATGTTAATAATTCAAAAGTTTTATTATTTTTCACTTAGAACTACATTAAGAGCAAGTCAAAAACTCCATGGTACACCAAGAAAAAAAGGGGGGGGGAACTTAGCACCTTGAATAGCAATTTTCTCTCCTGCTTTTTGATCAAGAAGACTCATGTTTTTATTTTGTATTGGACTGTGCAAATTATGTAGCTAGTTGGTCATGCTATGAGAAGTGAAAAAGAAATAGAAGTAAATGATAATGATTAAGAGTATAAGGCTATCAGTGGGTGTTTCCCCCTCAGATAAGAAAAAGGGTGGGAGAAGGATGTAAACCCAATTTAGGTGGAGAAGATGAACACCCAAAAAGCCACTGGGCTTCGTGGCCCAGGCTGGTTCAGTTGGTTCCAAAGCAGAAATCATGGCGCCTTCATCAACCTCACGGTACTGCTCTGGATAACTTTCCCCACTGGTTGGCCCATTTGCCATCTTTTGATCTTTAGTCTGTTGAGGTTAATATAACAAGTATAGATGAGGCAACGAGGTGTCTGATAGCCAGATGCTTTAGCTATCATCTGTTTCTAAGGCAGGGCTCTCTCAGCCCAAGAAAATTGGGTAAATGGTAATATTAGGTTTATGCACTGAAATAAATTGTCAGTATTTAACATTCCCCCCCAAAAAAAAAAATTAGTAGTCTTATAATGTTAGGTTTGTAAGTTTTATTTTCTCTAGTAACTTTTTATTGTAACCCTTAATCATTCCTAGTTTATACCTATTAATTCTTCCATGTAAGCATTACAGAGTTTCCTGCTTGGGGCTTTTCCTCTGAAAGTTCACTCTTATTTTTGAAGCTCTGGATGTCTATTTTTTTTTACCTGTGTCAGTTCAGGTCTCTTTTTTCCTGCCATGTTTTCATCGGTATTACTTCCTGTCTTTCTCCTGTGCCATTGCAAGTGCCTGAGAGCTATTTCTGGCCACCAGAATGTGTTAAACCCACGTGGCAGAGGTTGGGGGCACTGGGGGTAGGAGCTCTGTGAGCAGTTTCAACAAACGACACAAAGGAATTAGTAAATACATATGTAAGTGTTCTTGCTTATTGGTGGGGCAGCTTTGAGACAGGTGTGTCACCCAGAGGTCCTCAGTGGGCCTGAGAATTCATGGCTCACAGTGACGGGCAGCTTATTAATATCTTATGTTGCCTTCATTGGCTTCCTTTTGGAATGGCATCCCAAATAAACTGGCACTGAAATCCAATGCGTGGTCTGCTCTCAGCGAAATCAATATAAGAGGAGATTCTTGACCCAGGTCCACCTGAAACCGAAACGTGAGGTCTTAAGCGCTGTGCTATCCTGCAATGCCTCTTAAGATGTGGTTTATGGAATAATCACTTTTTTAGTAATGAAGACTCCCAGCCAGATGCGTCTTAAACACACTGGAGCTTGGGAATCAACTTCAGTATTTGGGTTCTTAGTTAAGATTTCTAAGGCTAAGGACGATTCTCTTTCCACATGTAATATAATTCCATATAATCCCAAATTGCTTAGATTGGCCCTAAATGATTTTCTACCTTCTTATTTTGTGTATGTGTGTCTGGATGTTGTTCATGCTATAGGCTTGAGCTTATGAATAGATTTCAGTATCTCATAGTAGGTCAGGGGTATTTAACCAGCTAAAATAAGAAAATGTTCTAATCATAGAAAACAGAATCCCGAGGAGCAGAGAAAAGGGCTAAAAGCTAAGGATTTTTGATCCTTTATCCTCTGTGTACTAGTAGTTTTCCCATGAGGCCTGAAAAGGCCAGTTAACCTCTTAGTGTCTGCGCTTCCTTGTGTGTTAAATGGCATTCATAACCCTTATGATGTGAGGGCACCAAGCTGATGAATTATTTAATGTTTGATATCTATAATCTGCCACAGAATATTATTTTGAAGAGGCCCATACATTATTCATTGCTGCAGGCACTTATCTGACATTATTAGAGTATGCAGTCTCTCCCAAATTTCAGATATTACATTCTCTTTCTAATAGGTGGCACTAAGGTACACTATGTGGAATATATTTTAGCTAAAGTGAGTTAATCTAGGTGACCCAGAGTGAAATGTTTTAGAGCTCTATAAAAACAATGACCCTAACCTGATGGTGGATGGTAAATATTGCGGTCTTTATTTGTAGTTCAGTAGACCCTGGGCATTCAAGGATGTAATATCACAGTTTGTGTCCTTTGTAATCACTTAGAGGTTTATGTCCCAGCATAATCTGCAGTGTTGTGGTGGCATGAATTTGAATTGTGTTCCCTGGGAGCCCGCCCTGTGGGAGCCGGTAAGAACAGCACCAAGAGAGCTGGCTGGCTTCTCCTCACACGTGGCTCACCTTAGCCCTGTCCTCTTTCATGCAGTAGCTGTTCTTAAGTGATAAAACGTTAGTGTATTTATGAAAAAGGGCTCTTCTGGGAGAAATAAACCACTGGTAGTGCTGGTGATGAAAATGAAGACGTTTAAGAAGTACTTATTCTTAGCCAGAAAAGATAGATTTTTAATAAATTAGAGTGAAATGTTGAACTTGGCAGATTTAAATCCATGACATGATGAAATCCAATGAATGAGTGTATGAAATCTCAAAAAATCACATGATAAGATTATTTTAGCAAGTGTCCTCACCATATCAAAATTTCATTTATTTATTTTCACGTTTTTTTTTTACAGTTTTTAAGAAATGGCTAATCTGAGGGTTAGATAAGGACTTTTCAATTTTTACTTTTGCTTTGTAGTGCTTTAATAAAAGGTTCTATGTTATAGTAGTGCTCTTTTGCATTTCTTTTACCCATTTTGATAGTTTAAGTTAATTCTTTTGTATTCTGTAAGAGAAAATCACATACTCTCTGAATGAAAATGTTACATTCTCTTTTTTTGACATGAACCATTAAACTCTTTATTTTTTGTATTATATCAGCACTTCAGAAATGTTAACAATTGAGTACCTGACATGTTTCTATTTTTCTTAAGTTTAACTGGAATATTTTGAGTGTCTCTCAAAGTATATTTTATAGAACAGTTGCCCTCCTTGAAGAAAGACTTTTATGATAAACTAAGCTTAAAATCTTCCATGTTCTGTTCCCAACTCAGAGAGTCAAACAGTATTTTTACCTACTTATTAAATACGCTGAGCAGCTCTGTAGTTTAATCCTCTATGGTTTAATTTTTCTATAACTCTGGGATAAACAGTCTTCCAGTGATTAAAAAAGAGAGAGAACAATTCCTAATGTCTTGTAAAGACAATATAACCTCAGTATTACAACGAAGGAAAAGTTGTATTTTAACCGGTTTTTAATCTCATCCTTAAGCGAGTTGGCACACATGCTATCCTTTGTTCTCAGAGCAACACTGTGAAGGAAAACCCTCCCACAATGTCTCCAAGACTGGCTATAGAATGGACACAAAGCCCCTCTCATTATTGGAATGAAGTCACAAATAAAAGCTTCCCAAAGTAAACAATTATTGTGCTAGAGATTTTGACCACTGAGTTTTGTTGAGCACTGAGACAAAACATAACTACATTTTCTTTTGTAGACTTCTGGATTAGTTTAATTTTAAGAACTGTAAGGCAAAACTATATAAAACATTTGGTCCATTTGCAACTGGTATTCCTGTGGAACCATGGTTTTTTCAATTTTCTGTGTCTTGTTCACCAAAGCAGCCTTCTTATCCATAAAGAATGGACTGCATAATAAACTTGATAAAGTCAAACTTAGGAAACACATATAGAAATATAAGTCCCTTTTGTGTTTCATAATTTGGGACAGTGTCCATATAATGTTACTTTTCAAATGTTTGAAAATTCTATATTGCTCTTTGCTTTGATCGCTTGCACCTGTGCTCTTCGGTGAGGTTTAAAGTTCTCTTTGGCTTGGTAGTTGGTCAAGTTTTAACATCATACACCCATTTTGAGACAGTCTATATATTTATTTAATTGTCTATCCTTGAAAGATTTAAAGACTTCACCCGCAAGTCTGTACTGCAGAAATTTTTAATAACTGCAATATTTTTCTATTTCAGTCATGTTTATTGTATATTTAGGTTTTCCGTATGCTCTTTAATCAATATCGGTAATGTTATTTTTTTCTTAAAAGTGTCATTTCTTAATTGAGAAAATTTAGGATGTATCTATTATTCATGGTTATAATAAAATGTGCCCTGTACCATTTTCTCTCTAACCTTTTCCTCACATCAGAAAGGAAAAAGAGAAAGAAGGAGAGAAAGACAGTGATAGTAGGGTGAGCAGGTGTTTACTGAAAGGACGCTGTGGGGAAATGGAATGGAAAAGGCTGCTTCATCAGTCCTGTCTGCAGACCTCTGTTCTTTTTCTCTCTTTTTTATTTTTATAACTGAGGTAACATTCATTCATAACATTATATAATTTTCAGGAGTACAGCATTATAATACCACATCTGTATACATTATAGTGTGCTCATCACCAAAAGTCACCATATAATTGACACCCTTGATCCATTTAGCCCTCACCCCACCACCCTTTCTCTCTGGTAACCACCAATCTGCTGTCTGTACCTATGAGTTTGGTTTGCTTGAAACCATATGATTTATTTTCCTTTTCCATCCTACTTACTTCACTTAACATAATACCATATGATCCAGCAATTCCTCTTCTGAATTTGTCTGAAGAATATGAAAACACAAATTTAAAAGATATATACAGCCCTGTGTTCAGTGCAGCATTATTATTATTATTATCATTTTTATTTGGAAAATTAAAATTTAATGGGGTGATATTGATCAATAAGAGTACATGGGTTTCAGGTAAAACATCTCGATAGCATTTGAACTGTGGATTATGTTGTATGCCCATCACCCAAAGTCAAATCATTTTCTGTCACCTTATATTTGTCCCTCTTTACTCCACTCCCCTCCCCCACAACCCTTTCCCTGCTGGTAGCTACTTCACTCTTATTTACAATAGCCAAGTTATGGAAACAGCCTAAGTGTCTATTGATAGATAAATGGATTAAGAAGATGTGGTATATCTATAAAATGGAATACTATTTGGTCATAAAATGAAATAAAATTATGCCATTTGTAACAACATTCATGGAACTTCAGAGTATTTTATTAAGTTAAATAATCAAGACCTCTTTTCTTACAACAAACTCGCATAATTATTTTAACCAATGTCACCCCAATAAATTCAATTAATAAAGGCAATGCTAAAAACACTAAAGATAATGGCAACAGTAGGTAGACAAGATAAGGAATGGACTTTCAAAGGTTTAGTGAGGTCACTGTCAACCAAGTTTCTTAAACTAGAAAAAAAATAATTTATATCCACTATATGCAACTTTTGGTATGAGGATTAGGTAAAATAATCTATAGTTCTCTGAAATACAATCCTATATAAACTACTAGCAATATTTTACAAATTTTATATGTTCTAATCCTGGCTCATTCTCCTGATTCAAATTTTCATTCTTAAATTCTGTCTTTTATTTTGTGTTAGAGAAGCTGCCCAAAACCCATGCTAGTTATTGATGGCAGGTTCTGGCTGACCATAGGAGCTCTTGTAAGATCACTTAATGTAGTCATTATTACTGATAAGTTATAACCACCAATATTGTCTTCTAGACTAATCTTTAAAGAAAACTTCAAAAAATTTCTAACTTTGTAACTATTACTATTTTCCTTAAAAGAATCGGTACTAAGTATGAGAAGAATAGATATTTAAAAGATGTGACAACTTGACAAGGAACTTGTCAAAAGAAAGAAAGATATTGATTGGCCTGTAAACCCTACCTTCTGTTCATTACCCTCTCTCTCTATGTATTTTGGTATTTCATCCCCCACCCATGACCCAGGTAGTTTATGGTTTGGTCTATGTTAATGTATGCTGGGAAACATTACCCGATTTCTTTTCTACCTATTTTTCACATCCCTGTCTATTGTTTTGCATTTCATCTATTCTGTTTCAGTAGCAATATTTATCTATTTGTAACGTCATTTTACTTATAGTTTTGTTACTATCCTGTTGGTAAATAAAGTGAGTTTATATTTCCTGAAATTTATCTTTTTAAACATTCCATAAATGTCCTTAAATTTATCTTACAGACACAGTATTTTCTGTGGGGGGCAAATAGTGCTTTGTTCAGTAAGAACATGAACCGAGAGCCAAGAGAAATAAAAACAAAGGTATACTTAATTGAAGCCCAATATGTTGAGCCCATGGAAATATTCTGCAGCTCATTTAAACATCTATAGGAGTATATTTCTCTAGAGAAAAATAACCAAATGAAATGCCCACTCTTCCTATTGTGCATAAGCACCATTTACATAGCTAGAGGGTGTGGAGAAGAAGGAAATGCAAGTGATTCTGTAGAACTTTGTGGATGAATCTACATATCAGATCCCCCAAACTGGGGATATTATATTAAAAATGACCTTCATGAATTATGAGTTTATTATGGAAAAAAGTATGAAAAAGAGGACCATCTTGTGAATTTAAAATAGCTAGATAAGCAGAGGCAACAGAAGCACAATACTGTCTGTGCTATGGAGGGGCAAATCTAATTTTCTCACATCCTCGTCCCCTCCTCCCCCAGCTAACCCAATTTCTTAAGATGAAATGACAAGATGGCTCAGCAAAAAGCACAAAAATCAGGTGAACAACTGTAAAAAATTGACCTACACCATGAGCACAGAGAGGTACGTCACTTGGCAAATAAACATATGTATAACATTTAATTTGCAAATCACTTTGAACACTGGATTTTTATATTCTTCTTATACTGGCGGTACTATTTTGATCAGTTTTCTAAGTTTCAAATAGAATAAACTAAGAAAGAGTAAATTACTGGTTCTTTGCTTTATGGCTACTAAGCCCAGACATGGGACATAAACTCAGGTGCCTCGCTCCAAATCCTGTGCGTTCCCCACCTTCTGAAGTTACTGATGTTGGGGGGAGGCATGACTCGCCCATATGAAGCAATAGAGGATTAAACAGAGCACAGAAAGGGAACACTGGGTAAGTCACCTCACTCTCATCCCCACAAAGTCAAGCTGGTGGGTCCTGGACCACAAAGTCAAGCTGGTGGGTCCAGGTGGCATATCTGACAATTAGTAGTCAACTCTGAAGCAACTCTAAAACTCTCTTGAAGGATTCTTATAGACCTTATATTGTGGCATACCTGTATGAATAACACTATTACATGTGTGTAAAACACACATTGATTCAATCTGCAAGCAGTGCTGGGACTCCCATTCCATTGTTGTTGACATACGCACCCCAGTGAGGATAAAGATTCTTCAGGCTTCTTTGTTTCTGACCGTTCTCTGCCTCAAAAGGTAAACAAAACCTTACAACCAACCCTCTCTTTCTCATGTAGTCACCTCATGTATTTTTAAGTTATTTAAAAGCTTGAAAGTGAGAGCATTCCAAGGAATGCTCCCGTGTTCAAAGAACTCTACTGAGTGCTCTCTGAACTTGGGAGGTAGACTTTCCGAGACTCTGTCCATTTCTTATAACCATCGTTGTTCTCTCCTGAATTTTCCTGAAAGGTATGGAAGATCATTCTAAAACATTCAGATGATCAAAAAGGATAAACATGTTTTGTAGGTGACCCCTTTAGCCTGTTCCAAATTACTTTTTAGGGGAGGACAGAAGATTCTTCTCTCCCTTGTAATAAATGCCAGCTATCAAATCATTGTTTCTAAGCCATGATTAGAACTGTCCCGAGCCTCATGCCAGGTTCCCTTGGTTTCCCACATTAGAATATCGTTACATGATTTCTATGCTCCAAAAAAATAAATAAATAAATAAAAATAAGAAAAGCCCCAGAGACAACCTTGCTGTCAAAAATGTTTTTCCCGAAGTGGGAGGTCAATAGCATCCCTCTGTCCCTGGCCAGGAAGAAGAAATGAGATGCCAAGCGTGGCGCCCACTCATCATCCACCTTTCAGGGCTTGATTGGGCAATTTTCTCCGAGGGTGAAAAAGCTGACAGAAATGCTTTCAAGATGGAAAAGGGGGCTTGTAAACCTGCCTGACTTATTATTTTCTGCCCAAAAGCAATAAGCATCTGTTTTCTTGATAAAGTAACCTGGTTCATATTTGAAGGAACCAAGCTATTTAGCTGGCCTCCAATTATTGATTCTTGAGAAGATTACCCTGAGGGCTCCGCAGCGAAACACTGAACATTCCCCCAAACCCTCCAGGTGCCCTGACTCGGTCTGTCAACAGCCCAAATTCCACGCCCGAGACATTTTTTTTTCCGTACTATAAAACGTTGGCAAATCTGTTAGCACAGAAAGTAGATGATAGCTGTTCACTTTGATTGAGATATTGGAGTAGGTTAGAGCTTAGAGAAGAGAATCTTTCTCACATATCAGTTAGTCCCATTCTTGAATAGACAGAAGTCATTACTTTGGACTTATTCAGAACATTACTTACCCTCTGTGTAAAAGGTTCACCAGCAGTAAATTGGGGAGAACTATTAAATTAGCATAATACAAATAAGGGTGGCGGCGGTGGCAGTTCTGTAAACAATAGGTAACAGGGTTTTTGCAGGAAACAGAATGAACTCAGGTTTCAATGAGTGTTCTCCACGCTGGCATCATTACCTGCAGAGCTCTGGAACAACATGAGTGTCAGCACCATCCCACGCCTGATGCATCCATCTTCGGGGATAGGGACCTACCAGGCCTGATGCATCCATCTCCAGAGGTAGGGACCCAGGCCTGATGCATCCATATCTGGGGTTAGGGACCCAAGCCTGATGAATCCATCTCCAGGTGTAGGGACCCAGGCCTGATGCCTCCATCTCTGAGGGTAGGGACCCAGGCCTGATGCATCCATCTCCAGGGGTAGGGACCCAGGCCTGATGCATCCATCTCCAGGGGTAGGGACCCAGGCCTGATGAATAAGGACCCAGGCCTGATGCACCCATCTCTGAGGGTAGGGACCCAGGCCTGATGCAACCATCTCCACAGGTAGGGACCCAGGCCTGATGCATCCATCTCTGGAGATAAGGACCCAGGCCTGATGCATCCATCTCCAGGGGTAGGGACCTAGGCCTAATACATCCATTTTCAGGGGTAAGGACCCTGGCCTGATACATCCATTTCCAGGAGTAGGGACCCAGGCATGGGTAGTTTTGGAAAGCTCCCTTGGTGATGATATTGTGCAAGAAGAGTCAAGAACCACTGATGTAAGTGAATAGATTGTAACGAAGGGACTCCCTACAGAGACTGGGACAGAGTAAAGGGAACCAATGCGGGATATTGAAGCACTCAGGGACCAGCTGCAGAGGGAAGGCATTCACCTTCCTGGACTGGAGGGACAGAAGGAGCAAAGTCACTGCGGCCATGGAGGAAGGGCCACCCCGTGGAGAGAAGTAAGCAGAAGGAGGCAGGGAGACACTTCCTACCTCTCTCTCTTTCTACCTTCCAGTTCCCTGACATGTGGCTGGCCCCAAAGCTGGCTGGCAAGGGGACCTGGGTAATGTAGTCCTTTCTTAGAGATCCTGTTTCCTGGGAAAGGAGCAGGAGGAAAAAAAAGATGGGGGAAGGAATAGTGACAGGAAGGAGATTGCTGAGGGGTCAGAGGGGGAATAATTAGCTGGCGCTCAGGAGGGGCCCGGTGCGCCTCCAAGTGCTTTACGTGTATCCACACTTTACTAAATGGCTCCATTGTGTTTCATTAAAATCCAGTATTTTTTTGTTGTTGTTGAACACAGATCTGTTCCAGGTCAATTAATTATTGGAGACAGTTAAATATTTCAAAGTTTTCAGCCATACCATTACCAGGAGAGTGCTTCCAGTGGTTGTGCAGTGGTAAGGCTGAGAGCCCAGAGCTCAGCACTCGTGTCCTGTGGGCCAGTGGTGCACGTCTGGTGTCCTTGCTGTCACGTGGCTGTAGGAATACAGTCTGGGTGAGAACTGCGTGCCTCTGTCCTAATGAACCAGCTTACTGTTTTGTCTTAGGAAATCATGATCTAGAAAGGCACAGTGAGCGCCACATTGAAGATCTTACCAGAGAACTAAGACCCATTACATGAACTTCATGAAAAAGTTTACAAGACCAACTTTGTTCTCTGTTGTAAGCTACATTTTTATTTTTATTTTTTTTATTTTTTATTTTTTATTTTTTTTCATTTTTCTGAAGCTGGAAACAGGGAGAGACAGTCAGACAGACTCCCGCATGCGCCCGACCGGGATCCACCCGGCACGCCCACCAGGGGCGAGGCTCTGCCCACCAGGGGGCGATGCTCTGCCCATCCTGGGCGTCGCCATGTTGCGACCAGAGCCACTCTAGCGCCTGAGGCAGAGGCCACAGAGCCATCCCCAGCGCCCGGGCCATCCTTGCTCCAATGGAGCCTTGGCTGCGGGAGGGGAAGAGAGAGACAGAGAGGAAAGCGCGGCGGAGGGGTGGAGAAGCAAATGGGCGCTTCTCCTGTGTGCCCTGGCCGGGAATCGAACCTGGGTCCTCCGCACGCTAGGCCGACGCTCTACTGCTGAGCCAACCGGCCAGGGCTGTAAGCTACATGTTTATATACTTAGCAACGGTTCTGGGAAAACAGGAAGTGTGAGAAAACAAGCAGAAGAGAACAACTGTCTGGAAAGGGGCAGGTAAAGAATCCCATCCAGCCCTGCCTGGGTGGCTCAGCGGTTGTGGCGTCATCCCAATATGCAGAGCTTGCTGGTTCGATCCCCTGTCAGGGCACATACAGAAACAGATCAATGTTTCTGTCTCTCTCTTCCTTCTTCTCTCACTAAAATCAAGAAATAGATTTAATTAAATAAATAAATTCCACCCCCATAAAGATAGAGCACAGAAGATAATCTGGGTTACATTTTAAAGATATTGATTAAAGGTTAACCGATCACATTTTTGAAGATTTCCTACACAGAAGGGGGCATTTTCACTTACTTTGACCCCAAGAGAAGCTGAAATCAAAGATTTTTGGGTTCTCAGGTGAATCTCAGGGCTGTCGTTTGGGGAAATAAGCAACAGTAGAACAGGAACTATGTCAGGCTGGGCTCATCTCTGCCAGGTTCCACTGCAGTGATCCTGGTCCCCTGTGGATCTAAAGGGCGGCCTAGGAAAAGCAAGGGCTGGGATAGGGTGCATGTCACGGGTGCAGCTGAGCCATTGATCAAAGGAAGCCCAAGCACATTTTTCTAGGTCCTGCTTTCCAGCAGTTTGCTTCCTCAGACTCCATTTGTCATTGTTTTACCAGGGCTTATAGCAACCTATTAGCTTGATGTTTTGTTGTAAAGCATCGCTTTGGGAGAATGTGCTCTGAAGGAGAGATTATACTCTTTTACAACAACCTCCTTATGCATCTGTTTGTCCAGTGTAAGTTTCCCAAATGCCTAATGAAAAGTGTCATTTCAAGTCCTAGCTTTCAGACCACATTGAGCAAAGCCACTTACAGATGTTAGTGAGAAGCCATGTTACAGATGGCATTTTGTGAGAAGTTTCTGAATAAAAGGAAAGTCTTCCAGACTCAGAGACATTCTTTTCTGGTACTGATTTTGATCGCTGTGACACGTCCATATGAAAGAGAAATTGTTCTTGGAGCCCAAGCTGCTCAGACAGCTTTCCCGTCAGCTACTGTACTAAAGAGTCAAGGAAGACTGCCTCCGCACTGGTGGTGTTTATTTAACACGCACTACGATTCCAGGTGACACTTCCTAATGAGTTTATTGCCACTGTGGAGTTAAAGCTCCCCTTCTCAATAAGCATAAACGTGAGTGTCTAAAATGAAACATAGCTCTGTTGCTTAAATGGCCTGTATCGATTCTCCAGTGGTCTGACCGCCGTAGTCTGGTGCCAGTCCTCTCATTTGTGCCCTGAGTGTACAGTCACACTTGATTTAGATGTCAGACTAAGCCAGCACATCCGTTTGAGAACGCAGCTGAAACATTCTAGAGGATTGGTCTGGAGAGCCTCACCTTGCGTTGTAGAAATCATTGCTCACATAAACAAAGGGCTAAATAATATTATTTCCATAGACTTCTTTTTTGAGTGTGTTTTATCAAAGGAAATGTCCTCAGAGTCAAAGCTTGCTATGTTTTGTGCTTTATCTGTATAGCAAATTCCATTTGGAGAAATTTAATGCCAAAGCTGTAAGATCCACATTCTTGAAGAATGACTATTTCGGGCATTGTCTTGGAATATGAAGCAAACACACCCTCTGAATGTTTGTGTGAAGGCCTTTCAGTGACCAAGATATGCTCACCGTTTCTAAGAGTCAGAGGACTCAGACACCTTAAAGATGCTGACCATGGCATCTACAGAACACCACTGCATCTATAGCTATATTCTCTGCCTCAGAGAAACCATCTACCATTTCTGGGAGAGTCAGAGATGGTGGCTGAAGGCCTAGCAGCATCGATGTCGGTCAAATTTCCACTTATAGCTGGCAAAACACAAGAAAAGCTAATTATCACCTTTGAACTTGAAGTGAGAATTTCAACTAGTTAGATTTATAATCTAGACCAGGGGTAGTCAACCTTTTCATACCTACCGCCCACTTTTGTATCTCTGTTAATAGTAAAATTTTCTAACCACCCTTTGGTTCCACAGTAATGGTGATTTATAAAGTAGGGAAGTAACTTTACTTTATAAAATTTATAAAGCAGAGTTACAGCAAGTTAAAGCATATAATAATAATTATTTACCAAGTACTTTATATGGATTTTCACTAAGTTTGGCATAATAAATCTTTACAAAACAACTTACTATGGTTAAATCTATTTTTTTATTTATACTTTGGTTGCTCTGCTACCACCCACCATGAAAGCTGGAACACCCACTACTGGGCGGTAGGGACCAGGTTGACTACCACTGATCTAGACTTTATATACTTTTAAGAGCTAGAAGAGTCTTAAAGTTCAAGTACTTACTCTTTACAACAAAAGAGACACAATTCAAAAAAAAAAAAGAGGCAGTTTGGCTCAGCTCTGCCCCATGCCAACTTCAAGATGTTGCCAAAAGGAACGGAAAGGCCTAGAATTCAAGCCCTGTTCTCCAAAATTATTTCTCTGGTAGGTTGACTTTTTGTTAGAATGGCATGGATTTACTTTAGTCCTATAATTTCCAGGAAGGGAATTCCATTTTTTTTTTTTTTTTAGGTGAGAGGAGGGGAGATAGTGAGACAGATTCTCACATGTGCTCTGACCAGGATCCACCCAGCATCCCTGTCTGGGGATGATGCTTGAGTACTGAGCTATTTCTAGCACCTGAAGATGGCTAACCAACCTATTTTCAGCACCTGGGACCTACGCTTGAACCAATTGAGCCACTGACTGTGGGAGAGGAAGAGGGAGAGAAGGAAGAAGGAGATGGTTCTTCTTCTGTGTGCCCTGATCAGGAATCAAACCCAGGATGTCCATATGCTGGACCAATACTCTTATCTACTGAGCCACCAGCCAGGTCTGAGTTTCTGCTTTCTTTATGTTGCAGTTTGATGTTGTTATAGAGACTACCTTGATGTTTTAAAAAATAGCGTTAGCAAATAGTTCTTCAGATTTCCTGTTTTTAGAAGGCATTCTTTCACAAGTTTCTCAGTCCGTGGGTTTCCTTCAATTTTCTTCAGGCATGAAGTATTTTGATAACTATTGTTTACTTTAAAATATTTGATCATATATAGTGTCATACAAATGCATGGTGTTAGTTTTACCCATGCTGTTAGTGCTCAGCAAACACATAACCAGAAACCTAGAGGTTGCTATAACTGCTCTAGTGATCAACAGTTGAGGCTTTTTCTAACTACAACAATGAGTCTTAGACATGAGGTTTCTTTGGTTAAAGTAATGACTGATCAATTAGTATAACAGATACCAGAAATAAGTTCTCCATGGTGAGATGAGTAGCTGTCAAGATTTATGAACAGGCTACAACATCTTAGAGACATTCCACTTTTATATGAAAAGGATATAGGAATCTAGAAGATTCTTCAAATTTATTCTTAATTATGGAACTTGAAGTTGCATTTCTACATCATTCTGTGTCCAGCTGGTAGAGCCCACAATATGTCAGCTGTAAGCTTGACTTGCTTCAGAATACTTTCATCAGCCTCATGTAAATCTTTTACTGAGAGTATGGGTAGAGCAGGTGAAAGAAGAGAGGCTCTCTCTGGCCACCAAAGGTTTTGTTTTTTTGTTGTTTTTTTTTTGCATTTTTCTGAAGCTGGAAACAGGGAGAGACAGTCAGACTGACTCTCGCATGCGCCCGACCGGTGTCCACCCGGCACGCCCACCATGGGGCGACGCTCTGCCCACCAGGGGGCGATGCTCTGCCCATCCTGGGCATCGCCATGTTGCGACCAGAGCCACTCTAGCGCCTGAGGCAGAGGCCACAGAGCCATCCCCAGCGCCTGGGCCATCTTTGCTCCAATGGAGCCTTGGCTGCGGGAGGGGAAGAGAGAGACAGAGAGGAAGGCGCGGCGGAGGGGTGGAGAAGCAAATGGGCGCTTCTCCTGTGTGCCCTGGCCAGAATCGAACCCAGGTCCTCCGCACGCTAGGCCGACGTTCTACCGCTGAGCCAACCGGCCAGGGCTGACCAAAGGTTTTGATGTGCTCAGGGCTGAGGGGTTTCCTGGACTTGGGACTTCAATTCTAAAATTGGGACAGTCCCCAGCAACAGTTGGTCACCACGCTCACTATGCAGTCTATGAATTATTATGTGCTTGCTTGATAATAAATGATGATCTGCAGGTTAGAATTTGGTCTGACACTTGCTTTAATTGTATAAATTATCTGCTACTGTGTTTATCGTGAAAAATCATATCATGCTCAGCTGTTCCTAATGGTGCACCACTGCCAGGTTTTTCAAAACCTAACAGTTTTGTGGTCAAATTGATCTAGGTGCCTATAAAACACATGGGGACTGATGGGGAACACATTTTTCATGTCATACTGGTCTGGTCATCTGTGTCCCTGTGTAGTTATACAAATATAAACCTAAATACTAAAAAACAAAATGCAAAAATATCACACCATAAACAAAGAGTATAAGCAGATGATACACAAACATCAACCATGAGTTATCTTATGATTTTGCAGTTATGGCCATAAAAACCTTAACTCTTTCATTTATTTTATAAAAATTTGCAAAAGGAGGAAAACTCCAAGAATGCCTTCAGGCAGAATTTTGAGAGTTTTTCAAAAATGATTCCAAACAAACAACAGCAATAATTAAAGCTTGATCTTTCATAACACAAAGGATCTTATATTTAATGCAATAAAAAGATGCAATTTGCCTTGCCTCTTTTCTTTTTTTTTTTTTTTTTTTTTTTTGTATTTTTCTGGAGCTGGAAACGGGGAGAGACAGTCAGACTCCCGCATGCGCCCGACCGGGGTCCACCCGGCACGATGCTCTGCCCACCAGGGGGCGATGCTCTGCCCCTCCGGGGCGTCCATCTGCCGCGACCAGAGCCACTCTAGCGCCTGGGGCAGAGGCCAAGGAGCCATCCCCAGCTCCCGGGCCATCTTTTGCTCCAATGGAGCCTTGGCTGCGGGAGGGGAAGAGAGAGACAGAGAGGAAGGAGGGGGGGTGGAGAAGCAAATGGGCGCTTCTCCTATGTGCCCTGGCTGGGAATCGAACCCGGGTCCCCTGAACGCCAGGCCGACGCTCTACTGCTGAGCCAACCGGCCAGGGCCGCCTTGCCTCTTTTCTTAAACAGTGATTACTTGCTTGATTTCTGTAACATCCACAGGAATTAGGAAGAAAGTCAAAAACAGGCACTAAAATAAGTGAGCCAATTTTCAAAAAGAATGCTGCTTCTTAGGTTTCATTGGCTGAAGCTTGGAGAACTTGTCACTCTATACCCTGGACAGTTAGTTATGTCCCAACATAGCAATGTCACTTACTAGCAACTCAACCGAGTGTCTGCATTCGAATCCAACATGGCCTGACATGATCACTTGGAGGGGTTGAAGGTATTTCCAGTGGTCTAGCAGATTCTTTTTTTTTTTTTTTTTTTTTTTTTTTGGCCTAGATCTTTTACTCTTTTATGAGTACAGTATTGAGCATGAGACATGTAGGCATACTGAAGTTACAGAAAGCCCGCTTCAACTCAATGCTATTAAAATTGTTTCAGAGACGATATCATGCTGGAGGTTTTATGCAAGCCGAAAGGCACAACAGCTGCACTCACCCTACTTGCAAATTAAAATCCTAGCTGTGAATTTCAACAAATTAGATGAATTTAGCTAGTTGTCTCTACAGTTCATTACTGATGAGTAACAAACTTAGCACGTAGCCTGGCCTTTTCAGACTCAAGGCTGTCTTTTTAACAGGTACCTGCTGGGGCCAGGCTATATTTTCAGGCTCCTTTGCTGAATAGGTCATGACAAGTCCTGAGTGGCCTTCCACTTAATCATGGGACTTTTTGTCCAGTGGCAGTCTGAACGGCAAAATTAATGCCCGAGAGTCACTAATCCATTTTTAAGGATTGTAAGATATCAATCCCACACCACCATGCCCAAACTCACCAAATGACTGTAGTCCATATTATGTACATAATCATCTCATTTTTTAAAATTCTTTATATTGTTGAGAATAAAGAAAGAGGAAATTTTGTGAGTTTAAGACTCAGCCTCCTGGGGCTTATTGATTCAGGAAAAGCAAATGGGATAAGAAGCAAAATAACAAATTATCAGTCAGTGATTCCATTGAAGAGTTCATTTCAAGATAAAGAAATTCAGAGCTATTGCAGGTTTCTTACTCATAGAACAAGAGTTTATGAGTTTGGCTACACTTTCATATGGGTTTTCAATGGCAAATCAGGGAAATAACCGTGGCTTCTGTGGGAGTGTCTGGTGAAGGCTTGAAGTGACATTCACAAAATAGATGAGAGAAAAATGGCCCCAACAGATACACTCTGTTTCCCTACCTCCACAATTCCCAGCCACAGCACGGAGCTCAGATGATCCGTTGTGCAACACATGACCTCCTCTTCCATATATGGTCCTCAAGAGATGTATTTTTTTCTTATCAGCTGCCTGGAATGTTCATTTTAACCAGATTTCATTAGGTTTAAATATGGGGTAAGACGTATCAATCATTTGATTTGCTTGGAGTTCCACAACCCAGATATGACCCTGTTTGATCTCAGATATCGCAAGAATAAAATGAGCTACCCAGAACGTATTTCAGAAAGATTACCTTTGTGTTTGCAATACCAGGCCAAAAAATGAATCCTCTACCAACCAAAAAGCTGCTTCTCATTAACTGGGTCACTCAACCCGAGGCTTAGCTAACCTGGGAACTCCATGCAAATACATGATCAGGTGGGAGTCCTGAGATCTAATTTAATAATGCTCGAGTAGCTGTTTGAGTAAGTGGAACTGAAGCGTTCAGGGGCTGCTCTAACTTTAAGAATTATTTCTTTTTCTGAGCTTGGCAAAGAGTGCTTTCTCTGGGATGATATGCAAAATATTAACAACTCATCAGCTGTAGCAGACCAAGCCACACATCAGCAAGGGTGCCGGCTCTTCACACCCAGTGCACTGCACAGAGTGATGGCCAGCCATTCAGCCCTGTCACCTCTGTGGTGACCTCACTGGGACCGGGGTGCAGAAAACCTGACTCCGTTTTCAGTGGATGGTCTGACACATTCCAACATGTTCATTGTCTCATACAGGAAAGAGAGAACACAGTGGCTGCATCTCCATCCCAGAAGCCAAGTGGGGCTAGCTGCTACGTGAGAGGTCCC
Organism: Saccopteryx leptura; assembly: GCF_036850995.1. Classification (NCBI taxonomy): domain Eukaryota; kingdom Metazoa; phylum Chordata; class Mammalia; order Chiroptera; family Emballonuridae; genus Saccopteryx; species Saccopteryx leptura. The sequence continues at coordinate 25,405,885 of NC_089506.1, read as the reverse complement.
ACAGGTCGAGCTTTCCTATGCACACTACTATGGATGGTCAAGCTTCTCTTAGAGAGCCCTCGCGTTAGATAGAGGAGGTGGTTGCAGTTTTTTCAGAGGTCACTCAGTCTATTTTAGAGTTTCCCAAAGGATGGATATTGTGATCTACCAATTGCTTCTTTGGAGTTTGAAGAATCGTGAAATATGTGGCATCAGTCCCACTCACTTCGGAGTCCTGGACCAGCTCCAAATATAAAGGCTTTTTCTCACTGACTGCCTTTCTCTGCTGGCGGTCAGGCCCGGAGGACAGGGTCCCTGCTCTGACTGGACTACCAGGTAAACTGCATCCACAAAGCTATTGATACGTTCTCTTCTCAGAAAAGAGGCATGTCCCAGGGAAGGCAGGTGACCAATTCATCTTGTGCTCTGTCTTTTAGTTTTTAAAAATCCCACTCACTGGCATAATTTGATACTCTTACTCCATTTTGGATTTTTTTTCTTTTCTTTGAACATATTTAGAAATGAAAGCTGGGCATCCCACACTCCCATGACATTGAAAGAAAATTCAGGATGCAAAAATTTGGGAGATTAATTAAGAAGTTATTGATACTATTCATTGTTTTTTGTTTTTCAAGAAAGTCTCTACATGAGATTGTTTTATATATCCAGCTTCTTTATTGTAATTTTTAAAAGTTCCACTGAAAAATTCAATTTTATAAAGTGTTTAAGAGAAAGTCTATTACTTACGTTGTGATATGAACTGAAATGATGTTTCTCTGAACTTACTGGCTTAAGCCAGGAATAGTACAACCAGAATAAAGCAGAAGTAAAATGTTTCTTTATTTCTGAATTCTATACTCCAAGGTTAAATGTGACTCTCCCAGAATCAGGGGAAAACATTGATCAACACTGAGGAATCAGTGGATTGGCAGGCAACGCAACAGAGGTCCATGGAATGGTGACTAAATGCATCAAAAAGGGAGAAAACTCTCTTTCTCTCTCTCTCTTAAGTGTTTTTGATAAGTTTGCTCTGGAATCCTGAATACAGGCCTGGGCACACTGAGACCAGAACAATATAGATTAACTCAAGGAAGTTAAAAGAATAGGAACATATATGATTAGACACTGGGAGAGTGATTTATGAGCAGAGACCCAGAGAACAGCACACTGTCCATATAGGTTACTCCAGCAGGAGGCCAGGCTTGGAAGTGACAGCTCAGTAATTGAAGAATGCAGGAGGGAAAAGAATCTTTTAAAGGGGTAGAAAAAAAAGGTTAAGTAGGGGCAATGAAATAGAATAAAATGCCCTTGCTTATGTTTTTAAAAGACCCTCAGAGACAACCTTCTGAATTCCAAATTAGCTGAGTCATCACAGCGGTCCCTCAAACTTAAAAAGATCAAAATGCCTTGCTGTAAACCCTTGAAATAATTGCATTTGCAGCTCAGAAAAGAAAAAGTAGAGAATAAAAAATTCTAGATAAATGTCAGGAAAAATCTTTCCACGTCCAGATGGTGAGAAATATTAGATCATAAAGGAGGTCCCTAAGGGACTTGACAATCACTGTGAAGCTCTTAAAATCCAGACTCCCAGAGCAACAGAAAGTGCAGCAGGGAGAGGATGCGTCTATTAACAAAGAGATGAAAACAGACACAATAACATCCATCCTCTCCTTTCTCTCCTCCAAACCTCTAGTCCTCTTTCCCCCTCAGTGGCACCAGCATCTCCCCAGACACCAGGTTCTTTGATCCCCTTCTCACAGGTCAGCAGTCGGCAGCTCCAGTTTCACACAGTGCTTTTTTTTTTTTTGCCATTTCCCTCTTTCCCATTATCACTTTGTTCAGAGCACCCATTACCTCTCACTGAGACAACCCAGGAATTTGAATTCTATCTTCTTCCCCAGTATCTCACCTTCCTACTCATCTTTTGTATCAATATCAGATTTATTTTCCTAAAGCACAATTTTGATTATGTCACCTCTTTATTCAAAAAAAACCCCTTTCCCTAGTAGAAGCAGTCCAGCTAATAAATCATGGAGGTATGATAGAGTGTCACCACTTTGCAATCCTTAATGAAATAATGTATCTAGGCATTGATCATCAACCTAAAATCATTAGATTAAAAGCTGAAAGGGAGCTTAATAATGAAAGTTTCAGGCTAACAACATCTGAACCCACTGATCAATTATAGCATCAAATAGAGAGAGAGAGAGAGAAATGGTACATCCTGATGGAAGTACACAATTTAACTTATGATGAATTCCTGCCAATAAATCAAAACTGAACCTGATCAAATATCTAGCTATGACTACTAGTTTTCAGAAAATATGGGAGACAAAGAATTATGTTAAACAAAACCCTGGTAGTACAAATTAGATGAATGACACACATCTTTTCACTGTTAAAAACAACATGGAGTCCAACCCATTGGCAGTTTGTCCGTTTATCTAACAGTGGAGCTCAAATCAATGAAGAATTTTGTGTCCACTGAGGAAGAGAAATGCTCTTAGAGATCTGGACAGTGAATTCCTGCATTTGTGTTTACTTTGACTTATGGCATAAACAATAAACTCTATGTGTGTACATCTGTAATTCAGGAAGATCTTTAATTCTTATTGTTTAGTATCACCTGTTTCCTTACCTTTAAAGGGTTTAATAAACTAGATTATAATGAATCTTAAATTAAAGGGGCTCTGCTCATATTGATAGAGATAATATTTCCAAAATAGAAAAAAAATGAAAATATTGAACTTGTAAAATTTTAGATGTGTTAGACTTTTAAGAAAAACAAATTTACAGATACAATTAGCTCAAGAATATTCTGATATAATAATACAAATTCACATAGTTAAGATAAGTCTTTGGTTTTATAATTTGAGTATAAAAAATAAATAAATCAGCTATGTGTTTCCTCAAATTTAATCAGCTTGGAATACAAAAGTACATTTTAAAATTTTGATTAAAGTTTGTATTCTCATAAAAAAGTAGTTAATCTAAACTTTCTAAATGTTTTATATTGGAATATTTATCAAGAAAAACCAATGATACACTACATAGTAGTTAAGACTATGAAAATATATATTAATTTGTGTTCAATTGATTTGAGTCTTTATTCTGAAAAACATTTTGTACCACCAGTAGTCATATTTTAGAATGTATCAATTTGAGCATAATACAAAACTTTTACATAATTTAAACTTTGGACTAAGATTAAATTGAGTTAATTAATGAATAATCATTGGACATATATAGAGTTTTAAGATGACTAAATTTTTAAACATGGATGATTTAGTGTAATTTTAAGTTTTCATACCTTTACTTCTATTTTACATGAGGTGAGCCACCTATCTCTTTGGGTCACATTAACAAACAAATTGCAAGAATCTGTAGAAAGGAAGTAGGTGGGCTGTAGAAAATTGTTTTATGTGTATGCATGAACTTTTCTAAATCTACTACAATGCTTGTTATGACAGATAGTTCCTACTTGTTTACCTCCCAGTTTTCTCTGTGAAATAGACATTAGTTACTTTGAGAAAGTTATAATTGCTATGAGATTTGAGTCTATTCTGAGCACAATGGAGGCAGAGAGGTATGAATATAGAGGCAAAGTCATAGACTGTGTTTTTGTTTATCAAGATAAAAAGTGTTTGACCCTGGCCGGTTGGCTCAGTGGTAGAGCATTGGCCTGGCATGTGGAAGTCTTGGGTTTGATTCTCAGCCAGGGCACACAGGAGAAGTGCCCAGCTGCTTCCCCACCCTTCTCCCTCTCCTTCCTCTCTATCTCTCTCTTCTCTTCCCACAGCCAAGGCTCCATTGGAGCAAAGTTGGACCTGGGGTTGAGGATGGCTCCATGGCCTCTGTCTCAGGCACTAGAATGGCTCTGGTTGCAATGGAATCAACCCCCCAGATGGGCAGAGCATCGCCCCCTGGTGGGCATGCCAGGTGGATACCGGTCAGGCGCTTGTAGTAGTCTGTCTTTCTACCTCCTTGCTTCTCACTTCAGAAAAATACAATAATAATAATAATAATAATTAATAATAATAATAAGAGTTTTCCAGAATTTAAAATCTCAGAGGATAGTGAAAAACAAACCATACACGGATACAGAAAGGTATAGAAGAGTACAGAAAAAAATATGTTTATTTCCCTTGATTTATAATACCTGAGTCTAAAAGAAACAATAAAATGTGCTAAAATTTCTATTAAGTTGGATCAATTATGATGGGTTTATCCATAAGAAAAAAATTTTCTGTGTACTCTTTACTGTCATATATTATATTTACTAGAATTTGATTTTCTGTTAAGATGATAAATTATTTTTAGAGCTCTGAACAAGAGGTTATTCTTTGCTGTCTGCATGATCTGCTCAAAAAACAGATTCTAGATCTTACTGTATAATCTCCTTTGAACATATGTTGATAAAACTTATTAGAATATGGGTTTTATCTAAAGTTTTTACCCTTGTCTGGCTTTCATATTTGAATATCTTTGAGTAGTAACTCAGTACCAATACTCATTAAAGAGAAAGGAAGAAATAAAAACAAGAGAAACCAATGAGTTAGGAAATATAAGGTCAAAAAAGCAACAGAAGTAGGAGTCATTTTTCTCTCTCTCACTTAGGTATGAAGCTGTAGCTTAAAAAAATGTATTGTAAAAAGTTAATTATTCTTTTGTATTGTGTAAGAAGGTGGTCTAGTTTTATTTTGGGTTTTTTTTTTGCATGTATCTGTCCAATATTACCAACACCTTTTATTGAATAGATTGTCTTTACTCCCTGTGTATTCTTGTCTCCTTTAAAGGTGTGGGTTTATTTCTGGGCTCTCTATTCTGATCCATTGATCTATATGCCTGTTTTTATATTAGTACCATGCTTTTTTTTATTATCATGGCCTTGTGGTATAGTTTAATATCAGGTAATGTCATTTCTCCAATTTTGTTCTTTCTCAGATTGCTGATGCTATTATATGGGTCTTTTGTGGTTCCACATAAATTGGAGGTGTGGTGAGGTGGAGGAATGTATCCCCAGTACATAAATGGTGATGGATGAAGACTTAACTTGTGGGGTGAATACACAATATAGTATACAGATGATGTGTTGTAGAATTGTGCACCTAAAACATATAATTTTGTTAACCAGTGTCACCCCAATAAATTTAATAAAAAGAAAAGAAATTATTGTATATGAAGAGAATCTACTTATGTTTTGAAAGAGAATGTTTAAGCAATACTAGACAATAATACTATTTAGTCCTGTATTTCTTAGTCAAATGTATGTTAGTTTAACATGTCTTTTCAAATATTTATCCATACCATAATACTTTATGGAGAACATAGAGAGGACCCTTCCCAGCATTCTGAAAGACTGCATACATATTTACACCTTTTACACCTAAGTACTATCAGAAGCATTGTAGATTGTAACACCACAGATCATCAAATTTTGCACAATACTCTATTGTTGTACTGAGTTTTCCTGATGCAAGTTGAATGCAAATTTATTTATAGAAAAACAAATGAAAAAGGACCCATTATTTTCCTCATGATTAAGACAAAAATTTAACAAATTTCCAAAACAAACCCATCAGATTAGTTACACAGAGTACAGTAGTTCAATGTTATGGCTACTATAAGTATTTGTTTTGATAAATACAAGCTTCTTAGCAATAATTTATCACACACTTGCTATACTCAGCCCATGATATGTATGTAAAGAACATATCATGTTTCCCAAACCACTCACTTCATTAAAAAGAAAACTGAGATACACAAAAAGCAGATGACTTTTATCGCTTTTTTAAAGGCGATATAGCTAACTTTCAATAAACTCTAGTGCACTATTCATTTTATCTAGTCAAATATGGAAGTGGGAGCTATGCAAGTTTTTTCAGACTGTTAAGTCCAAAAACTGATTTTTTTTCTTTTGAGACATTACAAAGATACAACATGATATAACAATTATCTCTATTCTTACACTTCAGAATTAGCAACTGTCAACACTTTGTTCATATTTGTTTCTAGTCTGTGTTTCTTCAATACATTTAATCCTTACTGAAACAAAGACCCTGTTAAATATCTCAAGTTCTACACTTTCTTCCCTTTTTCCTGCAGGTAAACAATGGGCTGAGTTTGAGATATAAACCTCTAGCCAGGCACTGTTCCCTAGAAATATAGTTGAGCTACACATGGAATTTCAAATGTCTAGTAGCCACATTTTAAAAAGTAAAAAGAAACAAGTGAAAAATCATACTGATAATATATTCTAAATTACCAAATATATTCAAAATATAATTTTGACAAGTAATCAACATCAAAACAGTCTAAAAGAGCTAGTTTTACTTCCTTTTTAAATATCAAGTCTTAAAATCAGTATATAGTTTATACTTATAGAACATCTCAATTTGGATTAGCTGCATTCCAAATACCCAATGGCCACGTGGCAAGGGACTCACACACTCACACACACACACACACACACACACACACACACATGCATATAGTATATATAGTATTGTTTCTGTATTGTGAGTTTAATTTTACATAATTGATGAACTGCTGGTATCAATCTCTATGTTTCTTTTTTTTAGCCTCATAAATTAAAATCTCTTTGTGATGATGTATGTAAATCAAATTAATATATTAAACTGCCCTATTATATCCCATGTGTGAATAGGAAGCATTTTATTTATTCATTTCCCCACTGGCATGCATTTCCAGTCTTTTGCTTTTTATGGGTAAATATGCAATGAACATCACTGTCCCTGTCTACAGCCTCTTCATTTTGCCGAGTAGGAGAGAGTTGCTGAGAGAAATTAAATAACTTCTTCCCAATGTTCCAAAGGGATATACTATGTAATTGCTGACCTTAAGGAATTTACAGTGTAAGAGATTTTCATTTGGGAGATAAAGTAATCAAAATCACCTGAATAACATTTCCAAATTATACAGCTCTGCCTCCTTGTCCGTACCCCAACAACTAAACCCCCAGACCACTTGAGACCCACTAGAAGGTGAGAGGGTGACAGTGCTGAACTTTATCTGAGCCCTGGGCTTTGACAGTTAAGAAATCTCCCTACTCCCTTCTGTTCTGGGAAGTGGCTAACTATAATACAAGGGACCACACCGTCCTCGCATATTCCAAGCTAAGGATGGCATCTTCTGTGAATCCCACAAGCCTTCCTGTCCATCTTGATTCTTTCATTTACTTGTCCCTATAAACCCTGAATTTTCAGGGCATCTTCTGTGAATCCCACAAGCCTTCCTGTCCTTCTTGACTCTTTCATTTACTTGTTCCTATAAACCCTGAACTTTCGGGCTGATCTTTGAGATGTTCCTCATTCATGAATGTTATCCCTGTGGCAATAGTCTAAATACAATCATCTCCTTGATTTTACAGTACATGTATCTTGCACAGTGTGGGTGCCATGTCTTGGACAAGCTCACCCCCTGTTTTCAGATCTTCATTTATCCTACCCAGGACTAGAGGAATCTGGAACCTCCTTAAGCTTCGGTCCTGACTGTGGTCTGAAGCCCCAGCAGTGAGTCGACCCCTTATGCCTGCTCATAACCTTACCACTGGCAGCGTGGCAAGGATTTGACTTTGCTATTTCCTGAGTAGTCATTTGGATTCTGGTTCTGGCTTCTTTTGATTTTATGGTCTGAGCATTTGGTGACCTCTGTAAAGGGATAAATGATATATAGAGGTCATTTTGGGGGTGTGAAACAGGTAATCTGGCTTGTCAGTCTTTTTGGTTTATTTGTCTGCCTGTCTAGATTGAGCTCAGATAAATTAAAGAGCCATACCCAATGTGAAAAGAACAACTTTTTGAAGTGGACCAGCGAGTTTTGTAATTAGGTGTTCATGTTTGACTCATGGTTGAAATTTTAGAACTGAAACTACATATAAGATCTATCTATGCCCGCATGATTATGAATCTAATTTAGAAAGGCTTTCACCTTTCATTGTATGAGTGTGTAATATTTCTTTATCTCAAGATGGTATTACTAAATTAGATTATACAGTTTCTTAAAGGGACTCTATTCTGATGGCTTAATGATAAATTAGCACTTACATAAATTGAATATTCCTATAATTCCCAGAAATTAAGAAAATTGAGTCTTAAATACTTTCCAGTGTGCTAGATTTAAAAATTATGTTTACAGAAACCATGGGTATGTTTCAGAAAGTCAAATTCACATAATTTAGTCAAAGCTTTGGCAGTAAAACTAGTTTAATATTTTTGGTTTAATAAAAACAGCAATGTATCTCTGATTTATTAGGGTTAAGACTAATATATACACAGGTTTTTATTTTACTTGGAATGTTCTGCATGAACTAATACAGGTTTACTGATTGATTAAACTAGTATTAATAATGCTTAAGACTTAATGTTTAAAATTATAAAAAATATAAATTCGTGTTTAACCAAGTGAAGTCATTATAATAACAAACTTTATTTCAACAGTAATTATGTTTTATAGTATGTCAGCAGGAAGTTAATTTTTAAGATGTTTAAGAAACTTAAAACCTTAGATTTACACTAAATTAAGTTAACATATCCATTGATTATTTCAAAATAAGATGAAATACCAAAACATTAATATATAACCATAATTTTAAGATTATGTACTTTTGCTTCTGATATTCTATGTTACAGGGAGACTGTATATTTGAGTCCATGAACATGCTCATTTTTACCACTTTGAGAAGTTATTCTGTCGGGTGGTGGTATGGCTACAGGAAGCTGTGAAGTGGACACTCATAAGCTCAGCTTATCTGTGGAAAGGTACTGGTGTGTCACAGTCCACAATAAGCTGCTTCCTAGTTTCCTCTGTGAAATGGGAGTCACTCACACACCAGGAGCAGTCATAGCAGGACGGTGCAACTTTGTATGCAGCATGTGCAGGACGTGTTTCTGTGAAAGAAAAAGACAGTGATTTTGATCTAAGATAGAATGACTGATAGGACAAATCCAGCAGGACAAAACCCTGAGCGGCTACAGAAAGCTCAAAGAAAGGATACTGTAACTACCATGGTCAAAGCTAGCTAAGGTTTGATGAGTTTATAAGATTCTCAGGAAGAGCTTGTGTTTACATCAATCTGCTTTACTAAAATACTGCGAAAGGTGTTTTTTCATACTTTTTGAATAATCTGATAGGATGAAGAAGAAGGCTATTCTTCTTGAATAAAAAAGGGAACTGACAATGTTAAAATTTAAGGCACTGTTCTTTATGTTCTAGGAAATGGCTAAGAAGGAAGGATGACCCTGCCCTCACATATTCTAAGATAAGAGCCTCCACTCTCTTCTCTGATCTTATGACTCTGCTATTTTACCTGCCCCTATAAAGTCCCTGGTTTTCTTCTTCTTCTTGAGACAATCTTCACTAATGAATGGTCTGCTAGTGCAGTCATCTGAATCAAATCATCTCCTAATCGTCCAAAGCATTTTGTCTCCCCCAGGGCTGTAATCCTTAAATTAAGTGACCTTGATAAATTAATAAATGTAGCAAGCAATGCATGTTAAAAAATAAAAAAAGATGAGGAAGTGATTCATTTTGTGATGACTTTTATGGAAATGAACTCTGGAAAAAGGCACAATAGTGAGGAGGGGAAGAGAATGTTTCGCCTTCTGGCAGCCCCCAGGAAAACCAAAACTCTCTTTCCTCTGTGCCACCCTAGGGGAGGCCAGAATGAGCCAGAAACAAAGAAATTGTTACTGGGTTTCCAACACCAGGTCAGCATTTTTGGAAATAGCTGAAATGGCTCCAATGCAAGTCTTCCTCCAATATGGGTTGTAATTTTTGATTGAAAAATAACAAGGTATATTAATCTCTGAAAGGCTGACAGCCAGGGCAGACTCATAGCAGAGCATTTCTGTCATTAACCATGGAGAAGGGAACTATGTATGAATAATGATCCAAGAGGAGCAGTTTCCTGCCCCCGAGACACAAAGGTTCATCCAAAGGAGGAAGGAGCAATCAGGGTGTCGGGAATCACTGGTTGGTGCCTTAGGATGAATCCACACTCAAAGGTGGGTTAGAGAAAAATTGATGGACACCCTAGGTCCTAGAAGAGAAGGCATATATCCTGGCCTCTCAGGGCGTAGCCTGGGGAACTACTGGCCTTGGAGAACACAGCCAAGTCTAACGGAAGTTGAGGGAGGCTTTTGGGAAGCAGAACATCGATGTGAGCCCCCCAATGTGAGGTGGAAAAGTCAGTGGTGTTGCTAATAATCCCCCAACCCCCAAGGAGGAACAAGAAGTGTCTTTCTGTAAGGCTGAGGTGATGCAGAATGTCTTTTGGGGTATAGTCTAGGGCAGGGGTCCCCAAACTACGGCCCACGGGTCACATGCGGCCCCCTGAGGCCATTTATCTGGCCCCCGCCGCACTTCTGGAAGGGGCACCTCCTTCATTGGTGGTCAGTGAGAGGAGCATAGTTCCCATTGAAATACTGGTCAGTTTGTTGATTTAAATTTACTTGTTTTTTATTTTAAATATTGTATTTGTTCCTGTTTTGTTTTTTTACTTTAAAATAAGGTATGTGCAGTGTTCATAGGGATTTAGTCATAGTTTTTTTTTTATAGTCCGGCCCTTCAACGGTCTGAGGGACAGAGAACTGGCCCCCTGTGTAAAAAGTTTGGGGACCCCTGGTCTAGGGCCTCAAGTAACCAACCACAACAGATGTTGCAGAATCAAAAATGGATGCCCAAGACCAGGTGACAGAACTACCTCTCAGTAATGGTCACAGAGAACACAGTGTGGCAGGTGGGTCAGAGAGCCCTCAGAAGATCCCAGGAAAAGAAGTCAGAATAAGTTAGCCACCTTGCAATTTATATAACATCCAGGGACAATGGCAGAAAAGTAGAGAAACTTCAGGATTGATTCAGTGGGCACAGAAAGATGCAGTGTTTAGTTGGAAGTGAGTTAATGACTTTGAATTGATATGATCAAGTTTTTGCAAATTGGTGGAAATGAGCACTTACAAGCTACATTAAGTTTGGTGTTAAAACTCACATATTTACACACCTGCGTTTGTGAATGTGAAGTGTTATACCTATTGTGAATTATAAGGAGAGTGAAACCAGTAGAGTTTCAGAAAGGAGAGACTGTTTCTGATTGAAATGAGATCGATGGCAGCATAGAAATGACCTCAGACCTTTTCGGAACATGATTCTCGATAAAGTTTAAGGACAGAGAAGTTTGATTTTAGGAAACAACATGGCACAGGGTTCCTAGAACTCTTCTCTAGGAGAAGAAGCGGGGAAGAAAAGATAGACCAATTGTATGACATTCTAGTAAAGAATACTTCTTTCACTCGGACTTTATAATAACCCGGCAAACTTCCCCATGTGGTGTGCCTCCCTGAGGAGGTAATCTAACTCCAAGGGCTACCCTAAGTGTAGGCTTGGCATATTCCACATATTCTCTACCTACAACCTGGACAAGTAGTTTCAAAGATAGGAGTATATTCATAGGGAAAATGTGACAGAATATTTGAAATTCAGTATAATACTTGAAAATCCAGGCTGATTACTAGACACACACAGATAACAGATGACAACACTGTGGTCAAATACTCCTCCCTCTAGACATAAATAAAAGAGCAATCTCGTTTACAGACTGTGCCCTGCAACTCTGGTTTACATGAATTATTTTATTGAAATTAATCATCTTTGGATTTTTGTGTAAGTTGGAAAATAAGTTGGTTTTGTTTTTGAAAACCTGAAAACACACACACACACACACACCCTGTATGTAGTGGTGGCATCTTCATTTACCTGAAGGCCTTCATGGATCTTGGTCTATTTTACCTGCTCTTGGAAAAATTCTTCACACTGAAATGCAAATTGCTAACAGTGTGACAGACATATTCCTTAGGGAAGGAGCAGCCGTTAACAACATCAAAAATCTGAAACTGAAGAAAGAAATGGTAATAATGAAATAGCAGGTTGGACCCTGGCTGGTGGTTCAGTGGATAAGAGTGTTGGCCTGGCATATGAACGTCCCAAGTTTGATTCCTGGTCAGGGCACATAAGAGAAGCAACTATCCTCTCCCCCTTCTTTCCCTCTTTCTCTCTTATAACCAGCGGCTTGACTGGTTCAAGCATGGCCCTGGGCATTGAAGATAGTTCGGTTGGTCTGGCATGTCATCCTCGGGCACTAAAATACCTCAGTACTGAGCATCAATCCCAGACGGGGTTTCCGGGTGGATCTCAATCAGGACGCTTGTCCACCTCACTATCTCCTCTCCCCTCATCTGAAAAAAAAGAAAAAGAAAAAGTAGTAGGCTGCCTCCAAGTGTATATGTGGGGACTGCAGCCCTCACTGGACCTGCCTGACACCACACTACATAATGGGTCACCTCATCTAATTGGAAGCTTGGCCCTGATGGGAACTACAAACATTTGTGTAGGACTAGGTAGAGATGGCAGTTAAGCTTGGGAAGGAAGAAAGGATGGTGGTGCATCTGATGGAAGCTTGGAAATGTGAGCCATTGTTAACGGGTATGTTAACGAGTCAGCTGGTATCCACGATCATTTCCTAAACAGAAACAGAACACTGAGAAACAGTTCTTTGTGCAAAAAGCAGGCTAATCGGAAGGAGCAGGGATTGACAGCAGACAGCCCAATGCAGCACATTTCTAATGGTGCATCTCTAAAAATCTGGGGGTAGACTCCCCATGAGTCAAGGTCCTCATTGCAGGCAAGACAGGCTCTTCCAAACAATAAATTCCATTTCCATGTTCTCTTGCCGAATGATGGCTTAGGCATAAGTGTACAAACTTCTGTGAGAATCTTGATGTGAAGAACTAATTTACTGCCAAACTAGAAAGTATGAATAAAAAGAAATCACTTTTTAATCCCCCCCCCCACCTCTGTTTGGCAGTGCGGCTGTCCACTGCATTCACTGGACTGAACTGGCTCTGCAGGCCTCTTGGCTTTTTCTAAAAAACCAAAGAATGAATGAAGCCCTTCTACCACTGAGGCTATCCAAGTCTCAGTGCTGGAAGTGGCAGCATTTGAATAGAGATACTTAATTTGTATTGTAGACTGTAATGTAGAATTTCTACAATGTTTGTGAAGAAAATTAACTGCCTTGTTTGCAGTCATTTTATCAGATTATTATATCACTGTACTTTCTAGGTAAATCAAACTCAATGGCTTATGATCCCAACTAGAAAAAAAATGAACAAAATGCAATTAACCATGCATTTATTTTCCAACAGCAGTGTCAGTTTTAAAGAGAATATTTGTAAAGTAATTCTGACTTCTTACTGAATGAATGCAAAATCATCAGTACTAAAGTCAGCAAATAACACAGATGTCTGTGATCGAAGCAGTCAAGTTCAGGGTTTTAAGAAAAGTGTTTAAGAAGTTATTTCTATTCTCTTTCTTGTGGGAGCTAATTTACCCTTGGTGCTACCTTGACACGAATGGAAATGTGCCACTCTGACAGTGCTGACTGTATTATGGTTCAGTCATTTGGGACTGTTCAATGGCTTGCATTGTAGCAAGACTGATCGGTCTCAGAGTTTTATTCACCCACACATTTCCACCACACATATTCTGCTCAGTGCAGGCGTGTCTTTGTCATGACAGTCTTCATCTGATGAGGTAGTTCAGTGAGAGTTTGCCTTTAAATTCCCACTGGTATGAGTTGATGGAAACATAACAAGCAGGACAATATATTGATAAGGCTGGCCTTAGGAAAGATACACAGCTTCTCATTCCTGATGTCTAGCTTAACTTCAGGAAGTGTTAAGACCATGCATGCACCTAGACTGTTGCACAAGCATCTGTTTGACTGCTGGAATGGCTGAACAGTAGGGAGAAAGTAGGAGACACTGTACAAAGCTGATACTTGCCTAATTTTAGACACTGGCTATCAGCAAGTTCACCATCAAATGTTATCTTGCTTTTTTATTTTATTAAGTAAAACAAAAGTTTCAATACCAAAATCCTTAAACATAAAGCCTCAAGTCTTGTGAGACTATCCCCCTTGCCAGAAAATTGGGAAGATCATAACAAAGCATAAGGGAATGTATGTCTTACTCAATTAACAACTGTTATTGGGCAGTTGCTGTGTACCAGATGTGATAACAAGTGTTGAGAGACACAGGTGAATTAAGACATGACTGAAACCCTTGAAGGGCTTATTCTTCCAAAAGTCACCGATAAATGACAATCCCACATATAAGAAAGGTTATATCAGTAATAAGAAAGTCATCTAGGTCTGAGGATAGTAACCACCTACTTGGTAGAGTTAAAGAAGTCTTTTTTTTAAATTTTTTAATTGATTTTAATTTATTATGTTTACATAGATTCTAGTGTTGCCCTGAATGCATCCCCCCTCCCCCGTATTCCCCTCAACATCTCCTTTACCTCCCTCTCCATAGTGCCCTCCCCACTTCCCTTCAGGTTTATCCCATCCTATCATCCCCTTTCCCTCTGTGCTCTTTTCCTCTGGTCCCTTTGATCTCTCCTCTGTCTCAATTCCTTTCCTCAGTTCATATTGTTCATTGGATTCCTCAAATGAGTGAGGTCATATGATATTTTTTTTTTTCTGCCTGGCTTATTTCACTTAACATAATAGTTTCCAGGTCTAGCCATGTTGTTGCAAAAGGTAAGATTTCCTTCTTTTTCATGGGCCCATAGTATTCCATTGTGTGTATGTGCCACTGCTTTTTAATCCACTCGTCCACTGACGGACACTTGGGCTGTTTCCAGGTCTTCATTATTGTGAACAATGCTACCATAAACATGGGTGTGCATTTCTCCTTTTGAAACAGTGCTGTGGTGTTGGGGTATATTCCTAAAAGTGGGATAGCTGGGTCAAAAGGCAGTTCTATTTTTAATTTTTTGAGGAATCTCCATACTGTTTTCCGTAGTGGCTGTACCAGTCTGCATTCCCACCAGCAATGCAGGAGGGTTCCCTTTTCTCCATATCCTCGCCAGCACTTACTGTGTTGTTTTGTTGATGAGCGCCATTCTGACTGGTGTGAGGTGATATCTCATTGTGGTTTAATTTGCATTTCTCTAATGATTAGTGATGTTGAACATTTTTTCATATGCCTATTGGCCATCTGTATGTCCTCTTTGGAGAAGTGTCTATTCATTTCTTTTGCTCATTTTTTGATTGAATTGTTTATCTTCCTGGTGTTGAGTTTTATAAGTTCTTCATAAATTTTGGTTATTAACCCCTTATCAGATGTATTGTCAAATATGTTCTCCCACTGTGCAGTCTTTTTATTTTGTTCATATTGTCTTTAGCTATGCAGAAGCTTTTTAGTTTGATATAGTCCCATTTGTTTATCCTGTCCTTTATTTCTCTTGCTCGTGGAGATAATTCAGCAAATATATTGCTGTGAGAGATGTCAGACAGTTTACTGCCTATGTTTTCTTCTAAGATGCTTATGGTTTCACGGCTTACATTTAAGTCTTTTATCCATTTTGAGTTTATTTTTGTGAATGGTATAAGTTGGTGGTCTAGTTTCATTTTTTTTCAGTTCAATTTTCCCAACATCATTTGTTGAAGAGGCTGTCTTTACTCCATTGTATGCTATTACCTCCCTTGTCAAATATCAGTTGTCCATAAAAGTGTGGGTTTATTTCTGGATTCTTTGTCCTGTTCCATTGATCTATATACCTGTTCTTATGCCAGACCAAGGTGTTTTGATAAAGAAGCCTTTACAAAAGAATTTACATTTGAGAGCACCTTAAAGCTTGAGATCACACTATAAAGAATTAAAAGAGGCCCTGGCCGGTTGGCTCAGTGGTAGAGCGTCAGCCTGCTGTGCGGAAGTCCTGGGTTTGATTCCTGGCCAGGGCACACAGGAGAAGCGCCCATCTGCTTCTCCATCCCTCCCCCTCTCCTTCCTCTCTGTCTCTCTCTTCCCCTCCCGCAGCCAAGGCTACATTGGAGCAAAGATGGCCCGGGGGCTGGGGATGGTTCCATGGCCTCTGCCTCAGGTGCTAGAGTGGCTCTGGTTGCAACAGAGCGACACCCCGGATGGGCAGAGCATCGCCCCCTGGTGGGCATGCTGGGGGGGGATCCTGGTCGAGCACATGCGGGAGTCTGTCTGACTGCCTCCCCGTTTCCAGCTTCAGAAAAATACAAAAAAAAAAAAAAAAAAAAAAAAAAGAATTAAAAGAGCCACCAATCTTAGTAAATGGATCATTTTAAAATTCAAGCTTAATAAGCCTGACCAGGTGGTGGCACAGAAGATAGATAATCGACCTGGGATGCTGAGGACCCAGGTTCAAAACTCTGAAGTTGCTGCTTGAGCACAGGCTCACGAACTTGAGCATGGAATATAGTCATGATCCCATGGTCGCTTGCTTGAGCCAAAAGGTTGCTGGCTTGAGCAAGGGGTCACTCAGTCTGCTGTAGCCCCTTGGTCAAGTCATATATGAGAAAGCAATCAATGAACAACTAAAGTGTTGCAACTATGAGTTGATGCTTCTCATCTCTCCCCCTTCTTGTCGGTGTGTCCCTGTCTGTCCCCCTCCTTTCTCTCTCTCTCTCCAAAAAGAAAAACAATCAACATTAATAATAATTCTGTCTTCAAAGGGGATAAATCACCAATATCATTAAGTTCTGGTTAATTGGGCAAAGTTCTTTGATTCTTTGGAGCTAAAGTGACCGACAAAAACTGAGGAACAGTTGTATACATGCTAAATAAGTAAAAGTACACGTGTGTGTGTGTGTGTGTGTGTGTGTGTGTGTGTGCATGCATGCATGCATAGTATGGCAATGGCTGATGCCACATTATCAAGTACAGTTGATTGATCATAAAGTTCACTTGACAAATTTGTTTTAGAAGACTGACCTATGGAAGCTAAGATTCAAATTTACACTAACCAACTGCAATGGATTTATGGTCTAATAGTTTATCTATAAATTTCCCACAATTTTAAAGTAATTGAGCTTTTAATTGGAGAGGGGATTTAGAGGGATGGGTGGGAGCCATGTTACATAATATTTAACATTCACATTATAATTCTGAGTATATCATAAACATCTGGACATCTGTTTGTTGAGGTAAGATTTCCTCATTTCTTTAATTCTAGGGCCTTTATACTTATAGTTTTGGCAGAAAGGGAAAAGCTACTACTATTTTTTTTTTTTTTTTTGAGTACTTGATCCAAGATCATATGCTGAGGCCAAGATTGGAGTCAAATATGAGACAGACTACAGACTGATGAAAAGCCTTTTATCAATCTTTGGCATTGAGCTGTCTTTCCAACAATGTATTATTAACATGAATATATGAGCAAAGAGGAGAATTAGTATTTTTGTGTGTGTGTGACAGAGACAGAGAGAGGGACAGATAGGGACAGACAGATAGGAAAGGAGAGAGATGAGAAGCATTAATTATTTGTTGCAGCACCTTAGTTGTTCATTGATTGCTTTCTCATATGTGCCTTGATGGGGTGGGGGGGAGGGCTACAGCAGAGTGCATGACTCCTTGCGCTTCAAGCCAGCAACTATGGGGTCATGTCTATGATTCTATGATCAAGCCAGCAACCCCACACTCAAGCTGGTGAGCCTGTGCTCAAGCCGGCGACCTTGAGATTTGAACCTGAGTCCTCAGCATCCCAAGCTGATACTCTATCCACTGCACCACTGCCTAGTTGGGCAAGATTTAGTTTTTTGGGGGTACCTACTATATCCTAGACTCTTTTGCATGGCTTGTCCTACTTAATTATCAGTTATTATCTCCATTTTATAAAGTAAGATATTAAAATTCAAAGTTCATTTTCTAAATGGACTTATCTAATACGTGATAGAGCCAGGATTACAATCCATGTTTTCTGACTCTAAATTCACTGTTCTTTCCACTACATAATAGGAGACTGCTTCCCCCACCAAAAAAAAAAAAAAAAATCCAAGTTTAGCTTTCTCCCTCTGACACAATCTTGTAAATTGTCCCTTACTGAGGAGCCAGGAGCCAGTAAAAGGCACATTGATGAGCAGATTATTATGGGGAACAGCTGGGGCTCAATCCATGGGGGTTTCCATCTCAGGGTTTGGATGAGCTAGCTAGGTTGTCTGCCTACTAACTCCTATTAGTTCTTAGGGGAAGACTGCTCCTGGGAGCCACAGAAAATCCTCAAGAAGAGAGTTGAAGGTGCATACACTCTTAAGTCCTGGAAAATAGTGCATTCTAAAGTGATAAGGGGTTGGGTAGGGAGATGCACAGTGTTTGCTAAAATTATTGTCCTCATTTTTTAAATATGGCAACTAATGGCCAGAAAAACTAATTCTTTTGCTCAAATACTCAGGGATTATGAACATGCTAACAGTGGACTCCGCTAGACACTGTCACGTATCCTAAAGGAAAGTGATTTTAATGGTGAGTCAGGATGAATACAGTATATTAACTTCTCTAGGATATTTTCCTGTTAACACATTTTACTCCTCCCAGCGAGAAGTTATTTTCATCTCCTCAAACTTCTTTCCTTCCAGTTATTAATTCTCAGTTCATCAGCCCTTCCCAACTTGTGATGCAGTCAACTTGGTCTGCAGAGTGCATTCTCTCTGCCTTCTTATGGTATGACACCCTCCTCCAGTTTTAAATTGGTCATCTCTGTAAAGACTCTGTCTCCAAATAAGGTCACATTTAGAGTCACTGTGGGTTAGTTTGGGGGTAACATAAATCAACCTGTAACAGTGCATATAGAAAGAATTAAATTAGACCCACAGAACTGATTATTTATGTTAAGTTTAGAAATAATCTTTATTTTTTGGCATTTAAAATGATTGTCATGTTTAAAAGAATTTGACATTTTGATATTCTGGAAGATTAGCCTTTCAAGTAAAATGTGAAACATGTAACCAAATCACTGATTTTAGGCTTGGAATTTTAAGTTGAAAAGTATGAGTTTTTGGCTAAGTTTTTAAATAGTACAATGTTTTAAAGAACTTGAGATTCTCTGTATTTTTTAAGTATAATTTGAGTTACATGCAATGTTAAAGTATCTGATAAAGTTTTGCTTATTGAATAGTTATTTAAAATATGTGAAAATTGAATCTATTATATTGCATTTATAAATGAGGTTTAAAATATTTTAAAAGATTTTACTCAGGTTTGTAAATGGGGTAGAATATTTAGGTGAGTGTAAAAATATTAATCAGCCCGTGGTGCAGCGGATAGAACATTGGACTGAGACGCGTAGGACCCAGGTTTGAAACACCGAGGTCACCAGCTTGAGCACGGGCTCATCTTGTTTGAGCACAGCTCACTAGCTTGAACCCAAGATTGCTGGCTTGAGCAAGAAGTCACTCACTCTGCTGGAGCCCCCTAGTCAAGGCACACATGAGAAAGCAATCAATGAACACCTAAGGTGCCGCAATGACGAATTGATGCTTCTCATCTCTCTCCTTTCCTCTTTGTCCCTATGTGTGTCTCTCTTTGTCTCTCTCTATCTCTGTCACAAAAAGTAAATAAATAAAAATATTAATCCAAGTTCCCTTGGAAGTGATTGTTAAATGCTACTAGATATAGCTATAATAATACTATTTTTAGGATGACCTTAAGTTTAAAGGAAAACTAGACTCCTCAATTTTTCATTGTAATAAAATGAATATTAATTTTTACAAAGCAAACACCAATAGCATTTCTTGTGCACCCATCTGCCCTTATCACAACAATGTCATCTTGATATTAAGAACATCATGTGACAAAAAGCTGCCTTTTAACTTAAAATTATATTTTTGTTTTCACAAAAGTGATACGTACATATTATAGAAGTATTTGAAACCTTTGAGACCATTTTTAAAGATCAGAAAGCATTCACAAGAAAGAGATAATAAAGAAAAAGTATATACTCCAAGAGATAATTGCAACAGTAAATATCCTTGTAGTAAATGTCTGCGTATGTCAGGACTTAGTGTGTGATTTCCAGATCGGTGGCAGCAGCAGCAGCTGGGAACTACTTACACAGGCGAACTCCGCCTCTTGGCCCCGCCCCCAGACAGGCTGAACGAGATTCTGGGAGTGAGGCCCAGCAAGCTGGTTGGAACAGTCCAGCCAGGTGATTCCGTTGTATGTTCCAGTTTGAGAGCGGCTGACATATGCCATAATTGTTCCCACAGGATCCATTTATTTTTATGTTTGTTTTTTTACTTACTAAACCATAGACTTTATTTAGATTCCACCAGTCTTTCCACTAACGTTCTTTTCTGTTCCAGAATCCAGTCTAGGATCCTATGTTTCTTTTTGTCCTCACGTCTCCTTTGTCTCACAGGTCTGTGACAATTTCTTCGGCTTTCCTTGCTGCAAGACCTTGATATTTTGGGGGGGGGGGTATTTGTCCAGAATTTTTTTGAATGTCCCTCCCTTATTTTGGATTTGTCTCATGATTTCTCATGATTAGATTGGGGTTTTGTGTTTAGGGCGAAAATACCGGAGAGGTGAGGTACCCTTCTCATTACATCTTATCAGAGGTTACATGATGTCATCATGGCTTATCACTAGTGATCTTAATCTTAACCACTTGGTCAGCGTAGTGTCTGTCAGATTTCTCCACTGTGAAGTTACTATTTTTCCTTTTCCATAATTTGTTCTCAAGTGGGAGGGACAGTAAGGTCCTCCTCCTAAAAAGGGTAGTTTCGTACATGGATTGTTTGAAATTGTTCTGAAATAGATGTTCTCTCCTCATTTGATTGTTGATTGATATCAGTATGGATTCACACACACTTACTTTTTATTTCTTCTCGGTGGAGCTCATTACCTTGCAGAAGGACTCAGGAGAGGGAAGGTCACTGAAGCGAGAAGGAGGCATGAGCCCTCGTCCTGCCTGCACTGCTGTGTGGCCACGTGATTTGGACCGGGTGCTGCTCCCCTTCTGTGGATCTCTGTTTTCTTAGAATCAAATCCGAGGGTGGGACTAGCTGACAATAACAATCTAGAAGTCATCATTCATGGGGTGCTTTGTATGACTAGATTCTGAATTAAATGTCGCACATGAATGATCTGTTTTTACTGTCTGAACAATTTTAAGTTTCTTTGAAAAATCTTAGTGTTCATAATGATCATATTAAATATTAGGTCTTTTGTGTATCTGAAAGTTATTCTAGCCACACTTTTAAGAATTTGCAGACATCAGCCTCTTCTTAATTGAAGAGCAAGGAATTTCTAAATAGATACAGTATCAGTTAGGATTAGGTGTTGCTGTGTGTAACAGGAGTCCTGAAGTAACCCCGCTTAAACATACAAAGATTTACTCTATTGAGTACAAGTAGTCAGAAAGTCAGCAGAGCAGGACTGATATGGAAGCTTCAGGAATTCAAGGACCCAGGCTCCTTTATCTGTGTGCTTGGTGTACACACTTAAATCATCAAGGTCACCACCTGATCCAGGAATACTCCTGGATCTCCACATCACAGCACCACTGGAGCCAGAAGGAAGAGGAAGAGAGAAAGAGCCAAAAGGAGTGTATTTTAGCTGAGTCGGCTCCCTTGAGGCAGTCTTCCTGGAATGCCCATAATTCAATTCTGCTTTGCACATCACTGGCCAGAACTCAGTTGTGTGATCACACCCAGCTGCAAGGGGGAGGACGGGAAATAGAATCTTTTAAGGGGCACATTTCTATCCTGAATAGATTATGGGTTCTATTCCTAAGGAAGAAGAGGGAAGGGAGGCTGGCTGGACAGTGGGAATCTCTGTTAAGGATGCCTATGTGCAAAACACAGTATAATTATAGACCAAGTAGACCATTTTGCAGATGTATCAGTGTAGCTATTTAAAATGAAGTTTTAATTTAATGTATTTATATTTAACTGAAAAATAAAAACTAAAGCAGTTTATTTTATTGTTTGGGTTATAATTAAGTATAGTATTTATTTGTTCCTCATACTGTTCTAGCATTGGTCCTCTTTCCAATTGGCTCCAATTCCCCCTACCCCCAGTTTCACTGAGGTATAACTGACCAATAAAATTGTAATATATTTAAAGTATACAATATGATGATTTGATATGCATACAGTTTGTGAGATTATTCCCACCATCAAGTTAATTAACACATGCATCACCTCACATAGTTACTTTTCTTTTTCTTGATGAGAACACTTAAGATCTACTCTCTTAACAAATTTCAACTATACATATATTGTTATCAACTATAGTTATCATGTCATAAATTTGATACTCAGATCTGATTAATATTATAACTGGAAGTTTGTACTCTTTTACCAGTCTGTCCCCATTCCCCCCACCCCCAGCCCCTGGTAACCACAAAGCTACTACTCTGTGTCTATGAGTTTGACTTTTCTTCCCTAGATTCCGCATGTAAGTGATGCCACATAGTAGTTGTCTTTGTCTGGCTTCTGTGGTTTTGTTTATCCTTTCTTACTTTCTGGCACTACAAGAAACTCCAGGTTTCTTTTCTTGTGTGTTCCAGGTTCAACTCTACAAGCAATCATTTCTCCAAGGAACCCCAATTCCTGTAACTGATAATTGTATTCAGTAACCAGGATCTGGGCACTGAGTGTTCTTGTAGCACTAGGGGATTCATAATACCAGGCTCTCCTGTGAGAGCTAAGAAATACGTATGCTTTTAAGGATTTCAATACTGATTGCCAAATTTTCCTCTAATTTTTTTTCTAGTTACATTTTGCCACTAATGTATGATAGAGCAACTTTTCCTCTATCTTTGTCCAGGTGGATCTTTATCATTTATTTTATTATAACTCAACCTATTTGGTGAATTAAAAAAAAATGCTCTACCCAGGAAATTTTTATTACTTGACAATTAAATATTTTCCATATATTTACTGGGTATCTCACTTCCTCTTTTCATAAACGTTCTCTTTGTGGTATTTGTTCATTCATTTTCCTACTACTGGTCATTTTCTTGCTATAAGTAAAAGAAGTTATTTAAACTTATGCTGTTCACATGTTAAGATGACAGAAAATGAACATACTAACAGCCATGTCTAAAAAGCCTCAAGGCTTAGTTATATTTAGGGAATGAAAGAATGGCCGTTTAGTTATCTTTTTTACCTGAAGGTCACCTGCAAAGACAGACAAACTCCAGGGTAGAATAAAATACGAAGACAGCTCAGGTTGACCTCCCATTGCACTGGTAGCTGACAGCAATCACTAACATTCTATGAGTGTTTATGAAGCATGGGTTGATTCCAAGTTCTTCTCTTCTCTTGAAGAAAGTAGTGATTTAGTTGTGCTTATGGCTTCATTTATAAGAATTGGCAAGCTGTTCAAACTCATTTCTCTGACCTACATGGCGCACATGACTTTGGGTATATAGGCAAAGGAAAGTTAAGATGGAATTTGAAATTTTAAAATGTGTTACAGAGGACTATATTTAAGATGTTTAATTTGTAATATACTTACTTGAAAACAGAAAATAATGGGCATATGAGGGCCAAAACTAGGTTCAGTGCCTGGAATAACATAAAGGCCTCAACCCCTGGGAAATCTGGCAATACCCCCCCTCATTTCCTGGTTCGAAAGCAGTCCCACCGCGGGTGTGGGGTGGGGGGTGGGGGAGCGGAAGCTGAGGGTGCCCTGGCGGTGGAAGGAGCGCATGAAAGTGCCGGACCTGCAGCTGTGAGCCCGGCAAGTGAGCATGGTCCTGCTTGCAGTCCTGCCTGCAGGGGCAAAGCGAAAGCCGGGGTACCAGCTGAGACTTGCAGCTGGGCGGGGGAGCACAGCACAGCCCACGGGGGCAGGGCGAAGGCCGAGGTGGGCCAAGGTTTGTAGCCTGGTTGCAGGAGAGCAGTCCTGCCTGTGGGGCCAGGACTTGCAGCCCAAGCAGGTGAACGCAGTCCCACCTGCAGGGCGGGGCAAAGGTGGGGGTGGGGGCTGTGAGGTCTTGCAGCCCAGGCACACAAGCACAGTCCTGCCCTGGGAGGAGATGCCAAGCCCTGCCAGTCAAGGCTTGCAGCCCTGGTACGTGAACGCAGTCCTGCCCATAGAGGCAAGGGGGAAACCGCAATGACCCCTGCAGTGGGCTGGCGCTGGCAATGCCCATACCAGAATGCTCCAGGACCCACAGAGGCAAGGAGTGGTGGGCCTACAGACAGACCACATCTAGGAAACACAGAGGCCACCCCCATCAGACTCCTGTGGCTACACACTTCTTATACACAGACAAAATGGGAAGGCAGAAAAATGTAACCCAAGTGAATCAAGAGAAATCCCCAGAAAAAGACTTGAATGAGTCAGAAATAACCAAATTACCTGATGCAGAGTTTAAAATAATGATTGTTAGGATGTTCAAAGATCTTAGAGCAACAGTGGATGGACATAACAAGCACCTAAATAAAGAGATAGCAAGTATAAAAAAGGACATTGAAATAATAAAAAAGAATCAGTCAGAAATGACAAATACAATATCAGAAATGAAGATCATAGTGGAAGGAATTAAAAGCAGGATGGATGAAGCTGAGGATCAAACCAGCAAGTTGGAGGATAAGATAAACGAAAGCATGGAAGAAAAGCAGCAAAAAGGAAAGAGGCTCAAAATCTGAGGAAACTCTAAGAAAGCTCTGTGACAACATGAAGAGAAATAACATCCAAATTATAGGGGTTCCTGAAAGAGAAGAGAAAGAACAAGAGATAGAGAATCTGATTGAAGAGATCATAGCTGAAAACTTCCCTAAATTGATGAAGGGAAAAGTCACACAAGTTCAAGAAGCACAGAGAGTTCCATTAAGGATGAACCCAAAAAGGTCACCATGAAGACACATCATAATTAAAATACAAAAATTAAGAGATAAAGAAAGAATACTAAAAGCTGTAAGAGAAAAGCAGTCTATTACCTACTGAGGAACCCCCATAAGGTTGACATCTGACTTCTCAACAGAAACATTAGAGGCCAGAAGGGAACGGCAAGAAATATTCAAAGTAATGCAAAACAAGAGCCTACAACCAAGACTTCTCTATCCAGCAAGGCTATCATTTAAAATTGAAGGAGAAATAAAAAGCTTCCCAGACAAATCAAACAAAAAACAAACAAACAGGGAATTCATTATAATCCAATCAGTACTGCAAGAAATATTAAGGGGCCTGTTGTAAACAGATCAAAGTGGGGGAAAGAACATAGCAAAAGAGGAATACAGCTTTAAGGAATAAAATGGTAATAAACAACTACATATCAATAATAACCTTAAATTTAAATGGATTAAATGAGCCAATCAAAAGACATGGGGTAGCTGCATGGATAATAAAACAGGACCCATACATATGCTGCCTACAAGAGACACACCTCAAAACAAAAGATACACATAGACTGAAAGTAAATGAATTGAAAAAAATATTTCATGCAAATGGAAATGAAAAAAAGCTGGGATTGCAATACTTATATCAGACAAAATTGACTTTAAAACAAAGGCTATAGGAAGGGATAAAGAAGGTACATAATGATAAAGGGAACAATCCAAGGGGAAGATATAACCATTATAAATATCTATGCACCTAATATAGGAGCACCTAAATACATAAAGCAGATTTTGATTTGGATAAAGGGCAAGATCAACAGCAATACTAGAATAGTAGGGGATTTTAATACTCCACTAACATCACTGGATAGATCCTCAAGAAAGAAAATTAACAAAGAAACAGCAGACTTAAAAGCCATTCTAGATCAACTGGATTTAATAGATACCTACAGAACCTTTTACCTGAAAGCAACAGAATATACATTCTTTTCAAGTGCTCATGGTACGTTCTCTAGGATAGACCACATGCTAAGACACAAAATGAGTCTCAACAAATTTAAGAAGATTGAAATCATATCAAGCATCTTCTCATATCACAATGGCATGAAACTAGAAATCAACTACAATAGAAAAACTGAAAAACACTTAAACACTTGGAAACTAAATAGCATGTTATTGAATAATGAATGGGTTAACAATGAGATCAAGGAAGAAATCAAAAATTTCCTTGAAGCAAATAAAAACAAGCATACAACAACTCAAAATTTATGGGACACAGTAAAAGCAGTCCTGAGAGGGAAGTTCATAGCACTACAAGCATACCTTAAGAAGCTAGAAAAAGCTCAAATAAACAATTTAACCCTGCATCTAAAAGAACTAGAAAAAGAACAGCAAGTAAAACCCAGAGGAAGTAGAAGGAAGGAAATAATAAAGATCAGAGCAGAAATAAATGACATAGAGGCTAAAACAACAATACAGAGTATCAATGAAACCAAGAGCTGGTTCTTTGAAAAGGTAAACAAAATTGATGAACTTTTAACCTATGAATACCAAATCACTGATTCAAAAGAAGAAATGCACCCCCATTTTATTACTGCATTGTTTACAATAGCCAAGATCTGGAAATAGCCCAAGTGTCCGTCAGTGGATGAGTGGATTAAAAAGCAGTGGTCCATATACACAATGGAATACTACGCGGCCGAGAGGAAGAAGGAAATCTTACCTTTCACAACAACATAGATGGACCTGGAAACTATTATACTAAGTGAAATAAGCCAGGCAGAGAAAGAAAAATATCATATGACTTCACTCATTTGAGGAATCCAATGAACAATGTGAACTGAGGAATGGAATAGAAGCAGAGGTGGGATCAAAGGGACCAGAGGGAAAGCAGTCAGAGGGAAAGTAGGAGAGAAGATGGGATCAGAGAAGGGAAAGAGATTAATGAAATTACATAGATCAATACATAACACAACATTATAGAGAACAGAACAGCAAATCCTGGAGGGAAAAGAGGAAGGCATTGTGGGGAGGGCACATGGGAGGGCAAGGGTGAATAAGGGGGTGGGGGGAGATATATTTGGTGGGACACTTGAATCTATGCAAACACAAATTAAAATCATAAAAGAAGGGTACAGGGGGGTCAGTGGTGATGGACAAAGATTTGGCTCAGGGTGGTGAACACACAATACAGTATACAGAAGTGTGTTGTAGAATTGTGCACCTGCAATTTGTATACTTTTGTTAACCAGTGTTACCCCAATAAATTTAATAAAAAAGAAAAAAATACACCCCCCCCCATTGACTTCTATCATTCTTTGCTCCAATCACACAGCTAATCATGCCCTTGACCATGCCAGGCATGCTTGCTGCCTTAGGCATTTACACAGCTCTTCCCTCTGCCTGGACTACTCTTTATCCACATATTTATATGGCTCCCATTCTTACTATCACAAGTCTGCTCAAGTGTTACCTTCTCCACTAAGACCTTCCAGACCATAACGTTTAAAATGACAGCCCATGGATGTCCCGGTTTTGATTTCCTATCAGGGCACACAGGAGAATTGACAATGTGCTTCTTTCCCCCTTTCTCTCCCCTTGTCTCCCTCTTCTCCTCTTTCAGCCAGTGGCTGGATTGGTTTGGGTGTCGTCCCAGGTGCTGAGGATAACTCGGTTGGTCCCAGTGTTTCAGCCTTGGGTGCTAAAAATAGTTCGGTACTTGAGCATCAGCCCTAGACAAGGTTGCTGGGTGGATTCCAGTCTGGGCACATGTGGGGTTCTGCCTCACTATCTCCCCTCTTCTCACTGAAAAATAAAATAAAATAAAATAAAATAAAATAATATACAACCCTCACTCTTAAATTCCTTTATTAATTAAGGTACTACTAGCAGCTATAAAATATAAATCTCCAAATCTCAATGACCTACCATAATAAAAGTTTGTTCACTCAAAAATCCAAGTGGTAGATGGTGGGAAGGGATGGTGGCTCTTTCCACACAGTCATTCAGGGAGGCTCTGCTAGTATTAGCATGTATATTCTAAGCATATCCCAGAAATTAATGAAAAATAAAGTGATATTTAAAGAAGGAGCTTTTGTATGCCAAGAGAGAACTCACTCAATATCATTCTACCCACCTTTCATTGGCCTGAACTCAGTCACATGGTTACATGCAACTATAAGAGAGACTGAGAAAGGTGGACTGGCTGTGTGTACAGGAGGAGACTGGAAACATTTGATTAACAACTAACCAGTCTCTTCCATACACACTGTAAGCACTTGCTATATATCTGTTGATGGACTGAATAAATGAATAATTCTGGGCTGTGGGTAATCTATCTCATTGAAATTAAGAGAGGTTTGGAAGGTTTCAATGAATAATAAGCATGATATCAGATGGTTTCAAAGAATTTGCAGTTAAGTGGAGTAATAACAGGTACTCACTTGAAAAATTAGCATACAAAGCAATAGTTAACAAATAGCACATATAAATAGGACTTCAGGAGCTCAAGCAAGGACCCAGCTCTGAGGACCAAACTGGTCAGGGCAGGTTTGGAGGTGCGCAAAAAACACTCTCTCAAGTTAAGTGTTTAAAGAAGGTTTAGAATTTCAGGAAGTGGAGAGGAAGGAAAGACTAAGTCAGGCAAAGAGAACACAAAGGACAAGGGTGAGGACTTGGGACAATGTGAGCTGGCCTTACACCTTTCACATGGAGAAGCATATCAATCAAGAGAGGCTGCATTATCTTATGGTCAAACCACGCCAACATCTCAGAGTTTTATAACAACAACAGTTTACTTCTTTCTCATATTACATGTCATTGAGGGTCCGCTGGGGCCTCCCTTCTGTTTGCCGATGTCTGCAGCAGGGGCCCAGGTTGATAGATTAGTCACTCTTGGGCATATTGTTGGTAACTGTGGCTAAAGAAAACACAGAACTCTGGAGGGTCTTACCAGTTCAATGTTCTGCTTACAAGTGACATGTGTCACTTCTATTTAAACTCATCAGCTAGACCTCGTTGCATGGCCTATCCCCAAATGGAAGGAATCTGAGTATTAATCAAACATTGATGATTATAACAAAGGGCAGTGGAGAATGAAGTCTAATTGGAGTTGCCAACATTGGCTTTAGCCTGCACATACTCCACACTTGGACAGAAATTAATTCAAAATCCTAAATGACTCTAGAAGTTCTCTCTACACCTTGATCAATTTTAAATTCTCCATATGTTTATTTGATTCCCCACTACAAAGCTCCACTCGGATACCTGTGGTGGTGTCATTTATCAATATATAAATAGAATTAAATATTTGTGTCTTTATCAGGTGAGGTGCTGGGGACACAGTTGTGAGTAAAACAGCGAGAGTCCTCGACTGGACTGAATGTGATAAGCAGCAGGAAATTGATCATGTGGGTAATAAAGGCATGGATGATAAGACAGGGTCATTAGAGGGTTAGGCTCGTTGCTCACCTGTGCCTAGTGGCCACAGAAGGTGAACAGGCCCCCTATCGGGCAGAGAGGCACCTTACCTTGTTTCTTCCACACTCTCTACGGCTTCATGCACGATGCTATGGATGCGATGCGCGTGGTAGGTGCTGGACGGCTAACTGTTCCTCTCGCACCCTCATTTCTTCTCCATCTCTCTTTCCCCTCATTGCCATCTTTCTCGCTCACTGTCCTTACAATGATGGCAGCATCCCAAATTAAATTACTTTTAGTGAAAAGTACTGACCGTATATATAACAGAAGAAAAGCTGGCACAGAATGTTGGTTTAGCCTTTTCATTTCTTAAGTAAGCAGAGATGATGGATATACTTAGAAACGAAAGTGCTAAAGATAAATTTTATGGACAATAAGTGTTCTTAGCTGAGGCAGGTGGATTGATGTGCGTTCCGCCGAACACAGCTCTCCCACTGACCTGCCCTCGTTCTGCTACTCAGTGCAGAGTGAGCCATTTATCCCGTGTTAGAAGTGTGCCTAAAACATCATGACTGGGAATTAGAAACAAGTCTGTAGGGAAAGAAAAAGAACTCAAGCCTTATCCCTATTATTATTAATTTTTTGAAAGCAACATCTAGTTCCTTTTAAAATTTAGTAAGAAAATGGCTCCTGGAGCAAAATAGATAATATTATTTATTGCTCTGAATTTATATATGTCCTCCCTTTCCCCATAAGACATATTCTGACTTCGAAAACGGCATTTGGAATGCAGACCTGACATATGATTATGGAAAACGAGGTGTAGGTGCCCCCTGGTCGAATGATTGGTAAGTGCTACATTGCAGTCTTCTATTGAACTCTTTTGAAATCTAATTCTGTAAAATTTACATTTTAAATTTTAGCCCAAGAGGTTTAGAAAATTACAAACTGAACTTATCAATTTTCCAAGATTCAAATTCATTGCCAATTAATGCTATGAGTCAGCAACCTGAAGACTGTTGTGTTAGAGCACTAGAATATAGATGTTGGTATTAATATTGCTCTAATGCTAGGACACCAATTCTCCATTATAATGAGCTAAATAAGAAACACAATGATTCTAAAGAAGACAAAAATGCACAGCTTTCTAAATGAGGTTCATTCTGTGTAGCTTACTTTACATAGCCACTTTTTAAAAATTAATAAGCATATGAATAAATAGACAATTAAGCACAAATCAACCTTTTGCTTAGGTTTCAACAAGAAATAGGACTTGGGTTGTTTAAGGCAGTGGTCCCCAACCCCCGGGCCGCGGACCGGTACCGGTCCGTGGGCCATTTGGTACCAGTCTGCAGAAAAAGAATAAATAACTTACATTATTTCTGTTTTATTTATATTTAAGTCTGAATGATGTTTTATTTTTTAAAAATGACCAGATTCCCTCTGTTACATCCGTCTAAGACTCACTCTTGATGCTTGTCTTGGTCACGTGATACATTTATCAGTCCCACCCTAAAGGCCGGTGCATGAAAATATTTTTTGACATTAAACTGGTCTGTGGCCCAAAAAAGGTTGAGGACCATTGGTTTAAGGGTACATATATCTCTGAAAATCCTGTAATAAGATCATTTGTAATATCTTCCATCTTAGAGATTTTTGTGTTTTTTTGTTCAACCCAGTTATCTCAGTTTTCTTTATTTTTATAAAGGTTTTCTGAGTAATGATGATTGGAAATTGGATTTATCCAACAGCTGGTATTTGTATAGGCAGGTGCAGTGGAAGAGGAGACGGACAAGGGCAGGACTATAATGAAGGGTCACCAAACCTATTGTGAATACAGAGGCAGGAGAAAAAAGGAGGAAGCTCAGTGGTGGGACATGATGGGGACAAGGCATTGGGGAGGATTCACAGTGCTGTGAAATAAGGGTGCATTAGAAAGTTAGGAGGAAGACACAGGTCGTGGAGGGAGTGAGTATCAGCGAACCATTTAATCTGCACTGAGAGCTGGAGGATGGCTCTGAGCATGGGGAATGAGCCCCCAGTGGAGGAGAGGATCGCTGATGATGAGGAGGCAAAAGAACTTTGAGGACAGGATGTTTTGTCTGTGTCATCAGCATCGTTAACACCAGGAATAGCTACGGACAGCAAAACTGTGAACTTACAGAGCTTGTGCGGAATCACTTAGTGGACGAGGTGGATGTGTTTTGGCAGTGAAAGCAATAAGTGAACCCCAGAGTCGGGAGCACTGCTTCTGCACGTGGCCTCAGGCACACCGCAAAACGTAATAGGCAGCATTTATTGAAAAATTGCCACAAGCCAGACACTCTACGAAGAACTTTATATTCATTTTCTCAGTTACTATTCTCAACAACAGACTCTGCTTTCTTAACCGCTAAGCCGTATCGTCACTCAATTTGGAACCCCATCTAGGTGAGGCTAATGATTTTGAGTGGGAAAACTGTCATAAGGATCTAGGACAGCTTAACCACTTGATCAAGGCCAGCTCGCTAGATTTCAGAGGAGGGCCCTTGGACGTGAAACATAGACTAAAACTGAATTATGAAAAATAGGGCGAGAGAAGGCCAGCAACTCTGTCAGCCCTATAAGAAGGTGGTGATGGAGACCACCGCTGTGACCAAAGAGATTGCATAAGTGGCAGTGTGTCTGCCAATCTGGCAACGCGGAGAATGCTCATGGCGCAGTGTCTGCAGCCCACAAGGACAGGAGTATACCACGGGTTGCAATGTGCTGAAGCCGAAACCAGCTCTGGCGACTGAAGCAGATGATACTTGCTGCCCTACGTTATTTCCAAAAAGCTATGAAAACTGCTGAGACCCCGAACTCTAAAGTACAAGAGGTTTCGGAAAGAGCATACATAGAAATTCTATAACTACTCTATCCCCAGTCAACAGATTTACTTGGGGAAATCATTTTGTTGTTGTTTATAAGTCAAAAATAAAAGTCAATCTCAGTCAGTGACTCAGGTGAAATCCTCATGCTTCTTACGTCCAGATGAAGCAAAGTGGGTGTCCGGGATCATAGCCTGAGGGAAGCCCAGGGAAAGGAAACCCAGAGACTCCCGATTAGCCCTGTTCTGTGACCAGAACAAATGTCAGCTTCCACCCCGAAGCAGATGATGGGAATGACAATGTTGGTGGAGGCGGGGGGGGGGGAGCTGAGGGGGACAGGAGACACTATGTAATCAAGGGATACCCCCGAATCAGGAAAATAAAACCAGGGGACACTGTCCACAGGGTAATGTCAGAAGGTCCCTGAGACTAGAACAAGACAACTCAAATTTAGAGGTGGATACAGATAGAGAGAGCAAGTTCTAGAAATAGGGATGTGTTACCCAGGAACAGGAGGGATTGGCGCAGAGCAGTGGGAGGTGTACTTGTGGCCTGAGAGCATGTGACCAGACTAAGTGATTCCTAGTCACTTGTGTTATCTTATGCTCTTTACCTACATGCCATTTGGGGTCCCTGTTTCCTCCCCTACCCCAAATTCACATCTAATGTTGACAAACAAAAAAATTACACTTTAGCAGAAATAAAGAACAAAATAACTATCATCATGTAGCTCCTCAGAAATATTATTGATCTTTGTTATTTGTTATATTCATCTAGATTATATATATATATTTTTAATTTTCATAAACCAGCTTATACTGTGCATTATGCTCTATAAATTGCTTAGCTCCCTTGGCATTATATTGCACCAAAAACATCCAGGAAGAGATAATTGTTATGTTATATAAGCTATTCCAAAGCACAGAAATTGATGGACAATTTCCCAACTATAGGCCAGTGTCACTAACCAACACTCTGATATAAAATACTAAAGCATTTACAAATTAAATATAGTAATATACCATGACCATGTAAGATTTACTGAAGAACATAAGACGTTTTCCTCAATGGGAAATAAATCCATGTAATTTACTAGATCAAAATGTTAAAGGAAGAAAAAAGCATGATCATCTTAATGATAGATGTCACCCCTTCCTGATTTAAAAAGAAAATTAAAATCCTTAATCACTAGGAACAGAAAGAAAATCCTATATTCTGAATAAATATCTAACAGAAACATCACAGTTGAGAGGAGAAGAGAGGAGAGGAGAGGAGAAAAGAGATGAGAAGAGGAGGGGAAAAGAGGGGAGGGGAGAAAAGAAGAGAAGGGAAGAGGAGAGAAGAGGAAGAAGAGGCAGAAGAAGAAGAGAAAGGTTATTCTAAATCAGTACTATATTTCAAGATTTTCTAATAACTTGAAGGTTCTAAATAATGCAAAACACACAAAATGAAATAAGAGAAACAAATATTCAAAAAGAAAAGATAATTGTCACTATTTGCTGACAATGTTTATTTAGGACATAAAAGAGAAGAATCTCTCCCTACTGCCAAGAAAAAGATTTACAAAGATAAAACGTTTCCAAAAAAGTAGCTTACAGTGTATATGCAAGATCAGCTTACAAAATCAATTGCTTTACTGAACACTGTCAATAATTTAAAATTAAAATGAAGAAGAAAAGTTCACAGCTAAAAAGAGCAACGACCACTATAAACAATCTAGTAATAAAAATAATAATGAATGTATAAAATGTCTGAAAAAAATAATAACATAGTTTTAGAAATATTAAAACAACCTAAATTATTTAAAAGATATAACATATTCTGGTATGGGAAAACACATTAAAAAGATATTTTTTTTTAAAAAAAGGATATGCTAATGTGTAATAAGGATAATTTAAAATATATATACACATAACATGCTTTTATTGTTTTCTCACTGTCTTCTCCGTGGGACTATTCATCCAGAGGCCTCCACTGAGTTAGAAAAAACAGTATGTTGAAGCAGAAATACAATTAAGAAGCAATATTTAGATTTCGACTTCAAAAATATAATTTGCGAAATTGTCTTAAAAGCCAAGGTTTGTTGCGTGAGAAAAATAGTTTCTAAGTTTCACAGTCTCTCTTTTATACTTCAAGAGCTAAATATGACTGAGCTAGACCACAGGGTTTTATTATTATCAATAGTGTGGGCAGAAGGTAACATCTTGTAAAATGGAAA
Source organism: Saccopteryx leptura (assembly GCF_036850995.1). NCBI lineage: Eukaryota > Metazoa > Chordata > Mammalia > Chiroptera > Emballonuridae > Saccopteryx > Saccopteryx leptura. The sequence continues at coordinate 25,371,741 of NC_089506.1, read as the reverse complement.
GAAAACACAGTGTACCCCCCCCCCCCTCCAACTCGGGAGGAAGAAGAGAAATTTAGAAGGGAAATAAGTACCTGTGGTGAGGATACTGTCGGGTGCCCCGCCCCCATGCTTCAGGGCCCCACCTGGCCCCATACAGGGGCTGATATTACTGACGATGTTCCCCAAGCTGTGATCTACCTCTCTGCAACTAGTCTGTAACTTTGTAAAGTAGATGATTTTCTAACCACTTTGCTATGCATCTGAAATGAATACAGAGGAATATTGAATGTAAACTGTGACTGGAAAATTAATAAGATGCTGTCTGGACTCCCATAAGGGACATAAGGACCATTAGTGTCAAAAAGAAAATAAAAAGAAAAAAATGCATGTATATATTAATAAGAGTAGTTAAATAATATATATTCATAATATATAACAATATGTTTATTTTAAAAAGAATAAGAAAAATAAATCACAGAAGTGTCTGTATAATACAGTCACATTCAACTCAAAAATTATACCTATTGCCATGCCAGTAAGTATCAATATATGTCTACAATATCATTTCTTTTTTATTGTTTCATTGATTTGAGCGAGTGAGAGGAAGGAAAAAGAGAGGGGAAGGGGGGAGGGAGAGAGAAGCGTCAATTCATTGTTCCACTTAGTTGCTCCATTTAGTTATGTACTCGTTGATTGCTTCTCCTACGTGCATGCGCTGACCCAGGGTCAAACCCACGACCTTTGGCATGCCGGGTCAATGCTGCTTTATTTACTGAGCAACCTGGCCAGGGGTACAATATCATTTATAATTGCTGCACATTTTGTACTGTATGAATGTGCCATACTTTTCTATTGCTAAATACTTAGTTTGCCTCATATTATAACTTTTATATCATAATTTTAGAAATATATCATGATAGACTTTCTAGATATTTATTATGCAATCATTTTCTTAATATAAATTGATAGAACTAGAATTACTAAGACAAAATGAATTCAAAATTTTAAGTCTTTTGACATGTACTAACCTTTGGTGCTGATGTTTTAAACAGGGAGCAGAGAGGTAGGTAAACTTGATTGGAATAACTAGAAAAATTGTGCTGAAAAATATAAGGATGGATCTAGACATTCCCAAACAACTCTGCTGGTAGGTTTGCAACATAAAGTGTTTCTCTAAATGTACTTAGAGAGAGTTGCAGCAGTGGCATCGATAAGCCTTATTATTTCCTTTGCCAGATTAAAAAAATAGCTTTCCCAGAGAGCTAGCCCTGAACAATGTGAAGTAAGGGGGCGGAGCCAAAACAACACTGAGGTAAGGGTGGTGGATTCATATCTGAGCCTGAGTTTCTGTCTGTGAACCTGGGGAGGTAACTTAATCTCTCTGACTCTTTATTTCCTCAATGTATAATAAGAACACTGTCTGTAGTGGTTGTAGTAGTAAAACAGTGTTCGTGAAAGGACTCAGTACAGTGCCTGAAACAAAAGACACTAAATTTTTATTTAAGTTTCCCTCCCAGAGAGCAAAAATATGAGTGGGTTTTGTGCAAATAAAATTGATTATTTTATTTGTTGGACATTACACATGAGGGAAAATGCATTGGGTAAAAGCCAAATTGGGGTTTGAGTTCTGGAAGCATTCTTCAGGGAATAACCTAAAATATATAATAACCACTGTCATTAACTTTATATATAATTTTTTTAATTAAAGTATCATTGACTTGCAATACTATATTAGCTTCAGGTATGCTACATAGTGATGTGATATTTATGTACATTATGAAGTGATCACTATGACGACTCTAGTTACCTTCTGTCCCCAAAGTTACTACAGTATTATTTACTATATTCTCTATGCTGTTTGCTACTTGCCCATGAGTTTATTTTATAACTGAACATTTGTACCCCTTAATCGCCTTCGCTTGCTTGTTTCACACACCCCATCCCTCTGGAAACCACCACTTTGTTCTTTGTATCTATGGGTCTGTTTCTATTTTGTTTTGTTTTGTTTGTTTCTGTTCTTTAGATTCCACATACAAATGAAATTATATGACTTTTTCTTTCTCTGTCTGACTTATTTCACTAAGCGCAGTACCCTCCAAGTCCATCCATGCTGTTGTAAATGGCAAGATTTCATTCAGTTTTTTTTTTAATGCCTGAGTAACACTTCATTGCATATATGTACCACATCTTCTTTACCTATTCATCTTGAGAAAATTGCCGGGTCTTCCTGAGATACATTTTCCTCACCTACAATGAGGAAATGTGTCCTGAATCCAAAGGTGTCAACCTCAGGCTGACGTTGTATGTATGTGTATTTTTCCAGAGAGAGGTTCACAGTCATCAGTAGATTTTCAGAGATCTTGATGCAGTAATATTCTGGTTAGTAAAATTCTAGAATCTAAACAGTCTCTAAAATTTCATCTATACCTAACACTCTCATTCTAATCAAGCTCACAATTAACTCTTCCTTTTGCTCTACTATTATTCACTTATTTGTTATGAAGCAATATAATGTTTTAGATATGATTTTTCTGCCAAAATCTGTAGGCTCTTTCTTGGCTTCTATGCCTCCCTGCTGTTCTCTCACAGCTGCTGGGAAAATGGTATGGCCTTGGTGTTGCCACACCAAAGGTTCTGATTACCCCTGTGGTTTCCTAGACTTATTATCCTCCTCATCCTTCTTGGTTCATTTAAAAAGAATTCTCTCTCTTGGCTAATTCACCAGAGTACAGATTTAATTAATAGGTGGCAACATATTGCAACTCTCATGGCCAAAACACGTGATCCAGAGCCTGTGGGCTTTCGGATCATCTGACTGTTTTCATTTCAGTCTTCTTGAACTACACAAGCTCATATTAAGAACAATGCCAGGTTATAGTATCACTGTGATAAGTGTGAATATCTGGGAGTATAAAAAAGTAAACTGAAATAAAACTAAATGCAAATGATCCGTGTTGGTAATCGATACAGTTACGTACAGTAAAATGTTAGTGTTAGATGATTGCATAATGGTGCTCAGAGAAGTAAAATATTCATTCTGTTGGTATTTATCAAGAGCCAACAATGGGCTACACAAGGCGATACAAAGAATGCTGAACTTGAATTCTTTCTTTAAGAAAATAATTTATCAGGATATGCCAGAATATGATATCTGTATGCAGATAACTATAATACAATGCTCTAAGTGTTAAGTCCCAACTCAATATTGATAGATCAATTGCTAAAGCTGTCCTAGTAGTCAGAGAAGACCCCTTTAAATGGGGGAAAGGAAGCTCTCGTACAGAAATTAGCCACTGAGCTGAATTTTGAGTCACAAAGTGAGTTTGGACACACAAAATATTGTAGAGGCAATGGCATGGACAGAATGAAGAGAACCTGAGAGGTGTGAGTCCTCTTTAGGGATTCATTTATTTCAGCTCTCAGGAATATTTCTTAACTCCATAGTAATATTTTTATCCCCATGGCTACAACTAGCCTTCCTCATTCTGGCTTCTCTTTTCTAACCCTCTTTCAGCCTGCTACCTTAGGAATGTTATTCTGAAACCTAACACTTCTACCTAAATAAATGTATTTTCTCTGGGATAAATTCCAGGACGTTTTATGTGATATTCTAAGTCTTCTTAATCCAACCCAACCCAGTTTCCTCATCTTGTCTTTAGTAATTGTGACCTGACCATGTTCCCAGACATCAACACTGAAAAGCTGTAGACAAGTGATGCACAAATTTTCATTGACAACGTTTGAAATGTGCTGCATTCCAGCCATAGACTATCTTTCCTGCTCATTGAAGTAACTAGAGTTTGCTTCAGAAAATAAGAGAAAGGATCATAATTTTATATAATCTGCATTAGTGGTCAAAAAGGCTAAAATTTATTTTAAAATATTGATTCTCTTCTGAGTTAAAGAAGAAGAGACTCCAGACTGTAAACCAAGAGCAGTCTGTCTCTGCCAGAGACAATATTCATCAGAGATGCTCCTACAAAGGGACTGAGATGTCGAGACCACCTAAGAAACAAGGACTTTTTTTAAGGTGAGCATGTACATCCTACCATTCTCGCAGTGATAAGAGAAAAAGAACTCATGGAAAGATGAAGGCTATTCTTTTATGGGCTTATGGTTACCATGGAGTTCTTAGGAGGGAAGTCATGATTCAGAGAGCTGGCAATCCTCAGCTCCATTTTAAAACTGCAAAAAATAAAAACAAAAAAACAAAACAAAATCAGGAAAGCAATCACCCACCCCCAAACCTAGGGAAGTTTGAGAAATAGGGGATACCTTGATCCAGAGTTATGGTACTAAAAGAACAGCCTCCCGGCAAAGCTTTCAAAGGAAGAAAGAATGAAAGTGAGAGGAAAGGGGAAAGGCCAACGTGAGGCCAAGAAGTGTAAGGCGGCTGCTTCCGGGAGGGCAGCGGGCCCATGCCCCAGAGTGGCCCCTCTGGGATGTCCCCGGAGCAACCTCCAGGGAATAGAATCATGGGGATGCTGAGAATTGAGGCAGATGGAGTAGCGATTCTAACCTGAAGGCAAAGGAAAGCAGACCTGGATGCGGAAAGGAAAAAAGGCCCCTTCTCCAGGGATTTGGGAAAGCCAGCTTGAGACATTGATAAGAGCGTGGTGGTTACGGGGGGAGGGGGGAGAGGGAGAGGGAAAGGGGAAGGGGGAGGGGCACAAAGAAAACTAGATAGAAGGTGACAGAGGACAATCTGACTTTGGGTGATGGGTATGCAACATAATTGAACGACAAGATAACCTGGACATGTTATCTTTGAATATATGTATCCTGATTTATTGATGTCGCCCCATTAAAAAAATAAAATTATAAAAAAAAAAAAAAGGAAAGGCAGCAGTAGAAGAGGAGTCTCCAGAGTGGAACTGAGGGTGGACAGCTCCTGGGTCTCAGAGGGCAGGCGATAGGGCGGCCCCTGTCCATTAACCTCATGGTGAGACAAGACTTCGCTTGTGCTCCTCACTCAAGTATTCTGATAGGATCTCTTCAGTTGTCGTATCAACAGTCAATATGATGGACTGGCGTGGGAGAGGCCTCCTCAGCAGGGGACATGGTGTCTGAGACCCAGAATGCAGAATGCAAGGTTTCTGCCCCTGGAGATCTCTCTTCCCGTTAATCCCCGAAAGACAGGGGTGAAAATGTAGAGACATTGGTGACCATGAGAATCTTAGCTCTAGAAAATGTCAGTTTCTTTTAAATTAGAAAAGTCTAGCAATCCAGGGAGGCCTTCCGTCCCTGGCCAGGGCAGTCTCCCTCATTTACACTGCTGGTGGCTTCATTTGAAATTAAATCAGCAAAGCAGAGGCACATGACATCCATACAGACTGGATTCAAAGGGGGAGACTTCATAAAATGGGTCAGACTTGAACTAGAATCTGGGAGAAGGAGACAAGAGACTGTGTCTGAAGACCCAAAGGCTGATAAAAGGGTCTCAACAATGTGGAAGGCATTCTCTCGGCCCATGACTAACAGACAGGTCACGTAAGGGGTCCCAAGGCAGGCTCAGCATCATTGGGCCCTGACCACACTGTTATGATGAAGGAGGTCCCTGCTATTCCAGGACTGGGAAAAGGTCACTACTGAAAATAGAGGGAAAGGGTGGTTTGGGCAAAGAACACTGGACAAGGAGTCCTGATTTCTACTTCTGGTTATTTTATTAATTTGCTACATGTCTGGGCAACACTGATACTCTGGACCTCTGCTTCTTCATCAGTAAAATGAAGGAATTGGACTGAATAACCTGGTTTCTTTAGGTTCGAAAGACCCATGATTTTAAGAATGGTAGGCTTTCTTATTCTTATATATGCCTATATAGATCTATGGCTGAGCATCTATGTATTCTGTTGGTTAGGGGAGTGAGGAACTATGAATCAGTCACATGGTTATTCAGCAAATATTTATTGAGCACCTACTACGAGCTGGGCACTATTTTAAGGGCTGCTTATACAAGGCTAAACAGGCTAAACAAAACATGCCTGCCCTCACTGAGCTTGGAGTCTGGTGGAGGGGGACAGAAAATAAATAAGAAACCATATACTGTATAGTATATTACAAGGTGATAAATATGTACACATGATAGTGTCTAGAATTGAAGACGGCTCTGTATGATAATGAGAAAGCAAAGGATTAAGCAAAAATTAAGCACCTTGGAACAGAGCCAGAACAAAATTTTCTTTTTTGTGCACCTTCCATTTAGTTTATGGCCTCTGTTGTAACATTCCTAATAATGGGCACATTTTCATCATACACACCTCTGTGTGCTACTGTGACCAGGGACCATGGCAACGGTTACCATGATCAGGAAGTTGTTTGTTGTTGGCCCTATGTTGTGATTTCTGGAGAAACACTGTTAAAGGCCATTGTGGACCGTGCTTGGCCCTGGCAGCCCCTGGTGACTGCAAACTACTTTTATTTTTTTCTTGGTTGACATTTCTCTCTCTTTTTCCTTTCTGTTTTTTGGCCTGAAATTATAATTTAATGAATATTATTCAATAGTACTTTTTCACCACTTGGGTTTATTTTCTAAATTTTTTTGTTTATCGATTTGAGAGAGAGAGAGAGAGAGAGAGAGAGAGAGAGAGAAACTTGCCATTCTAGTTAATTTTGCACTCATTGGCTGATTCTTGTGTCCTGACTGAGGATTGAACTCACAACCTCAGCATAAGGAGACAGCACTTCAGCCAAATGAGCTACCCAACCAGGGCTGGGGTTTTTTTAAATTTTGTTTTGTTAATTAATGATTTTATAGATTTTTTTTTTTGAACTGGGTAAATGCATGGTTTAAAACAAACTCTCTGTTGTGCAAGTCTGTTTTCTAGATTAATCTCACTAGTGAGCCTAGATAAGCTGTAATAGTTGTGTCAAAGAAAGGAAGTTAGCATGCTCCGGTATCTTAAGAAAATTAACATTTTCTGAAAGCAAGTTGGCCTCTATCTAATCGCCATAAGACACTTTCTTTCCCCCTAGACAACTAAACACAAATTGGCTGATCCCTTGAAAAAAAAAAAAAAGAAACTTAAAGGTTAGAAAAAGAGGTTAGAGTTTAAGCAAAAGAAAACAACCTAAAAATACTTAGTCACCCAAGGAACCAGAAATCTGCATAGCCAGGCAATGTCTAAGACTATCATCTAGACTCCATTAGAAGAACCAAAGGTCAATATTTAGAAATACATAATTTCTTGGGTAAAAGTCAAAGCTCAAATTCCAAGGCCAATTGCTTTAGACTGCTCTGATTCGTTATGGAGTCGGCGGAGGAATGAGGGTGCGGTGCCAACAAAGAACGGCAAGCTCACTGGAAGGGAGCTCGTGCCAGAGAGTGGGGGGCAAGGACAGTAGATAAAGTTGTGATGGTTGGCTGCGGATTTTCCAGTGTTGATTTTTGAGATGCTTGCTGGCTGAGTCAGAGTGGAGAGTGACAGCAAGCAACTTGATGGGGTGCAGGGTGGCCATGCAAACCAAGGCAAACAAGAAGAAAAAAGAGGAACTGACTAGAACAGATGTGAGTTGCTGCAACAGCCCTGCGTGGTCCAACAGGGTCCTGCGGGCCAGGACTTTAGCCTGCACCACATGGTGTAAGGAGAAGGGAGGCTTTGGTCTTTGTTGCCGTTAGCTCCTTCCTTCCCTGTATTCTCAGGAACTTTCCCAGAGGCCTGTGTCACTATGAATGTTACAGCAAATATTAATGGGCGCTTATACTAATATTAATGAATTGTAGAGGTAAGAACAATAATCATGATATTAGTAACAAACACTTATATTGTACCTACTACTGTCTAGTCACTGTTCTAATTACACAGATTAACACAATTAATACCCCCTGCTATAACATGAGGTCCGTACAATTTCTTTTTTTTTTTTTTTTTTTTTTTGTATTTTTCTGAAGCTGGAAACGGGGAGAGACAGTCAGACAGACTCCCGCATGCGCCCGACTGGGATCCACCCGGTACACCCACCAGGGGCGACGCTCTGCCCACCAGGGGGCGATGCTCTGCCCCTCCGGGGCATCGCTCTGCCGTGACCAGAGCCACTCTAGCGCCTGGGGCAGAGGCCAAAGAGCCATCCCCAGCGCCCGGGCTATCTTTTTGCTCCAATGGAGCCTTGGCTGCGGAAGGGGAAGAGAGAGACAGAGAGGAAGGAGGGGGTGGGGGGTGGAGAAGCAAATTGGTGCTTCTCCTGTGTGCCCTGGCCGGGAACCGAACCCGGGTCCCCCGCACGCCAGGCCGACGCTCTACCGCTGAGCCAACTGGCCAGGGCCGTACAATTTCTATCCCCATTTTCAGATGAAGAAACCTGATCCACAGAAGAGTTTACCGACTTCCTCAAGGGCACCCAGCAAGATTCACCGCTGGAGGAAGAAACTTAGGATCATAGGAATGTCTAACTGGTGCCTTCCAAACTGTCACTCAATTTCCAGCCAAGGGAGTGTGTGTTGGGGGCGGTGATTGAAGACAGGCTGCATAGCTGAGGTGACATCCAAGGCACTGTCTTGTCACAGCCTCGCCCTGACCCACCCTAACACCATCTCGGTTTCTAGGGTCAAATGATGACATCAGAATGGGAAATACCAGGCCTGGAGAGGTAGTCCGTGAGGCTATACAGAACAGGGGAGCTGCAGTGGCAGTGTGGGGCCCCCAAGGACAAACAGAAAACCAGGGCTATTGGGTGGCAAAGAAACACCACTTAAAAAGTGCTTCAAGTTCTGAAAGAAGAATGCTAAAATCCAATGCTATTCACATGGAGATCATATATTTGTAAACCCTAAATCAGGATACATGTTTGAAACAAAATCTAAAAATGGAGCCAAGTATTCCCAGATACCGGATATGGGGGCTGTTTTCAAGCCACCCTCTGAGTATTTGACTGCATCAGCTGAAGCACCAGGCCACCTTGTAAAGGTGTTTGTGTATGTGTAGGTGTGGCATCTTAGATCCCAAGGGGCTCTGCAGCTACCAAAACAGACAGACAGACAAACAAACAGCACTTGTCGAGACCAGCTGGACAGACTGTAATGTGGCTATGATGCAGAGTTCTTTCGTTCGGTATCATACATTCTCTGACATCATGCATGCGATCATCGCGGCGTCTTTGCATATAGATGGAGAAGACAAACACCACAACCCAAAAAACCTTGTCTTGTCTTCATGGCACAGGTCTCTCTGGCTTTCGGGAACCTTCTGAGGGTTCTTGAATTCATTACAACAGAACAATAATCCTGACCAACCCCCCTTTCCTACAACTGCCTGAGGTTTCCACAAGCAGCTTTCTGGGTAGCCTTGTCTTCCGATAATAGGCACTTCAAAAGAAAGTCCCTGTCTTATGTGGAAAAGAGCCAAGGGGCATTCCCTTCAGAACATCTCCCATAAATGCTTCCATTTACTGAAACAGGAAGAGGAGGCCACAAAGATGAACTGGAACGTGAGCCACTATGGTGGCATTTGTCATAATGCATTATAATCACTTATTGTGATTTTCTGTTTTGCTTACAAGGGACTTCGCTTTAGCCAGCACATTTCAGAGTATCAGGCACACAATAGGTACTCTCTAAATTTTTATTGAAAGAAATGAATGAGTTTACTATTTCTGCTTTTTTAAAAATTCTTTTTTTAAATTTTTCTTAAGTGAGAAGGAGGAGGCAAAGAGATAGACTCCCACATGCGTCTGGACCAGGATCCACCCAGCAAGCCCCCTATGGGTGATGCTCTGCCCATCTGGAGCCGTTGCTTTGTTGCTCAGCAATCAAGCTATTTTGGCACCTGAGATGAGACCATGGAGCCTCCTCACTGCCTGGGGCCAACTGGCTCCATCCAAGCAATGGCTGTGGGAGGAGAAGAGACAGATAAAAAGAGAGGGGAGAGGGGGAGAGATGAAGAAGCAGATGGTCACTTCTGTGTGCTCTGACTGGAAATTGAACCTGGGACATCCAAGTTCACCATTTCTGACAGGGAGAACAAATTTTAAGCTCAAGTGAAACACATACACCCCCAAGGTAAAAACCAAAATAAACTTTTTTACTTCCTTGATTATAAAGAAAATCATTTTACTAAACAAAAGAATTGCCACAGTTAGGACAATACTTCTTTCTACAGTCTTTTCCCTTTCAGTTACCTCTAAAAATATCTGGCTAATAGCTTTTAAATTTTCTTTTACATAAATAAAATACCTCTTCCAGGAAACCTACACCATGACCTTTCTTCCTTAGGGATAGTAAACTTTCAATGGGTGTACACCAACGATAGGCCGGTCCCTGTGAAGAAGGCATTGTTATCTAATCCAACAGATGAAAAGCTGGGTAAGGGGACTGCAACAACTTGCTCTTTATCACACAGATATTAAGGGGCAAGGGTGTGAATTGGACCGAAGGTCTCGCTTTCATCCTTACAAGTGATCTCCTCACCAGTTTCATGGCCTTGCCTTTTTAATCTTAGAAAAGAAATTGAGTGCGGACACAAAGGGAAGTGGGCAGGGGAGGATTTGAAGAATCATCAAGAGTAGGAATACCCTCTGGAAGGAAGTTGCCTTAATAAGAAACACAATGGACAGTGAGACCTAATGGAAGTGCCAAGGAATCATTTTAGGAAGAGTGAATTTCAAACCTAGCCATAGAGTAATAATGTTGGGATCATTAGTTCCTACAGAGCATCAAAGAGCTCCAAATTTATAGAATGCTAGAAGATAAACACAATTAGAACAGATATTACACTTGATCTTAGCAAAAAGGCCGAGAAGCGATAGATAAACAATTAGTAGGGCACCAAGGCTCTTTGTTGGCTGCAGGGGTTAGAAACACAAAGACTGGTGTCAGAAACCTGAAAGGCTCCTTTAGAAGGGTGAGCTACATGGAGGAAACATCCCCAGGAGCTAACTAAAATGATTACAAAGGTGCTAGGATATGCAAACTTCAGCTCCTGCAGGCAGCAATGTCAGATTTAGCTGGTTTGGCCCAATTGATGTTGGAAAGGGACAAGGGTAAATCTAGACCTAATAGGATTTTAGGGGTGCCAAATGTGAGTCTCCCGAATTTTATCTCCCCTGCCCCCAAAGCCTGCCACAACATCATGAAGTCCACCATTGGAATCACTGGCAGTTTAGACATGGTTATGCAGAAAATCCCTGTTGCTTTGTAATTCCCAGGAGTAGAAACACACTCAATTTTTCCCAGAGCAGTATGTCAGTTCCCAAGCAGATAGTAAGTTGCTGCAGCAATTGGGCAAGACAGGCAATTTCTGAAAGAAGTTCAAAGATGTCCAAAGTATGTATAGAGCACACAGCTAGGCCCAAGACAGCAGGAGACAAGAAAGAGGGGTGGAGTGGGAGGCGGCATAAAGCAAATCTTCCATTCAATCAACAAACATGACTGAATATACAATAAACAGAGCAGGCACACCTTCTGACCGAGGATAAATGTACATACACTTTTCTGATTCAGCCATTTCCCCTTGGCTGGGCCAACACCAAGAGCTGGAAGTCTTTGACAGAAAATATCAGTAATAATATCAAAGTCATAAATAAACTTAATCCCACTTAAGCCAACAGTAGTCCAATAGCTATGTATTATCCTCCTTTCACCAAAGAGGAATCCGAGATTAAAGTCCCCTGAAGATTACACAGCTAGCGGGACTGACTTGCTGGCTGAAGAGACAGCTCAGGCTAGAACATGAATTTTGGGGTCAATTGTTTCATTCTGGCTCTGATGCTTAAGTGACATTGGGCAATTTATGCATTTCCTTCTTCACTCGGTGTCTTGATGTGCATAGTTGGGATGATAAAACCTAGTTCAGAGGATTGAGACAAAATTAACATCAAAAACATAAGTGAGATATTTATAACAATTCCTGACATGTAGTAGGTGCTCCATAAAGAATAGTTAGCAAATAACAACCAGTAATCCCCATTCCCTTCCTTTTCCATTACATTGCACTTGAGAGCTGGATGGAGCATCCACCTGAGGCTGCACAATCCCCACCCCAACCTGGACCGTCTCCCTCTGTTTCTATAAATTGTAGACCCAGGAAGACTCCAAGAAGCCCCGGCCATGAAAACTCCTCACTCCTGTTCCACAGGCAGGGAGTTAGTTACACATCAGCCAGTCTGGTGTGCTTTTTGTAGGTGCTTTTTGAAATCTTGTCCCTTTGAACACACAGAAGTCGGGAAATGCAAAATTAAGGTTCCCAGAGTAGTCGTAACTCACTCACAAGGCAGATCAAGGCATAAATTTCACTGGAAGTATAATAACATAAAACACTGAACATAGCAGAGTGGGAGAAGTTAAGGCTGTTGCTGAAGTCATAAATTTGAATTTCCTGACTTAGTTGCATTTTCATTGTCACTCATGATACTGCATAAACGTAACATTCACACTGGAGATGGCAACTTAAGTCAGACTGCTATGCCTGTGACTGGGGCAGTCTTCGCTGCAGGGATCTCGCCTCAAACATTCACAAGGATATCAGGACAAGAACCCTGAGAAGAAATATTAGTTTCCTTGGAGAGTGCAGCTAAATCCACTCAGCATAAAAGGATTTAGCTACATTTATTCTCTAGAAAGTTCTGGAAGCAGGCAACCTCTTTCCTTTCAATTGCTTCCTCCAAGAGAAGGTGGTTTACCCAATCCCCGCCATTATCTAAAGCTTCTCCCTGGGTTCTGTGGGAGTGTGGGCTGCCCTGTCTCCTCCTCTGGGATGGGAAATGAATGGGGGTCATGTCAATGAGTGCACACATGTCGATAATGTGTGCGTTTACGGTGGAAATCAACCAACATTCCTGCTAGATGCAGAAATTAATGAGACCTAGATGCACCGGTTCTCGTGGTTCACCAACCTTGGCAGATACCCACAGAATCAAGGGACCTAGCGCAAGCTACCCCCTCAGGTGAAGTTCTCCTTCCACCTGGGCACCTTTGTAAAAGGGAGCTTAATGATAATACTTACCTCCACAGAGGGAGGAGAACAAGGAACTCTATGGTCATATGTACTCAGTGATCAAATATTCTTTCGCTGTAAAGTCTCATCTTGATAGCCTTTTCTTTTCTTGCTTCGTTCACAGGGAGGCTGCCTGTTTCTCTCAGGAAAGGAGCCTTTATGAGGACTGTTAGCAGTCAAGACAGTCAATAGGGTGCTCATGTGATTCTCATGTTCTTCCCTCATCTCTCATTCTCCCTTCTTGAGCAATTGTAAGATTTAAACAAGAAATGTATATAAAGTGCCTGACATTTTGTAGAGGCTCAACAAATGTCAATTTCGTTTAAGTTACCTGTATCAGGTACATAGTCCACTTTCACCTGGACGGAGCATTTCCTTGCTCCCTCTTCTGTACCCTCCCTTCCCCACACAGAGCATGGATTGCCATAACAGTCCTAGGACTTCCTCTGCTCAGAGAAGCTTAGAGGACTTCCAGGGTCCAACTTGGTATCAGTGACTTCAGTCTCTTTTAGACATTTGTTCCATTGCAGTAACCAGAACACCACATCCAGTCAAGATGTACTTTTGGTCCTCCTTGCTCAGTACTCCATTAAGAATGCACCCTTGGTTTTCATATCCCCTTCCATGGCTGTCATACATCTATGCTTTTCATGAAATAAAAAGATGTTACAATGGAGTGTTGGTCTTTTCTCCAAGTTGCTTCTGTCTGAGGACCAGGGCTGCTAAGTACATTACGAAGTCAAGGAGAGTTCAGTCTCTGATATCTCATTCATCAGAATCCTGCACACGACCAAGTACTGCAGTCCTTCCTCTGCAGTGACCCTCTGGTCCACCCCCTGCTTCCTATTTCCAATGCTTTGCCCTGAGACTGGTCATAAGAGACTTGCACCTGGCCTTTGCCCAATCTCTTCACACACAAAGTTCTGAGACCCAAAATGCTCTTACTTAAATTCTTTTTTGGTCATGGTGCAACCTTTATTCAGAAACTGGAACAGGTACTTTATTTCCCCTCTTGTCAAATCCCGACTCCTAATCAAGATCTGTGAGGCTCTTCACTAGAGATGGTCTCCTCCTCGAGGACTGGGAATTTCTGAAGCCACAAGGTTAAGGGGTCATCTTTAAACACGTAGGTACTTCTCATTTGAAGGATATGTTTTGCTCAGGAGGCATAATAAGAAGGAAGTTTTTATTTATTTATTTATTTTTATTTATTCATTTTTTTTTTTAGAGAGCAGAGAGAGAGGGCAAGAGAGAGACAGAGAGAGAGAAGCGGGGAGGAGCTGGAAGCATCAACTCCCATATGTGCCTTGACCAGGCAAGCCCAGGGTTTCGAACCAGCGACCTCAGCATTTCCAGGTCGACGCTTTATCCACTGCGCCACCGCAGGTCAAGCAAGAAGGAAGTTTAAATAACTATAAAAATATATCTGGATAATTTTATAGTTGGAATAAAAGACAGTGGGTCTTGGCTCTAGATCTGGCCTATGTCCTACAATCTCCTGAGGGTTTTCTTAAGCTTTCACCCCTCTCCATGAACACTTTTCTTCGTTTAATCTCATAGCCCCTTTTTGCACTGTTTATTTGAAATCAGTGTGCCACCTGGCTTTCTGACAGCTCTTGAGTCATTGCTTTGCATATATCATCTACCTTGTTCTGTATGCATGTCACACCTCTTGCAGGCATGTTGTAATTTTTGTCTTATGAAACCTTCCCAAAACATTTGAACTGCTGCTGACTCCCACCATTTGCTTCCATTGAATTCTGTTACACGTCCAATTGTCCTTAAACCTCTGTGACCTTTTACTCCCCCACCGAGACCCTAAAAAACTCATGCTCCTCAAGTACCCTCTTATTAGTCTAAATTATTTTCTGATTGTGTAAAGAAACTTTCAATTTGAAGGCTGTGAGATCTTTGGAAACCTGTGGACTAGGACAAACCACCTATAGAACTGCTCACCCAAACAAAATTTGACTTCTATGACATCAGGGAAAAGACTGTCTAAGATGAAATGCATCCCAGGAGACAAATTTTACTCTGACCCACTTCCTAGTTACCACATTTAAACCACCGGCTGTTGATTCCCAAACCTGTGTCTTTCTTCCAAATTTCTCCCTTGTGCTTTAAACGCTCAAATCCATTGACCTATAAAACATGGTGTTAGACCCTCGTTTCTAATTAGTAAAAGATTTTCTTATATTGATTTAAGATTATTCACTGCATCTTCCATGTCTTAGCACTGTGTCTCTGCCTGAGGCCACAGAGGAGTAATCTAATTCCTCGACCACATGATAACACTTTCCTTGTATGAGGACAGCTAGGACAAACCCAGCTGCTTTGGTCCCTCTTCTTAAAATTAGTGTTTCCAGAAAGCTCATCTTTCTCTGAATGAGTAATGACTTGACAGTGTCCCTTTTAAAATCAGTACCTACAGCTAATTATAATATTCCAGATAGGCTGGACAGTGTAAGGTATGGTGTGATTATTGTTTCTTGTGTCAGATGTGTCTTAGAATTACTCTGTTTTTCCCATTTGTCATTCATATTGAGATGCCAACTGAAACTCAAGGTCTTTTCACGGTTATTGCTATTAAAACATACTTCTCACATCCTATATTTCTATAGGATAATTCTTTAAAAATTATCAAAATTTATCTTGGTGATGTCAACCTAGCCTTCCAATAGCCAAAGTCATTTTTGAGTTTTTATTCGGTCATCCAAGTTAGGGCCAAAGCTCTGTGACATGCCATTAAAAATACCTTCTATTTGGATACTGGTTCATTGGTCTCTCAGTACTAGCAATGAGCTCCTCCAACTATATAATACAGTTAAACCCAATTTATCAACAGACATATCATGAAAGAATTTTTCAGATAGTTGGAAGGAAAACAGATATACTGGAGGCAAAAATCCCTTGGGTTTTCAATCAAGAAATTCTCTCTAAAAAAAGAAATATCCCAGCTTGTCCTTGATGTTATTCCAGTAATACTGCAAAATGTATATTCAAGACCTTAATCAACCATTCTGAGAATTTAGCATGAAATCTATTACAAGCTCACCAAACAATAGATTTCAGAAATTACCTTCCCCCTGCTTTTGACAATTCTAAAATTTTTTTTGTATGTCTCTCAGTCTTCTGGTACCATTCTTTTCATTCTCCTTGAATTATCAAAAATGTGGTCAATGGTTTTAAAAATCCTACCTGCAAACATTAGAAGAGGCTTGCTGAATTGTGCCCAGGGCCTCCCAGTACATTTCTTGGTGTCCTCTCTGTGAATCTATCATTATTTCAAGGTAAAAAAAAATGTTTTTAAAGAAGTTTCATTTGCAAAGTTCTCTCAGTATCCTTGAATAGAATGTGTCGGGACCTAAAGATTTAGATGTACCTTAAAAGTGAGATGGCTTTTGAAGTAGCTTACCTACCTTGGGCTTCAGTTTTATGTTTACCATGTTTGTTTTATTCTTTCTAGCTTGCAGACAGTTCTATTACAGAAAAGTAAAACCTGTGGAAGTAGAACAGCTCAGTCTGCTATCGATTCTCAATGAACCCTACCCGTCCCTTGTTCGCTTTATCTGTTCATCACTAATTCTTGACTGTCACATCTTCCAATAGCTTTTGCCTCCCTCTGGCTTAGCCTTTCTATTCTGTTCTTACCCAGTTCCATGTCATCCTTTTATACTTGCTCTTGGCTGCGTGCTCTTCCCCTCTGCCTTTGGTCTGAACACTATAAAACTCTGACTTCATCTGAGACCTTCTGGGTGCCAAGTACACTGTGACATGCTGTTTGGGTGCTGTGTGACCTGCTACACCAACATTATTATTATTACAAAGAAAACTGCTTCCCTTTTATGACCATTTTAATAACTCTTACGTAAGAGTTTTCTTTTTATCTTTTGAGTTTAAATTATTTATATACCAGAAAATTGCTCTGGCTTAACTGCGGAAAGACAAGATTTTAACATTTTGAGTGGGCCAAGATTTAAGACCTCGTGGAAATGGTATTTGTTTCTCTGAAACTCCTAACCACTTTATCTAGATGCCCTTAGAGTTGTCTGCCTCCGAATGAAACTTTTTCATGTTGGATATGCTTCTGGCTTCATCATTCTCTTTCATTACGGGCCTGTGAAGCTCAGCTAGAACTCTTTGAAATGATTTTTCACTTAAAGTCAGTGTAACCTGCTAGAAACAAACCATCACTCCTTCTTTCAGCCCTACATGGAATATTCCAGAGACTTCTTTCTTAGCCAGACTTCTCCTGCTCTATTCCTGCTTTGGAGTGATTTCTCCTAAACATTCAGACGAAGTCATTTAGTCCCATCCACATCCCATTTGGGACGGCGAATTCCTTATAACATACACCAAGGAGAGTGTAAACGGAGTTTCTGATAGGCTTTTATCTGAACTCCTTAAGAGCTTGATACCAGAAAAGTACAGATTAACATGTAGCAAGAAAATACATCCAGACCAATAGAATCCCATCTGTACCCGCCCAAACCTTCACGCGGCTGTACCAACATCCTTGCAATAGCATTGTTAAAGGGTTCTGACACTTCTCAGATAAGCACTTCATTCAGCTCTCCGTCTCCTTTCGGAAGGAAACAGGAAAATTTTAAATACAGTCAACTCGATTATCAAGGTCTTCTTATCCGTTGTGTGAAGGATCCAGGCCCTTTGTTTCTCTTCCTCCCCCTCTGACTACCTACATTTGGGATGGATTAGTTCCACTCTGTACCCCCACTTCAGGGCACTTTGAGAGAAAGAGCCATCGGTTGCCAGCAGTGTTTTTGTTTTACTTTTTATTAGCATGCCTAATAAAGAGATGGGCAAGTGAGGTCTTTGGAACCAGGGAGCAAAATAAGGCTTGATGGTTCCAAGTCTATTTGACTTTGAAACATTTAGTTCCAAGATTTCCTGACTTCACAACAATAACAGTTACCCCAAAAGGGCCTCCTTCCCATAGAAATTGTTAGAAATTTCCTTTTTCTTTCTCTGCAGAGCCATTTTTTTGCTATTTTCTTTGTCAGAAAAGATAAAGTATGCATAGTGAAGCAAAATTAGTTATATTCAATAAACTATGCCATTGATCTTTACAGTCTTGGAAAATGGTGCAATGCCTCAATCAGAATGTCCACCAAATTTCCCTCGATCTCTTGTCTTCTTCTAATAGAGGGGGAAAAACGCTTATTAAATCTAAAGCTTCCCCGCACCGTCCCCCACAGTTCTGTGTGATGATGTGACTGTTCTCTAGTTTTTATGTGGTAGAGGGGATTTGACCTGCATATGGTTTAAATGGACTTCAGAGGGTTGTGAGAGCCAGGGAGTCTGACTGTGTCTATCTCTGTTTCTTTACAGAAAATGTGTTTAGGTTTCCAAAGAAGTGATTCACAGACAAACTTTGGAACGCAATTTGTTTGTAATGTGGAGCCTACCTAGGCCCTTGGACTTCCTTTCCTGCAGCAGCCTCGGCTAACAGAGAAACTAGGGCTTGAACAGTCCCAGTAGAACTGACTCTGAAAAGTTTTAAAGAGAAGTCAGAAATTGATTTAGGCAGTCAGTTTGAGCTTGCAAGCTAAGACACTGCTAGAAGTTGCATTACTTCCTATGACACCTGGGACTTAGTTACTTTAAGTACATAAATCAGCCTTCTGAGAAATATTATTCAGTTTCCTGAGCTTAGTTTAAGCTGAATTACAAGTGACCCTATAGGATTATTTTATTCCCCTTCTGCCTGAATTCCTGTGCAAAGGATTAAAAAAAACCACGTTGTCTGTTTTTATTGGCGTGTTTTCTCTCACCCCACCCCATTTTAATAACTTGGGCTTCTTAACTCTACACCCTATGTGGCAGCATTTCATAGAAATGTACCAAACACGTCCATGCCCAAAGTGAACCAGGCCTTCACTATTTCTATTCAACAGGGGCGTGCACGGAGGGTGTGATGGCCCTTCGAGTACCAATCACTTCTCGGACATGAAAACGAGAATCACTGCTTTTGCCAGATCCCCCAGAGCTTTATGACATCACCGGGTGCTCTGTGATACCATCACTTTAACATACAGGCTTTGGCCCTAGACAAGAGGCCAAAGAATATGTTTATTGTTGGAGGCAGTGGAGGGAAGGCTGGAGGTTGGAGAGGAAAGACTCCAAAGTCATCTAGAGAAAGTATACTGGAGAAAAACAATATCCAGACATTTCCAAAGGGGAGCAGAGGCGGGGCGCAAGCAGGGTTGAGGATTAGGCAACACTGTGTTGCAATCATACAATTTTGAAAATCCCAATCAATACCAGTGCTTTGTGGTGTGTGTGTGTGTGTGTGTGGTTTTTTTCCCCTCCATGTTATTTTTTTAATTTTTTTATTTATTCATTTTAGAGAGGAGGGGAGAGAGAGAGAGAGAGAGAGAGAGAGAGAGAGAGAGAGAGAGAGAGAAGGGGGAGGAGCAGGAAGCACCAACTCCCATATGTGCCTTGACCAGGCAAGCCCAGGGTTTTGAACCGTCAACCTTAGTGTTTCTAGGTTGACGCTTTATCCACTGCGCCACCACAGGTCAGGCGCCCCTCCATGTTAAATAACAAGATAAACATGAAAGTTTTGGATGTGCACTATCTCAGATTCTAAAGGAAGCAATAAGGAGAGGGGGTTAGTAATAAAACGTCATCATACAACAACCGAACTTGCTTCGTTCCCAGCGAGCCTTTGCCCTCCACGCAGGTCTAGATTCATTGGCCCTGGACTGAGAAACAGTACTGCTTTCATTATGAAATTTCTGGCCACTAGGGGCGCTCTGTGGCCCTCATTAACGTGAATGAGGCTTCCCTTCATTTCAAACCAAAATTTGTAAGTCTGTAAAGGAATTTTACTAGAAAACACTTTTCAAGAATTCATAAATTACCATGCACATTGAGAAATCGTTAAAAAAAATAGTTCATAAAGTGTTGGTTTCTAATTTCAGTTTTTTAATACGTAACCAAAATCAAGCATGGCTGGAAACCCCTGCAGGGTATCAGTGTGGTTGGACCCTTTCCCACACACGGTCAGGACAGAGATGCAAACTGTGAGACCAGGTTTTCCACCCACCCCCTTTTGTTAACCAGAAGACAGGTTCCAGTTAGCGTTGCATTCAGATTTCATGAAAACAACTGTTCCTCCCATCACATTTTAAACGTGGTTCTGGACGAGCCTATTACTCGATCTTTGGCACTGCTGCTGCACAGAGAGAACTCGGGGCTCCAGAGACCGGGCGGGGCATCTGACCATTGTGCTGTTTCTCAGACTTTGTGTGCAATGAAGGAGGACTCTCCCAGTTCCCTGTGTCCAACTCAGATTTCTGCCATCTCTTAGTCCAAGAAATGAAAACCAGTAACACAATGTATGTATGAGAAAGAATGAAAACCACAATCACCAAAGTTTTCATATGTAACCAACAGTCATTCACATCTACCTCTTAAATTCAGTTTGCTGAGAGAACCAAGCAGTTTCTTCAGTCCTTGAGCCTCAGAGAAATCCGTATTTCCTGCACGCAGATGGCAGATGTGGAGGTCTCTATTTCCCCTCGGGTGTGCACTAACTCCTCTTACAGATTTATCGCGGAGAGAGCCAGGCTTCTTGGTAGAATATCACTGAACAGAAGGAGGGGGAAAAACGCAAATTCTTTTCAGCCGGTGCTATGAGAATTTGCAGTCCCATTGCTCTCTGTCCCCTGACATTAAAATAAAGCAGAAAGAGAAAACCAGAGAAACGAAGTAAAAAGGATGACAAGGTCTCTCGTCTTGGTAGACGACCTACAGGGAATAAAGAAATTCACGCTGGAGAATTTTACGACGCACAATTTCCATTTGGGCAAATCTTCATGCTCCTTGGAGCAACTAGTTTATGGTTTCCTTGGAGTTTGTTTTCCCCCCACTTTTTGGAGGAGCATAGTGCTGGTTTAATGGCAACATTAGAAAGCCCTGGAAAATACATAAAGTCTAAGAATGATGACAATTAGAGACGGAGGAGACCCATGATATCATCCCCGGGGCTCGGGGGACTCAATGGAGGATTCTTTCCTAGAGTCGGTTTTCTAGCTCCTTATCCTGTTGACTTCCAAGTGGCTCCAGGCATGGCGTTTCCACCACCCCCTTCACCACATTTCCCTCATCTCATAATTCTCGCTGTCATACTTTTGCAGGGGTCTTTAGTCCAAATGTTCCTTTTCTGAAAATGACAACGGCTCTCCTTGACTCCAAGTTGTGTCCACCTGCTAGAATGAACACGTCACTACTTTGAAGCTGTAACCATTTTCTCTGGTTCTCTCTCTCTCTCCAGGAGCCATAGTACCTGCAGATGGGGTAGGAAGCATGGACCAGAAATCGTAGCAATTTGGCAAATGGAGTTTCAGCTCATTTGAGCTGGGCTATCTTTGAATTATAACACCAGAGCTCCTCTTGGTGTGTCAGGGTTCACAGTGCCAGGCTGATACCTTCCTTCAGTGCCACATTTGGAGTGTGCATGTCACCTTGGCACCCCCAAGACTTGTGTTGTCCATGACCTCGATAAACCTACATAGCCCTATAAAAAATTACCCTTCCCTCTCATTCATTAGTGTCAAATTTAGTTTGCATGTGAATGTATGTCAATGTGCATATGTGCCTATACATGTTGGGATTATAATTGTAAAACTCTGAGGTATATTTTCCTCATGTGGGTTCTAATAGAGTACAGACAGAGAGCCATGAGATCATAAACTCATGTTTTTAGGCCTCTTTATTAAACAGATAGAGCTAGAAAAGTGAGCAGTTATAAGCCTAGAGGTAATGCACCCAGACGACAAAATCAAACTGGAACCCAGAAATGCCCCTGCGGGCCACTGCTCCTACTCAGCTCCCATTGTTTCTTTCTTTTTTTGCATTTTTCCGAAGTGGGAAGGGTTGGGGGGCAGGGGGAGGCAGACAGACAGACTCCCGCATACGCCCGACCTGGCAGGATCCACCTGGCATGCCCACCAGGGGGCGATGCTTGGCCCCTCTAGGGAGTTGCTCCACTGCAATTGGAGCCATTCTAGTACCTGAGGCAGGACCATGGAGTCATCCTCAGTGCCCGGGCCAACTTTGCTCCAATGGAATCTTGGCTATGGGAGGGTATGAGGGAGATAGAGAGGAAGGAGAGGGGGAGGGGTGGAGAAATAGATGACCACTTCTCCTGTGTGCCCTGGCTGGGAATCGAACCCTGGACTTCCACATGCTGGGCTGACACTCTACCGCTGAGCCAACCGGCCAGGGCCTCAGCTCCTATTTTGACAACCCACTTCCTATGCCCTTGAGGGTCTCTTTCTCTTTCTCTGGACCTCAGTTTTTCTAACTCAGAAACAAAGAAATTAGCCAGATAAAACATGGCAAATTGCTATCCACAAAATAATTTTTTCAGCAGTGTTTACTTTTTTAAAAAAGTCAGTAGACATTTTAATATAATAATCTGGATTTTAAAACTCTAATGAATGCTATTTGCTTGCCTCCTCCTGTTCACCTCTCCTCCTCCAACTCCTCGCCCTGTGGCTCTTGCTTTCTACTCTAAGTGTAATTCTGGGGTGCTGTCTCCAACAAGTCCTTCTCTTTCAGCTGGTTTTTCATTACTTGCTGCTGAAAACACCCCAAACCACTGGCTTCATTGTTTGATGAGAAGATCTGGTTGCCCTTCACCTGAATTCCCTCATGGCAGCAATGAACTGGAGCCCCTAGCTCCTGCTCCTTTGCGATGGGCCCTGTGCCCTCCACATTTAGCCTGCTTCTCTCATTTGGCCATCTGTTTGCCCAATGTAGGGATTTTAGCCTGGGACCTTTAGGTAAATGATTAAGTATCACAGTATTTATATACTTTATGGATGTATCACAACAAGATGTGGTTGTGGGTGGGCATATTCTGATCCCATTGTCTGTTCAATTAGGTCAAATAGCAAGTTTTAACTGATAAGAGTAGGCTGGCCTTTAAACTGACCAAACTAGTGTCTTTGGCAGTGTGTGTATGCTGCCTCGGTTAAAGCTCTGCTGGATTTGACGTGGAAATATGTGCCAAATTATATGCAAATTTGTATTTTTCATGGGAGCTGAGAGCTTTGGCACTTAATTTTGATTTTTTTTCTAGCTAAATATGTAGCGTTGGCCAAGTTCTGCATGTTTAATCCTTTTAATCATTCAACATAAATCATGCTCTCAGCCCCTTAATCATTCTTGTTATTCTTCTTTGAACTTTTTCCAGTTTCCTTATATCCTTCATTGCATAAAAAAAGAGTTTTTTTACAGGCCTGTTTTACTTCCAAGAATCCATTCTGGGATGGAAACAGTGGGGGTTCAGAAGATCTGATGACATGAGACACTCCACAGGAAATGCAAGATTTGGTCCTTGGAAAGTTGCAGACGTTCATAGGGACTGAAAGAATACCTGACCCACTTGTCGGTCACACCTGACTTTTTACGTTCTTCCTCTCTTAAGTAAAACACAGAAGGATACATACTTACATAATATATATATATATATATATATATATATATATATATATATATACACACACACACACACACACACACACACACACACACACACATTGTGTGTGTGTGTGTGTATGTATATGATGACCCTTGATAATAGATCCCACATTCTTTTTTTGGTGTGTTTATGTATTTATAAAAAATCTGTTATGTGAATGAGAGTTGTTACGCTTTCCTGTTAAGTCTAGAGAGGGAAATAGCTAGTATGAGAAATCCACTTGTCACATGGTTTAGAGTCAGAGACTGATCTGCCATCTATCAACTGTTTCCCCTTTTATCTGGTTATAATGCTGATAGAGAATAGTTCCTCAGAGAAACTCATTGGAAAAAAGTCCCTAGAGGAAGTAATAAAAAGAAAACTTAACTGACCAGGCGGTGGTGCAGTGGATAGAGCGTTGGACTGTGTGATACAGAGCGTTGGACTGGGAGCAACTTTGTCTTGCTCATCAACATATCCCTAAATTTGAAAAGGTGCCCAGGTTCGAAACACCAAGGTCACTGGCTTTAGTGTAGGCTCACCAGCTTGAGTGCAGGGTTGCTGGCTTGAGTGTAGGATCATAGACATGACCCTATGGTCACTGACTTGAGCACAAAAGTCACTCGCTTGAAGCCCAAGGTTGCTGGCTTTAGCCCAAGGTCACTGGTTCAGCTGGAGTCCCCCAGTCAAGGCACATATGAGAAAGCAATCAATGAACAACTAAGGAGACACAATTAAAAAATGATGCTTCTCATCTCACTCTCTTCCTGTCTGTCTGTCCCTATCTGTCACTCCTCTGTCTCTCTGTCTCTGTCACAAAAAAAGGAGAAGAAGAAGAAGAACAAGGAGGAGGAGGAGGAAGAAGAAGAGGAGAAGGAGAAGGAGAAGAAGAAGGAGAAGAAGGAGGAGAAGGAGAAGGTGAAGGAGAAGGAGAAGGAGAAGGAGAAGAAGAATAAGAATAAGAAGAAGAAGAAGAAGAATACTTGATGGAGTGTCTAAAGATATATCCACCTTTTTTGTGTCTGCTTTCCTTTATCTCTACAAGTTCTTCTTGGCCTCCAACTAGAATCCATACTCAACCCCTCAAGACAACTTTGTCTTGCTCATGAGCATATCCTAAATCTGGAAAGGTGCCTGCTCAACAAGTGTTTGTAGTCTGAGTGAATGATCACCTTCTGTCTATAACTTCATGTTTTGATAAGGATGATTGATACGTCTTAATTTTAGGCAAAGCATTCTGTAAAACAGCTTCAAGACGGTTGTTAAAGCCTCCCTTATTTTTCAATATGTCTCCCAGAGATCTCACAGAGAAATGTAGTGCCAACATTGCTCTAGGTCATTTACTTCAACTAATGCGAGAATCCCCTTCACTACGCCATTCTGCCATTTATACTTTAGTCTTTGCTTGAATACCCCTGGAAACAGAGGGCTCGTTGTCTCTCAGAGCAGCTGTCCTTGCACAGCTCTGACTATAAGAATGCTCTGGTTTAAATTTAATCATCTTTTCTTTTGTTTTCTTTTCCGTAGTCTCCACATTGTTTTGGTTGTCAGAAGTAGATTATTCTTTGTTTTCCACTGGGCAATCCTTTAGATATTCTGAGACATTAACCCATCCCTCCTAAACTTTCTTTGCAGTCCATTAAATGTTCCTTGTTCCTTTCTGCACCTAGAAACATACAGCAGTAATTCCAGCTAAAATATCTTGCATGTATTCACCTTGAAAATTCAAATGTTAGCAACAGGAATGAACCAGCATGGTGTCTGTTTATGGAATAAACTAAAAGATTCACAGGGAAACCGATAAGTGACTACCTAACCAGCTACAAGTCATCCTTAAAGGGCCAGGAGTCAACCTGAGAAAGAAGTCACGCTTTGGGGCACGGGCTCAGCTGATTCTCTGGTTGCACAGTTTTACCCCAAGGAACTTGTGCCAACTTGGAGAAAAGGAATACTGATGAGTAAAGGCCAAGGTCATGAAAAATCTTTGATTAAGAGAAAATTCAAGGTGACATGGTTTTGACATTTGGGTGTTATTGTATACCACATGAGTTGGAGAACTGCAGGGGGAGAAGGTAGATTATCAGACTAGACAAGGTGACACGAGCTCTACAGCAAGGCAGGAATGATGGTAGAGACATGTGGAGAAAACACCATCAGAGGGGCCCGTGATGTTTAAAGAGAAATGGTGTCCTAGGAAGGCAGCTGAGAGGGGCGGGCTCTGCATCTGCACACGTGAGCTGCCTCTGGGTAGAATTTGAGGAGTACTGGAGTTCTTGTAAATCAGTTCAGAAAGATGCTGTTTTGTTATTCCCCCAGCATTAAGAAATATGATTATAAGTACTAATGGTAACAATTGTTTCTATCCTTTGAGTCTGTTGTATGGGGCAGGCCCTGTGTAAACATTGGTGTAACTCATTTCATCTTAATCATAATCCTCTGTAATTGAAACAATCTTTACTCTCATTATAGAGATGAGAAAATTAACGCTTGGAGAAACCCTCTTAACTGAAATTATACCTGTAGTAAATAGCAGAGCTGGGCAGCAAAGCTACTTACTTTTATCTAACATCTAAGCCTGGCATCCAAAGTGATACAAAATTCTACATTTTAGTATCATCTTCTGCTATCACAGCCCAAACTTCAATAGTATAGTATTTACATTTGAGTTGAATATGTTTGTTGCCTTAACTGATGCTTTAAAAAATGCTGACTCTAGATATATATAGCACATCAAACAAAAAACTTATGCAGAGAAGTGAAGCTTATTGATTTCTACAGAAATAGTTCTTATCAAGTGACTACAGGATCCTCCCTCCCCTGTCACTGAGCTAAGGGTAAGTGACAATTAGTCTTCACATCGACTCAGTCCTTTCAGCTGTTAGGGCTAGCGCTTCGCAATGTGCTGGGTGTCTGAAGCAGCCCCCTCCACTTGCTGTCAGTTCAATAATAACAGGGAAATGAAGAACTCTCACATATCACACGTGTCCATCAGCATCTTCTGTATCCTCCACGCTCCCTGCGACAGAGAACTGCTCACTCTGCTCCAGTGAAATCTGAATCATCTCATGAGTAATTCTGGGGCATTCGGCTTTATAAAACTCTTTTATGGGACCATAAAATACCTTGTCTCGCTGCCTTAGAGAAGCTGGTCTAGGAAAGAGAGCAAGCTGTTTGCACGAGCTGAACAAGTTGAGCACATTATTTCTCCTAGCAAGAGTACTTCTTACTACTTCCTTATTGAACGAAATGCATTTAGCAAAAGAAAACAATGTTTTAATTACATGCTTCTCTTTACACCACACAGATCTTTTAAAAGTCACATTATTAAGCCAAGAGTAGGCTCCAGTGTAGAGAGCAAAGTGTTCTAGACATGCTGATACTCTTTATGTGCCCAAGAACACAGCCATTTACAACCCAGAGGTACTTTACTGCTAATGATCTTTGAAGTTAACAAGGTTTGCAAAAGCTTCTAAGCTTCTCAGCATTATTATTACTATGTATATTAATAACATTAGTTATCTGCCTTATTCTTCCAAGACTTAGCACTAGTAATTGGCATCCGTGTAAACAGAAGTATTAGTGCTATCATGCGATACAAGCAGAGCCAACTCTGGCAGCTCTGTGGGTTTAATATGGAAACGTTTGCTATCTAATGAGGACACAAAATGTTAATCTGCAGAACAAATTGTATTTATAGAGAAACTAATTATCATATGCAAATGTGACACACATCACTTGCACAATTCTCATTGCTACTGGGCTGGCCCGCTGACCTTTCTGAAATGCACCACTTTGGAGTGGAAGCTAATGGTTCATGCACTGAGGCTGATGACTTTCATTTTCATACAGGAATGAGCTAACTGGGACTGACTCTGACTCTGAATAAGCACAACAGAGCCATCACTTCTGTGGCCGCTCCCCCACTCTGTTGATTTTTTATCATTTCTTTTAAAACTCAGAATTCTCCTACAGTTTTTGTTACATCTGAAAAGCCAGATATTAGATGATCAGAGTAAAGAATGTTTTAACCTCATTAACAGAATAGTTAAGATGTTCTTATGAATATAGTCCTATTGCATGAAGGCTCTTTTGATATTATTTTCATAATTACTGTTTTTGTTGGTTTTTTCTCTTCTTTATTGAATAACAAACTACTCTAAGTATAGGGCAAAGATCCGTAAATTTAGTGAATATGATGTTAACTCCTTTTCTTGATACTTTTTCTTCTTCTCTTTCAAATGTACACATTCTCCAGTTTGAAGCCTCATAGATGCATAAAATGCTGGATCTTAAGTGGCCTTAGAAGTCATCCAGTGAGTCCAAATATTTCTTTTACAGAGGAAGAAAGGATGGCTCGGAGTGAGGAAGGAAGCCCTCCTGCACCGGGAAGCTCTTCTTCCAGTCGGAGAGAAGCTCCAGGGACATTTTGCGTTTTGGACAAAGTGCTCAGAGAGACATTGTGAAGGGCACCTTTGTAACTGTTGTAATTGCATGACTTGTACTATTACTATGATTTTTTTCTATTTTTTTTCCCTGAAGTTAGAAGCGGGGAGGCAGAGAGACAGACTTCCACATGCGCCCAACAAGGATCCAGCTGGCATGCCCACTAGGGGGCGATGCTGTGCCCCCCTGGGGCATGGCTCTTTTGCAACAGGAGCCATCCTCAGCACCTGGGTCAACTTTGCTCCAATGGAGCCTTGGCTGCAGAATGGGAAGAGAGACAAAGAGAAAGGAGAGGGAAAGGTTGGAGAAGCAGATGGGCGCTTCTCCTGTGTGCCCTGACTGGGAATAGAACCTGGAACTTCCACACGCTGGGCTGACGCTTTACCACTGAGCTAATTGGCCAGGGCCTTGTTACTGTGATTTGTTCATACAATGTACCTCATTCTTTATACAGGAATGCCTTTGATGTGGATTGCAAAGAGAGCAAAAAGAGTAGAATATTGGCCAAATAAGTTTGTAAAATATGATTTGTATGTTTGCTTGCTTATAGTTTGCAATGAGGGCTGGGCAGTGCCAGCCAAGTGTGGTCTGTGAAATTGCCAATTACCTTTCTGCTTGGTGTATGGCCAATAGCCATGGCCTCCACGGCTAGCCACATGCAGGATATCATTGAATTCGGACAAACGGTAAAGAAACAGTGAAGCTAAAAACTGGTGGGCCATGCCTTTATTCTAGCCTCACAACTTGCCAGCAAGTAAAAACAAACACACAGGGCACCAAAACCCACTCACATGTTCTCTGGTTCCACAACCAGGACAATCTTTTCGGTTTTTCCTAGAATCGAAGGCCCTCCACCAGTCTCAGTGGAGCTTGCAACAGCCCTCACTTCTGTTCCCCATCTGCATACCTCCTCCCTTCTTCTCTTTGCACAAACTGGCTTCTACTTCAGCACCCTGCCATCTTGGCTGCCTTCTCTGCAAAACCATGGCCTCCTTCTTCCTCCTTTCTTCTTCTCTTAAAACTTTTTGGTGTGAAAACCCCTCCTCAAGCACACATTAGCGTAACAACGTCCCTTCCCAAGCAGAAGGTATTTAGCAGTTTCACCTGGGCAGTATCATTTATGTGGGCAGCGCCATTTTTTAACAAAATGAGCATAAAAATCACATTTTACAAACTTATTTGCCCAACACTTGGGAAGGGCCATTGTTTTGCTAATGTTTGCTGGAGGAGAGGATTTCATGCCAGAAAGTTTTGAAGAGAGAAGAAATGAGAAGAAATAAGAAAGAATGCAGGGGGAAGGGAGCCTGCAGGGGATTAACTGCTTCCTACAGTTCTCTGGAAAGGTGCATGGGGCCACTTGCTACACAGAGAAAGAAAGATAGAACTTATCTGAAAACCCCTTCCTCTCTTCTTTTCTTATAAGTTTTTATCACCTTAATTTGCAATTTTTAACACTTACTGTCTCACCTCACATAAACTCACCTTCCCATCCTGGAGTCATGAGAGTGACGTAGACCTCTAGACAAAGGGATCACAAACCCCTTGCATGAACACCTGTATTCTGTAAAAGGTATATAACCTGTAAGAAAATCAACTTCAGGAAGCACGTGTCTTTGGAGCTACTAGCCCCGTGTGCTTCGCTGGCTTTTTAATAAATTCTCTTTTCTTCTTATATATAAATAGTTATCTGAGCGTCTATCCTCCATTAGGTCACCTTCCTGCAACATGAGAGGTCACGTGACTTGCTCGCAATCACACAATGAGTTGCTAAAAGATACTAAAAGTCAGTATCTCTTAAGTATCTTTTAAGCTCTTTCTGTTTGCTTAAAAAATAAAAAAATAGCCTGACCTGTGGTGGCGCAGTGGATAAAGCGTTGATCTGGAAATGCTGAGGTTGCCGGTTCGAAACCCTGGGCTTGCCTGGTCAAGGCACATACGGAAGTTGATGCTTCCAGCTCCTCCCTCTCTCTCTCTCTCTCTCTCTCTCTCTCTCTCTCTAAAATGAATAAATAAAATAAAATAAAAATTAAAAATAAATAAGCCGTCTCTGCTGTAGCATTATTAAGTTTAGAATTATGTGCATGATTAACAGATTTCATGACTTTATATGAAGATGCCACTGGCCAGAGCCCTTCAGTCAGCTTCCGGATGCACAGTTCTCCTAATTCTCATCCTGACATTGAGTGTCGGATTCAACATCCTTCAAATGCTTACTGGGCTCCGAAGACAGGAAGGTAAAGGAAGGTGGACTCAAATTCTCATGGAGCCCACAGCTTGCTGAGGGACACCGACATACAAACTACTGCTCACAAAAATTAGGGGATCAGCGAACGTGCAGATACTCCGGTACTTTCAGCCTTTTGTATAGTGCAGTTTCACCAATGAAGTAAAAGTTGGTTTTGTACCCCATTTGCATAACCAAACAGCTTTCTTTGATTTGTTGTTTGCTTCTCTAATGTTCTTGTTTAATAAAAAAAAAATCAAATGCTTTTTTTTTAGCACTTCATATTCACTTTGAAATATCCTCTAATTTTTGTGAGCAGTATGTAGTTCAATGAAAGAAGGGAAGTTGCATTATTAAAATATGCTTGAAGTGTATGAGAACACAGAGGAGAAACAAGGATTTCATGTGGAGGAGGCTATAGGGTGGAGTGATTTCTATTGCTATGCAACAGATTACCTCACATTGAAGACTTAAAAAAATACCTTTATTATTTCCTTGGGTCAGGAGTGCCTGCATGTGGCAGATAGGTCCTTGGTGCAGGATCTCACAGAGATACAGTCAAGGTGTCAGTCAAGCTATGTTCCTTTCTGAAGCTCAGTGGTCTCTTCCAAGCTTACCTGGTTGGTGGCAGAATTCAGTTCTTTATAGTTGTAGGACTGGTCTTTGCTTTCTTATTGGGCTGGTCCAAGCCGCTGGAGGCCACCTCAGCTCCTGGTCCCCTGGCCCTGTCACTATCCGGGAGCTTTCTTCTTCAAGGTCGCAGGAAAATCGTTCCCTTCAAGATGGCCAGTTCTTTGTTTTAAGAGCTTTTGCTTCTCAGACCTACTCAAGATAATCTTCCTTTTGATTAACCCCCAAATCATCTGATTTGGGACCTTAATTATATCTACACAATCTTTTTTGTCTGCCAGGTTATGTAACCTAATCACAGGGATGTAATCCTACCATATTCCATCACACTCGAAGGGAAAGGATTATACGTGGTGTGTATATTGGAAGGGCAAAAATCTTGGGACCCATCTCAGAATGCTTCCTCCCGCAAGTGGAGAACAGAGAGCACAGTTAGAACAGGTTTCAGAAGCTGTAAATGGAATCATAAAGGACAATCAAAAGTAAACAGCTGAAAGGAGTATAATTTTCTTAAAATTTTTTCTTAAAATTATATTTTTCCTAAGAGACCTGTGTTCCCAAGGTGTAATTTTATTTATTTAAGTCAGATTTGGATTGAACATAAAGAAAAAAAGAGGAATGCAATTGAAAAATTTACCAAGAACACAAAACAGTTTAAAAAAAAAGAAAGGTTTTGTTAGAACAAATGAATGAAAAATAAAGACTCCTAGATAGGATGTTAGAAGAGAAGATAGTCAATCTCTCTGGGCCTCTGTGTTTTATTTGAAAATATGATGATGATTATTTGCAATATGTGGGAAGCAAAGGGGTAATGTTCCAAGCCTCTAGTAACTTCTTACAACATAAAGAAAGAAAAAGAAGAATCCTTGACTGTGAAAATGAGCTAAATATTGGAATCAGGATTTGAGTAAAGAAGAAGCAAATGGTTAACAAGCTTATTAAAGTGCTCAAATTTATTTGTAATTAAAGAATAATGACAATAGCTAACAATTACAATATTTCTTAACTGTGTGCAGGCACTGTTCTACTTCCATTACATAGGTCACCTTATGTAACATGGAACCCTACAGGGGTTTCTATTTTAGGGTCTATTTTATAGGCACAGAGAAGTAGAGCTGATTGCCAAAAGTCAGAAAGTAGCAAGTGGCAGAGCCCCAATTCCACCCAGGTCGTCTGGCTGTGCTCCAGCCCTGCTGTGTTCCTACCTTAGAGCCACACTGAGGAGTTAACGGTGGTTTGCCAGGACTTGCTAAAAGGATGCTTAGTGTTGATGAGGGTTTGGTACTCTACTCGGTTTTGGGAGAATAGTGCTGATGAAAATAAATAAATTTTTCTGCAAAGGTTTTAACAGTATGTATCTAAAAATCTTTTTTAAAGCACATAATCCTTAAGGTGGTATTTATTTCTTGTTCTTTTATTACATGTAATTAGCTCTAAGAAATTTCCTCATAATAGAAAAATAAAATAAAAACAAATTTATGAAATGGAAACAAAAAAAGCAGAGATTTCATCAATTATTTTGCATGCATTGAATGGAGTACTATGCAACTGTTATGGCTGTATTTTATATTTTAAGATATTGCCCTGGCTGGTTGACTCAGCGGTAGAGCATTGGCCCAGCGTGTGGAAGTCCTGGGTTCAATTACCGGCCAGGGCACACAGGAGAGGCGCCCATCTGCTTCTCCACCCCTCCCCCTCTCCTTCCTCTCTATCTCTCTTTTCCTCTCCCGCAGCCATGGCTCCATTGGAGCAAAGTTGGCTCGGACGCTGAGGATGGCTTCATGGGTCTTCGCCTCAGGCACTAGAATAGCTCTGGTCACATGGGAGCAATGCCCCAGGTGGGCAGAGCATCACCCCCTAGTGGGCATGCTGGGTGGATCCCAGTCGGGCGCATGCAGGAGTCTGTCTGCCTCTCAGCTTCTCACTTCAGAAAAAAACAAAAAAAGAAAGATATTAACCTGCACTGTATATTAGGAATCAAAAACAGGTTACATGATGATCAACACTTCTTTTTAAAAAACCTGCACATATGGGTATCAAAAAAGAGAGTGGGAGGGTGGTCTAGAAATATATTCACCAAACGAGTAAGTGTGATATATTTGAAATGTGATAAAATTATAGGTGATTTATGTTTTGCTTTTTAAGTTTTATTTTTTGAGTATCTTTTTATTCATTAAGTATTATATAATAAGAAAAATAATTTAAAATTCTAGAACATGCCCTTTATTTTTTTTCCTTTTCTTTTTTTTTTGACTCTAAATAATTTTATTTTTTTTAATGGGGCAACATCAATAAATCAGGATACATATATTCAAAGATAACATGTCCAGGTTATCTTGTCATTCAATTATTTTGCATACCCATCACCCAAAATCAGATTGTCCTCTGTCACCTTCTATCTAGTTTTCTTTGTGCCCCTCCCCTCCCCCTTTCCCTCTCCCTCTCCCCCCTCCCCCCGTAACCACCACACTCTTATCAAAGTCTCTTAGTCTCACTTTTATGTCCCACCTACGTATGGAATAATGCAGTTCCTGGTTTTTTCTGATTTACTTATTTCACTTTGTATAATGTTATCAAGATCCCACCATTTTGCTGTAAATGATCTGATGTCATCATTTCTTATGGCTGAGTAGTATTCCATAGTGTATATGTGCCACATCTTCTTTATCCAGTCGTCTATTGACGGGCTTTTTGGTTGTTTCCATGTCTTGGCCACTGTGAACAATGGTGCAATGACATGGGGCTGCATGTGTCTTTACGTATCAATGTTTCTGAGTTTTTGGGGTATATACCCAGTAGAGGGATTGCTGGGTCATAAGGTAATTCTATTTTCAGTTTTTTGAGGAACCACCATACTTTCTTCCATAATGGTTGTACTACTTTACATTCCCACCAACAGTGTATGAGGATTCCTTTTTCTCCACAGCCTCTCCAACATTTGCTATTACCTGTCTTGTTAATAATAGCTAATCTAACAGGTGTGAGGTGGTATCTCATTGTAGTTTTGATTTGTATTTCTCTAATAACTAACGAAGATAAGCATCTTTTCATATCTCTGTTGGCCATTTGTATTTCTTCCTGGGAGAAGTGTCTGTTCATGTCCTCTTCCCATTTTTTTATTGGATTGTTTGTTTGTTGTTGAGTTTTATGAGTTCTTTGTATATTTTGGATATTAGGCCCTTATCTGAGCTGTTGTTTGAAAATATCATTTCCCATTTAGTTGGCTGTCTATTTTGTTATCAGTTTCTCTTGCTGAGCAAAAACTTCTTAGTCTGATGTAGTCCCATTCATTAATTTTTGCCTTCACTTCTCTTGCCTTTGGAGTCAAATTCATAAAATGCTCTTTAAAACTCAGGTCCATGAGTTGAG
This sequence comes from Saccopteryx leptura, assembly GCF_036850995.1. Lineage (NCBI taxonomy): Eukaryota > Metazoa > Chordata > Mammalia > Chiroptera > Emballonuridae > Saccopteryx > Saccopteryx leptura. The sequence goes on along the minus strand of NC_089506.1, from coordinate 25,337,675 downwards.
TACCTATGTCTTCTTCTATGTACTTTATTATTTCAGGTCTTATGTTTAGATCTTTGATCCATTTTGAGTTAATTTTAATACAAGGGGACAAACTGTAGTCCAGTTTCATTCTTTTGCATGTGGCTTTCCAGTTTCCCCAGTACCATTTATTGAAGAGGCTTTCTTTTCTCCATTGTGTGTTGTTGGCCCCTTTATCAAAAATTATTTGACTATATATATGTGGTTTTATTTCTGGGTTTTCTGTTCTGTTCCATTGGTCTGAGTGTCTATTTTTCTGCCAATACCATGCTGTTTTTTTGTTTTTTTTTGTATTTTTCTGAAGCTGAAAACGGGGAGAGACAGTCAGACAGACTCCCGCATGCACCCGACCGGGATCCACCCGGCACGCCCACCAGGGGCAACGCTCTGCCCACCAGGGGGCAATGCTCTGCCCCCCAGGGGCGTTGCTCTGCCATGACCAGAGCCACTCTAGAGCCTGGGGCAGAGGCCAAGGAGCCATCCCCAGCGCCCAGGCCATCTTTGCTCCAATGGAGCCTTGGCTGTGGGAGGGGAAGAGAGAGACAGAGAGGAAGAACGGGGGGTGGAGAAGCAAATAGGCGCTTCTCCTATGTGCCCTGGCTGGGAATCAAACCTGGGTCCCCTGCACGCCAGGCCAACGCTCTACCGGCTAGGACAATACCATGCTGTTTTGATTGTCGTGGCCCTATAAAATAGTTTGAAGTCAGGTATTGTAATGCTCCCAGCTTCATTCTTTTTCTTTAGGATTGCTTTGGCTATTTGGGGTTTTTTATAGTTCTATATAAATCTGATGATTTTTTGCTCCATTTCTTTAAAAAATGTCATTGGAGGCCCTGGCCGGTTGGTTCAGTGGTAGAGTGTCAGCCTGGCATGCAGGAGTCCCGGGTTTGATTCCCGGCCGGGGCACACAGGAGAAGCGCCCATCTGCTTCTCCACTCCTCCCCCTCTCCTTCCTCTCTGTCTCTCTCTTCCCCTCCTGCAGCTGAGGCTCTATTGGAGCAAAGATGGCCCAGGCGCTGAGGATGGCTATCTGGCCTCTGCCTCAGGCACTAGAATGGCTCTGGATGTAACAGAGCAACGCCCCAGAGGGGCAGTCAGAGCATCACCCCCTGGTGGGCATGCCGGGTGGATCCCGGTCGGGTGCATACGGGATTCTGTCTGACTGCCTCCCTGTTTCCAACTTCAGAAAAATACAAACCCCCCCCCAAAAAAAAAAAAACTTCTTTCACAATACAATTTAGTATTTACACTTTGTAAATTCTTTTGTATCAGCAGCAGTCAATCTCATGTGTGACATCCACATTGAACTCAATGTCTTGTGAACTGTCTTCTGCCCTTGTCCTGGTTGCAAACTAATTCCAGAAAGTTAGAATTGGAAGAGATAATAGAAATCAAATGATTTAACACTTTTATTTTATAAGAATGAGGAGGCCACAGGGTATAGATGACCTGCCTGAGTTTGACAGCCAGTGTAAGACAATACATGACCAGGAGGTAAGTCATTCCACATACAGGTTAGTAACCGTTCTCTTTCATGACACTGTCTTTCTGGGTTTGCATGTCTTTAATTGTGAAATTGGATGCCTGAATCAGACATTACTCATGTCAGAGTGTGATGGTCATAAACATAGAACTTGAGGTCAACTAACCCAAGTTAAAAGCCAGCTCTTCTGTTACTGAGATACCTTAGACAATAGAATCGACTTTTTTTGAGCCTCATTTTTCTAAACTGCAAGATAAGAATATTCATGCTTTTAGCCATAGCGAGAATTTAAAAATACACTTGTGTGTTTAAAGGGGTTAGCACAATACCTGGTTTCACACACCAGCCGTCATCATTCTGTTCTGTATCTTAGGGCCTTGAACCCAATACTGACCCCAGTGTTGTCCTGTCCTCTGGGAAAATGATTGGCTGCCATAACCATGGTTCTATTTATCCATCTTGCTGAGAGTGAAGCCTCATGTATCTTCCCTGATGAAGAAGGAGTTACTTTCTGTCACCCACCCCCTGGGGAAATCATTTTCGCCTAGCCACTATAGTAGTAAACCATCTAGATTTAAAAGAAAGGAACATAATTTATGAGCTAAAGAAAGTCTTCTCCTTTTGTAAATTATAAGCTTGTGTAGCAAAACAATCACTGAAGTTGGTTACTCTGGAGGATACCGTTGACGTTGGGGTCACTGCTTGCAGGACCTATGCAAGGGAATGAGGGTCTCACACACGCACAGACCTTCACACACACCTCTCTCTTGGCTTGTGCAAAATCACAGAAGTAACTGACAGTGAGAGGATTATTGTGCGGATGGGGAAAAGAGACATCAAAACCAAACCCACATGAAACTAGTTTGGTAAGTGTCAGCTTTGCCCCACAGTCCTGACCCTGCTACCGCCTTCTCTGTTGTATGCCCATGGGCAAGTGCTGTAAATTCTCCAAAATGCAGGAATTGGGCCAGAGGTGGAATATGTATTTTTACACTTCGTGAAGATAAGATCCAGTGTCCATGACCCCTGACCTTGTGCATTCAGTGTTCACACTCTCAAATTAAAAGGTAAAATTTCAGTTTCTATGAAAAAGGTGATGCAAACTTGTAGAGAAACGTTTTGTTCACACAACTTCCCAATCTTACCTGGCCCGTGATCCAAATTTGTGTCTCTACCATAGAGAAGTCAGAAGAGTTCATCAGGAAACCTGTCTACCCAAATCCCATTAGCAATCTGCCTAAGAATTTGGCCGCATTTGCCATTGCTCCCTTCCAGTATTTAAATGCAATGAGGTTACATTTGGTTGACTATTAAGACGCTATTTTAAAATGGTGATAAAAAGGACTCATTACATTTAGCTAAGCCAAGCTGTTAAGTATTCCAACTGTTCATTTGTGCCTCTTATTGGTGTTCAGAGAAGCCCTGAGCTCACAGCGCCTCTGGAAGGCAATCCTGACATGAGAGAAAGGCAAACAATGCCATCCCTGAGCACACCGGCGGTTATTACCTGATGACTTCCAGAGGACTCAGTCTAGCAGAACAATTCTGTGAGTGACTTTAATGTGCTACCAAAATGCTGTTTTCCATGGTCATTTCAAGTTTATGATAAATCAACAGCTGGACATTTTCCCTTCCTCCTGTCTTTCAGGTCACAGAGAGAATTCATCAATAACACTCATTCTCTTAGTCCTCAGAAAATACCTACAAATGCACCACTACTAAAGGCAACAAGTTTTTTATCGATTCATAATGACTTATAACCATCTTCTTGGCTTCAGAAAGGAAAAGATTGATTTTCACCTATTATGGAGCAGAGTAGAAGGGAAAATAAAGAACTACCCAAGACATGCCCCTAAAAATGCCGAAATAAAAACGAAATGGCGTGAAGACTTTAGCTAATCCTATGGTCCCAAATTCTAGAGAAACAGGAACCCACCGAAGCCATTCTACCCAGGTGAGGGAAGCAGAGAAGCAGGGTCTTCAGGCTGCCTTCGCCTTCTAAATGGTCTAATTAAATAAAGCAATTAGACGTTGGCTTCTGTCCTGCACATTGTTTCCCCAACTGATGAAATCCCAAGGAATGGCAAGGAGCCAAACTTGCTCAAGTGACTTCTTGTTTAACTCAGCCATTTAAGTGCTCATCAAGTGTTAAATTTAAATGTATGTAAAGATTATTACCCCCCCAAAAAAAAATTAAGGGAAAAGTGTGAATATGGATACACAGGACCATACATATAGGTCAATAGGGAAATAGCTTTGGGGCTTTTAGAGATGTAGCTTTTAGCAAAAGTCATTTTTCTCCCTCTAGTAAGTCTGCGAGCTTTTAATAGCCACTTCTCCTGATTGCTTTCCAGACCATTGTCCACTGCCAAGTGCCCCGCCCGATGTGAGCACACAGGCACGAGGTCTGGCAGGAAAGGGAGGTTGGGAGGACCCGCAGACCAGGCTTCTGAAAGCTTTCTCAGACTGAGGCCACCGTGTCATGCTCTGAAATGATGTAATCAAGTCTCCAGCTCGGATTTCACAAATCATTCTTTTTAGTTTTGAATATTTTTATATTTTTAGTAAGGAGATGTTTGGAAAAATGTCCACCTCAGAATTCCTGATATATTTCTAAAAATAGTATGATGAACTTGCAGTTAAAATATTATGATTTTGCCTAGAGAGTGAATTATTAAAACAAATTATTATCTTGAGAGTGAATAGCACTAACTTGCTCTTTACTTTCTGATTAGGTTGTTTTTGGGTTTTTTGGTATAAATAGACACTTTCACAGTTTTTTCTTTTTCTTAACAGGTAATTATGTGATTGGACTAGACTTTGTAGTGGGGAGAAAATCTGGCATAGTCTTTGTTTTAATACAAAACCAACCAATATGGAAGCTGAGGACATACCCAAGGTCACCTCCTCCCCTAGTTCCTCTCAGGCACATGACTTACTGTGTTATCAACCAAGCAGGTGAGAAGCCTGGCTCTATGGACTTGCTGTCATTTATCCTATACCACCAGCCCAACAACCTCCCAATCACTCAGTCAGCATTCAAGGGCATGCCTATTATCAACAGAGGCTTTCTCGATGTACCACTATTACAAACTAACGCTATTTATTTTTCACTAAGACATTGAGTCTAAAAGAGATTTTTATCTAGCCATACCAATCACCGTTGAAATGAGAATGGTCTTGAAAGAATGTATTATTCTTCCTTTTGAAAACCTTGCCCATATTATGTCTCATAACTGCTAGCATAGCAGAAGTGGTTAACAGTTCTAGAAATAAAGTCTGTATTTTGCTGTACGTTTTCAGTGCCATGTTTACTGAGTTCTCAGCCCTTGAACAGGTGTTGAGTTCTCTTCCAAAGTAGGTTGAAGACACAGATCTTATCTTGAGTAGAGTTTGGAAGAGGAGAACAAACTCCTAACAAGAGCCCGACATTACAAACAAGTGCTCCCACTTTTATTGAGCATGTAGAATGTACCAGGCACAGAGATAGGCACTTTATTTATTTATTTATTTATTTATTTATTTATTTATTTATTTATATTTGCATTTTTCTGAAGCTGGAAACGGGGAGGCAGTCACACAGACTCCCGCATGCGCCCGACCGGGATCCACCCGGCACGCTCACCAGGGGGCGACGCTCTGCCCACCAGGGGGCGATGCTCTGCCCCTCCGGGGCGTCGCTCTGTCACGACCAGAGCCACTCTAGCGCCCGGGCCATCTTTGCTCCAGTGGAGCCTCGGCTGCTGGAGGGGAAGAGAGAGACAGAGAGGAAAGGGGGGGATGGGGGGAGAAGCAGATGGGCGCCTCTCCTGTGTGCCCTGGCCGGGAATCGAACCCGGGACTTCCGCATGCCAGGCCGATGCTCTACCACTGAGCCAACCGGCCAGGGCGAGATAGGCACTTTAAATATATCATTTCCTGTTTCTCCAGCAATTCTTCACAGTAAGTTATAAGGACCACTTTATAGATGAAACAAATTATGTTCTAAGAGATTTCACCTTCTCAAATAACACACAGAAAATGTCACAGTTAGGATTAGAAATAGGATTATTTAATTCAAAGCTGGTATTTTTAATCCACTACACCACATTGCCTCTAAGAAAACTTTTATGCATGTGGTTAAGATGAAGTGGGTTAAAGAAAAAAAAAGATGAGAAGGGAGAATTTTGTACAGCCCACTGCATATACTTGAGCTTATGTTTATATAGTTATCAAACTTCAGAAAAATATGATACATGATTACTAGCTTATACCAGAGGAAAAACTAAGCTTGCTTCTTTTCCTTCCTGGCCCAATTAAAAAATATATATATATTTTCCATGATTTTTTTTTAAGAGAGAGAGGAACAGACAGGAAGGAGAGAGATGAGAAACATCAACTCATACTTGTGGCACCTTAATTGTTCATTGATTGCTTTCTTATATGTGCCTTGACCGGGGAACTCCAGCCAAGCCAGTGAGCCCTTGCTCAAGCCAGTGACCTTGGCTTTCAAGCCATTGACCATAGGGTCATGTCTATGATCCCACACTCAAACCGGCAAACCTGTGCTCAAGCTGTTAACCTCAGGCTTTCAAATCTGGGTCTTCAGCGTCCCAGATCAATGCTCTATCCACTGCGCCACTGCATGGTTAGCAATATTTTACATCTTCGATATGAGATTAGACAGTTTGTTGTTACGGAAATTAGTATATATTTTGTATTTTCTTCTTTATTATTATTATTTTTTTATTTTTTAGAGACAGAGAGAGTGTCAGAGAGAGGGATAGACAGGGACAGACAGACAGAAATAGAGAGAGATGAGAAGCATCAATCATTAGTTTTTCGTTGCAACACTTTAGTTGTTTATTGATTGCTTTCTCATATGTGCCTTGACCACGGGCCTTCAGCAGACTGAGTAACCCCTTTCTCAAGCCAGTGACCTTGGATCCAATCTGGTGAGCTTTTGCTCAAACCAGATGAGCCCACACTCAAGCTGGCGACCTTGGGGTCTCGAACCTGGGTCCTCCGCATTCCAGTCCGACGCTCTATCCACTATGCCACTGCCTGGTCAGGCTGTATTTTCTTTTAAGAAATGCTTATAAACTTGCATGTAATTATATATATGGAGTTTATAACATTTATATTTTGTGCATTGTTTTACTTTTTAAAAGACTTTTCTAAGCATTGATAGTATAGTTCAGTAATAGTACTGACAATAATAATATGTAATTTAAGACAAACAATGAATTTTTTGTATATATTTAGTTTGCAGTGGATTATATCAATGGTACACACAATTAAGTAGATTTTATTAATTATGATACAAGCAATTAGAGAGAAAGATTAAGGTTGACCAAGAGGTAAATATTTCAGAAAAAAGTTTTTGGTCATTGCTCACAAAATGTTCTGGTGCATTATCCCAAAGGTATTATATTTTCAAGGTCGTAAGTTATTAATTCTCTGGATCCACTTCCAGAAAAATGCTAGAAATGCAGGTTACCTCTACCTGGACTAGGGCCAATTGCACTGTGAGGCAGGCCGACTGTATTCCATTGCACAAATATAGATAAAAAATATACCAGCAAACCTTTTTCAGAGTTTTGGCAAGCTTTCCCATGCAAGGTGGAGAGCAGAATTTGTTTAGAACAAGACTCTCTGTTCTTAATTTACTTAATATGTTCAAGAACAACCCTCCTTTGAGTTTGATATTTTTTGTAGGTAGCTGACTGGACAGAAATTTGGTTAGCTCAAACGCTAAGTACATGTAGACATTATCCTCTCTCTCATCAAAAGTTTACCTAGGCCACTTTGCTGCAGTAATGCTGCATAGGAAAACATCTCCTAAGTCTCAGTTGATTGCAGCAACAACAGTTTTAGTCTCCCAGTTCTGTGAGTCGGCTATGGCTGCTCTGCTGCTGTGGGGCTGCTTCATATACCTTTTTACCCTAACACCGAAGTTGAAGGCCTGGCTTCTATCCGGGGTGAGCTATTATGATGAGAGCTGGAGTGCGAGAAGGCTGGTAGAAACTTTCAGTGCTTCGTAAAGCCTTCCAAGCTGTAGACCTGGCACACTCTTCCTTTCCCCAGCATGCCACTGTTCACTGTAAGTCATGTGGTCAAATGGCAAAACTGATATTGTTGGAGCTCAATAGTATTCTTCTCCCATGGAAGGGGACAAGTAAATATTTGCTGAATAATAATATAATCTACCAGTCCACCATTTTTTCAAAAATTTTTTATTTATTGATTTCAGTGAGAGAGGTAGAGAGAGAGAGAGAGAGAGAGAGAGAGAGAGGTAGGAACATCGAGCTGATTCTGTATGTGCCCTGGCCAAAGATTGAACTGACAACCTCCGTGCTTTGGGACAAAATTCTAACCAACTGAGCTATCTGGCCAGGGCTACCACAGTCTACCATTTTTGGTCTCAACTACTGATATGCCTTCTTTTTGCATTTACAGTAAACTCACTCATAGCCTTCTGAGGAGACTACCACAAGAGGCATCTGATTTGAAGTCCCAGATCTTGTATTAGCAGGTTCAAGTACGGCTCTTCTTGATCCAGACACCTTTGAGCTCAAAAGAAAATTTATTTATATTCTCTTTGATTTTTGAATACACACACATGCACACACATACCATGTAAAGACAGAACAAGACCAGGATGACAGCACTACACAATCTTATTTGGAAATGATCGAAATGGGAGGTGCATGGCAGTCACTGGCCCATAACAATTTTGAATTCCCACTAAACAAATGTCCCTAATGAAAATGCTTCATAAAACAATTCCAAATCTCAGAGGCATATAACCAGAAACATTGCTTTCTCACACAGACACAGATGTGTTGCTGAACAATCTGAACTGCTTTGCAGGTCTTCTTTGTTAACTTGCTCCAGGTAATGAGTCAGGCTCAGAACCACCCCAATGTCTTCTTACTCAAAGCCCCAGGCTGAGAGAGCAGCCACTGTCTAAGGCTCAGTCTTTCATCATAGTGAGCAGTAGTGCAAGTGGATTGGGGGAACTGTGTACTGTTACACATGCCCACGTTTCATTAGCTAAGTCATATGTCCATACCCAATGTTAATAGTATACTCCTCCCATGGCAGGAGGAGGGGGAGAGAATATTTGCTAAACAATAATAGAATCTACTACAGAGGATGACACGTGCTTTACAGAATATTTCCTCTTTCAAAAGAGCTCAGTGAAAGTAATCTTTCTTAATATCGGAAGAGCCCAGTGAGTAGTTAAATGTTCTTCATGTAAATTATTCTGTAATCACCAGAATATGTTGTAGTCATTCATTGGATAAACTTAAAATACATAGAAGTACATAAATTCCACTTTGTACAGAGAGCCGAATAACATATAGTTCAACTGAGAATTGGAAATCAGTTTGAATTACCAACAAAAAAAGGCAAAGAGACAGAATGATACAGATGAATTTCACATAAATCTGGACAAATCCAATAAGGTAATCCATAATTATTTCTCTACCTGTACTGACTTCAGGAAAAAAATGGATAATTCCCAGAGAACCAGACTAGGTTTATTTGAGAAACCAGTGTTAGATGTCCACAGAAGAACTTGAGCAAAAAAACTTGGGAGAAAGAATTAATAAATTTGAAAAATAATAGATCCATGGTTAGGGAAGCTAGAAGTCTATTCAGAATAATCTGTTTTTCTGAAGAAAGTTATAACAATATTTCCAAATACTATAGTTAACATCAGAACATCAGAGTCTCAATTTAGTTTAAACTATACATTAATCAAGGATTGTGATAATTCTCTCAGAGCCTTAGAACAGAGCAGAATGTGAAGAGTTAAAAACAGTTCATATTGCCATTGCTGCAAAAGAAGGAAACTTGGGCGGAGCTCATTCAAACGTGGTGTTTTGGGTATGAGAGTCACATTCCTTGGCATTACCAATTCCAGCGCCACGTAAGTGATCCGCAGGACACAGATGCTCAGCCCCATGTGGATACATGAATGCTGCAGTCATGTTAGAAAGTCAGGTTTTACATAGTTTCTGGACTGGTCCATTTTTTATCTTATAAGGCCATATTTGCTTGCTGAATTTATGACTCCAGCTCATAGCCACTTTGTTGGGTAAAAAAGACACTTGCAACCAAGAAGAAATCATAAGGCTAAGGAAAGCACACAACAGGCTAAGTCCTTCTAGAAAAATCACTGATAAATATTGAACTATGTGAAAAATTTGTAAAATCTAAACCAAAGTGGCAGTTGGGGCTAGAGAGAGAAGTTTACATTTATTGTTTAGGAAACTAGCTGTAATTATTTGCATATCTTTGTGTAGATTTTACAAAGCCCAAAGTTTAACTTAAAAAAAACTTACTTTTCATCAAGGAATAGTAATAGTTGCTACCTTATACTGAGTGGTCAGCCCCTATAACGAACACACTTTCACAAAGGTGCTGAAATTACACATGTTATATTCAGACATGTCAAGGAAGTGAAAAAATGAGAATGGAGAAAATGCTTGCAAAAGGTAAAAGGCATTATTTGGTATCTCATTTAACATGGTTAGTTAGCAGGTAATATATGCAAAGTACTGTACAATATATATGTATAGATATATTGTATATATGCCAAGGAGAATGCTAAATAAGGCAAACATGGAATTTTCCCTTAGAAGCTCACACTTTACGAGTAGAGATAAAGCACACATACATTCAAACACATGCAATCACACACACACAACTAGAATACCAAGTAAAAAATATGAACATTTAGAAAAAATTAATCATTAAATACCGGACAAAAACGAGGAAAATGATTTTTCCTCAGCTGAAATGAAACCCAGAATGCTGAAAGACAAGCATTAACATCCTGAAAGTGCAGAAAAAAAGTTAATTTTTAATAAGAGATCATCATCGATGAGCAAAAGAAAAGACCATCGATAACAATGGTGAGGTAGAAAAAATTTGAGTGGCAGGAAAAGTATTGGATAGTATAGAAAAAGGGTTATTTCAATTTTTCAAGTACATGAATGTTAAAGATTTTTACACATTGACTGAAATTAATGAAACTTTCTGTATTTGACACTCTTTATATTTGGGTCCTTCAGATAACTGCAAATGTGATTAGAAGCATGATAAGTTATTAGAATTTCATGGAAAAGAAAAAATGTCATCCAAGAATTAATGAAATATGGATGATATAACACCTTTTGTGTATATATGCTTTCAAAAATAAACATAAAGTAATATAATTATATATGAATAAAATGTATGTGAATACCCACGTAGGAGAGTTTTAGAAGTTGAACTGCAAGGGGATGCTAACAACTATAGAATAGTTGTTTTATCTTTTAGACCTGGAGTTTACCAGCAAAATTTATCCACCAATATGGAGTCACTTCAAAGAACAACATGCAGATATTCCTGGTTTTCCTAGTGACGTCTATAAGGAAATGACCTGTTATAGAAATAAGAGAGAAGCAAATATATATTATATATAGTATAAATAGTATAGTATATATTTAATATAAATATATATATAATAGTGTTATAATTAGATTTTAGCTATTGCCCCACACAATACTTCCTTTCTATTTCATTCCATTAGAAGGATATGGATGAAGGTCACTGACCTAACTAATGTATCCAAAGGTACCTTTATTTATTTTACCTTCTTAAAAGAAATAGTGAGTGTTGTAATTGTTTACTTGAATTCCTTCATGTTAAAAAAGAAAACTCTTAAGATAGTCTTTGCTTCTCAAGTAAGTAGTACTTAACTCGGTTGTTTATCAAAGTATTTTTAATGTGTAGTTCCATTCCCTGTATTATATATAATCAAAATTCTACTTATGACCTCTTCTCTTATTTGGGATTTACCTAGGATTATGTGTTTTATTTTCATAAGATTATATTCGGGGGGGGGAATTATTGACTTGTTCATATTATTAAAATCTATTAATCTTCAAATTATATTGCATCAGTAAACAAGGCATAAATTATGCTTTTCAATATTTTATTTTGGGCCCAGAATGGAGCTCATCCTGTAAATGTTTTATGGATGCTTGGTGAGAAGATGAGTTCTTTCCTTGTATACACAAAGTTTATTAATTAAATCACACCAGTCCTCTGCTTCGTACTTATATTTGCTATTTAAACATTGCAGATATAGGATTGGGTTAAATTCTTCCTATAAATTCCACCCTCCTTATTTTGTCATGGTTAGTTATGCAAATTAGGAGTCAGGCTGCCTGTTTCATATCCTGCTTCCATACTTGCCAGTGGTGTCACCGTGGTGAAATTAGTTAATGTCTTTCAATCCTAGAATCTCCATTTATAAAGTGAAACTAATAATCCCTTATTTGGTAAGAACCTTTAGATACAAAGTTTAAAGGAGATACAGTATTTGGCATTGTGTCTGGCACATAATATCTTCCATGAACATGAGGTTTGTTATTGTTGAAACTTTTATCATCATGCACAGTTTTTATTATTTCTAATAATTTTTTAATCTATTAATTTTCTCATTAACTAGTATGTACTCGCAGAGAGACAGACTGATTGGCCTTGATCAAAGTGGTCCGCATGCTGCTTGCTCTGTAAAGCTCAACAGCATGACAGCCAGTGAATCAAAGCATCCGATTTTCAGACTAGCTACCGGACCAATAGATCCAAAGATCCTGTCTCCCATGGCATTGAAATCACCTGGAGAACTTTTGAAAAACAATTCCTGCCTTAGAATTGCTGATTTGGTGGATAGGCTGTTGGAGACAAGCATTCTAAGTCACAGAAATAGCACTGGCTGTGGTCCATGGAGACAAAGCAGGTCTGGGAGTGACAGTGACATGACCTTAACCTAACTACAACTGGCAATGAACACTCCTGTGCTGGTGCACATCCATACGGGTAACATGGGAAGAAAGCAGGCCTTCTGATGGAGTCTACCAGACCTGGAAAAGGGGGAAGGGCAGGCATAGAAAAATAGACAAAAATTGGAATGGGCTTATTAAGTCAGACTATGAACGGCATATTTTCCCTGTTCCAGCTATTAGTGGGAAAGAGACTCATATTTTAGTGGGAAAGAGACCCACACCCAAAGAAGTCATGGTACCTGTGACAAGGCTACAGAACAACCAAGGTGAGGGAATTGCTTAAGGAGGGTGATGACTCAGAGGACGTCTCACATGAGAAGTGATGTTTCCTCTTAGAAGGATGAGTTGGAGCTCACCAAATCAGACAATGGACAGAGACCGGAATGGGCTGATGTTAGCAGGGAAAGTAAAAATAAAAATACCAAGAGAGGTGAGTAAACAAGTTAGAAATATGCATTCCAGCCATTTATATTTGGGCTAGTTACTTAATCCTTATATACGTCTATTACTCATTTGTTAACTTGGCATACCTGGTAAGAGGAATAAAGAGTGTGTTACTGCACATAAAACATTTATTCCCACAGTAAACACTCAAGAAAGATTAACTTTTACTATTTTATTATTTTTGTGGGGTTTTTTATTGCTATTTCATCTTTAACACCTTTGAATTAGATCGAGAATATAAAATTAGCAAATAGCTTCTAAAATGATAATATACAGTGCCAATGAGGGTAGGGTGAAAAGGATATCAGTATCGTTGGTGGGCATTCAACTATTTATCTTTTTTTTTTTTTTTTTTTTTTTTTGTATTTTTCTGAAGCTGGAAACGGGGAGAGACAGTCAGACAGACTCCCGCATGCGCCCGACCGGGATCCACCCGGAACGCCCACCAGGGGCGACGCTCTGCCCACCAGGGGGTGATGCTCTGCCCCTCCGGGGCGTTGCTCTGCCGCGACCAGAGCCACTCTAGCGCCTGGGGCAGAGGCCAAGGAGCCATCCCCAGTGCCCGGGCCATCTTTGCTCCAATGGAGCCTTGGCTGCAGGAGGGGAAGAGAGAGACAGAGAGAAAGGAGGGGGGGCGGGGGTGGAGAAGCAAATGGGCGCCTCTCCCGTGTGCCCTGGCCGGGAATCGAACCCGGGTCCCCCGCACGCTAGGCTGACGCTCTACCGCTGAGCCAACCGGCCAGGGCTGGCATTCAACTATTTAGAAAAAAAAGTAAAAAATACAAGTCAAGAGCATTAAAAATGAATGCTTTAACCCCCTTTAACATTTTCATTCTATTTCTGGGCATCTATCCTAAGTAAATAATCTAAAATATGTAGAAAAATATTTATGTACAAAATGTGCATACAATATCATTTTTGATAGCCAGAAAACTGGGAGGAAATTTTTAATCAGGCAACCATGAAAAATCATGTTTACCAAACATTTACAGTCTCAGGAAATTCATATGAATAAAAGAAGAAAGGACAACATGAAATCCATGTACTTATAATCACAACTCCACAACTCAAGTTCTGTGCATAAACAAAACGATAAGAAATTTGTATAAAAATGTAATGGCTACTCAGTGGTAGGATTGCAAGTGACCGTTCCCTTCTAGTTTGTTATTTTTACAAATTTTCCAAAGTAAACATTTATTGCCTCTATTAAAAAATATACTTTAGGCCCTGGCTGGTTGGCTCAGCGGTAGAGCGTCGGCCTGGCGTGCGGGGGACCGGGGTTCGATTCCCAGCCAGGGCACATAGGAGAAGCGCCCATTTGCTTCTCCACCCCCACCCCCTCCTTCCTCTCTGTTTCTCTCTTCTCCTCCCACAGCAAAGGCTCCATTGGAGCAAAGATGACCCGGGCGCTGGGGATGGCTCCTTGGCCTCTGCCCCAGGCGCTAGAGTGGCTCTGGTCACGGCAGAGCGATGCCCCGGAGGGGCAGAGCATCGCCCCCTGATGGGCAGAGCGTCGCCTCTTGTGGGCGCGCGGGGTGGATCCCGGTCAGGTGCATGCGGGAGTCTGTCTGACTGTCTCTCCCCGTTTCCAGCTTCGGAAAAATACAAAAAAAAAAAAAAAGTATATATACTTTATCCAAGCAGAACTTGTGTAAAACTGGGGGCTTAGGTAGTTCAGAAAATATCTTGGTAGAGACGGTGCTGGAAATGATCTGGAATTTCTCCCATCTCTGTGCCTTTCAGATGGATTTCCTTGTGAATGTTTCTTCTCTACAGCAAGAACATAAATGACAACCATGCGCTTGCACTTATGACCCTCGGCTGTTTACATGGCAGGTGACAATAACAATTGTGACCTGGAATGTATCCCAGGCAGCCTTTCAAACAGCAATGATATTTCACAGGGTAGAGCAGTCTCGTGGATGGAAACCCCTTCCTGCTCCTTTGAAACTCCATGTGATATCATACACCCCACCTGCCAGACCTCTCCTTTCTACCCCTATTGTTTCACCTGTCACCTCTCATCTTCTCTTTTCAGCTCCTGTGCACACTTCATGTGAAGCCTCTGCTCAGTTACCCTCACCCCCTAACGCTTGATGATAATGTTCCTGCCCTGCTTTCCATGCCTGTCAGCACCTCACTCTCCTCCAAGAATCAGATGTCAAAAACCAAAGTTCATGCAATACTCTTTCATGGACAGATGAGATTTCTCATATTTATTGGCACAAAAGTCACTTGGTTGTCTTTTTTTAATGTTATTTGTAATAAAACTATAGTTCTTTACTATATTGCAAACAAATTTCTCTGGGAAATTTGTGCCTTAATACATATATCATTTACTTATTGACTGTGTACAATGAAAAATAATTTTCCTGATGAAAAATAGCATTTATTAGTGAAGTAATTTAATCAATACATTTTTTTTCTTTTTCTCTCCAAGACAATCCTTACGTATATCCAAAGATTATACTTATAAGGCTAATTTTCTAATCTATGCAATTTTGAAAATAATGATAGTTTAAAATTTTTAAGGAGTCATGTTTTAAATCTTTTTCAGGAAATCTGAGTTTGTCAAACTTTGGAAAGCAAAAATCTAAATTGTATTTAGTTTATTTCAGTTGGTTCTTTACTAAGGCCTGGAGAATTTGAGAACCTGATACTATGTCATGGTTGAAATGTGTGGCAGTTGTCCATTTGTATCCTTAAGATGCGAGGCCTAGCAGAAGCCCCACCCACATCCATTGGATGTCATGGTATTCTATTGAAAAATTCTGTTGTGCTTCCTATGATACTATTTAATTCGGTTACTTTTTTATTTATGCTTAATATAATCCTGGAGCTTTCTCTAGGAAAGTAGGGTACATCTAATTGGATGTCTGCATAAGCATTTTCCATCCTCCTGAACCCAATTTGATTTCTAACATCTGAAGTGCCATCAAAGATCAATAGTCAGCCTGTCAGGGCATAGTGGAAATTTTTAGTGTCCTACACAAAGCCCAAATTTCTTCCTTGACCAGACTCTAAGCAGGCCTCTCTGAGCTCTCTTCGAACTGGACCTTAACCTTGGCCTATAAAGACCTGAACAAATACAAATATTGTCTCTAACAGCTCAAAGATGTATGCCTACGGTGACCTTTGCCCAACTTAAAGCGCCTGCCTGAGAAAACTCAAGGCTGCAAAAAGAATCTACTGTCTGTTCTAGCCGACATTTGAAGATAGGGCCTCTGTCTCCCAGCCTCTGTATGGGGGTAGGAGCTTAACTTTGAGAGGTACCAGTTTGCAAACCCAGATAGGTTTCACATGGACTAAGCCCACCCTTTCCATTCTTTATAATTTTTCATTTTTCTGAATCTACAGAATCCCCACTCACCTCTCTCCCTATTTCTTCATTCTCTCTTTACCTCTATTCAAGTAAATATTGAGTTCAATTCCTGCTGAACTCCTCCCTATTGCCAAAATTAAGAATAAAATCTGTCCTTAATACTTCAAATAGTATATCTTTCTTTGGTTATCTTAGACAAAAGTGATGCATGTTTTGGCCATTTTCTAGGAAGGGAAAGAATTAGTAGGGACCGGTCATCCCTGAGACTCCAACCTGGTGGTTGGGCTTCATAGAAACAACAGCGGACTTTGGGGGCTTGGCAAGCCTTTCTAAATAAGCATATGATTGAGTATTGGATAAATCAAAGAAATATTTTTTAAATGATTTTTCAAGTTAAAAACATTTTAAGTAAAAAAAAAAAGTACATTAAGGGCATCATTATCCAAAGAAAACCACTATTTTACTTTATAGTACTTTTTTCTGAATTTTTTTCTATATATAGTTTACATAATTGTAATAATATATATACAACTTTCCTATGGTTTCTCACATAATACTTTGGCATCAACATAGTTCCTTGTTATTGCTCCATAATACTTCATCATCTGAAAGGACCTATACTTATTTTAATTTTTTGCATTGGTATATTTAGATTTTTTCCAATTCTTTTACACCATAACAATGATACAATTTTATTTTTTGTCCTATTTAGAATTACTTAGGATAGAATCCTACATATGAATGAAAATAGATGAACAATTAAGTTGAAATAAATATTTATTGAGTCTAATGTGCACAGATGCTGGGTGTTACAGCTGAGATAAATGTCAATGCCTAGAGAATAAATTATTCATAACACTAAAGGCAGAATCTCTCAATCACTAGGAAAGATGAGTGCTAGTTAGAGGAGCCAGGTGTTGTGAAGTAAATCACAATGACGACCATGGTTTAGTCTTCATTTGCTGTTATCAGAGATCGCAACATTAACTTGGTATCAGAGAAAGGAGCAGGCCTCTCAATCCTAAAACTTACGAACTAACACAGATTTATTAGTTAATTCATAATCTAGATAAGTAGTGCATGGCATAAAACCGTCAAGCCCAGAAACATCTCCAAAGCACGTAATCATTTTTATATCATTCAGTCCACACCATAGAACGCATTAATGTAAAAAGACCAGGACCGGGAAATGGTATCATTAGTATGTAGCAGCATTTGCCTTGTTAATGATTCAAAGCTCATTTTTCTCACACATGTAAGATACATGCTGCAGTTTTACTGTATTCATTCCTTTCCAAGATGGAAGGTATCTAGAAAGAAAACGTGATGTGGTGGAGCTATTTCACGATGGGAAGCCATGTCACTGCAAAACCTGGACCTTAACTATGCGGGTTCCCCCCTTCCTCTCAGACCACTCCCTGACACTCCAAAACGCCTTGCCTCTCCTAGCTTTTCTTCAATCTGGACCCTGTTTCATGACGTCTCCCTTTCAATCTTGTTGTCTACCTTCTTCCACCTGCAACAAAAATGACCACTTCTGCTGCCTCGGCTGTAATTCTAAGAAGGCAGAGATAGTATCTGTCTTGTTCATGATGCGTATCAAATGCCTAGACAGTGACTGGCACTCAAGTACGTCTCCAAAAATGATGACTGAGTTAAACAAGAGAAACATGTCTGATTCCTTCAGAAGTTTGCCCCCTGATAATTTATACTGCAAAATGATTCATGCTTTCAGTCATTCCTCCCTGGTAACTATGGGCATTTTACCCGAACTATGCTCTATGAACCCAAAGGTGTGAGAAATGTGGAGTTCCACGTACATTAAAGGCAACATTAAGAGGGATGAGAGGGAGGAATGAGAAGAGTTATCTGCTGCTTTGCTCCAGTTTGATGATCAGTCCTCTTCTCAAAACTCAGTGGCATTCTGCTGCCTGTAAGAGTCTGTCCATCTGCTTACACAAGCTTACAAAGCTGCCGCCTCTGTTGTTCAGGGAGCAAGAGGCTCTTTGGGGGCAGGCTAGCTCTCGCTTCAAATTTCAGCTCCTTAAGTGAGTTTTGAGCAATTCACTTAAGCTGTGGGAGCTCAGTGTTTCATCTGTAAATAAAATAATAATAATAAGTGTGTCATAAAGAGAATGGGGTCCTGCAGATACAGGAGCTTGAATACCGTTTGGCTCATGGTTGAAGTTGATTGGATGCTAGAGCTCTGAGTCCCGCCCCCCCCCTTCCCTTTAATCTCGTGTCTCGTGTCGCGGTTACCTTCTGGTCTGCAGTTCTGCACTGACACTTACCAATCTCATTGTTCCATCATGTTGCTGCTTTAACTTGGGGGCTCACCTTTGCTCCTCATCATTACCTTTAGTTACTCGTTCCTGTAACACCTATCTATTGACCTCTGGCTGTGTGTGCAAGTCTGTGCTTCACACAGTGATGAACAAGAAAGACAAAAAATTCTCTGCCCTGGTGGAGTTTAGGCTATGAGAGAAGATACAAAATTACAAAATGGGAGGGGAAGTAGTCTTGCCCAAATTCCACGTGTTCTGACAGGACTGATTTTTTTTTCTGCAAAGACATTAAATTTTATAATTATAAACAAGTGCCTATTCATTGTAGGAAATTTGAAAAATATATAAATACATAATGAAGAAAGGAATATTTTCT
Organism: Saccopteryx leptura; assembly: GCF_036850995.1. Classification (NCBI taxonomy): domain Eukaryota; kingdom Metazoa; phylum Chordata; class Mammalia; order Chiroptera; family Emballonuridae; genus Saccopteryx; species Saccopteryx leptura. Next base: position 25,318,921 of record NC_089506.1, on the reverse strand, counting down.
GTAATTCTATCATCCAGCGATATCCATTATACTTGTTCTAAAGGATCATTACTATATTTTTCTAATACATATATATATATTCTAAGGTATACATTCACATGATCATATATATATATATGATGGGGAATATGTAACATATACATTTTTCAGTATTTAAATATTAGATATTAAGATCTTAATATATTTTGAACATTTCCCATCTCATTAAAATTCTTGGCACATGTGTGAGTTAATGCCTTCATGATATTCCTTAGTATCGTTCTTCAGTTGCTCAACATATAAAAAATATTTTTACAAGAGAAATTATGTTTTAATAGAACTGAATCATTTTTTGATTTATTACCTGACATGCAGTTAGGTTCTCTTTTTCTTTTTTTTTTAATTCATTTTAGAGAAGAGGGGGAGAGACAGAGAGAGAGGAGAGACAGAGAGAGAGAGAAGGGTGGAGGAGCAGGAAGCATCAACTCCCATATGTGCCTTGACCAGGCAAGCCCAGGGTTTTGAGCCAGCGACCTCAGCATTTCCAGGTCGATGCTTTATCCACTGTGCCACCACAGGTCAGGCGCAGTTAGATTCTCAAAATTAAAATAAGCATCCTTTAAATTCCCTGACTGTCTTTTCCCATACATATGATGAATCAGTAATTTCTTAAGCAGGAATTGTCTCTTCATTGACTCACTGTCTAAGATGAATTCATTACCACATGCAGAAAAGTGGTAAAATTCACTTGATTGAATAATAAGGAAATCTGCATCATTTGCTTTTCATAAAACAATTAAGATAATTTTAAATTGTTGGTATAAACAAGGGATTCTCTCAATTCTTATCTTACTTTAACCAGGAATAAAAATATTCTTAGTGAATTTATAGATCAACAAAGTTTTAGTGGTAAAATTATTGCTGTGGATTACCTTCCCTAACAATCATATAGTCATTATTCCTGAAGTCACTAGAAAAAAATAATTCAATAAATGAGTGTGCTTGTGAATTTCAATATGATGTAATCCTAAGAAAAAGAGAGAGGTCATCAATAAATGGTTATTTTTGTGTTTTTTTTTTCAAATCTCAAATTACTATATACTAGCAAGCTATTTTTTGGTGTTGCACAGTAATGCACCTTATTTATTATTACATTATTATTATATTATTTCTTTTTCCATTTTGACCCACTTTACCCACAAGTCTTATTAGCATTACAATGTTTACAGAGGTGTTTTTTACATTTTATCTTATTCTGACCACTACTGCTTCATTTAAAATAATAGAGTATTCCTGAAGTCTTCTAGATCTTCGGTATCATATCTTCAATGACTTTTTACATTTTTTTTCCTTGTAATCCTAGGATGTAATAAAATTGCATCATTTTAGCTCTGTCTCACATAAAGCCAGTTTTCCTCATATCATCTGATGCATAATCTCTACTTTAAAAAATGTAAACAGTGGACACCCTCATGTTAGAGAAAGACTACACTTATGTGGCAGAGCCAAATAATTGTGAGCTGTTCGGCATTTCTTTTAATCAGACTCCCCACAGAAACCTTGAAATCCACACTTCTAGATGGCCTCACTCACACATACACATTCTGGCCATGAGACACCATACAAGAATAGCAATGGCAAGCAGGGAATGTATTCTGCCCTTTCTTTGCAACTTCTCCAAGTTGTTTATCATTTGGTTATAGTTGTGTTGCTCCAGAAGCAGACATTGAGTCAAAGATTTAGGTGTAGTGATTTATTAATGAAGAGCTCCCAGAAGAAATCAGCAAGGAAGCAAGAGAAGTAGAATAAGGAAGGAAGAGCAGATGTGATGTTGATGAAGTCCTAGCGTCACCCTGTTCTCACAGAGAACTCTAGTATAAATGACGTTGGAGACTGCTGTTCCACCCAGAGGTAAAGAAGCTGGGGTCTTGTACTCCTATGCCATCAAGTCATTGGCTTTGGCTCACCTTGAGGTGAGGAGGGCATCTTAATAGAGACTCCCAGTCACAGAACAACCTTCTGAAGTTTGCCAGTAGGGTCCGTTAGCCATTGGCCATTGCCAGCTGAGGTGGCAACATGAGCATCTGAGACCACAGAGCTGGAAAAAGAGATGGGAGGCAATTTGGGCAAAAACTTAGTGTCTAACATACATTCAAAAGCAAGGATTGCTGCTGCCTGTGTCCTATTCCCTGCTGGGCAAGGAGGTTCACTCAGAATCAATTTGTGCTTTCCCCAAGAGTCAGCCTCTTCTACAGGACCAGGTACCTAACTGATGGGAGCCCCAATCCTCTCCAAGTACTTTAGAGACTTCTCTCATTATCTGGTAACTCAGAGTTGATTTATCTCTTATTACAAGCATGCTGGATTGAGGGACATCTTTTTAAAAACTGTCCCACTTATAACCTTAAAATACTTCTATTAAATATTTCTTTTATGGCTTCCCAGAATAAACTGTGTAAGCCTGAGCCACCACTCAGTATCATCACAGTTGCATTCAGAGAAACTTCACTCTGATGCTAAACAGTAATAGAAAAGCAAATAAAACTTTATGTTATGCCAAAAAAGCAATTATATCATAGTTAACAATGCACGCACACAAAAATGTTACAATTCCTTTTTCTCGTTTTGCTCACTTTCTTTCTTTCATACTTATGGTGGGGACCCCAAATTATTGCCCCTTCTTCAACACAAACTCAAAAGAAGCCTGTTTACAAACTCGGACCTGGAAGGCTCTCTATGTGTCTCACCCTCCCCTCTTCCTATGTCGCTTCTCTCTCTCTGTCCTGCAGCTGTTTGGCTTTAGCCTGCTTCTCTAGCCACTCAAGCTCCTCCCTCTCCTATCTTCAGCAGGTTTGTTGTCAAGATTCCAATCTGAGGAGGCAAACAGAATTTTTATTTTTTTTGGACAGAGATTCAGAGAGAGAAATAAATAAGGACAGACAGACAGGAAGGGAGAGAGATGAGACGCATCAATTTTTTGTTGCAGCACTTTAGTTGTTCATTGATTGCTTTCTCATATGTGCCTTGATCGGGAGGCTACAGCAGACCGAGTGACCGGTTGCCCAAGCCAGCGACCTGGGGCTCAAGCTGGTGAGCTTTGCTCAAACCAGATGAGCCTGTGCTCAAGCTGGCCAGAATGCTTTTTATGTCACAGGAGACAAAGAAGGCCCCTGAGAAGATTCTTGTAAGCGGGGAGAGGGGAATACTGTGAACATCGCTCCCACTTGTCAAAAAAGCCATCCATAGTGCTCTGTGTGCATTCCCATGAGCCACCGGGCCACTGTGCAAATCACACAAAGACCCAGGAGCCACTCCAGTTGCACCTTCATTCACAGTGAAATGAACCCCGCGAACGCCTGCTCTGAGCGCTCTTCGTGACAGCGTTGCTGAGTTCCTCTGCTAACACTCCGTCACCGGGGGCTGATTGAGTTTTCCCATGAACTTCTTTAAAGGTATGGAAGATGGACAACTACAAGATGGTATGATCTAGGGGGCTTTCTGTATTGTTCCCAGTCCCACAACGTCCCCCTCCATTTGAACTTGCTGCTAAAAATCTTTTGATTGATCACATCCTTGTTTCCTTGCTCCTCCCCTAGCCAAAACAAAAACAAAAACAAAAACCCTGGAAGGAAGGCTGTTAAACTCTTTCCGGAGCAGAACCTCCATATGTGTCGAGACAGGGAACAGGAGTCAGGGGGCGGGAGGGGGGGGTTATGTTCTGTTGATAAAAGGAAAAAGGGATTTTGAATTCTTGAAGTTAACTTTCTCATATGCCAAAGCTTCACCAAATTGTTGCTTCTTCTTTCCTTTTCTCTACCTCCATGGCTGGATTGGTATCACAAGAAAATTCAAAGCAAGGCCCTGGCCGGCTGGCTCAGTGTTAGAGCGTCGGCCTGGCGTGCAGGAGTCCCGGGTTCGATTCCCGGCCAGGGCACACAGGAGAAGCGCCCATTTGCTTCTCCACCCCTCCCCCTCTCCTTCCTCTCTGTCTCTTTCTTCCCCTCCCGCAGCCAAGGCTCCATTGGAGCAAAGTTGGTCTGGGCGCTGAGGATGGCTCCATGGCCTCTGCCTCAGGCACTAGAATAGCTCTGGTTGTGACAGAGCAATGCCCCAGATGGGCAGAGCATCGCCCCCTGGTGGGCGTGCTGGGTGGATCCTGGTCTGGAGCATGCGGGAGTCTGTCTGACTCCTCCCCCGCACCCCCACCCCCGTTTCCAACTTCAGAAAAATACAAAAAAAAAAAAAAATTCAAAGCAAGTCACATATGTATTGTGACTCTTCTAAGCAGTTTTGAAGCCATGGTCTGATGGTCATTTTTTTTTTCTCAGCTATATTTGAGATATAATTGACATAAAACATTCTATAGCCTGACTAGGCAGTGGCAGAGTGGATAGAGCATCGGACTGGGATGCGGAAGACCCAGGTTCAAGACCCTGAGGTCGCCAGCTTGAGCACGAGCTCATCTGGATTGAGGGAAAAAAAGCTCACCAGCTCGAACCTAAGGTCCCTGAGCAAGGGGTCACTCGGTCTGCTGAAGGCCCACGGTCAAGGCACATATGAAAAAGCAATCAATGAACAACTAAGGTGTCGCAACGAAAAACTGATGATTGATGCTTCTCATCTCTCTCCGTTCCTGTCTGTCTGTCCCTATCTATCCCTCTCTCTGACTCTCTCTCTGTCCCTGTAAAAAAAAAAAAAAAAAAAAATTGTATAAGTTGAAGGTATTCAACATAGCGATCTGATACATACATGTATATATTGCGAAATGATTGCCACAGTAAGCTTAATCTATCCATCACTTCACAGTTACCATGTCTTGTGTGCATATGGTGAGAACATTTACGATTTATTTTCTTAGTAAATTTCAAGTATTTAATGCAATAGTGTTAGCTATAACCATGTTGTACACTAAATTTCCAGAACTTACTAATCTTATAAGTAGAATGGTTTCCTTTTTAAAAAATAATGTCTCCCATTACATAAATTTTGAAAACTATTTTAAAATATTAAATACAAATTAGCTGTAAATATTACTTTCGTTGACTTTAATATTATTATTAATTTCTCCTTACTTGATAAGCTTCTACAATAAATGTGCCACTTACTGATACTTGCTTTGGATGTTTATCAGTGTCTGTTTGGGCCATGGCAGAGAAGTCTCACTTATATAGGGTAGGTTGTGCACTTATTGGCCACATTGGGTATAAGAGATGCATTTCAGTGCTACATAGAACCACTTTCTCGGTGTTAATCAATCAGGTAAAAGAAGGGGGAAAAAAAGCAATTCGAAAAGATAATGATTCTTGGTACATCTTAGAGAAGTCATTTGCTCTCTCTGAGCATTGGCACATCTGTCTTCTAAATTAAGGTCATAATGCTTTTCTCTCAAGGATAGTAGGGGGGTGAGGATATACACTATACTGAAAAACAAAAGGGCTTGGAAGCTATGGAAACAATAATGTGCATAAATCTACACTATGGCCATAGCTGAAATCCCAATTTAAAATTTAAATAGAGGAGGAGGAAATATGTTTTAATTGTTTTGCTTGTTCTTAATTTGTTTATCTTGCTGCAGTCTTTGTATTCTTATATGCTAACAATTCCCCATGGGGCTAAATTATGGGAAAACATAAATGTAAACTAAATATTTGAATTAATTCAGGATTCCTCAGATTGCGAAAGGATTCATATACTTTAAAAGAGCATCACATTGAATAAAAATTCAATTTAGAAAAGAAAAGCCGAGCAGCGATGACTTTTCAAGCACAGCTGTAGGCTACTGAGGCGCTAACATTCTGGGCTGGAGAGTCATGATCTCGTTAAGGCCGGTAGCAGTTGTTCTTTCAATTACGCTGGTGCTAGTATTCTAGAATCCTTTGATAGCTTCCTCACTGATGTCAGCGTTTAGCCTTGGTACCACTGTTTCCCTGGACACAACACTTTCCCATCAGACGTCTGCTGAGGACCACTTTGCCCCTCTGCTGCTACATTTCAGGTGCAGACATATCTCAATGAGTATCATCTGGATAGTACCACGTCCTACAGGCATGGATTCTTCACGCTTCACTGGACATCAGAGTTTTCCCCTGGTACTGTTGCTCTCTGCCATGCATTGTAATGAATACTTGGGTGGCATTCCCATATCAATATTTTTAATGAGAAAGGGGAAATTATTTCTCTTCCTTTTAGGTTTTAGTCTATCAGATGGATCCAGAGGCCCTGAATTGTACTCCAGTGTTTTCAAAGGATATTAATAAAGCAGGTTCGTTTTTACCCCCACCTTTGTGCATTTAGACTCCTCACTCCCTGCAGCACTTAGGCATCTATTCATGTTGTCCAGCTGAGAGAAAGAGCTAGATGACAGACACCACACGGTACTCAGGCTTCCTTGCTCTTCAATTGGGTAAAGCTGTCTCCATGGGTCAAACTCTTGTTGCCAGGCAACTTCTTTCTTCAGAATGAGAAGTCTCCCAAGAGGACTCTCAATCCATATGCAAACAAGCTTCTGGCAGCTGCTACCACCAATTCAATAGACAGGCCCAGGCATGACTGACTCTCTCTTTTGCTAAATTGAGATACCCATTATATTAATTGAAGGCACCACAGATTCCTCCTATTTTCTCTTTACTGAGAATTTTTCTTCTTTTATGATATATTAGAGACACAATAAAAGAACAATAGGCATGAGTCCACAGGATGTGAGCAGGGCTGCTGAGGACAGCACATTGTGGATATCACTCAGACATCGGGTCCCCAGGAGTCAGGGCTGACTTAATGGCATGTAGCATACACACAGTAAAATAACACAATAAATTAATCATTTATAAAACTATCCACTCTCCTGCCCTCCCCTAGCATGCATATGTGTGTGTGTGTGTGTGTGTGTGTGTGTGTGTGTGTGTATATGGCCATTCATCTTGGGCAAGACCAGTACAGAAAAGAATCTTGAATGAATTAAATTTATTTCTCCATTAAGAAAGTGTCCCTGTCTATGGTTATGCTTAAAAGCAGTGAGTAAGTGACCAATATTAATCAAGAACCTTGTAAGTTCCAGGTGCTGAGCTAAGTGTTAGGGCTAAAGGTGAATCCAACTTAATCCCTAATAGCTTGAAACTAGTTGGAAGTCAGCCATGCAAGTCAGTCTAATATGACGTGGGGCATGCTGTGGTTGATCATCTGGAGACTAAAGCAAAAGCAGTGACCCAATCCTTCCACAAGAAGGTGCACTGTTTCTAGAGAAGGCTATCAAGTTGCCCCTCTGTTCCACAACCTTGAGGTCTGGGGTTTTCATTCACAGTCATCCGGCTCAACCCATTACAAGTAGTACTAACTACATTTTGATAGCCACACAATGTTCTTTCTATGCTACACTCCCATTGAAATCAGACTGCCTCATTTTCAAAACAAGCACAAATAGGTCATTTTTAAAGCAGGCAGGAACATCTGGGTGACCAGAACTGTCCAATAGCACTCTTTCTGCAAACTACTATCTTCCATAAAGGAACAGTCACACCTGAGGTGCACTAACCCCTGGTAGGCCAGCCTAGCCCTCCCTGGCATGGAAGGTTTGCCACTCTCTATAAAGACTATATAGTTGATACTAGAACCTTAATTTTCTGAAAGACTGATGAGGCAGATCCCAACATAGGTCCTCAAATGTTAAGTTAAAAATGATCTGCAGCATTTTCAGTAATGCCAGAAATGAGAGAGAGACATTTATTCCTCTAAGAAAAGAATGCCAAAGGGATAATACTTTTTCCATAGAAGGTGGTAAGATGAAGAATAGTTGCAGGAGAGGTTCCCAGAAACATCCCAGACACCTTTGAACAACTGACACAGGACTGGAGAGCAAAGAGCATTGGTAGGATGCTGCCAATAGGTGGTGGGTGAGTGAGTGATGAATGAATGAATGAATGAATGAATGAATATGGATATGGGGAGGGTGTGAGTTTCATGTCTGGCTTAGTCAAATGTTACTTCTATTATTATTATTATTATTATTATTATTAATTATTATTATTAAGTGAGAAGCAGGGAGGCAAACAGACAGACTCCCGCATGTACCCAAACCAGGTTCCGCCTGGAAATTCCCCTACAGGGCAATGCTGTGCTTATCTGGTGCCCTGGGCAACCAAGCTATTTTAGCACCTGAGGCAAGGCCATGGAGTCATCCTCAGCACCTGGGGCCAACTTGCTCAAATCATTCAAGCCATGGCTGCCAAAGGGGAAGAGAGAGAGAGAGAAAGAAGAGAGAGGGGAAAGGGTAGAGAAGCAGATGGTTGCTTCTCCTGTGTGTCCTGACCAGGAATCGAACCAGGACTTCAACACACTGGGCCAACACAACAGTTAGCTGAGCTAACTGGCCAAGGCCAAATGTCATTTCTATAATAAGTAACTGAAAGAAGAAGGCAACCTAGTTTCAGTCAGAATTTTCTTTCACATGTGAAACCAAGGAAAACAATCTATTACTATGGAGAGAGATTGTCTTAATTTAAGGAGGGTGATGCTCTACAATGGCTTTCCAATGTGAATCCTAGGGGTGGGCATCTATATATGAGGAGCAGGTAGAGGGAAGTGGTTAAAAGCAGGGGTTTTGGCATAATACAAATGTTGATTTCCAGCTCCCGCATTTGCTGGTGGTATGGCTTTACACATGATTCTTAACATAGCTGAGCTTCTGTTTTCTCATCTGTAGTGTGAGAATGATAATAGCTGCTCACAGTATTGTTGGGAAGATTAAGTGAGGTTATCCATGCAACTACTAGCACATAGCACAGCACTCACGGTCCACAGCTACAATCAGGATCTGACTACACTGATGAATAGAGTGCTAGACTTGTCTCAGACCCTGCCTCTTGGACTTATTAGTGTACAAAGAGTGCTTCATCAAACTTCTCAGAACAGATGTTGGCAACCTTTCCAAAGCCCAAACTCAGTGACATCCTTGGATTCTCTCCCACCTCCCACCCCACGTCTGTTCGGTCATCAAGTCTTTTTCCCTCCACCTCATAAATATCCCTCCACTCCACTCCATCTCCTAGTCTCCATCTTCCTTGCCACTAATCAGATTAGGTCCTGATCATCATCACTCACCTATAACATTACCTTTACATCCCAAATTCTCTCTCTCTGCCTGTCTGTCTCTCTACTTCACTGCCCTCATGTCTGGTCTCCAGAATTGATTTTATAAATCCTATTTCTGAACTTGTCACTTCCTTAATTGCCCCCAGTGCTTGCACAATGACTTTATTCCAAAATTTAGTCCCAGGTAACCTTATATTTGAATCCACATCCATCTCTATCTACCATTTTCATCCTCCTCACAAATTTGACAAGATCCTACTCTTTTATTTCTCTGGGCATCTCATGAAAATTAATTTGCAGCAATCCTTACCCAGTTCTCTGTTGAGGGAGCAAAAACCGTGCTAAAACTTTGTAAATGACAGTCCCTGGAGAGTAGTTAGTTCTCTTTTCTGTGCTCTCGTAGCACTTTGTGACATCATCATCACAACACCTTTAAGTTCCCATTACAACGATGGCCGAGCTGCTCCTCTGTGCCAGGTGAATATTTGGATGCTATTATACATATATTAGTTACCCCAACAATATCCTTTTAAGAGTATTCAACTCTTATAGGTAAATAAACGGGGCTCCAGGAGGCTCAGTGTTATGCCAAAGTTCACATAGCACTTTTGTGGCAGAGTTGGCAGTGAACATATGATGGAAGATCCCAAGTCCTCCCTTGTCACAGAAGCATGACCTCCTCAAGCAGTCACGTTACAGTTGTTTATGTATTAGTGTCCAGAACCAGAATGTGCTTTCTCGGAAAAATGAGGTGTATTCAAATAAAATGTATTTTGTACTTCTCTGCATCACCGGCTCTTACCCCGGCTCATGCATATTACATATACTCAGTAAGTGTTTGTTCAATGGAAGACAGAGCTTTGTGTATATGAATGAGGTTTGAATGCATCTCTTTTGGAGGATCAATTCTGGAAGGGATGACAAGATGTGTTGGAGATTGATTCTCAAACGTCTAGTGGGCAGGCAGTGTGCTAAGGTTGTGAGCAAGAACAGGGTGGCTCTCTCTCCAAACCTGCTGGGAGACACGGCTGGACCAATTGATCGCATCCATGAGCCTTGTCTCCTAGGCTACCTCTGGCACGGTGTCTTAGCTTGAAACCTGGTTCGTAAGTGGAAGGATTGGTTACATATAGTCTCTTGGGAAGTCATGTGTCACTTGTCTAAAGCTTTCCTCATTTTCATCTTAAAAGAAAACCTCCATCTCATGGCACCCACCCAACTGGTTATCTCTCCATCGTCTCCTTCTGAAGATAGCAAATGAAATGGAACCAGAGAAAAGCTTCGTCCCCACAGGGATTCCTTTGTAGCCAGCCTGAACAGAGCCGCCAAAACATCCTGTGACTTCAGGGCCTCGGTTTGCTTCATGTTTGAAAAACAACATCTGTGAGGCAAGTGTCCCCAACAAGGATAATCAATATCAGAAATTGTGCACATCTGAAATCTTGCAAAGCATGAGGTCACTCAACATCTGTCAGAATAAGAAAGAGCATCTTGGTCTCCTGACTTGTCTGCTTGGGCCTCATGCCCCAAAGAAGCTTCCTGCTTGCTGAGGTCCGCGCTGCTCTGCTGGGGGCGAATAGAGTTGATCAAAGTCCCAGCTGGCTGGATTGAGCTACCTCCATCAGGGTCTTCAAGGTCCAGAATAACTTCAAGGTCAGACAGTGGTTTTGCTAATTACTCACTGTAAGAGTATTTTTAAATGATCTTGTGGGTGCAGAGTTACCAGGTGTCTATTCCCAGAGAACTTTTCTTAGTCACCTTGCCTGATCCTGCTGAAAAAAAAAAAAGTTTCACTGCTTTCCCATCAGCTGGTGAGTCATCCAGCATATCTCATATTAGCTCTGCTGTGGAGGTTGCCTATGGGCAAATTGGAGCCCATTCTGAAGCACAATTTTGCTGCTGAGTTATTACAGGAGATCTAATTAAATTAAGCCACAAGGCAGGAGAAAACTGTGCCATGACCTTCATAATCTGTGAAATCTTTAATCGTTTGCCAAGCATCGATTTTTCTAAAAACGGGGACTGCAGCGCATCACCAGGAGATGAAACCCGAAAATGGAAATTGTGATTGTTTGCCACGTGCACAGGGGTGCTGAGCCACCGTACCAGAGAGGGAGCGGAGCCAGAGCGCTGGGCCTGTGAAGAGGAGGACATGGTGCACAATGACCTTGAAATCTCAATTAGCTCCTGCTAATTGGATGGGGCAAACTATCATTTCCATTTCTGAATTTGTAAAATTGTTTTCTTCTCAGGGAAAAAGAAACATCTGCTGTACTGGGCTCACTCAACTCTGAGTCTGCTTGCCTTCCTGTGTTTTGGGGCCGCTGCGTGAGCACAAGGGGAGTCCACCCTGGCAGCAGAGCCTGGAACCCAGCCTTCTGATGGCACACACGCTCAACTAGCTTTCCCCGGGGAGTCCTCCAGGGTCAGGCCAAGACCGAACAAAGCCAGCTCTGTTGCAAAGCTTGGGAATACAGCCTATCCCCTTCTCCCTGCCATACATTGGCTTTCCTACTTAAGAAATCTACCACCATCAAACACGTAATATTATTGAGTGCTTACTATGTGGCAAAGCACCTTGCTAAAGCTTGCTCATACAACAATGATCCCACTGAATCCACACAATAAATCCAAAGCTCAGGGAAGTGAAGTTGCCTCAACTGCCCAAGTATAAGAAGGATGACTCAAACCTAGACCGCGTTCATTCCAGAAGTCATGTTCTTTGCACCATATCTTGTACCATGACACATGCAGGTTCTAGGGAACACTACACAATATTTCTCAGCCTTCAAAATGGAGTGTGGATATATGAATACAAACAAGAAAGAGCAGGTTTCTACCCTTTGTATTTTTCTAAGGACTGAGTAGGGGCATGGCCAAATGACAGCCAAAGGGTTGCCAGTGGATCTTTGCAAGTCTTTACCTTATTGGCTGGTGATTGTGGACAAGCCCAATAATTTTACATAGTTGAGACGTGATTTCAAACAAGAGAGTTATAATCGTTTAAATCTGAACCCTTTGGACTTTGATTTTACAAGGAAAATGAACCAGTAACCTCATCGTGGAGCTGGGATGTTCCGACCTCATAAATTTAACCATATGCAAAGGCCTGAGATATTCATACTTCAAGATCTTCTTGTCAACCTGGTGCATGTTATGTGGGGAATTGACAATGTCAGGAACAATGTGGTATCAGCTGCCCTGATGCCGTACACAATGCTGGCCCTTTAGGCACTGAATAGGCAGAAAAGGAGATCAGTTCTGAATCTGACAAGCACAGAGTTCAGCAGCGGTTACAGCTGTGATAAGCTCAATGTCAGTGATACCCAACTGCATGGACATTTTCAAAACTCTCTCAGCATTTCCAATCCAACTGTCTTTCCTCTGAAGTTGAAAGTTGCATAAATTTCCATTGACCAGCTGGTTGTCCTATTACTGAGCTTGTACATTAACCAGGAGAGCTTAAATAACTACATGGTTATATTCTTTTAATCTTTGGGTAACTAAATTTGGGGGCAGTCTTAGACTCATCAAGCTAAACAACAAACAAAAGCTTTGCTATTAAATAGACAATCTGATAAATCTCTTTTTAATCAATAAAGATGACTGTATTTCTAGACTAGGTAAACTTTTGGGAAAAGAAGTCCTGTGTGGTCAGAGTAGAGTCTTTTCCTCTCCCTTCCAATTACTTATATTATACTAGCATGTGAAACAGAATCATGCAGATATATCACTGAACACTCAGTCCTGCAAATTACTATTCTATCTAGAATGACAAATTATATATTCTACTGACTTATATAGCATGTTGATTTAATGTTTTACTCAAACTGTGCACTAAAAGATTTTTTGAGCCTGACTAGGTAGATAGACCATCGGACTGGGACGCGGAGGACCCAGTTTCAAAACCCCGAGGTTGTCCGCTTCAGTGAGGGCTCATCTGGTTTGAACAAAGCTCACCAGCTTGAGCCCAAGGTCACTGGCATGAGCAAGGGGTCACTCACTCTATTGTAGCCCCCCAGTCAAGACACATATGAGAAAGCAATTAATGAACAACTAAGGAGCCGCAATGAAAAATTGATGCTTCTTATCTCTCTTCATTCCTGTCTGTCTGTCCCTCTCTGTCTCTTCGTCTCTGTCACAAAAATATTGTTATGTGCAAGGTTTTCTTTGCACTTTCAATGGATTAGAGATTTAGATTGGTTTTAATGCAGTGGTCAATGTAGAAGAATTCTTTACAAGACTGGCCTAGTTGAACAATGCCTGATTAAAAGATTTTATTTTTCAGAATCTTTCTAAGAAATGGAGCAGAGCAAGGAGAATATATATGAAGGATTAATTTTAAACCATGGAGAGGAAGTCAAAACCAAATGTGAAAGGTATATGAGATAGTCATGTATTCTCTATAAAATCTAATGTAAACCGTGGGGCTTCTATCCCTTAGACTCTGACCTTTGGTGTTTTTGACTATGTCTTAGCAAACTTCTTTCCACTCTCATAAGCTTCTAGTTTTGTTTTGATGACATACAGTTACCATTTTCTTGACCTTGGCTTTTAGAAATGCCTTTGATCACCTAGATTCCTCACATGTTTGCCAACCTATGTAAATATCCCGAGTCTCTAGTTGGCAATGATTTATTCTCTAGACATTCAACATCTACCATGTTCCAGGTACTGTGCTGCACACTGGATAGTTACAGAGAACAATGTCTCTGCCCTAAAAGAGCACTTGACCTCTTATGGAGGAATTTCAGTTAACCAGAAGTTGTGAGCTAGTTGGAAAATATTGTGTAGAAGAATGTGTGGTGTGCTATGAAGCAGCTAAAGAGGAACGCTTAACATCTAGAGAAGGTAAAAATTTGTCATGGAAGGATTCCCAAACTAAAACACTCTACCCGGGGAAAATGTAAAAGAAATTTGTTGGAAGGGTAAGTGGGGAAAGGAGTTCCTGTCAAAAGAAATGGTCTGCACAAAGTCAGGGATATATAACAAGCACATCGCTGTGTGGTTGTCTAAGATATGTGGGTGTCTGAATGTTGCATCCCAAATGATTCTGGGATCTCGCATTAAATAATGAATAAAACAGAAGTAACTCCATTTCAATCCCAGTTGACTCAATGAACCAATCTTTCTGCGTTTCCTGATTATATTTCCCATTCCTCTAACACGTGCTGGTTTCCCTTTTTGTCAGGAAACAGGTTTCATCTCAGGTATTTTAGCAGGCAACATTATCTTGTTAGGACTTAATTACATTGTTTCATTTTTTATTTTATTTTATTAAAACTTTTTTTCCCATTGATTTGAGAAAGGGAGAGAGAAGTGGGAGGGAAGAGAGAGAGAGAGAGAGAGAAGCATCCAGTCATTGTTCCATTAAGTTGTACACTCATTGATTGCTTCTCACATGTGCCTGAACCTGGGTGGGCTGGGATGATGCCCTACCCATTGAGCCACCCAGCCAAGGCATCATTTCCATTATATACATTTTTTTTTGTATTTTTCTGAAGTTGGAAACGGGGAGGCAGTCAGACAGACTCCTGCATGCGCCCGACCGGGATCCACCTGGCATGCCCAACAGGGGGCGATGCTCTGCCCATCTGGGGTGTTGCTCTACTGCAACCAGAGCCATTCTAGCGCCTGAGGCAGAGGCCTCAGCACCGGGACCAACCTTGCTCCAATGGAGCCTTGGCTGCGGGAGGAGAAGAGAGAGACAGAGAGGAAGGAGAGGGGGAAGGGTGGAGAAACAGATGGGCGCTTCTCCTGTGTGCCCTGGCTGGGAATCAAACCTGGGACTCCTGCATGCCAGGCCGACGCTCTACCACTGAGCCAACCGGCCAGGGCGAGAACAGTTTTTTTTTTATTGTGGCAACTGATTGCAGTTTCCCATTCACAACATTGATACAAAGTTTCATTTGAAATGACTTTATTTTAGTTAAAAATGAAGTCAATTAAAAAATATATGCAAAAAATAATACAGATGGTACATGAACATGGTAATAATCATAAGTTGATCTGCCAATGACCAGAGTTTGAGAAACACGAGTGTGGTGTATGTGGGAAACAGGCAATGGTGAGATGGAATGAAGGGTGAGAATGGGAGATGAAGTACAGGAGTTTGACAGAAGCCGGCCTGTGAAGAGATCCTAGGTCAGGCTGTGGAGCTGAACTTCACAAGGAGGTATGGAAGGGTTGTAACCCAAAGAATGGCACATTAAGATTTGCAAGTTAGAGAGAACCTTCTGGCAGAGAAGCTGAAGGAAGCAGGCCAATTAAGAGGCTAACAGGGTCCAGTGAGAGAGGTTGACCAAGGGTGCAAGCAACGAGGCTCGAAGGAGGGGAAGGGCTTGACAAATCAGTGGTATAGTCACCACTGTCACCAATTAGAGGTGGAGGGAGAGATCTAGAATATTGCTCAGGTTCTGGGATGGTCAGTGAGTGACATATGGCTCTCTTAACCACATGAAGAGTTATTTTCCCTTACTTGCTCCTTTCTTTGATAATTGATGTGATTTTGACGCTGAATGGAGCCCTACATCTCAATAGCCTGGAGTTAATGTTTAATAGGAGAGTTCCAAGGTCCTCTCCTCACATGCTGGCTAGAGATCTAACTCCTCCAACAAATAGAGCAAATCTCAAAATGATAGTGGAGCTAGCATCTTTTCACGCCGTGAAAGAGAAGTGTTTAGTCAAGCAAATAACAAAAAAGATGCAGTACCATGCTTTTGTCCGCTGATTTTCTAAAGGAACTAGAACAGATCGAAGAAGACTTCTGGTTTAAAACAAATTCCCTTAAATCCTAACCCCCATGATTTCTGACTAAATTTCTTTTCAAAGTGTAAAGTGACATGGCTTTATGACTTTCAATTATTTTGAAATTGAAGGGATCAATAAAGGGAGGCCTATAAACTAAAGAGTTACTAAGGTAGTCTGTCTTGAAAAATATACAAAATAAAAGATAAGATCTTTGTGTGGAGATTCTTGGATAGGGCAGAATCATATCTTAATCTGAAGGAACTGCTGGGAATTGAGGCATTCAGAATAAGTGACTTCATACACAATTTTTCCTGCCTTCCTTATTCCTCATGGTGAGACTCCAGCATCCAAGGGAAATTATCTGGTTAGATACCGCATTGATTACCTAAGTACACAACAATGAAGAAGAGGAAAAGTTCATGTTGGGCTCAACTGTGAGAAACCAGAAGGGTTCTAAACAACTACCCTAGCCTGAGTTTCTCTAAGCATCTCACTTCAAGGGAAGAGCTTAAGGTTAGGCAGAAGGTGTCACCTAATGAAAGTCACAGCATAGAAGACAAGTTTTAGTTTAACTCATGGTGATAATTTATAATTAAAAATATATAAAGTTTCCCTATAGGTAATAAGGAAACTTCTTTATTTTTAAAAAAATAAAGAAAACTTTATTTCAATAAAATAAATTTTTATTTAGATGTAGGATACTGTGTGGACAGTTAGATTAGACTCTCTTACTACTAACAATGTCTATACCACAAGCCTGGTGATGAATACTATGAGATGCAGTCACCCACTACCCTTGATGCAGGATGAAGTTTTAAAGGATTAAATCCAAAAAGCTTAAATCAATGAAGTATTAATTGCTTCACGCTCAGGATAAGAATCCTGTTTTATGCGCAGAGTGAAGAATGAGTAGAACCTTGCCGATTTTTGGTTGGGTAACAGGAGTGGCCGAGAAACATCCGTAAGCAATGTGGTTTCTAACATTGAGGAGTTAATCTGAGATCCGGCTGCTCTAATTTTGTTGCTCTGCAGACCTTTGCCTGGACCTTTTGATTCTATAGCTCTTTAAGGATATGAAATATGTCCGAACATCCTGGGTATAAACTAAGGCAAATGGTGTGTGCAGGTATCCTATCAATTTAGAATCTTTTTGTTTGTTTCTTTTACTAGATATTTGCAATGAATTTTGAAGGCTGACAATGAAAGACTTGTTTGCACTTGGGTCAGGGGGTTAGGAGGATTATGGGCAGTAGAAATACAAGTTGCAGTAAAAAAAAAGACACCCCCAAAACAAACCTGGATATTTCTATTATCTCTGCAACTCACTAGATGTGTAGCTTCAGCAAAGATTTTTAACTTCCTTGAGCCAAAATTTTCCTCGTCATTTATCATAACATCCCATGGGGTTAAGAGAATAAAAGAGAGATAAAGGATGTTTTAAGCCATAAAATATTAAAAGATGTTATTTATATTTAACAGATTATTTTTTCTTCTTATGAGCAAACCTATACATAAGCTAATAAAGATGTTTACATCTGCAAATAATTCTCTAGCCTCTTAGCATGCTGTGGGGTGGGAAGGCATGTTCTTTCTCCTGTTTCCTCTATCAAATTCTGTCTCAATAAGTCAGTTTGAAGGGGAAGGGTTAAAGAAAGATCCTGGGTGAAACTGTGACCCCACTTTGTCTCTTCTTTAGGAATTACTGGTCTCCTTCTCCCACTCTGTTTTTAAAAGTATCAGGTAGATCATGATAGTTTTCCACAAGGTAACAAAATCATTTCCTCTTCCTCTGATGGATGATATTTTAGGGCTCACTGAAGTTCAAAACTAACAGCTCACCAGAGTGGTCCAACAGCTACAGTGTCAGGATGTCCACAGGAGCACAAAGGTGTGTGTAGGATTGGGCCTAACTACTTTGTCCAACAACAGCCTGAAAGGTTGGGAATATTGCTGCTTCTTGTAGCAGCAGAATGGTTCTCTCTTTCCTAAACTGAAAGCATTTCTATTTCCCACCAAATTAATCTTTCAGAGGAATAGTTTCCACAAATCTATTTTATGCTCTTCATTTCAGAAAGGGAAAGGGAAAGGTAGAGCGCAAAGTGATTCACGTGCGACCATTGACAATTTCCGCCGCTTCAGGCAGGCAAAGTCCCGAGATTTCAGCATTGCCTTACTTAACCCCAAATTCTGGACATCGAGTCCTTTTATCATTTGTCATCAGGGCCGAAAGCAAAGGAATCTAATGTTGGGAGAGACCCTAGGTTGGAAAGACAGATTGTTTGCTAGTTTGCAAAGCTGGCCTCGGTTTGACATTCGAGAGACTGCATGGTTGAAGTGTAAGAATAGTCATAATTGTCCAGATATTTAATTTAGCTACATATGCATCTTTACTCTCTCCATACCACCCTCCACCACACATGCATCTGCCTCAAATATCAATATTATCTTAGGTATCCCATTTAACTTAAATTACTAAGACAGATGCTTGTAGCTTTCAATTTGGGAGATGGACAAAACCTCAGCTTAAACTTGGAAAATGTCTTTGTGTTTAATTTCTTAAATAGTCGGTGCAATCATTGATTTCCTGAATTGAGTAAGTGAAAGAATGTGGTGGCTTCAGGTTAGTGTGTGTTTGGAATTTGTTTGTGTGTGTGTGTGTGTAAATCAGAGCTGACACAAATATGGGGTTTCTAAATAGTTTTGAAATTTTAGTAATATAAATGGTAAGACTAGCATACAAGGTCATTCTTTCAATCTCCTAGATACCCAGACTGTTTTGGAGAGGACACTAGAGGAGCTGTTAGTAGGTGGTAGGACTCAGGTATGTATAGGGAAGTGACACCGATGGGAAGCCTCAGGGTACCTTCAAACTTCACAGGGGCCCACTCTGCACCCAACAGAATGGCTGACCTCTCCTTCATATCCTTCAGACGTCCTATCCTATCTGGAATAATGAGTAAAATGCTTGAAATACACATAAGTACCACCCATGCAATTATCTATCTGTTAAAGTATGGCTTTTGTTTAGGCTAATTTCTGTAGGAAAAGTAATATCTTCGTTTCTATGACTAAGTCTTAGGATATGGGAGATTTCTCATGCCTAGGCCCTTCCCTGAGCAGTAAAATGACAGTGAGTGTAATTTATTGATACACTGAAATGAATGGGCGCCCATTTAGCTCATCTCTTCTTAAAAGTGACTTGACAATGTAAGGACCCAACGGAAGATAATGTTTATGGAAGCTCCTGGAAGCACGGCGAGGCCAGGTTCAGACTGCCTGCTTTCAGGTCATGGTGGCCATCAGACTATTTGGATCATGATGACAAGTTTTCATTTCATGATTGCATGAGGTTGCCATAGTGACATTTCCATCAGTCCGAAGAAGTTTCTTACTGTCACTACAGAGTTAACAACCAGGGCCCAGGCCATCATGCCCTATAATGTCCTCTCTGATGTGTTATTGTGTGTATAAGGGTGGGACATTGTGTTGCTTGGTTGTGGCCCCTTTGACAAAGAATACAGTGGCAAGCGGAAAAAGTAGGCATAAGATGATTCAAGAATAGACAGTGTGGCAAAAGCAACAGACAGACAAGATGATCATGGGGTCCATCAAACATGTTTCTAATTAGCACAGCTGTCGCAGTGACAGGAAAGGTGCTGGTCTCACAGACTGAAGCAGTAGTCTGCTGAGCAACACTCCCGGCCTCCAGAGGGGGCATTTTTATTGCAGTATGTCTTTCATGGAAAATGAACAAAACTTTAAATAAGTCACAATTACTTATTGCTTAGTATTTTTGATAATAAATTCTTTAGTTTATCAGTACCCCACGGCCTTCAAATGTGCATTCTTCAAATTGTTTCAATTACATATACATTCTTTCTCCTGAACAATAAATTATTCTTTTAAAAAAAGGAAAAGATACATAATTTTAAAGCAAAGAAAAACAAAAAAAACCCATATATTTTTGACATTTATCTTAAACTTATATGAAAACAACTCTATGTTAGATGCTTAAATATAAATAATAAAGGACATTATGTTATTTACAATGGTATACAGTAAGTTGAGAGAGTAAAAATATGATATTAACTCATGAAGACAGTAAATGATTTAGGAAAACATCCAAGTAATGTACAATGTGTATTTACAAAAGAATATATAATAGAACTTGTGATATGTGGCCATTTTCTTTTGTCTGCATTTCTCTGCAGTGTTTCATGGGCCTTTGTAGATAGAAATCTCTGTGGCTGGTGGAATGCAGCCAGTACTAAATGATAAAACCAGGCCTTTCTTATTTTCATCAATGTGAGCCATGCACCTTTCAACCCAGGCCAAAAACTAAAAAAAAAAAAAAAAAAAAAAAGGCATAATTGGAATAATTACTGAGCAAGTTACCCTGGATAAACTCCACCTAGATCAGGACGGTCACACTGAAGGAAGATACCGCGTGTTGGTTTGAAACACATTCGCATGCACCCAGGTAGAGTGCTATTTTGTAGAAGCATGAGGCTGTCCAGGTACTCTTGGATAAAAGTCGTATCAGGCAAGAAGGGCGAGTAGGACAGAAAAGGACTCTTGAGTGAGAAAAAGTTTTGCATACACTATATGTTCCACTGCGTACCCTTCGGTGGGCTATAACTTCAGACCCAGGGAACAAAGTTGCTGTGGAACTAACTTCTGGGCTATTTCCAATACCTGAAAACCCAGGAGAGCTTTTCATGTGCTGGGAACACAGGTTCCCATGCTTTTGAATTGCTACAGCACTGCCTGAGTTGATACAGAAGGTTGGTTGAGAGCCATGTGACAATTAAACACCACAGTGATGTCCCTGCGAACACAAATCTGGTGGCTGCAGCAGGTAGCCCTGAGGTGTCAGCTGGCCTTCCTTACCAAGGGAAGCTCTTGTTCTACAGATGGTAATGCCGTTTCAGCTAATGTCACCTCTGTGAGTGACCAGAATCAACTTGGAAATGAAATATCTTTTTCTCCTAAATTTTCATATATGCTTGCAACCTGAAAACTTACAGCAATTTTCATACTGATAAAAATGTTACTTGCTCTCTACCGACTTTATTTCTGGAATTCTCCAGAAAGAGACATCTAAATATGCCAAAGCTTATAGAATTTGAAACAAAAAGTTTTGGGGCTTTTAATTCAGACTAGGAATTTTTTATAGAAATAATCTAAGAATGACTCAAGCCCTTCAAAGGCGATGTTAGAATAACTGTCAGAACCTCTTTGGGTTGACTGACTTTTTCCTCCTGCCATGAGCTTCCTCATTTCTACAGACCTGGGAAGTCAGTACCTCCCCTGCAGCCTGACCAGGTTCCTCGGTGCAGGTTAACCAGCCGATGAGGACACCACCGGGCACGGAGAAAGTGGTATGTGAACAACGGAGCGCAGCCTGGGACACCAAACACTCAGAATGACTTCAACGACCTGCAGACAGGCATCTTGGTGGGTTGCAGACGCATGGAGGAGCTTCATGACAAGACTTGTGCCCAGCCTGCATTTTTCTTCTAAGACCTACTCGCCTATTATTTCTTCCCTTTACCTTTAACGTAGAGATTTGGTGAAGAAGTAGGTTCAGTAGAGCTACCAACAAGAAGTAGTTACCCTCACTGATTTCGGGTCTGGTACTTCGAACCCCCAGCTAACCTGTTTCTCATTTTGTCACATGGCTCCTAGGAGTCTATTTGGAAACCTAAGTAAAGCTCCAGCCTGATCTGACAGCTATCAGGCAGGTCATAAAACAGTGCCTGACATTTTATTATTTTTAAAAATCTCTTATTTTCCTGAATTAGCAGTTATTTCAAATGTTAATACCTATAGGCCTCCCTTGGATCCACAATCACAAGAGAATACGCAAAGGTTAGACCCATCTTAGTCCTGTTTTGTGAAAGTAAAGCAAAAAGTAAGAAAGGGTGAGAAACGGTGATCCAGCCTGCAAACCGAGAGGTCAGTTCTCAGGAGAGGGTCATTTCTGCAAGGAAAGGTGCAATTGTCCCAACACTACCGACATCCCTGACCCGGCATCACTGGCGGAAGGTTCTGACTAATCACGAACCGCATGCACATTGGCCATTCCTGACAAAAATGTCCATGCATAGTTATGAGCAAATGTCTGGCACCTGATCAAGGCAACATGGGCAAACTAGAGAAAAATAGGAGGCAGGAGTGGTCAACAAAACTATTTAAAATTGCTAACCCGATCGTGTAGCTGTTCTCCACCTGTGACTTCTGTGATGTCACCCTTTCTAGACTCTCTATTTCTCCTGCGGTGCTGAGTCACCACTGGGTGCAGCAGGCACATTTCACTCCAGAAGTGGTTCAGCCAGAATGCTGAGTGTGCTGTTTAAGCTGGGGTTTTGTGCCATAGCGGGTCTGTTTGGGGCCGAGAAGAAACAGCCAATCACTAGCTCCAAAATCAGTGAAAAATACAAGTCAGGTATGATTGCACCTTTTCCAGCCCTGGGTTGTTCTTCAACTGGATGAGCTGCTGTGTCGTTCCCCAGGACAGAAAGTGACACCGAGTCCTTTTATAAGGGGTTGGACTTACTGTCGCTTTTTTGTCAAGAAAAATAAATTGAAATAAAGGAAATGGTAGCTTCTTTTAGTGAGAGTGAGCTGTCTTCTGATTAATAATATAGTTTTTTTTTAAATCACAATATTACTCTCTTCCTAATATTTAACATTACTTAATGCAGTTTCCTGCTGTAATGAATAGTAGCATGCTGTTGGATCTACTATTATCTCAGAGCCCAGTGAAGCAAACCTTTGGCTGGCAGAGTAGACACAACTCGCTTCATATACTGAAAGCAAAAGAAAACTTTGCACAAAAGAGAGGAGTATTTGGATGGATGTGCCATTATAAGACGTACTGATTGGGTGCTACCGTAAGCAAACAGAGGGACAGTTGCAAGTCTTGCAAATCATACATCCAGTCAACGTCATAATGCAATGCACAGGAAGCCAGCAAAAACTGAATATATGGGAGGTTCTGCTGAAATACTGTGGAAAAGCAATCACGGTAATGGTACAAAACTTGCTCTCGACATAACATAACATAAAGGCACCATTGATATCTTTCTCGTTTTGAAATACTGTAAAAAATTGCTACATATGGCACATAACACATTTGTACATACATATATTTAATTTATAAAAGTTTTTTTTCCTGTTTTCTATTTGCAGAACTGCTAAAATAAAATAAATTGTTTAATTTAAGGTGGAATACTTTATTATATAAAATAAAGTTTTACAGGTGAATCTAAGTGTTTTATTTCGGTTTTATACAGCGATCGGGTCTTGGTTAGCGATTACACTAGACAGCCGGGCCTGCGAATCTTCCTGGGTGGAGAAGCGGCCTGCTGGGTTAGTCCTGCTCTCGGCCAGGCGGAAGGCAGGCGCCGCTTCGAGACTGGCTGCCAGGGGGTTCTGTATGCCCAGGAAAGGTGTGGCTTCACCTACTCTTTCGTCTTCTGTCTCACTCTCTGAGTTACTGCTCTCAGCGCTTGTGTTGCTGTCCATTTCCAACCTGTTGGCAATGTGGCCATTGGGCTTGGTTCTTTTGGCCCGCCGGCTGTTGGTGAGTTTCTTAAGAGGCTCTTGAGCTGGCTCGTACTCCTGGGTGGTTTCGTACTCCTCATCCTCCACTATCCTCAAGGGGCTAGGCGGCAGGCTGCTGCTCTCATGCGCGGGGTTGTGGTGGAAGGAGTTGAACTGCTGAGGGTGGTGGTCATACTTCTCCCGCAGCCTCGGCGGTGTCACCAGAAGCAGAGGTCTCTCTTCTTCCACAAAGGGGCTGACTGCCATGGAGGGCATGGACACCGTCGTGCTGGACACAGGTGGAGACGTATCCGAAGGGGGTGATTTGGGGGAGCTTGGCGTGTGGAAATCTACAGGTGACATACGAGCCGGGGTGGTCATTGCTGACACATACCTGTGTGAGCACAGAATACCCCGCATAAGTGTGGTGGAATAAGAGGCAGCAAGTTGGGGGGTAAGGGGACAGAGTTCACGATATTATATAGTCAGAGTACAGAGAATTTCTATGCATTGTATGCTTCTTGATTTTTACACTAGGATAGCCGGCACCCTTGGAGTCTAAAATTATGTAGCCAAGAGTTTCCTTATGGGAGAACATGCACAGATCAGCTACGTGGCCTCGCTCATCAAAGCTTTAGGACTGTCACTCTCGTCATGATTTTAAATAAAAGCATGAGTCAAGACGAGAGGGCACTAAGTCCTGGAAATCTCTCAGTTTATAAGGACCAAGGCTCAGGGATTTGTAAGGGAAAGAAGTATTACTTAAATACTATACCTTCCTAAAGGCCAAGGGGTCTTAGAGAATGAAGCCCAAATGGGGAATGGAGGAAGATCTAAGATGAGTTGCTGAGAGCTGGATCTGCATGCATTTGGATCTGTGTGCCTTGTTTCTCCTTAGCTCAGCTATAAGGTTATGTCTTATGAAAAAAAAAGAGCATAGTGACTTAGATTTATTCCTGATAACAGTGTAACACATTTGTGTGCTTTAAATTTTTCCACGAATTGCCACTTCTTCACATTTGATTTGCAACTATCCATCCCAGTGACCAAGACATCCACAGGTAAGCCTGAGAGAACCTTACGTTGGCTTCGTAGTATGTTCAATCTCTGGTCTACCTTTCATCCAAAACTTACAGCTGCATCTGTCTTTGGCTTATCTTTGTGACTGCTTGAGGGTGGATGTACCATGTTACCTTATGTCATGTTATGTCTGATAATACTCAGTCTTGTCAAGACATTGAGTGCATTATTTTTCCCATATCACATCCCCCCCCCCCCCCGGATAAGAAGACCTGGCGTGGCACTGAAGAAGATGTACCTTATTCAGAGTGACATTTCTCAGCTTTTGATAATCATGTTACCAATGCACAGCACTAAATGACTTTTCTTCACGTTGGAATTCTCAGAGTCTAATTTGACATGACCTGTGATGACACAGGACACCATCAGCTGAACAACTGGGTAACAGGTACCTTATTAACTTTCCTGCTTTCTGGCTGTGATTCAGACTTAGAGGGATGTGAGATCTAGCTGTGTCTAAAATGGAAAAGTGTTTAGAGATTGAAATATTTGGGGCTCGAGTCTTCAGACTTTTTGTAAGGGGATACTTAAATTAAGCTCTCTGAGAAATGCTAACCCAAATTCAACCAACATGTACAAGTTATTTATCTTTCCTCTCCATGATCTCTTAGTTCAGTTATATTTTGCAGTCCTAGAATATCTGGGGTGTTCAAGTAAACCTATCACAGTAGGGAAATGTCAGCCTTTAAAGATAAATGGCACATATAGTGATAAAGAAAGAAAGAAATCCCTAACCTCTTTTTCAGGTCTCAAAAATGACTAAAACAGGACAGATAGATTTTCTTAACACATAGAGATATAACTGTATATATCTAAAGCTAATGTTTTAAGCCTGTTTTGGACAATACTTACTTTTTCATACATAAACAAAGCAACCTTTAATTTCATAAAGCTCTGAAATACCGTGTTGAGGGATTTCATAGAAAGGCCCTTGAAGAAGTAAATAGCAAGTTCTATATGACCTAAAAGCCCAGAACCAGTCATCCTTTCTTTTAAGTTTTCCCTGGTCCATGAGTAGATAAAGTCTATCCATATTATTTCCACTCATGTAAATATCAAAATAAATAGGGCTTTGACATTCTGTAAAGCTTAGAATACAAGTGTCAAAGGTTAGACTGAGAAGACACAACAAACAAACAGGCAAAGCACCCCTGGGTTTGAAGAGAAACAAATGACTGCTTACTCATAGGATAGAAATTCTGGTTGGGTTTAAGTCTCTGCCAGTTTAGGTGAAAATGGAAACAGAGAATCTATGAATTCAGCATTCTTATTAAACGTTTCTTTCACTTTACTTTCCCCTGTTCTTTATTTTACTTTTGCTTTAATTCTCCCAACCCCAAACCAATCTTCCCAGAAAAATGCCAAGACATTCTGGAATAAAGGGCTGTAACAGAGGCAATATCTGCTTTGAAAACCACCTGTGAAGACGGCCAGATGCAGCATATAAAAGATTTATTTATTTATCCCTTCTTGGAATTTCCTAAAAGGGCTACTTTATGGTGGAACGCAAGCAGTCATTCCCCATGACAGTCAGCAGCTCCAAAGCCCTTGATTTGCTTTAACGGAGGCTGGAAGGTAAGAAGAGTTTAGCACATGACAACACGAGGTCAGTTGACCAGAGTTTGGATAACTGGCAAGTTGGAATTAGAGAAGGGTTCTTATCAATCATGGTGCCATCTCTCTAAAGTTACAACTGAGGAAACAGATCCTGAGTGGGCTGAGCCTACGGTCAGAGAGAGCTAGGCACTCCAAGTTTGCTGCACCGTCAACATGAAATCACTCCAGCTCTTTAAGAGTCTGTTGCCTGTCAGCCAGTGGGACGACGTGAGGAGCTCAGAAGAAATGAGTTCAGTCAAACAAAAAGGTGACTTCATCACCTAGGAGCACTCCTAGAACAGGCAGGTGCTGCCCCTGATTCTCATTAGAGTACATTTCCTTAGGTGAGACTGCAGGTGCTCATGGGGGTTCTCTTACTGGGGTTCGTTCTCCTCTGTAGTAGCTTTGCCCTTCGGTTTTACCTTTCACTATGAGGAGAGTCTCGGTAGGAGTCAGGGGTTTCTCTGGCATGCCTGAGGAAGCTGTTACATTCACGAGGGCCTCCTATGCCACTAAGACGTCCTCTTGGGCCCCCAGTCGGGCTGCTGTGCCTACTGTTTTCTACTGATGACATCATGATTACAGAGTGGCTTTCTGAAACGATGCTTTCGGTGTGTCCATTGCTCCAGCTAGAGAGGAAATGTGAAAGGCCAAGAGATATTTTTTAAACATTATATTAAAAAAATAGAAATGAAAGAGAATGACTTGACAAATATTTCAAGTTATCAGTATTCACTATGACATTCCTTGTCTCAGAATAGAATTGTTATAAAGATACTTGCCATAGAAAAGATCTTGATTTAGATTGGTTTTGTAAGGATGTGGGTTATTTATTTGTTCACTCATTCAACACATTTACTAAACATCACTATGTACTAAGTATTTTTATATCCATCCTGTTCTTGAGTGGCTTAGGTTAAGGAAACACTTGTCCAGTGAGCTACATTTGAAAGTCTACTGTTGTCCTTGGTAGCATGAGTAGATGTTGGTCACCAAGGCATTTGTGAATTTAAGAGTTCACCAATTTAACAAAATTCTCATGTGCATATCCCAGGGCAATACATCACTGGACGAAGTCAACTTCTGACTAATATATAGCATCTAAGACAGATATTTCCCAGGGTAGCAATTTAGTGAGTGATTGGACAAGGGTAAAGACAATCTTAAAATGAGAAACAACAATCCTTAAGTATGTGTTCTTTTCCCCTTTTAGATGGTGAAAAAATTAAGGCTCAAATTTAAATAGCAATTAAGTGGCAGAGCCAGTTGATGTCCAAAGTCTGTTGTTTTCCAAACCACACATTTAACTCTACTTCACCGCCCCATACACATCTCCTGTCCCTTTCTTAGGCTGTAATAGCACAAGGAAATGTACAAACACTCATCCTTGGAGAAATGCTATGCAATTGTTTTATTCTCCTACCTGTGACTAGGAGTCTGGGTGACAGTAGTGGAATGATGAGTTGTCGAGGTATAGTGACTGGTGGAAAAAGATGTCTCTACTTCTCTTTCAACAGTATGTTCGCTAGAGATGACATTTTTAGATATGTATTGCTGGATAAACAAAGAGACACAACTTGAAGATTCACGTAAATCAAAACTCTAACATCACGCACAA
This sequence comes from Saccopteryx leptura, assembly GCF_036850995.1. Taxonomy (NCBI): domain Eukaryota; kingdom Metazoa; phylum Chordata; class Mammalia; order Chiroptera; family Emballonuridae; genus Saccopteryx; species Saccopteryx leptura. Next base: position 25,291,266 of record NC_089506.1, on the reverse strand, counting down.
AAAATTTATCTAATACACATGCTTCATAATAAATTTCATTTCTCCAATGGCCAAATAGCAAATCCTATCCTGGCTACTATGGCCTTTAGACTTGATGAATGAAGTTAATAAATTACTCTTTGGATAGGCCCTCATTGTAGGCACTATAATCATAACTGCATATTATCAGAAACAGTCCTACTTTTTTGTTTTGTTTCCAGTTGTTAACATGACTAGAATTTTTTTTTAAATAATTTTATTTTTTTAATGGGGCAACATCAATAAATCAGGATACATATTCAAAGATAACAAGTCCAGGTTATCTTGTCGTTCAAGTATGTTGCATACTCATCACCCAAAGTCAGATTGTCCTCTGTCACCTTCTATCTAGTTTTCTTTGTGCCCCTCCCCCTCCCCCTTTTCCTCTCCCTTTCCCCCCTCCCCCCATAACCACCACACTCTTATCAATGTCTCTTAGTTTCACTTTTATGTCCCACCTATGTATGGAATAATGCAGTTCCTGGTTTTTTCTGATTTACTTATTTTACTTCGTAACATGACTAGAATTCAATACAAATCTTTACCCAATACTTATTGTTGTCATGGTTGTTACAAGTGGAAGAATTTGTTTAAAGTTTCTATATTTTGAATTACCTAGTGCCCATGTTGCCTAAATAATACCACTGAAAATTTAACTTGTCAGTGGTAAGACTAACAGGGCTACTGAGAGGCTCAAATGACTTCCAGAAGTTGTCAAGGTCACACATCATGAGAAAGCCCCTATACGTGGAGGGCCCAGATGCAGTACAAGGACATTCTACATAGTTTATTCTCATCTCCAAATCCCAATAGCTATTACTACCTTCTCGCAAGGAGAAAGGCACATTCTGAAGTTGTTTTTAAATGCTATTTGTATTTACACCATATTGAGTTAAATCATAAGATAAGGTATGGAAAGAAATACTCTTAGACAAAATAGGGCACTTGATAATCTATGGGCTGTAGGTGCTAAAAGAACTTGATATATTCATGGAACTCCCCAAAATATTCAACTTGAATTATGCTTGACATTCTAACTGGTTCTCTTAGAGCAGAGGTCGGGAATTTTTTGGTTGAGAGAGCCATGAACGCCACATATTTTAAAATGTAATTTTGTGAGAGCCGTACAACAACCTGTGTACCTTACACATTATCCAATAAAAATTTGGTGGTGTCCCGGAGGACAGCTGTGATTGGCTCTAGCCACCCGCAACCATGAACATGAGCGGTAGGAAATGAATGGATTGTAATACATGAGAATGTTTTATATTTTTAACGTTATTATTTTTTTTATTAAAAATTTGTCTGTGAGCCAGATGCAGCCATCAAAAGAGCCACGTCTGGCTTGTGAACCATAGGTTCCCAACCCCTGCCCTAGAGGAAAGGTTACTCCATGTGCCTCTCTCTGGGATGTCCAGCCAGCTCGCTTTAAGGAAACGTGGCACAGAATGAGCTATTTGCAGTCTGTGTACCATTTCACTCTCATTCCTGGAAGGCAGGGTAAGCTCAGTGAATCTAATGAAAATACTATTCATAATTATTCAACATTTATTAAATGTCACTGAGTGATGTGTTTTATATAGATCCTCTTATTTAACACTAACAGGAACTCTCTGAAGTAGGTATTATTTTTAGGCTTGTTTTCATAATGAACAAATAGGGTTTAGAAAGATTAAAGCCTGAAGCCCACAGCTTTGAGCTGTGACTGGATTCCAGGCAGTTAACATTCAATTCATAGTGATACCTTATAGGTGTGTCTGTAGTGAGTGCATTTATCGACTGTGCAGAATGTTCTAACGAGCACTGGAACAGCAGCAAAGCATGTTCATATATTAGCACCTCACTCTAGCAGCCTCCTGAAACTCTTTGCTATAAGACTTACTGGTGGTTTAGTAACCTCCACCTCTGAACTTGGGTCCATGATATATTTGCTCCACACAAAATATACCATTTTCTACAGGATAGAAAATGGTGGTGCAATGTAATCTTCAAGTGTTGCTTATAAAAAGCCAAATATCAGAGGGGAATGAAGAAAACAGGAAGAATTATAGAGGAATTGGAAGAGCAGTACTTCTTAAGCCAGGAAAACCGAGTCCAGCTCTGGCCCTTATCTATAAAATGGGAGGTTTGGAAGATGATATCTAAAGTCTTTCCAGACTCCAATATGCTATGACTTAGTTACATTTAAAACCTGAGTGCTTGGTAAATTTTAAACAAAGTACTTGAATGATTAAGGATACATTTCACCTGGAGCTTTTGGCATCATGTGCAATGAGTCAGGGAATAAGAAAGCACTGTGTTCTTCCAGTGTGGCTGAGAAGCAAGTTTGATAAGTCACTTGACCTTTGCCTGCCCCAATTTCTTCCCTTGTAAATCAGAATCAGCGAAGCATCAGGCACAGTGAAACGCCTCTCACAAAAATCACTCTAACGCCCTTAACTCAGTTATCAATACTAATCAGTGATAGGCTGGAGTAGCCTTCATTTTCCCAATTACAAAAATAAAACATTTCCTTCTGATTCTTGTACCATTAATTTTCTTAGTTTTCTCTGTGTTTTTCTATTCTTTCATCCAGTGATGGCCTCCCTGCAGGACAAACCCAACGTTATTATTCCAACCCCTTAATGAATACTTTAGAAGAGGAAATGTGCTGGTTTTACGGTAACCAAATCCACTTAAAAAAATGTTCCCATTATTTTCTCCTGGCAAAACCTTGGATTCCTGGAAGCCGTGGAGATTAATGGCAACAGCTAAGAGCCTGAGAGCTTTAGAAAATAAACTTCAAGGTGCCTGAACAGAGGAGAGATGTTCAGCTTTCGCACTGGCAAGAGTCAACATACATTCACCAGCTGAACGTTCTCGGGGGGCGGGTTGGGGTGGTGAGGGCCGTTCGCTATGTTCACCATGTTGTTGCGCTCAGACCGAAGACTCTGCCGAAGCCGGTCATGAAGCTTTTTCCGCTGTTTCCTGGATGTGAAAAAGGGAGCATTTATTTTTTTCTATTATTTACATTTCTTGGTACAGTCGATTCTTTATTTTACCAACACATAGCTCAGGCAGTGGGCTGGTAGTAAGGAAAGGGGAAAGGAGGGTGTGCCAATTCACCTCAGAATCTGTCTATGGAAAGACATGGAACCACACATTCTCAGCACAGAGATTAAAGAGAGCATCGAGCTGGGATGCGGAGGACCCAGCTTCAAAACCCGAGGTCACCAGCTTGAGCGCGGGCTCATCTAGTTTGAGCAAAAAGCTCACCAGCTTGAGCCCAAGGTTGCTGGCATGAGCAAGGAGTCACTCGGTCTGTAGCCCCCGGTCAAGGCACATATGAGAAAGCAATCAATGAGAAACTAAGGTGCCGCAATGAAGAATTGATGCTTCTCATCTCTCTCCCTTCTGGTCTGTCTGTCCCTCTCTCTGTCTCTCTCTGTTTCTGCCACAAAATAAATAAATAAATAAATAAAAAGCCGAATGGGATTCTTACAGAAATTAAACTGGACTGCAGAGAGAGATGACAGAGGAGATGACGAGATAAGTCAGGCTGATACTTGGCTTTCCTGAGCCATCCATCTAGATGCCTACATCCTACAGATGGTCATTTGTCTTGGGTAACAATCTGTGCTGTGCTATTACTGATAAAACTGATTTCATTTATAATTTGGCCTGTTCCTCTCTTAAATTGCAGTTCATTTTGAGTCTGACATTTTATTTTTAGATTTTATTGATTTTTGGAGAGAGAGGGAGAGAAAGACAGAGAGAGAGAAAGAGAGGGGAGAAGCAGGAAGTATCTACTCATAATAGTTGCATCCTGTATGTGCCTTGACCGGGCAAGCCCAGGGATTTGAACCGGCAACTCATTGTTCCAGATTGATGCTTTTATCCACCGCACCACCACAGGTCAGGCTGAATCTATACATTATACACAGTGTGTGTATATGTATAGTACTGCACATGAGTAAAGATATGTGCATATTTGCCTGCAGATTTTGACACAATTGTAATATAATCCTACTCTAATAACACTTTTCTGTTTAACTAGGTAATAAATATTAAAATACCTAAAAAGACTCATAAGGTTGACTCCATGAAGGCTTATCTCTATCACTTACTCAATTCTGGCACTGAATCCTGGGGTGGTAAGAAAAGACCACCCGTGCCCTTGAATTTATGGCATAAAAGCATATTGTCTGTGTTCTTTAACGCAATGATCAGACCGTAATAATATCCCCATGACTAGTCTTGGCAGGAGAATATATGCAATGAAGCAACAAAACAAAACTGTTGATACTATTTTAGACTTGAAGTGGAGGTTGTATGTCAGAGAGAAAGTGGAAGGAATTCATGTCACAAAGTAATTATATTTGCTAATATGGACCTAGTTTAAAGGGTCAGACCTAGTGAACACAAATTTGTTTTAATGTTTTTTCTTTTGTTCCTTCAAAGTGAGTTTTGCTTGACTTTCCTCCCAGGAGATTCCCCTTTTATACATCTCATCCTTGAGAACATCTGAACTGGAAACTTAATTAGAGGGAATTGAAAAATAATCAGTATAATTTCCAAAAACGGCATTTCAAACACTACCAAGTGCTTCCTTTATCTTCTAAGCATTGGTGCAAATTGGATGCATCCTCGGCAGTGTTCGACAAGTGCACTTCTAGCACCGAGCACTCTCCCCTCAGGACGCGGTGCGTGTACCCACATCCTCGCGCACACACGTAGGTCCCTGCACAAGCCTGCCCTTCCAACTCTTCCCCTGATCATGGGGCTGTGGTCACTCATCAGAAGTCTGACAGACATTTACACACAAATAGGCAGTGCTGTCTGATTACATGATTAGGAAAGGTGCTCAAAATGAATTCTTCAGAAGAATAAAATAAGGGGAAAAGTCATTCTGGGGTCCCTCTTCCTCTTTTTTTCCCCCCACTAGGCTGTGGAGGGGGGTTTCTGCAGAGTCTGCGGTCACACTGCACTCAGCAGGGAGAAGGCGCGAGGAGGAAGGTTTACTTGGTTTTGCAGTAGGCCACCACACACATGATGCCGACCACTAGCAGGGCGATGCAGATGCCGGTGATAGTCAGCACCCTCTTCTGGTAGAGCTCCTCCGCTTCTGGAAAGGGATGAGAGCAGCTGTCAGCGAAGGCCCCTGACACTTGCCAGGACTTACAACTCAACAGGTGGCATGCTGCATGGCATTGTCCATGGTCACAAGAAAATAAATATGCGACAATTCGTTACTTTTGCCGACATACTTAAGGTGCAGAGGACTCTGCACTACATTGGAAGTACAAATAGCAAAGCCGGATGGGGCCATTTACAATAAAAAGGAGTATGCCAGAATATTACTTTAATTTAAGCTATAGATTCATATATATTAAATTAGCAAATCATAAACAATGATTATCGAATAACTATTGGGTTAAAACTGTAGTTTTTATTTAAAAGTAATCTCTTGCAAACATCTCTTGCAAAGACAACAGGAATCAATGCCAATAAAAGGAGCTGGGATTGGCACCCCTGGGACCCTCCTTTCCTCATTGCTAGCCCCCCCACCCCACCCCACTCCCAGTCTCTTGATTTCCCAGCTATTTTATATTCCAGTGGTCTTCACAAAGAACCATTTCTAACTTAAGAAAACAAACTCAAAGACATTTGCAAACATGAGCTTGACTTGTAGTTAGCAACAAAATTGGAGCAGGATCCCTATGATGTCACAGTAAAATGTGACCATAAGCCACACAATATAAAGTAGCAAGGCACTGTATCAGAGAAAACCCAATGTGATGGGTAGGATAGTCCTGGGTCATGGTGAAGAGTTGTTCTTTGGAGGAGAATTATTATTACTTCACCAATTGTACTTAGAGACCTCATCTATCTGTGTAAAGAAACTATTAGCGCGCGCACACACACAAATGTGTCATTTGGAATAGATTAAACATTCCTGCACTAACATGACAAATTAGCGAATGTAAATTACATTCAGGAAGTCTGATGCTTAGATATTTGAGCTAAAAGTACTATTGTACCCCAAATGCAACTAGTGTCTTATTTGTGGAAGTCTTTCAATTTGCAAAGGAGATTTTTGGGCGGACAACTTGATTATATGGTAGGTCAGGTTCTTAACGAGATTGGCTGACTTAACAGTGAACCTGATTCGTTTGGAGCTGAGCTTCCAACCAGCCTAATTACAGTTGTTGGAAGATCGTCTCCAGTTCACTGAGAAAGAGAACTCGACCAAGGCATTATAAGCCATGTAAGCTGTACTTGGTTTTCTGCTTAATAAGCTGGTCAAGAGCGGGACGATGTTATACCTAGGAGTGTCCTTTATCTGGACATCAACATGGGGCCTTACAAACACTTTCAGTTTATGTTCTCAGTCTCAACACCACACTTGTTTTCTCTACGAGAGAGGGTAAGTGGCAGGGAGCTTTCTTGAAATGAAAAAGTGCATTTTAATTTCTATGATACAGTAAACCTTATCATCAAACAAAACATTTCCTACAAGCCAAGCCCATGGTAATCAAATTCCAGTTAACGGGTCAGGAACATTGTCAAATTAAATTAACATAGCACTGATTATTAACAGGAGGAGGAGAACAGAAGTCAGCGGGGGAAAGACTAGAAGGCTGCAGAGATTAAGACAAAAACAAACCAAAAGGGTCAGAAGTGGTAAAGAAAAACAAACCGAGAGGACAGACAGACTGACAGAATGACTGAGGGAGGGAGGAAGTCGGGGACAAGGGAAGACAAGGTTAAAAGTGAAGGAGTCATCTGAAGTCCCTGGCACAGCATGCCTGATACTAAGGGAGGAAAAAGAAACAAATAAAAAGAAAGCCAGACGGGGGTGGGGGGGCTCAGGTAGGAAGCGAAGGTGGATGCAGAGTTGGAAGGGTTACCCCATACAGCATAACTCCTAACCTAGGCTGGCCGGCACGTGGAAGCCACGAGCAGGAAGCAAAGCAGCTGGTGGACTGTGGTGAAACCGTGGCGAGACATTAGAGTGCTGTCACATATTTGTGTGCCGCAAAAGTCAAGTGAGGAGTGGAATGTGAATGCTTCTGTGTTAATCGCTTCTGTCTGCTGCCTTCCCTCCCCCAGAGCCTCAGGACAGGGAATTACATTTTATGGGGTGTTAATGTGTGAGTAGAGGTCCCCACCCTCCTCCTTGGACCTGGCACCTAGATCAGTAGTTCGCATGATTAAGAAGCAGAGGCAAAAACCCCCTGGTCCTTCTCTATGGGACCCGGATACAGACCAAGGCACCCTTGGTTATAGCGAGTTGGTTAAGAAATAAGGGTGTGAAAGTATGATTGTCAAGAAAATGAAGACCCTGCCTTATGGGTCCTTTTCCCACTCACTCTGTTTTTTCTCCTTTTAAAACAATAAGGGTTTGGAAGCATTGACATCTTAACGTAGTAACTGTAGACAAAACTGAGAAATTGCTTCTGCAAAGTATAAAAGATGGGACCTATCCAAGGACAGAAGGAAGACAATGCACCGTGTGTGCTCTCAGGGAGTCTTTTGGCAAGTTTTTTGATTAATGATTAGAAAAGTAAAAAAGACTAGATTGACCTGGGTTTGTGAGCATATGGTATATGATGACTTGCCCGTTTGTCTCATGTCAGGAGGGTACCCGTTTCCCGGTGGGAGCAGTCATGGAAAGGGTGGGGCCGCCCAATGAAGGCTGGGGGGTAAAGCACAAGTGCACAGGGGAACCAGGCAAGCCAACGCCCGTAGAATACACATGTGGGGTTCACATTCTGTATTCACACCAGCATTTATTGAATGCCTTAAATGGTTCTCATCTGAGTGTCTATTTGATTTTCCAATGTATACTAAGTCAGGTGTCCTCCTCCACCCCATATGGAGGTGTTTAAAAATACATGATAAAAAATAATAAAAACAAAAGTTTCTTTTAACCCCCTTCCCCCCCCCCCCTTATCGTTTTTCTGGTGCAGCAGGGTCAATAGGGCAACAGTACATTAAAGGCAGCACTGAAAAGGAAGCCCTCAGTCCACTTGGCAGACCTGCCTTAAAGAATGAAAATGCTTCAGAGATTCAGTCTATGGTCGGGCTGAACGTATTCAGGTGAATCAGGTCAAGCACGTTGTTCAATATGATCTGGCCAGGCCGACAGACAGAGGCCTTGTTTTTCTCAATTTCCACTGACCTTTAAAGTCTGACTTCTGACTTTTCTTAAAGGTGAAACATTCGAGCCTTGGGACTATGGAGCCTCTGGAAGGACTTCCTTTCTGAGGCATGCAAATATCAACAAGATGTGTCTTTATTGACCCTTAATATCTTGCTGATGGAGAAGTGGTATATCTGAATTACGCTTTACTTTACTTCATTGTTTGGGAATGAAAATAAGTTCTAGAATCAGACTCTAAAGTGATGAGTCAGAAAGACTATTAGATAGAAGAGGAAAGGTGATGGTGGAATGTCTTCCCTCCCTGCAGGACAGTCCAATAAGCTTTTTTAGAATTGGACTCAGTTTCCTCCAGAGAGAAGTAAGCCATATAAATAATACCCCTTATGTATGTAGATGACCTGTCACTGAAGTGACATTGGTGCCCCCCCCCCTCTCTCTCCTCTTGCTCTTGGGAGATGTTCTTTGATGTTTAAAGGTCCATATATAAATGTGTGTGTGGGGGATTCTCATCAAATAAATAGTTTTCTCTTGAAGTTTTTTGAAAAAAGGGGGGGGTGCTATTCATTTTCTACTCCTGCAACTGCTAGAGCCCGCAACAGCCTCATGTCCCACAAAGTACGGCAAGTGCATTACTGTCAACTGTGATGTTATCAGCCAAAAGGAAATAGCAGCTGTAGGATGCCCTCCCTGCATGATGTCACTGACACCAGCTGGATGGGGAGCAGCTATTCTGTTAATCAGGACATGGCTGACCCACGACCACCTTCCAGGGCTGTATGCAGCCTTCTGGAGGCTGGGACCTGCACAGTGGAGCCTCAGGGAAGGTAGCATGGCTTCCCCTCCTTCCAAGACAGGCCTTCTCTACCAACTCTTTAGCACAAAGGCATTCAAAGGAGCACACCCCAAATTCGTATGCTCATAGGAGATATTTTATGTTTACTGTGTTTGATTACTTGCCTGGATAACCTTAATGACTCAAGTTTAATTCCATTAGCACTAGAATTTCCACCTAAAATAGCACAAGGCTCATTTCTTTCTGTTTTCTATTTCCTTGTCCAAGAGATAACAAAGTTGACTAGAGTCATGTTTGAATAGCTCAAAGAATTCAGAGCAATTCATGTCTGTTCATACAATATTGTGTTGCAATATAAGGGCTATATTAGATACGATTTTTATATTGCATGTCAAACTCCCATCAGCCTAAGGTGTGGTGGTTTGTAAGGTTTTAAGGTGTAATTAAATCTTCCTTGGTTCTCAGGCCCGTGGTTTGGTTCCTCCTTTAGCCTTGTGTACCGCTCCAACTTACCCCAGCTCTGAAATAACAGCGTGGCCAGTTCCAATCAGTGAGTCAGGCAATGTGTGATATATGTGAATTTGTAGCAGGTGAGGTAATTTTAAACTCTATGTGAAGTTTGGGAGTCTAAAAGTTGCTGCACTCAGTAACATTTTGGTAAACTAATCACAGACTGAAGGCAGAGAAATCATTGTTATAGCTGTATGATCCCTTCTAAAGAAAAAGGAAATTAGTCAGGAACTGAAAGGTAAGAGTAGGGAGGAAAAAAAAGATTTCAGCTCATAGGCTCTAAATTCTGCAGGCTAAAAGGAATGATGATTGGTCCATACCCATAAATTCAATCCCAAGATGCTCTGCCAATGCAGAAAGTTGACAAAAAAAGAAAGAAAGGGAAAAAAGTTTCAGAAAAGAGCAATACACTGCACTCCAAAACACATTACACATGACTATTACGGCTGTTTGTGCGTGCACATTGAGCAGGACACATGGTGGTTGTTAACGAAGCAGTGCTCAGGTATGCCTCCAAGAGTCCACACAGGGAACTTCTTTTTCAAGAGGTGTGCCAACAGCAGCACATTGTGTCTTTAACCCTTAAAAGACCTTACTGAGGGAGAAGCTGTATACCTGAACTATCTGCTTTCCTGCTGCTACATTGTTTGGGAATAGAAGTATAGGATAGTAATTGGAAAAGGCATTTGGTATTACTTCATTCCTGTCTTTGTAAAAGGCAAAAGCCAAATTCTAAATACATGAATTTTTTCCCCCAAAGACACACAGTGGCAGGGCCAGGAATAGAAGCCAGGAGGGTCAAAATTTGGTCTAAAAAATTTCACCACATGGACTTATATTTTCCATTAGTTATGCTCTTGAATTTCTTGTTGCTTTGGTTATTATTATTGTTTTAAAGGATCTCTATCTCCTTTTCTACTAACTTTATACTCTCTCCACCACTTATGTAATATTTAGTAAACATTTCTGCCACAAAGCTAAATAGGGCTTTGGGGCATCAGAACCTACTTCTGTTAATTTTTTTTATGCCATTCCTGTATGGTGCAGGGAATGCTCAATGCCTTTTTCAAATTGTGTAAAAAAACAAAAACGGGGGGGGGGGAAGAACACAATTCCTGGGGCCTTTAGTTAATTTTAATTTATCACTCCCTCAAATAACAGAGAGCCAATTAGATGATCACTCTACAGTGTTGAGCTTGGTGTGCAGCTGCCAGCCAGCAGGTACAGGCACTCCGGGGACTGGAGGGCAGCACGGGAAAGAGAACTCCGAGTGTGAGCCCACAGCCCTGGCAGACCTGACTGTGGAGGCACCAGGATGGCAGGACTCATAGGACCTGCATGGGGTCAGATGGAGTAAGGAAGAAATGGGGCAAAGGAGAAGAATAAAAATAAAAACCCCTAGAAATGACACTTTCTAGTCTTGAAGCAAAAATTCCTAATTAAATTTCACCAGATGGACCAGCCAGGGCACACAGGAGAAGCGCCCATCTTCTTCTCCATCATTCTTCCTCTCCTTTCTCTCTGTCTCTCTCTTCCCTTCCCGCAGCCAAGGCTCCATTGGAGCAAAGTTGGCCCGGGCACTGAGGATGGCTCCATGGCCTCCGCCTCAGACGCTAGAATGGCTCTGGTTGCAACAGAGAGCAATGCCCCAGGTGGGCAGAGCATTGCCCCTGGTGGACATGCTGGGTGGATCTCAGTCAGGCGCCTGCAGGAGTCTGTCTGCCTCCCTGCTTCTCACTTCAGAAAAATACACACAAAAAAATAAAATAAATTCACCAAGTGGAGCCCTTTAGGAGCTCCTGGTGTGGTGGAGTGGCAGGGGCAGGATGAGAACAGAGGTTCAGGAGTCTACATTTCTTCCCTTGGTCACTGATTAGAGAGATACCAGTGCAGTTCAAAAATATGACAAGGTCCTTCTTACACTTCACAACATGTGGTAGAGGGCTATTCTCTCACAAAACCATCAGTCTGGGCCTGGATAAAGCACCTGATATGGAGAGGGAAGAGTAGGAGCTGGAGCCATCCTGGTTTCAGGTCCTGCCTCTGCCATTTGCCTGTGTAGTGACTTTGGACAAGTTAATTTCTCATTGACAAAATGCTTATGATACTAACACATGCCTCGCAGGGTGACCCTATGGAGTAAATAAGTCGTGAAATAGGTCGGCCAATAGCCAAAGGGTTTAACAGCTTGGGGAACAGACGGAGTCTGCACATTTACCTCAGACTGGTTAATGCTTGGAGGTTTACTTTTGACTAATTTCATGGCATTAAAAATTTAGATTCTAAAAACTTGCCATCTCTTAAGGAAATGAGAATTCACAGATTTCAAAAACACATATATCAAATAGAACATCAAGTATCAATGATACTGAGAGGCACTCTGTATAGTAGGGGGTTCTCTCTGCCTTGGGTCCAGGAGACTCAGGCAAATCACCTAAAGTTTTCATAAATTAAAAGCCAGAAGATATAGGGTTAATTTGGTTGCACAATGTTCACAGCAAAACAATTTATCCCAAACAAATTTCTCTTGCCTCTGTGCAACAATTTGACAAATGGACTTTTTTTTTTTAAAATTTGTTTCTTTCACATAAACTTTGGAACACATAAGTATGAAAATTCATATTGGGAAGTGATAATAAATTTCCTTACACATTTTCATGAGGATGTGACTTGATTTTTCTCTCTAGAACCCTCTCCGTCTCTTGCCTTTTCCTCCTACCAGTCAGTAACAATTTAAGGGTTAAACTCGAGAGATATTTACAGAAACTCTTTCCAGAGCATCATTATGCCATGCCTACGTGAACACTGCTAATGATCTATATAGAAGGCTTGGTTAAGTCTTCAATAAAATTAGTAACATGCCCATGCATACATATTACTGCATTTACAGTTTTATAGGTAAGTCTGTGAGCCTAACTATAATTTCATTTCATGGGAAGTCATTCATATCAGGCAGCTTCAATTTCAAATAATTCAAAGGGAAATTGGTACTTAAAATTGGAATTTCTTCTGGCCATAAGCTCTAACAAGGAAATAAGCAGAGGAAACATGCATCAGTCATTCTAGATCTGAAGCAAACACTACTCTAATTTATTTTTACTATTGGTGGCTACATTTCTTCATTGTAGGTCAAGAAAAGCATAATACACACTTTTCATTTCACGAAGAGGTTATTACTTTCTATCTATTCTCTTTAATTTAATGTTGGCTTAGGCTCATTATGCATCATACGCTTCCTATTGAACTTCTGCCTAGCCACTACATTTTTCAAATTAAATTAATAATTCAAAAACACAAAGGTTACTGTAAACAATTTAGTTTCCTTTTCTACATGTGATTTCCTGCTGTGCAGTAAGCAATATAAAAAATTAATTTAAATCTAAGAGTCTTTAGAAACTATTAAATATTGAGTCACTAATCCTTTGCTTTAGGATTTTATAATTGTTTGAAGAAAATTGAATTAACCTGTAGGTTAATTTAAATTTTCAATTCCATTAGAGAAAAGAACAACAAAACAACTTTCTTTTACCAAAATTATATGTACATGCAATTATGGTTTCTGTTAAAATTTAAAGACATTCAGGATTTCAGTTTAACATCTTGGGTCTCCTTATGGAAATAATCTCAAAGACTTACATGTTGTCTTGACTTTCTGCACCTCTGAGATTTTTAAAGGAGTTCTGTCAATGCCAGTTTTAAATGGGACCCATTTAATGTCTGACTTTTAATTTTCAACTTACCTTTACAAATGTAGATAGGTTTTTCTTTTTTTTTTTTCCACATATAACAATCCATATGGCTACTGAGCCCTTTGAAATGTACTGGGAGACTTTCTCCTTACTCCCATTTCCATGTGCACCAAAGCACACTCACAAACATACACACACTAGAATCTCACTACACTCAGAATTCATGATAATTTTGTCATAGATTGAATGTGCCTTGATACTGTCAGCAAAATACATATCTGATGAATAAATAACTACAACCGATTTTTTAAGCATTTAGAAATCAATACAAATAAGTTATGCAGTAGTAACCAATGATTTTAAAATTACTTGTAAGGATATCTGCTACATTTACTTACTCTGAGAATATGCCTAAAAGTTCTAAAATCACCCTCTTTTAAAATAGTCTATAGTTTGGGTTATTCTATAATGACTTCCTATCATATGTTAATTTATATATGACATACTCACTCTGTACTTCCTCTAACTATCGAAGCTTTGAGTGCTTTTCTACCCCCTCTCCATAAAGTCTATAAGTTGATTATGGACTGCCTGTACACACACACACACACACACACACACACACACACACACACACACACACACACACGCGCGCGCGCGCTGATGAACACAATCCTTTCAAGTAGAAATTTAGTGTCAATACGTCAAATCTGAAGCTGACTAGCCTTGGCAATATTTTCCTGGATAGTACTATAAATATGTTTTATTTCAAGGCACATGGTTACCTTCAAGAAAGTCATATAAAATGAACATTGTTCCTTTCTTATATACTTTCAATCAGTTTTTATAAATCAATAAAATGCCCCATAGGACACTCTGACCAGAAAGGTTGCATCAAATTCTGATCATGTAATTTAAGCATTATAAAACTTGAACATTCTTTTAAAATGTTATTTTTCAACTGAAACTGCCATTTGGTGTGTTAAAAAATGTTTCTCTTTAAAGCCAAGGAATATCTTTTCTTTTAAAATTTATGTTACGTGTTTCAGATTTATGAACAATTAAATTTTAAATGTTACTAGTGTGGTGATATATTTCTTTTTTATTCTTTGTGTGGCCCTCATTGCTACTTGAACATAAAGTTCTCAGAACAATAGAAAGTTATTTTCTTGTCCTCTATGAGAATTTGCAGAAATAAAAATTGAGAATTGAAAATACGGAGATTAGGAAATTAATTCTGGGCTAGACCAGTGTGGAACGCAGTTTCTGATGGGAAGTCCTTGCTTTTCTGGGCAGGAGACAGCACAAAGCACTGTCATTAGAGATTTTGTTCATAAATGTGTTTCCTAGCCATCTTTTTAAATCAGGTTAAATATGAATGCTGCTTTCCTGGCTGTCTTCCAAAAGTGCCACTGAAAGCGTACTAAAGAATTTATTTAAGGAATCACGTTCTGATTGAATACCTAGTGTGGTTCTTTCTAAATAATATCCTATGAAAGAAAGTTGTCTAAAAGAGAAATTGACGATTTCTCTGGTTACAACTGTCATATCCAATGGCATTATTATTTTTAGAAATAGCTTCATTTTTGATGATTTTCTCTATATTGGGCCCTAATGTTGCCTTCAGTGCACAATGAATCTATATAATACCACACATTTAAGTATAATGCAAATATTCAGAATTTTCATTCAATTATAAAATAAAATTTCATTGTATTTATACAGTTTCATGGATTTGCTAAATCTATACTATTTGAATACAAACACATTTCTAAAAGCAATGGCTTTAATATATTAAGTAAAATTCTAAAAAAAATTCTATTATTTCCCTTTTACTTTTACTTCCTATATTATCTACTTTTAGAAAATTAGCCTGTAGCTATGGAGAAGAAAAGTCTGTTCACTAAATGCATATAATTTTAAGATCTGTCAATAAAGTGAAGATTATATTTGAAAATTTAGTAATATCAGTTTACCAATTTTCACAACAGAAAATAGTCAAAACATAATCTTTGATATGTAGTCTATGCAAAAATAATAATAAGTACCACTTCACTAAATAAACAATTAAATATTATGGGTCTAATCTCCCACTGATGCATATGGAATCTATTTTTCCAGAAAGTTTATTCTTCTATGACTGTTAACACAAGGAACAGAATCCTATTCTCTGTGTGTATATGAATAAGGGTGAATCCCTTGTTTTAGGGCCCCAAATGACCAGCTCCTATAACTGTTTCTTGTGTTACATAAATTTACACTGCAATCAGCTATGTCTAATATTATTTAGAGTGAGCAATTGACAATCTAAATCAGAGGTGGACAAATCCAGCCCACCACTTGCTTTTGTAAATATTTTTAACAGCACACGGTCATGCTCATCAGTTTATGCACTTTCTATGGCTGTTTTTGTGCTATGATGGCAAAGTTAAGTAGTTGGGATGGTGATGATGTCACCTGCAAACCTTTTAGGATTTACTCTCTGATCCTTTACAGGAAAGAAAATTGCCAACCTTTGATTTAAAAGAATAGCTTCATGGAATCCATTTGAAATGCAATGCTTTGGAAGCTCCAAAATTAAAAGCTATTGTCCCAATTCACAAAAGAAGGACAAATATGTACTTTAAATATCCATACAATTATATTCAATGTGAATTGGGCTGTTTAGGAATGATGTCCAAAACTTCATGAAGCCATAGAAATTCATCAAAATGTCTCAGTTCTGCATTTAAAAGTATATATTTCTAGAGGTAAACTTTTACATTTCAAAGTAAATAATATATACTAAAAAACCTATTTTCCCCTAAAATTATCATTGAAACTAGCAGTAAAGAAACACTAACATAAATAAATGATTGTTTAAACTAGTTCTTAATCCCTTATTTTCTAAGCAACAAAAATAGAAGGCAGGCTATCTCATTTGCTGTGAAATGTTTGCTTGTTTTAAATTTTCCTACTCAGTGCTTTTTTTATACTTAAATGCAAACTGCTGGTTAATGAAGAAAAACATCTGAACTCTTTTTATTTTGTTTATTTGTAATAAATACATTCTGAAACCAAAATTCACTTACCATCATTTCAAGTGCGTATTGGTTACAACTTAGCAACATCTTTTTCAGGATGTTGTCATTTTATAAAGAAGATGGACTGTTCAGTGGAACGCTTTATTTTATCAATAAAAGTGAGACTTTTAAATGCCTTTATTATAATTGCACTGCTTGATATTGACTGTCATTTCGTATCACATTATTCAATGTCAATTTCAGAAACATCGGGAGCCTCACACACCTATTAGAGTCTCAGAGCCAACTAGTCACGAACGGAGGAAGTAATACAATCTCTTTGGTTAATGGTCTCATGCGACAGGCAGAGGCAGTCAATGTTAGACCTGGTCAAACACATCTAGCTCTAGGTGAAATCTGAGGGGAGATGCAGCAACAAGAAAGCAGCACCGACTGAGCATGCTCCTATTCAGGCAGAGACAGAAAGGGAGTGGACGTACTGTAGAAGCTGGCCATTACGTAGTTTTGGCAACGATCACCAGTAAACTCATTTGGGCACCTGAGAGAAGAAACAAAAAAAAACAATGGTAGAAAAAACAGAGAAAAAGAGAAGAGGTGAATATATGCTAGAAAGAAGCTCCTTCAGTGTCATTTGATCGAACTTGGTGAGTTCACCCTCAGGAACTGAGTCTTTGTCCTAATTCCAGCTTTCAGACTCTGGCTTTTCCTCCCAAAGGGTTAACAGTTTGGACCAAATGTAGTTCCTTGGGTTTGTATGACAGAAAGATCCCAGCATTTTAAGTGACTGCTTTCTTTCAACAGGAGTCACTTAAAATTATATCTGACATTTTCTTCACCTCAGTTTTTTCCATTTCACAACTTGAGTCAAAAATGTTAGAAGGAAATTTATTTTTTTTTTTGGTTGGCCTGCCTGCTATGGTTGCTGGCACCATTGGCCATCCTGGTGGGTCCTTCTTTTAAATTTATGAACCTTTGGGGACCATGGTGAAAGACAGCTGAACAAGGTCAGATTGAATGGCTCAGGCCTCGAGTCATTAAACCATAATTAGAACAAAGGAATCAGTTACAACTGAGCTATAAAAACACCAAGTGGTAGCGCTTGTTGCTGTAGTTTGGGGGAGAAAGCAAATTTCAGATTATTTTAACATACTTTCTTGGTTTTGGACTTTCATGGGCACATTCTCAGTACATCTCGCTCCAGTGAATCCAGGTTGGCACCTAGAGGGCAAACATGGGATAAGCAATGGAACGCTAAAGACAGTGAACTTTCAGACTGGCAACTTTCCTCCTATGGAATACTGAGATCCTACCAATGACCTGGTGACTGCACAACATAAAGAGAAGAGAAAGAGAAAACATTTAGAAAACCATGTCCCATGAAAACTGTGGCGTATATATTTTTGTTGTTATTTGCTTCAGTCTTCGTTAAGTTAACTGAAACTCAACTAGAGTGATGTTGAAAAGTTGAATAGGGGTGGCAAGTCCCGGGCAGCTAAGTCATTTTCCCTTTGCCGTTTCCTTATTCCCCACTGATCGTCGACTCTTCCTATGTTAATCGGGTGATCACTTGGTAAGGTGTATAAATGTCTAACTGCTATGTTTACACCTGAAACTAGTATAATACTTATGTCGACTGTAACTGAAAAATAATTAAAGAAAACCTACTGTTTTGGTAAGAGCTTAAGTGATTCTATCCATACTCTTCAATCATTTAAGTGATTCTGAGCTTTTACTTTTATAGACATTCAATTTTGTACTTATTTCAAAGGTTATAAGTTATTAAGTTAAGTCATCAATTTCCAAATAGTTTTGCCTTAAAAGCAAAATGACGTCAGTATAAGTTGAGTACTTTCACATCCTAATGCTAACTGACAAGAAAAACTGCATTCCCTGTGTTTTTTAAAAATATTACAAATTATGTCTCATTTTAGTTGTTGGAAAATAAAGCAGCTTTTTTTTATTTTTTATTATTATTTTTTTTGTATTTTTCTGAAGCTGGAAAGGGGGAGGCAGTCAGACAGACTCCCGCATGCACCCGACAGGGATCCACCCGGCACACCCACCAGGGGGCGATGCTCTGCCCATCTGGGGCGTCGCTCTGTCGCTACCAGGGCCACTCTAGCGCCTGGGGCAGAGGTCAAGGAGCCATCCCCAGCGTCCGGGCCATCTTTTGCTCCAATGGAGCCTCAGCTGCGGGAGGGGAAGAGAGAGACAGAGAGGAAGGAGAGGGGAAGGGGTGGAGAAGCAGATGGGCACCCCTCCTGTGTGCCCTGGCTGGGAATCGAACCCGGGACTTCTGCACACCAGGCCGACGCTCTACCACTGAGCCAACTGGCCAGGGCTATAAAGCAGATTTTTATTAGAACAAATTTTACTTTATTCAATTATCTCAAATCAAAGACAAATACATTTTAAACACTTAAACATTAAAACGTCTTGATGTCATTTTGCTTTTAAGTTAAAACTATTTGGAAATTGTATAAAATTTACATTTTCCTCATATACATTCACCTATCAAAATTCTAGACGTGATATACTATTGTTCTTAAGGTTATATATTGGGGCTATTGTGTCTACCAATGGAAGTCATTTACAATTGCTCTTTTTGTGTTTTTATTTCAGTAACTACAGCATTTCAGATTAGATTCATTTTACCCAATATCATGCTCTAAGTGAGGCCATCAAAAGATTCTGAGAAGCAAACATACTTACAGATGCTCAACACGCAAAGTCATGATCATTGCTAATAGTTCATCTGTACCATAACCATCATGCAAAGCACCTGACATAATTTTGTTCTGATAACACATACTCATAATTTATAAACAACCACTTCTTCTCCAGAGTAAATAAAAATAAACACTGTCTTTTGGCATTAAAGAGTTGTGAATAAAACTATTCGTTTTTACTAATATAACGGTGATTTAAAAAATTCTCTTAAAGCCAAATTGAATGCCAACAATGTTATCTTATGATTTGGTATACACAGTTCTCCTGTTTTATGAAAAAAGCCTGCAAGATAAACTACTGGCAGTTCCAAATTTCCAGCCCATGCATACTTATATAAACTTAAATTATAAGTGATTATTAACATTAATATTGATGAGCTTAACAAACAGCAACATGTACTGACTGATAATAGCCCTTTTGAACTCTTTCAAACACTTTTATTTAAATGAACTGGTTATTTTTGGTTAGAATAGTTTTGCTGCAGTAAGTAGATGAGTGAGACAAATACAGAAATAAGAACTATAACCTTTGAGGCTGGGTCATTTCTCATCAAGATGTCATTCTCTATGGTTCAATAAGAATATCTTCACAGATATATAAGAACAATATATGGAAACCTACTTTCCATAGTACTTATCTGAAATAATTTATGATGTATTTGGGGGTTTTATTTGTGTATCTGTTTCTGAATCAGGAATATACATCCATATAGACAATAGAGATATATTCTATAATAATTATTTCATCTTATCTGTTTGCCTTCTTGAAAAAAATTAAAATCCTCATATTGATCACATAATAATCCACTTTTTTATACTACAAAGAATATAGAATAAGATAAATGAATACTCTGTGTGTGTGTATGTGTGTGTGTGTGTGTGTGTGTGTGTGTGTGTGTGTGTGTGTAGAGAAAGAGAGAGAACCATTTGAGGTGAGGAATGTACTTATTTAAGGATCATGAATTAACAAATAGCCGAGGAATCATGAATCCCTTAAGAGAAGAAGTATTTATGCATCTTTTTTTTTTCCTTTTTGGGGGGATTTTTCCAAAGTTAGAAGCAGGGAGGCAGAAAGACTCCCCGATGTGCCCAACCAGGATCCATCTAGCATGCCCACCAGGCGGCGATGCTCTGCCCATCTGGGCGTTGCTCCTCTGTGGCCTGAGTCATTCTAGTGCCTAAGGTGGAGGCCATGCAGCTGCCCTCAGTGCCCAGGCCAAGTTTGCTCCAGTGGAGCCTTGGCTGCGGGAGGGAAAGAGAGAAATAGAGACAAAGAAGAGAGGGAATGGTGAGAAGCAGATGGGTGCTTCTCCTGTGTGCCCTGACTGGGGATGAAATCCGGGATTTCCACACGCTGGGCTGATGCTCTACCGCTAAGCCAACTTGGCAGGGCCACTCATTTATGCATCTTAAATGACAGTTTTAAGATCAGAGGGCACAGAACAACTAAGTAAAGGAGATCAAAAATTTTCCCCAATCAATTTTCTAATTAGTATGAAATTCTAAAATAATGTTTCCTAGGAAATTAGCATAATAGGATGGTGGTTTATCTCTACATAAGATGTTATAGAATACTTGGCACAGTCACACTAGATCTTAAAGTATGTCAATTCTTTCTGGAAATGTGAGCTATGTCTGAACCAGAACTACCTTTTTACTAATGTTGATCTTCACTCAGATAAATTTTCTTAGTGCAAAGTCTTATTTCTTCAAAGTATGGTCCATGGACCAAGAGCACCATCATCTTTTGGGTTCTTGTTACTTGAAAGGCAGAATCTCAAGCCTCACTCCAGAACTAGTGAATAAAAATCTGCATTTTAACAAGATCCCCAAGGGATTTGTAGGTAGATTAAAGTGTAAAGTGTCAGGGACCCTGACCTGGGAAGATGAAGTCCAAGGTCCTCTGTCTTGGAACCACTGTATTTTGCTGCTTGGATGTAAGCAGCCCCACTGGGTTTTACTGGGCCTCAGTTTTCCTCAGTGACAAGATTAAGGCATTTAGCTATGTGATTATCAAAGGTTTCTTTTACCACAAAGGTTCTGGGAATTAAAACTCATCCTAACATGTGGAATCATTGTACAAAACCCCAATGTCATTTCCTCTGAGGACATTGCCAGTCAGGGAGGATTCAAGAACATCTAAAATATACTGTTGATGGAATACATTTTTAAGACAACCAAGGAGGTAAAACAAATTTCAAAACCTATTCCCAAGCAATTCAATTGTTCAGCAACAAAGTCACTGTGTGACTTTTGTGGACACCTAGAGTTGTTGCCAAATCAATGGAAGGAATTAGAAACTGAGGTAGTTTCTACATAAGCAAACTGCAGACTGTATAAATTGTGGAGAAGCATGTGCAGATGAAAACACCTGCTCTCTGAGCTTTGAATAAACTCTATGGAATTATTTCTGATAAAATAAGGCAAATATGTATTTTCCGATGGCTTTAGGCGACCCCTGTGTTTTGGTCGTTTGACCCCCGCCGGGGTCGCGACCCACAGGTATATAATAAAATATGTATTTCCGATGGCTTTAGACGACCCCTGTGTTTTGGTCGTTCGACCCCCACCGGGTCGCAACCCACAGGTTGAGAACCACTGAAAAAAGGGGACTGTCTGGCTTTGACTTATTTCTATATTAGCATTATAGGTTAAGCATGAAATCTATCACTTTCCTTGGAGATGAGAATATGGTAAATTTAATCTGATTTTGAACAACATGCATTGGCATGAATGAGCAAATTCCAAAAGTTTTATTTCTTAGAAGAACCTGACTGAGTAACAATCAAGCCCTTACTGTCGCTTCAAAAATGCACATATACCATTTCTTCCATTGATTAGATTAGAAGAGAAAAATAATTTTTTCAAAAATTTTAGTAATTGCTCATAATGTGATAAAAGATCTTTGCTCTATATTTGTTCTCAATGAGATGAAAATTCGGTTTGTCTGAACTTGGGTGTCACTTCTTCCAACTACCCCTGACCGGTACCTCCCTGTCTCCCACTCCCACACCTGGTTGAGGATCCCGGCAGGCTCTCGTATTTCACCCTTCCCTATCTCTTTGACTGCCCTCATCTATCTGTATTGTGATTAGCTTTTTGTGAGGACAGAGACCATATTTTGATCATTTTGTATCTCTAATGTTTAACACAATGCCTGGCTTGTGAAGGGCTCTCATAAAATGTCTGTTAAACTGACCCTAAGATAAGATCAGACTGCAGTGACCAAAAAGACTGTATCAGAGATTTTCATAGAGTCAATTGACTTGCCAACTGCAGGTCAATATTGAAAGTCTGGCTTTTATTTTTTCAGTTTATGACTGATTCTTCTCTGTAGACTCCTAAATAACTTTTTTATGGGAGCCCCCAGTACCCTCCTCACAGACTTCCTCTCCTATATCGGAAACTTTAACGTTGTGTTTGGAATTTGAAAAGCCTTTATAACTCTTTAATGGTATGTCTAACTACCTCAAAGTTAAATCCTGTTACTGAAATACCAGTTTACTTAGGATTCAGTAAAGCAAGTACAGTCTAGGATCCAAATCTTCCACAAAGTATCAATGAAATATAAGTTGTCCTTAATAAAAAGCCTGTGACTATCCTGATATGTTTACTGTGTAATCACCCATAAAGTTATCTGTTTAATGCTAGGTGTATTTTTTATATTCTAATTGAATAAATTCTTTCCCTTTATATTTGGTGGGGATGATAAATATATTCTGATATTTACAGACCCCACCCCCCCAAATTTCTGGTTATTTGAAGTTTGCTAGTTTTATAAACCATTATAAATGTATTTGAAATTATAAACCGTCCTCAGACAGCCTCTGTCTTCCTTTATTTCTTGGTTTCATTAATTTTCATCAGGTCTTCCTCTGATGAAGTGGAAAGGAGACAAGATCCACATCTGATATTTCCTCTCTCCAGTCATCACTCTACAGTGAAATCTTTGGACAATTTTAAATGCCTTGTATAGAAAAAGAAGCATTCTAATTGTCTTTTCATTCTACCTCAATACTAGTTTTGGTATTACTGTTATACTGGAAAACACCTGAAATAATTACTTGGTATTTACATCTATAAATGAAAAAAAATGAAAAAGCCAACAAATACATACTGAGGAACATCAGTGGGGGTAAGTGCTGGACATTCAAGGCCTTTGCTCTCACTATGAACAAATCATGGGGCTGGCTGTGTATACACTCACTCAAAGAGTGCTGTCTGTTTGTCTAGAGCAGTGGTAGTCAACCTGGTCCCTACTGCCCACTAATGGGCATTCCAGCTTTCATGGTCGGTGGTAGCAGAGCAACCAAAGTATAAATAAAAAGATAGATTTAACTATAGTAAGTTGTTTCATAAAGATTTATTCTGCCAAACTTAGCAAAAATCTGACATAAAGTACTTGGTAAGTAATTATTATTATATGCTTTAACTTGCTGTAACTCTGCTTTATAAATTTTATAAAGTTACTTCCCTACTTTATAAATCACCATTACTATGGAACCGGTGGGCGGTTAGAAAATTTTAGTACTAACAGAGATACAAAAGTGGGCAGTAGGTATAAAACTGTTGACTACCCCTGGTCTAGAGTATTATATTGCAAACATTTCTCGCCCCTTGGCCTGTTCATCATTCTGGTGAGGACTCACCCACTCACTGGCTGAGTATCTGTGTTGTAGATTATTCTTTCCCAAATGTACTGTCACTATTAGTCTGCATTTTTCCATGATGACCCTCATTCTATTATCTATCTTTAAGTGAAATTTTTAGAGGTTTGTATATGCTTTTCTAATTTGTGTTTTAGTTTCTTTTATGACATCATCTGAAAAAGACATTTATTTTCTCAAGGGAATGCCTTTTTCAACATCATTAAAGAAAATATTAAATATAAAATGTTCCAACAACATTTCCTTCAGATCCAACTCTGAACCACCCCATCACCGTTCAGCTAATATGTATCATTCTTTTTTTTTTTTTTTTACTACTATCTGGAGACTATTTTTCAATCCATGCGATAATAGGATACAGACAGTGGCCACACTAGACTCAGAGGCAAGTACTGAGGGAGGAAAAACCTAAGCCGTCCTGGCTCTCGTTGTTTTTCAGAGTCTACGACAGAGAACTGCAATCATGAGGATGGCCGTGTTTATGCATTAACCGTCCTTGTTTGAACCTTGGTGCCCTTCCCAAAGCTCTGTTTGCACAGCTTGTTCTGAAATGCTCTTCTGGACATGAAAGCCTCTGCCACTGTTTACTCTACATGATGCATCTGGAGGTGTGGGGTCAAACGATCCAATCGGATATGGGATCAATCCGCATCTCATACATCTCCACACCGTGTGTGACACAATGACATATTGGCTGCTAACTTGTGGTGGGGTCTTCCTCTCTGGAGGAGACCCTTTCTTGTCTCAAGAGACAAAATTCTGTAAATTCAGAACTTGACAGTTTTGTCTACGCCACTAGCTGCATTTTTTTTGATGATGCACATAAATATTCCCATTTTACTTATATCATTTGATATAAAATTTTTTAAATGGTGCATTTCATTTTTAAATAGACTGCATGCCTCTCAAAGTGAGGGCTGTAAGCACATTTTTTTCAGTCTCTGACTCTGACTAGTTGAGGTTCCTCATTTTGCCTTCCCTTCCTCCCTAAATATCCTTCACAGCACTCAGCACACCCCTAGAGCTATAACTAAATTAATTACTTGAGATACATTTTCCCCCTCAATAACCTACAGACTCCATGAGGCAGAGACCAGCATGCTTTCATTCAGGCTCGCCTCAGACAAGGAGCTCAGTCAATACCTGGGGCTCTCTTGCTGATTTTAGAACAAAGGAAGTGAATCTATTAAGACTACTTAGCCAGTGCACCTGATTTCAGGCAGAACTACACCTAAATTGGTTTCTGTCAAAACAAAAGGATTTCCTCTAGTCAATTAGTGAGTGGAAATGAAAATGGGTTGATATAAACCTAGAAGCATATAGCAGGATTCTAGGGAAATGAGGCACAGAAGAGATAGAAGACGCAATCTTCTGAGGAGTTGATGATCTTGACCTGAGCCAGGGCCTCGCTCCTCTCTCTGTCACAGATGCTTGTGATCCGTTAAATATCACAGGGCAAATTGATAGACAACTGTCGCACCCATTCTGAAGAATGAACTCTTCTAGGGCTGGAGTTGGAGTATAATTAGCAGTCTGCTCTTATGGACCATAAGTTCTAACTCAATATATATATATCCCTTTCATCTGTCCCAAACTTCTCTTTCTACAGCCAGGATGATGAGGCTGCAGGACACACTGATGAATTTGAATCGTCAGGCCCCTTCTCAGTATGTTAATCTAGCTGCTAGTATTACAAATATTATCATCACCACCAGTATTATGCCAGGATTTTATAAAACTTTAACCTTAGCTAGTGTCTTTGACTTTTTCTCCCCATCTTACCTTGTCCCCAAATATCTCTAGCCTGTATAGAAATCTGTTTTCCCTTCACATCTGCTATGGTCATGGAGTCACTCTCCTGCTACAGAAGTTACTGTGACTCCCTGTGAGCTATGACAATGTCCGAAGTCCTCTGCCTGGCCTCCAGAGCTCAGAGACTGGCTCAGTGTCTAAGAGAGGTTTTTGTTCTGCTTCTCAGAATGGAGCGGCTGGTTTAGATATGCGTGGCACCGTGTCTCACAGAAACCATGACTGCGACTTCAGTGCCCGCTATATAAAAAAATGACTACATAAATAATAGCTATGTTTATAAAGTCTTCTCCAGCTTATTTCATTCTTTTCCTTTCCTCCTTTAAATTCTCATTACCATAATAATCAGTGTTGTACCACTTGGGATATACTCACTCTAATTGAGTCCTTATTTTAGCTACTTAATTTTCCTAAACAGACTAAGTTCCTAGGGACCGAGACTGTGTTTTGTTTTTTCTCTGAATTTTCAAAAATGCCCCCAGCATAGATGTAGCTGTTTTATAAACAAATGTTAATTACTCTTTCACTTGTTTAGTTGAATTTATTAGAACATTGGTTGTGACCTAATCTGTCTTTATATATTTTTCATAACTATTTCCTACAATAATACAATATAGGCCCTTACATAGACTATACAATGTAATAAAAATTAACTTTAAAAATTATAAGTTTGTGTTTGAAGGCACCTCCCGTCTTCCCAAGTGTGTTGTTTTTGTTTTTTGCTTATAAGGGATATAATGATGAGTGCTGTTAAGTGATCTGTCAAATGCAAAGTTATAAGACTAGCTGGTGGCCCCACCAAAGCAAGCAAAAGCTGCCAGAGTTAAATAAGATGAGGAACTGGGAATTGAACATGATAACACAGTCTGTTAAGACAGGTGCATATATTTTTCCAATGTCTACAGAGACAATGTAATACTACCACTTAGTTTTTATTATAAGAAAAAAAAATCGTGCTTTGCCAGCATTAGAAGTACTTTAGCAGAAATGAATTCATTTAATTTCACTAACTTTCTGGGAAGAAATTTGGAGAACATATTAACTCTGTTATAAATTAAATACCGTCCAGAGAGTTTGAAGTGAAAGGGCTCACGACTGTTCACCAAAATTGGTGGTAAAAACTCTAATCCCCTCCTGGGGAAGCCACGTCTGTCAATGGGACAATATAATGGGTTTATAAATGCAGCCTGGTGTAAAATCATTTTTAGATTTTAAAAATCACAGCAACAGAGTCCAAAGTAATTTTCTACTAATACTGTTCAGAAAAACAGTTATATAAGAATGAAGGGGGAAGCAGAGGAAAATTTGAACAATGTCACATTCAAACTGTCTTTTTTTTTTTTTTTTTGAACCATATGACTACATAGGGCATCAAAGGATAAAAGATAAAATGTTTCTTTTCTCATTTATGTAATCTGGAATAAAAACTATTATTTCCTCAAGCTAAATTTTAAATTACCATAAAGGAAAGAAATATAAAATATCTAAGAAATATATAAAATATGAACTACTGCTCAAATTCACACACAGTCCCCAGGGAAAGTCCAAGTAACCAGCAAACCTATCCTTAGAGGAGTGTTTAACTGTTTTATGGTTAGTCCATGGGGAACACCTTGTGCTATGTGGAGAGACCAAAGAGGTTTGCTGTAAAGTCTTCAACTTCAACTCCCAAGAAGACAACTGTGGATTAGGTGACCAGAGAGACTACTTGGAAACTTCCCTGCCGGCGGTGTCTCTGAGTCATGTCTTTACTCAGGGTTAAAGCTGATTTTGAATGATGTAGCTCATGCTTCAGCAATGTTTTGCTCTAGACAGATGGTCCATATGGAAACTATGAACTGACTTCACGTACAGGACTGTGATGAGCCAAAGCAACATTTTCATGTTTTCTGCTTCTATTCAATGGTCTAATGAACAATACATTATCCTCAGACATGGTCTATTATGTGCCTTTGTTTCAATTCTGAGTTGTGATTATTTTTAATGCTACAAATGCTTTTTACTAAAAGGATTATTATTATTATTTTTTTAAAAACCCACACTTTTGTTTAACAAAAAAGGCCTGAAATGTTTTGGGTGTTAAATATATTCCAATTTTTCCGTTAAGGTACTGGTTTGCTTTGATGCATCAATAAAGACATTGGCTAAAAGGGGCGGGGACTTATCAAAATCAGAAGTGTGAAAGATTTGCTTCCCAACAAGATCCAGTCATAAGCTTTAACAGCGTTCTGAAAGATTCTGACTACAAAAACTAAAAGTAGAATTATGATGCCAATTTTCTGAGAACTAGAGGATAACATACTTCTAGATAATGAGCTTGGGGGAGACAGCATGTTTGTTGACAGTTTACTGCTTTAATAATTATCAGAACAATAACAACCATTTCACTATAAGGTGTTTTAAAGTTTAGCAAGTATTTCTTTTTTTCCAGATTGGGCTTAAAATTTAATGAAAAACTGTGTGGGTGAAAAAAAAAATTGCAGTTCTTGGCACAAACCCAAAATGGAACAAATGAACAACACTTTTGCAATTGCATGTTTTGTGTAGGACGTGGGAGGGCTACAGAATAGCTGAAGTTAATATGTGGAAAATGGTTGCACTGGTCCCTTGGAGGTATTTGGAAACTATCACATGTACTCACTCAGCTTGTAAATCTCTGCAGAGGCTATGATGAAAAATGATCATGTTTCATTATTATAATGAAAATATAGTGGTCTCAGATGTTTTTCTAAATAAGCAAAAATATGAGACATAGATAATATGGGTACTTGGTTTAAAAAGGAGAAGGATTTAAGGAACTATATATTTTTCAAGGACATTTGTTAAAACATAGTTAGACTGTATGCCTGAGATTAGGACAGAATAACATGGTTTCTTCATCTAATGAATGAACCTCATATATTATAGGTTATAATTCTCAGCTTCTGGTATTTTCTATTTTGATCTGAGAAAACCACAAAATTTGTTCGCCCTTATTCACTATGACAAATAGAGGGGTGCCATGTTTGTGTTGTATTCACAAGTTGTCAGAACCAAAGACAAAAACTGACCAATTTTAATTATTTGCTCTAAGTATATAGATCTGAATATATTTATAATCAAAAAGTGAATCTTTATGGTTACTTTTAAAACAATAAACATTGATAGTCATGTGAAATAATTCAAACCTGAAAGAAATAATTTTTTCCTACATACTCTTTCACTTTTATCTTGAATAAATGTTTGAAAAGACTGACCTATTTATTTTATTTTGGCTTATAACTTTTACCTATCTCTATCAAAGAGATGTTTAGTAATAGAAGCACTCTTGTGATTCACTCCAACAGATTATATTGACTTATATAAGTTGCGTGATTGATAAAATCAGTTATATAACCATAAAAACTTGCGTTTTCCTGCGATCGCTTCTACTCTTTTGAAAGGATAGCTTTTGAGGGCAAAAATCAGGTTCTGGGAGATACTTCTTCAGGAGCTCCCATGAGACACTCTACAGACAGCCCATGTCTAGGCCAGCACAGGAAGCAGTGTAACAGTTCTTACGAAATGGCATTTGGTTTGGTGTTACGATTTTAAAATGTCTTTTAAGATGCACTTTATTACTTATAAACAATAAAATGCTTTTAAAACTGGTACATAAATATTTATATACTAGTTACATGATGTAACATTGAAATGGCCTTCTCGATTATATTTCTTGTGCTTTTTTCTCATTTCACATTGCTCTATTAGCGCTCTAACAAACCTGGTCTTCTGTGTCAACATGTAAGTCACAAACTAATGTGCTGGGGCAGAAGACAATGTTTATGATGGCATATTTCTCACATAAGACAAGCAGTGCTATTTTAAAACCATGGGACACAGATATTGGTCAACTACAAAATAAGTGTGTCTTTGTCATCATTTCAGTGAGACATTAATCATGTTTTACCACATCAAATTATATGGGTTCCTGTACACATGCAGCCTAAATATCAAGAGTAGAATTAAAATGCATGGCACAATAATCAATTGCTTTTTTGTGAAACCTACTAATTTTAACTATAAGGCTTAAATATTTAATGCACTCTAAATATCACTGTTTTATTCTGCCTGTAGAGAGAGAATAACTGTGATAATTCTGAATGGTGCATCCCCCTCTTCAGGTCATAAAACAGAATGCCGTTCTAAATGTATCTGTCATTAACTGCAGTGTATAAAAGAATGTCCTGCCTTCAGCACACGAGGATGCTACACACATAAGAATGCTAAATCCATTTCCAAATACATGCAATTTGCTTTTGTGATAGTGAAATCAAGCTAAATTTTATTTTTAAAAGTAGTTATGAAACAATAAGTTAATGTCAAGTGCAACAGCTGTGTCCGTAAAGAACCTTCCTTCCTTTGTACCTTTCAGCTGTCTATTTGTTATGCAGTTGATCGCTAGGGTAAAAAGGAACATTATCTTACAGTGTAATTCACAGCCTGGATGGAGAAGTAGGTTTCAATAATTGTAGGCCTCTATGGTATTTGCACAACTCTTCTAGGTAACAATGATCAACACCATAAAGAAAGCAACTTTATAAATATGAAGGCAAAAAAAAATTATAAACAGCAAAAAAAGAAACCAATTCTGGATATAGCAGAGATGACAAATGGTGTGGACTTTTCAAAACACTCTACAAATAAAAAGCATTATTCAACAGGATGCAACAAAATTGGAAAAAGAAGCAATAATGCATCATGAGACATGGAGCCATCTGAAAGAAGCTGTTATGGACACAAGGCACACAGAGAATTTCTTTTCTTACTTGCACAGGTATCTTGACGGGTTTGAAAGGTCTTTCACCATGAAGCACTCGCCTCCATTCACACAGAAAGTTTTCTCCTTCTCTGCACATTTCACAAGATGGCTTGTCCCGGTCGTAGATGTAGATGTAGCTGGATTAGAGAAAAAGAAGGGTAAAGATTTAGATCTCTCTTCCCCCTTTCTAGGTAGCTTCTATTCTTAAATTCTCTTAAAAGGAAAAGCCCACAGAAGGTAAGACAAACTCCACTAAACCTTCAGGTTTCATAAACAACAACAAACAAGTGAAGTAGTTGCTGAGTGTAATGAAATAGGATAAAATTATAAAAGGATAGTTATAATTAATTACTGTAATAATAAAAATAGGAAAAGGGGCTCAACATGTTTTATAACCAGTATTTTATCTTCTAAAGAAGTTGAAAAAGAGAAGAGCAGTGTCATTAAGTAAGTTAGCTTTTCCAGAAAGGCTCCAATCTAATGATACAAACTCATGTCAGTGCAACTTAATTTGGATATCAATTTTTAATAGCAATTAATTGATAAAACTATTTATTTTGAAATTATCTTTTATATGTATAGTGATATTTTTAGATACAACATATAGCAAAGAAATATAGGGTGGCTTACTTGTTCCTAATGAAAATTTATATATTAATTGAATATATATATTATCATATAGATCAGGAGCCATTCTTCTTAAAATTTCCATTCTGTTCTAATTTCTACTCAGAAAAAATTTTTGAAATGTCCAATTGCCATCATACTTTTGAGGAAATAGAAATACAGTCTACTATTGCTAAAAAATATAGAGTAAGCACTAAAATATTCACCCATTTTGAATCAGGAATAGAAATTAGTCTTAATTTTGTTTTATAATATCTTCATGTAATAAGCTTGATATTCACTTATCAAACTTCACAATTATCTGAATATGGAGCTGAAAATGATGCCTTCACCATTAGGTGCATGGATTAGATGAAGCCAAAGCTCACAGTCCTGAGGCTATAAGGGCATTTAGCATCAGAACTCCCCACATCACTGGGAACACCACAGGCAACGCCAGTCTCAACAAAAGAACAGTTTAATTTTCACCATGTTTGTCACCCATATTATCAGGACAACAAGCAAAACCAGTATGTTAAGCCAGTGGAGATTCTATTTATTCTCTCAGAAAAAAAGTGCATCTTTAGACAAAATTATTTTCTTATCTACTGATCATTCTTTGTGATTTTTAATCCTTGTCTTCCTTATTTTTATTTTGTTATTTGCATATGATAATCAGATGCCCATTTACTTTTATTTAACCTGTCTTGTATTAGTTTTCCATATTCTTTTGCCGTTTTTTATGCGAGAGAGAGACATAGACACACACAAAGAGCAACAGCAAGAGAAAGAGACAGACAGACAGAAGCACTTTAGTTCACTGATTGCTTCTCATATGTGCCTTGCCCAGGGGGCTCCAACCAAGCCAGTTATCCCTTGCTCAAGCCAGAAACCTTGAGCTTCAAGCCAGTGACCTTGGGCTCAAGCCAGAGACCTTAAGCTTCAAGCCAGCAATCTTTGGACTTAAGACATTGACCACGTGGTCATGTCTATGATCCCACACTCAAGCTGACAACCTCAGGGTTTCAAATACGGGACTGCAGCGTCCCAGGTCGATGCTCTATCCACTGTGCCACCACTTGTTCAAGCATGCTTTCCTTTCTCATTTCCTTCACAAGTCCTCTTTTTGTTTTGACTTTTAACCATATTTCTCCTTTAAACCTGCTTGAATTTTACTCTACCTGATGGAAATGCTCAATATCTGCTTATCCTGTTTCTGAATCACTCGAAGGCCTTTCTTGTCTCTTGTTCCCACATTTTAAAAGTAGGCATGTTTTTGGAGCATTTCACTGCTCCAAAACATGGCTTTTAGGAGTAACAGCAAAGGACAGCTGAAACGACTTGTACTTTGGAGACAGATCTGGCTCCAATCCCACCTCCAACTAGTTTGGTGTCCTTGAGCAAGTCATTTAATCACCCAGATGCTCAATTTTCCCATTCAGAAAACAAGGGTAATAGCACTCTTCACAGGATTTTTCTAGAGATTACAAATAATCTAGGTAAAAAAATTGGCACAAAATTGGCTTTCAATGAATAATAGCAGGTATTACTCCTGGGCAAATATGGAAGGTCTTTATTAATCAAGTAAAAGCTTAATAATGGAAATTTGGGGATTTCAAAGATTCCTGCTATTCTTTAGTTATTACTATGGATAATTAAGAAATGGTTAAACTTGACTTAGCGTGGTGAACATACAATGCAATATACAGATGATGTCTTATAGAGTTGCACACCTGAAACCTATATAGTTTTATTTACCAATGTCACTACAACAAATTCAATAAATAAAAAAATTTCAATTACAAATAAAATGGTTCAATTTATTATTATTATTATTATTATTATTATTATTGCAACAAAAAGTCCTTTTCAAAATGTATTTCAAGGTATCCTCACAAGTCTATAAACCGAACGAAAGGCAGCAGGGAGAGTGAGGAGAGACGATGTTATCCTCCATCATCAGCTGTATCCCACCGTCTTTATCAGGAGGAGGGGAATGTACTTAGCAACCTTGGGTCTGTAAAATTATAGACAGCATCTCTATACTTCATATAACATATAATTGAACACAATATTATATTTGTACGTGAAAAACTGTGTACGTAGGTGCTGCGTGCTAATATTTTCATCCATCGCAATTGCTTTTAAAAAATATTAGGAGCAAGTTTGCCTTCAATGTGGAAGGCTTTGTGCTTACAACTTTCAACTGCTGACAGGATTCTATGGGATGACAAATTGGGCAGGGTATCCCTGCTGTCCCAGGTGACCATGCAGAAGGGACCACCTGCAGTGTGCTGTCAGCACTCACACCCCTGCAGAGGAACTCTGAGCCTCTGGTGGATCCCAATGGTCCCTGAATCCCTGACAGGTTCCTAAGGATTACCCCTCACCCACACTGCACAGCAAACACTGCATTGGGCCCTTTCAGAACAAATCCTGAGTCTTTTGCTAAAAATAACAAAACCAACATTCCCTCCAAAAGCAGACACTGCATATAAATTGCAAACTAACAATAAAGATTAGCAGTGATATGACAGAGATGCATCATACCTGTTCTTTGCACTTTCTGATCTTGTGTTATCACATAAGCATGATTAATAAATGTGTGTTAATACTACAACCAATTCCCACTTTTTAGTCCTTTAAAACCATATTCCCCTAAAATGATTATGCTTTTAATGCTCTGTAGCTCCAAGTTATGACACGTTAATTTGAACAATTCTTAGGTCATTATTTGAAACTAGCAGTGGCTATTTGATAGGAAAATAATTCTTGCAGACGATGAAGTACCAACTATCTCATATGGTCATAAACTATTGTACTTGGCCCTTTAATCTGTTAATAGCTGTGAGAACAAAAGTGATCGTGAAGTTGTAAAGCAACAGCAAACTCCCAGATGAAGCAAAGGGTAAACTGACTGGGTACAGCTGTTCTGAACCAAAAGACGGAGACAGGAATAAGTTGTAGCTGTAAGAACTGGATGGACATGGTGATATGTGCACCCTTCAGGTTTTTGCCAGGTTTCTTTTATTCTCCTTAATTGAATGAAGAGTACATTCTGTCCTAAGCAGGGCCATCAATTTTGCAGTGATATGTTTTCTCTTTGGCTTACACAGGCAGTATTGCGAAGTCTGTCTATTTGGTAATCCTGCCCGAAATTAACGATACAGGCAAAACGGCTTCTTAAACCAACCTGTGGAAGCATCATTCTTTCTGGGAGCTTTGAGAGGAGTTCATGAGAGGTAAAGCTAAAGCTTTTGCAGGTAGAATGTGTTTCAGTATCTAAAAGATGACCCTCATAGTTCTTCCTGAGATTATGTGAAAAAGATCTCACTCGTTCAGTTTTTGATAAACCTTGCCTCTCTCTGCTTCGTGACTAGTCTGTCCTAATTTGGGAGTCTGTCATCTTCTAAGAAGTGCTAAATGAACAACAATTAGGGACACTGCAAAAGAAAACTTCAGTCCCTTCATATTTGCCACTTACAAGGACACACTTCCCTTAGATGCTCGTAACTACATTCTGAGGAAGAAAGTGTAAATAAAGCAGTAACTTGTTCCTAGAGAATTCACTTTGGAGTGTCTCACTCTTGATTTGGTCTCTTTTGGCAATTCATGGTCACCATTTCTGGACTCCCAAAATCCTGTGCCACACAATATGGACCCCCTCCTTTTTTCTAACCTACCTCCCTCCCTTCCTCAATTTTTTATTAATTGCCTATTAAGTGTGAGGCATACTGATAACAACTAGAGTGACTGAGGTTAAAGATTGTAAGGCTGTGAACAATTCTCCCTACAAGGAGACCTTTACGGATAAAAGGTAGTGAAATGAACATTGGAGTTAGCTGGTAAGAGTGCACTCTTACCAGCTAACTCCAATGGCTCTGGTTGTACCATTACCGTGCGTGTGACTACTGCCCAGCTAAACTGCCTGTCTTTCCGGCAGTAAAAGTGAGGCACCACAGGCTTGTAGTGAAGTGTGATAAAATACCTTTTCAGTGGCAACGCTGTGCACAAATACTGCTGCTACTACTAATGGTATAAATAGGGAACAATGAGAAGCAAAATAACTTCTGCACAGGCTCTGGAATTGTATATAATCAAGCCTTAAATGGTATTTCTCAGCAATTTATTGGTCTATGAAATATGCGGAGAGATGGTCTAGTTTGGAAGGGTAACTACTGCATGATTGTAAAGCAGTAAGTAAATATCAATAAGCTACTCTATTTTAACTTCATCACAATTGCTGGTCAATAATTTACAACCACTAAAATTGCCTATAAACTGAAGAACAATCAGTGATAAAAGAAAAAAAAAACTAACGTCTTAAATGTGTAATTGTTTTCAACTTTCAAGATCCACACAATTCTTTAATATTTCTGACTGAACTTCCAAGTTTCATGAATTAAGTCCACTTAGAATACTGTGTGTTATTTTAACAGTTCAGAAACTATAAAACATTTTTTTTAAAACTATGACATTCCACAGCATAACTTAACATTGTAGAAATCATATCCTATTACACACTTTTCAAAATATAGGGAATACAATTTTGAGGAGTTAATTAAGTGGTCTCTGTTCTACTACTAAATATTTTCCCATGGAATCGCACAGTGTTTCCTATAGAATGCCAGGCTTTTTCTGCTCTAAGCAGGCTAAAAAACAACAAAAACAGCTGGAAAGGATGGCTTACTTTCTTGCTTAATTTTAAGTGGTGTTTTCCTTATCAGTGAAGTAGACAGTAGCAACAGAACACAGCCATTACACAAATGCAAATTGCTGATAAGAAGTCAGTCTATTCTTCTTTGACAATTAGCAGGAATTAGCATGAATGTACAGAGTTTAACCCAAGGAACAATCCTTAGATCCTGTCTTCCTTCAGTGAATGAGTCTTTTCTAGCAGCTCTTAGGACAACTAATTCTTAACAATTTCCTTGCAGATAATTAAACTAAATACCTATGCAGCTTTCTCAATGAAATATACTAATTTTAATAATTGTCATATTGCAATACGAAAGCGTCAATCACTATAACATTACAGGTTGGTTTGGTTTGTTTTGTTTTTAGCCTTACCTGCAATATCTTCAATGGCTATAAATTTAGAAATCTGCATGCTTTCTTGCTCTTTGATCTCCCGGTATAAAAATAAAATCTGAAATTACTATTTTTGCCCAGAATACAGCTCCTCTGCAGTTACATACCAGAAGCTCTGAACTCCTACTGGGAAAAAAAGTGCTTATGTGGCTCCTGAAAATGAACCTCAGAGCAGAAGCCGAGCATAAACTCTGTGCTGCCTAACGCAGTGTCTACAGACGCCAAGCAAATGACATTGGTTTTCCAAAAGAAAAGTCCAGAGCCAGACTCAACTATGGAAGCACTGTCATTCTGGGTTGGCACTGTTTTTTTTTTTTTCTGAGTAATTCAATCCCATGCTGAATAGCAAATAAATTATTGAAAAGGCAGAAAGGACAGGAGTGGGATACCAAACACCTGCACTGACTGGGAGGTTCTCAGAGCCAAGTTTGTGGTTTAAAGTAGCATATCATCTCCTTGGCCTCTCCTCTATTGAACTCTGCTAAAGAAACAGAAAGAGAAGCCAGAGATGAGCCATTGTGAGACCATAAATGGAACCAGAACTTTCTAAAGGAGAAGTAGGAGGTCTCACCCTGGGGAACAAAGGTGGAAGTGCTTAGAGGTTTGTAGACTACCTATGAGATGGGAGTTGCTTCAAAGAATAAGTTGATGCCAAAAGCCAGTGAAGATTGACTAGATTGAACAATGAATTTGGTTGGGTCTTGGAATCATTAAAACACACATAGCATGGTGGATCAGAAAGAACCTTAATGTATTTTACAGTTTATCTCATATTTAAAATAGAAGATACAAATAGTCTCAAAAGGATAATTCTATGGTCCTTAATAAAATACCTCTAGCTCAGATTTCCCAAACAGGCACAGGGAAAGGCTGCCCAAGGTCACACAAGTAAATTAGGAAATGCTCGTTTTTTGTTTTGTTAAAAGCAGAGAGGGGCTGAAGCAGGTTAACGAGATTGCCGTTAGGTCCCTCTCCCTCTTACACGCAAGCTCTCTCAGCAGACCCTATGGTTCCTTCTTCCTTCTTCAGCAGAATGAAAAGTGACCTTCGGGTATTTCTCCTCATGAAACAAAATTACATTTTTTTTGCTATAATACTGATCTCATTAGTAGCTTAACAGAAAGCAGATTCTAAGTTCCCAGTTGTTAAGCAAATGATATGGTGTCATTAGATAGCATTATCCTTAGAAAAATAAAATGATCAAGGGAGGTTATTTGTTAAACATATAAGTTGCTATTCATTTTCTTTCTTTCTTTTTTTCTGACAGCACATTTCACTCATGACCCAGTGTAACAACTACAATCTACTGCTTCTTAGAGAAACATCTGGGTGACATAAATGCCTTGTAGGATGTCACAGCTTTTCTGAAGAAGAGGAAGAGTCTTTTCCCACAGTGGTTCATTCACTGGGTAAAGTTATAAGAAAGCTACATCTTCTTCCTTACGAAGTTAACAATCCAAAAAGCCAAACTTCAGAAATAAAGCACTGCTGTATATTTTCTACTAATCACTGACAGTTTTATATGAGTATAAAATTTCCATAGCTGGAACTCAATAAACTTTCAAGCTGTCCCTTGAATCTTTTCCCATTAATAGCTATTCTAAAAGATTAAACTTCATCTAGTCTGCAAAGCAAATATTAGCCGCCCATTTGACTGACTTAATTTGATATACACTGCTCACAAAAATTAGGGGATCAGGGAACGTGCAGATACTCCAGTACTTTCAGCCTTTTGTATAGTGCATTTTTACCAATAAAATAAAAGTTTATTTTGCATCTCATTTGCGTAATCAAACAACTTTCTTTGACTTTTTGTTTGCGTTTCTGATGTTCTTGTTTAATTTAAAAAATCACGTTTTTTTATTGCTTCAAATTCATTTTGAAATATCCCTTAATTTTTGTGAGCAGTATATTTCTAGATCTCCTCCTCACCTTGTTAAAGGTGAGAGGCACACGTTTTTACTGGAATCTTCATTTCCCACCAGTACCAACTATGTTGGGAGAAGGTCATGTCAATATAGAAAACGTTCATCTGTCACTTTTCAAATCAGTCAATTATTTTGAAAACCCAGCAAAACAAATCAAACAGGACTGATCAAAGATTCAGATATTCAGTGAGCTGCTAAAATTACCATGTGACATTTAATGAAATAGGTTAATTCATTCATCAACTACAATACATTTAAAAATGGAAGTAGATGAAAGGTCAAAATATAAAAACTGTGAGGTAAAATCATATTTAACAAATTTAGAGAAGTGTGGCATAGCAAAGAATAACAGCCATATGGTCATTTTAATAGATATCAAATCAACATTTGATGAGATTACATATTAATTTTTATAAAACCATCTATCAAATATCCCTAAAATCAAACCTGAATTTAATTAAATATCCAGATACCACTACTAATTTACAGGAAGTACATAGGTTAGAGGAACATATTAAAAGATTCCTTGGGATTTAATTGCAAAAACCCCCCAGACTATGAAGAACTCTACAGTGCAAATAATATAGTTACTTTAAATAAATACATATATAATTTTATATATGGAGAGAGAGAGAGAGCGAGCAAGAGGGTGCTAGAGTTAGAGAAATACCAGCAGGGTGAAATTTTTTAAAAAGTCCAAAATACAGACATTTAAAAGAGAATTATAAGACATATATACCAATAAAAATGGGTAAAATTTACTTGGATTCTGATTTAAAAAGTTAGAAATGTATGTTACTTATAAGAGATTGACATCTGATCACTGATTAGATAATTAATATTACAAAGGGGTTATCATTCATTTTCTTGTGTGTCAAATATATCATGGTTATGTTTGAATATGGTCATTATCATTTAGAGCGATGTACTAAAATATTTATATACTAAATGATAAGATGGCTGGGATTTGCTTCAAAATAGTAAGAGGGAAGGGAAGTGAGGGGGATCAAGATGACACAAAACTGCTTGATCAGGTGGTGGCATGGTGGATAGAGCATTGGACTGGGATGCAGAGGACCCAGGTTTGAAACCCCAAGGTCGTCAGCTTGAGTGCAGTCTCATCCAGCTTGCGCGTGGGGTCACTGGCTTGAGCGTGAGATCATAGACATGACCTGATGGTCACTGATTTGAGCCCAAAGGTCATTGGCTTGAAGCCCATGGTTGCTGGTTTGAGCCCAAGGCCACTGGCTTGAGCACAAGGTTGCTGGCTTGAGCAAGGGGTCACTCACTCTGTTGTAGCCCCCTGGGTCAAGGCACATATGAGAAAGCAATCAATGAACAACTAAGGTGATGCAACAAAGAATTGATTTTTCTCATCTCTCTCCTTTCCTGTCTGTCTGTCCCTATCTGTTGCTCTCTCTGTCTCTGTCACACACATACACACAAAAAAGATGACACAAACTGATATTTGCTGAATTGGATGATGGCTACACGGAGACTCATTATATACTGTTCTTTGTACTTTCATACACTTGATATGTATGTTTAAATGTATATTATCCATGTACATGTTTAAATATTTGTTTATATATGTTTAAAATAAAATGCAAAAACTATAAATCTCAGGCTTTTCAAAACATGTCTTTATAATCTAAAACTATAATGAGTCTATTATTTAAATACATACTGGCTTTTAGCCAACAACTTAAATCATACTTAACACAGGGATTTCGATTATTGTCAACAAAAAGCCAAGGATGTTGACTACCGATGCTATTATGTAACATTGCTCTAACCAATGCAATAGACAGGAATGAAAAATGACAAAACTGTAGGAAATAAGTAGAAGATGATATGATGGGATACCAGTAATATCTACCAAGAAACCCCAATGAAATAAGGGGATCATACTCACAATAGCAATAGGAAATATAAATCAATTAATTAAGATGGCTAGGTATGAATCTAATATAAATATGAATAATAGAAAACATCTTAAAAGAAGAGAAATTATGTCTGTGCTTGGGGGAGAAGAGGGAATTCTATTAAAGGAAAAAGCAAATAAATTTGTAGACATAGTAAAAGGAAAATTATGTTCAGGGAAAGGTAGCAATTCAGTCTGCCTAGGAGATAGATTATAAATAAACAGATGAAGTTAAGGAAGCTATACAATAATAATGCATCCACACCAGCGAAACCTTTGATAACCTGGCTGGAATTAATGTTTACTATATAGGTCATGAAGAGAAGCAGGTGTCTGAGTAGATCCATAATTAATAGAATTAAGGGTCCACCCCCTCCCTTTCAAAAGGGGAAAAAAGGGAGATGAGGAGACCAGTAAAGAAGATGTCACAGAGGTCCAGAAGAGAGAGGACGACTGCTCAAACCAGCACACTAATGATGAGAAGGGAACAGGAGCCAGTTCAAGAAATAACACAACTTTGTATTTATATACATTAAAATTGGGTAGGAGCTAAATCCTGGAGCTCATTTGTAATTCACACCTTGTATCGTACTGCTCTCTGAGGCGGTCACACTACTTAATACACATGTTCTCGTTACTCTTCACATGATCTAGGAAATACCCATGGGAGACAAAAAGACTGAGGCCCCTTCTCAACATTCAATATTCATAGCATAATGGAGTGAAAATCTCTAAGTCACAGCCAAGTCACATGATGGTTTTCTC
Organism: Saccopteryx leptura; assembly: GCF_036850995.1. Classification (NCBI taxonomy): domain Eukaryota; kingdom Metazoa; phylum Chordata; class Mammalia; order Chiroptera; family Emballonuridae; genus Saccopteryx; species Saccopteryx leptura. The sequence continues at coordinate 25,250,788 of NC_089506.1, read as the reverse complement.
AAGTGACTCTACCACGTGTCTGTTGATATAAAGGAACCCACTTAGAATAAATGGTGCCATAGTTTGCCAGAAAACACAAGCTGCACAGGTGATGAAGGCAGTGATGTCCTTAAGAGTTCTGGGAGCATCTTCATGACAGAAATTAATTTCCAACAAATTATCTAAACTGCCAATGTTTTGCATAAAGGAGATGTCATAAAAGTCTAGAAAGATAGGTCTCGACAATACAGACACAATCTTCCAAAAGTTTTGGGTTTGGGCGAGGTCTCTGATCAGCGGATCTCTAACACAGGAATCCTGATAATATTCTTTAGAACGTCACCCCTGCTGCTCTGAAACACCAGATTGCCTATTGCTACATAACATTGAGGCAAATTACTGCAATTCTGGATTTGTGTGATGGTTGTGAACATAAACAGCCAGATTCTGTTTCTATAAGCACATTTTCCTCACCGAGGTGAAAGGTTCCTGTGTATAAGGAATAAAGTAGTAAAAGCATGTTGAACATATGAATCTTGCTCTGCAACACTTGGCTAATTTTAGGCCACATATTTTCCCAGAAGTCCCAGGAGTTCCTTTTTCCCAGGTTCGTGATCAGAGTAGCAAAACACCCCTCCTTGCAACATGATGTGTTATTAAATGTGTATCTGCAGTTTGTAGGTTCCCAGCACAAATTCTAGTAACCAAGTAACACATGGAAATCTAACTTTTTTTTTTTTCCAATACGGTTATCGTCATTTACACATGACCAATCTCAACAGGAATAAAACAAGGTTTCGGAAAAACACATAATTTTAAATGCTTCACCTCAAGAAAACTTTTGCCCTGCCCCCAAAGGACTAAGTTGGTCTCATAATATTTAGTTCATAACAGGTTTTGTTTCTCTAAAGAGCATATACTTTTCAGAGATGGGGGTGGGGCAGGAGGTAAAATTACAGGCAAATCCTGTGCCTTTCCAGGAACTGGGCCAAAATGATAAGTTAGCCTTGACTACATTATGTATAATGCTTTCCTTAAGCCTTCGTTTTTAGTTGTTGTTTTTAATTTCTGGGCCTCTATATTCCTACCTAACAGGCACCTGTTTCTCTACTGTTGGCATTAAAACTTGCTGCTCAGTGGAAGCACGCAGGTGCACACTTTGAACTCTTTTTCCAAAGTATACAATTATCTTTTAAAAACTGCAGCCATGTGCTCAGTGTCTTGCTCTCACCATTTGGCCTGGCTGTCTGACATCTATACATCATTCGGTTGTTTGAAGAACTCAGTAGAAATCATCCTTACAGTTAACTCTGAAAAGGGACATGTGGAACCACATCATTAAGAAAAGGTAGAGGTCAGGGCCTTAGCTAAGCTTGCCTGGCTAGCTGCATGCACTGCCAGAAACAGGGAATATTAAGAAGGTCCACACAGAAGATCTTAGTTATAATTTATTAGTTTGTTTTGTGGTGGTGATATAGCTATCTGTGTATATGAACTGATAAAACTCTTCTATCTCCTGGAGCAATAATAATAATTCAACATGGCTGAGGTCTTTCCCCCTCTTAAAACATAAACCATTTTGTGCACATTGCCAGTATGTGTTGAATACAGATCTTTGTTCTTTCCATCCATCACGGAGATGCTTCTTAACCAAACACTAACAAAGAAAACAACTTAAAGCAGGAAATCATGGATGTTCAGCACACCAGCTGAAAGGGAACACGGTTCTACAAAGCCACCTAAAAATCAAAGCATGCAGAACCCAAACCTAGGACATGTCCACTTTGCCAATTCCTCATATTCCCGTACAGGAGACAACTGTCTTCAGTTGAGATTTGCATTTATTCAAATGTTTTCAAAGAGTCAAATACTTTGTAATACTAAATGGTACATCTAGTAAAAACCTGCACTGGCATTCTGCTGCAGTAGGCATTGTCAATACCTAAGGAGAATTTCCAGTTCAGAAACCACAGACTCCAGCAACCACCATAATGGGGAGACACGTGTAAAGTTAGTGAGTGTCTATGCTTCACCAAGAAAGACCTCACCAATGACAGGCAAGTTCTTGTTATGTTTCTAAGCAGAAAGCAAGGCCTTCTTAGGCAAGAGCTCTTGGTAAGAAGAAGAAAAGAGACTTTTTACCCTATTCTTTAAAAAAGGCATGGTCCATTCATGGCTTTCCCCTTAAAAATCCTTATTTCTGAAGAATTTTGAAATATAGGACACTTTTGTTGAAAGAGTCAGAGATTTCTTTCTTAATGGCACACCTTTTTGGAGTGTTAGACACAATCAAAGGGATGTCACTGTCTCACTGCAGGGATTCATCACAGGTAGAAGACCTTTCCTACCGAGAGACTCCTTCACCTGGCAATTTAATGCTCAATGTCATAAACTAAAAATTCTAATGTCTACATTTTTCTCAAAGTGAGAAGAACTCAGGGAAGTGAGGCATTGTTCTGTAGAAACCACTTTAACCATTTAACCATCTGGAGTGAAATGGTGACGATAAAGAAAAAGGATCTTAATTACCAGACAGATGTTGCAAGAATTCAGCAATCCTTCATTTCTCCTCATACTGTTCTCCGTTAAAAGTTTATCAGAACCCGCCAAATGGCCACATGGATTCATCACAGCCACTGGATTGTGCCTGTAGTTCATGCTTGGGGAGCTGATGCCCCATTTGCCAGAACATTCTCTCTGTGTGTGCCTGTGGCTGTGGTTTTCCTTACTTTGGAAAATCAAATTGCACTCAGTCACCTTTGATTGAAAGGCTGCTTAAATTCTTCAGTTTTTTGGTATAAACGAAGTGACAGGAACTGAAGGATTCACTGGTAAATAAGAAATGTAGGCTATTTTGTCCTTAACCAAATCTCCTCACTTTTGTAATCACAGCTCTTTTCCTAGAATTAGAAAAGCACCCATAATACCCTGGGGTCCCCTCCCCCTCCCCATCTTTGTTTTCTAGATTTTTTTGTTTTAGTCTCATTAATTGACATTAGTGCATCATAAAATCAAATATAATTTTAAGAGGACTGAATATAAGCAGATTCATTAGTTAAGAATACTACTAGAATTCATAATTATTCTTTAAATATTTTTATATTTCAATTTTATCCTTTGACGAATTCAATCCTCCAAATATGCACTTGGTGATTTTGTGTGTTTTCATTTTTTGCCTGTATGTTTGTTTGCTTTGAAGATTTGCAGACCATTTCATCTGTGAGTTATTTTCGTTGTAAATGACACATTTTAGTTGTTCAAAGGTGAACAAGCAGAACACATGGGTGAACAGATGGAAATTATAAATGAATGCAGAGTGTCAAAATATTTCTTCTGAAGTCAGAACTAGGCATTGGCAAACCCATAGTAATAACTACAGAAAGTGCTGCTGGCATATATTTTAAAAAATAAAAAGAAGTACCCAGCATGTCAGAGAGAAAGTAAACAACAATAACAAGAAGTAGTGTGATGACAGATGTGTGGGAGAGGAGAGAACAGAAAGTGTGTTGGTTCTTTAAAAACTCGGCTCTTTGGGGGCTCTAATCTTGAATCTGAAGTTCAATTCAATTAGGAAGGTCTAGTATGACAGTTTAGTGATGTAAATGAGGCTGTAATATACTTCCGGGAATAAAGCGGAACAGTCACATGAGGATTTCCAGCCAATGGAAAGGCTCCTGATATTCACGTGAAAGGTGGTTACTTTCCACAGCTGGTTCCTTCCTGTAGAAAACACCATATTCCTTGGGCTAAAAAATTGCAAGTTTTGACAAACTCTGACATGAAGCTGGAGATTCCCATGCACAACTATAATAATAGCAACATGGCAATAAGGTAAAATTACAGAAATTGAAGACGTCTCATGAAATGTAATCTGTTAAATGGGCAATGTGACATAGGCTCCTGACATTATTGTCTACAGGTAAAATAGGTAAACTGAGTATATGCAAAGGTCAAAAGGGAGATGGTGATTAATAGGAAGTGAGATGTGTCTTTTGACTTGCGGGATTAGTGCTCTAGGCTAAGGACAATACTGCTGACCATTTTGGCAACCCTATGAAATAAGTTATGAATGATAAATACAATTCTAAAGATAAGGAATAGATCTACTTTATTGAAACTTTTGTTCTATTGCACAAGAAACTCTGATACTAGGCATAGCATGAGGTCAGAACAAAGTTCCAACAGGTCTTAGATCACAGAACCATAGGAGCAGAGGTCCAGACAGATGGAATCTATCACTATCATAAGTGATAACATAAACTACCAGGACTGGCATTGAAGTGTTAACCATAACCACCCTAAAAATAATTGGGGACATTTTCTAATCAAAATAACAGAAAGAACATGCCCTCAATGCTTAGTAAACTTGATGACTTAATGATATGTTCTAAGTTAGATAAGAAGTAATCATTTTAATGAGGTTGACATAGATCTGTACTGATTCTGAATATAGAACTTGCTATGTGTAGCATTGCCAATACCCCAGGCATAATTTAAAATAAATGACAAGATTCTTAAAAATCATTCAAAAGTTGAAGAATATGCACAGATGTTACTAACTAGGAGGAGAATACTAAATTACCCAACATACTTCTCTCATTTCCTATCTGCAACTTCTTTTGTCAAAAACAAATAACAAATAGACCTGCTTATTAATATATATAAGGCTACTAAACTCTTTACAGGCAATTCCCACTAAATATATGATCCAAACTGGAAATTAAATTGAAAAATAAAGAAAGATTGTAACAATTTAAATTAGACTATCATCTTTACTCATGATAGAAATGGCCCTTTTCTGTCTTAGTAGCATGAAACTCAGAGATCATCTTGATTCGTTTACATGCTGGGAGAACTAAGGTCTACAAAAAACTGTTGGAGATATGGCTTCTACAAGGCGTAGGAGACTGAATCATCATAGTCATTATTGGCTCAAAGAGAAAACTATAAAGAAATGGGCCTTGAAAGTCTTACTACTTACTCAAGTGAATGCTCATGCCCAATATCCACCATTCTGTGAAATCTCAAAATCACTGTCATCTTTCTGGGAATACAATAACTCTTCTGTTGACTTTCTTATCATAGGAGAAATAAATTTACCCATTCTTAATAGTCATGTTTCTAGAAACATGACTCATCATAAAATATATCCTAATGAAGCAAAGAGTTAAACACCAAAGATGTCTGTTAAATATGCTCACAACTACCATTTCAACTGAGCACACTATCTACTGTGTTCTGGCTTTATAATGATTATCCAGGTAGGTCAACAGAAAAATACAAAAGAAATAGTAGCAGAAAGAGAAGACATTTCATGATGGTAGAGATGAAAAAGTTTTCTGCATACTATATTTTCTTCTGAAGTATCTTCCTCTTTATCTATCATGAAACTGTATCATTTCCCTCAGAAATCTTCTCTTTGGAAGTAGAAATCATATTCATCAAGACAGTGGCATCAAAAATGTTTGTTGTAAATTGTAAAGGTCTGTCTTTTGCTTCTATTTTATCTGATCACCCTACTTTTTTTTGGAGGAGAAAAAGAGGCTGAAGAAAACTCAAAAGTTACCTACATGGTAAAGAAGACACAATTCTTAGCAAGGAAAAAGACTTTAATATTCATTAAATATAGTGGCCCAGATGTTCTAGCCCAGTAGCCATCACAAGAATATAAAGAATAGTTAACATTTTATCCTTTTCACAGATGAAGAAACTGAAGCTGAAAGAAGTTAACTAGCATGCTTTTGCTCCCAGTATTTCAAATAGTGTGGAGAGGAATTCCAAGATCCACTGCAAGGCCAACAATACATATATCCACTAAGCATTCCATCTCATGATTCTTTCATTCCAGAACTACGCATCTGACCTTGGAGTTAAAAATAAACAAACAATAAAAAATTGAAATTCTTTCCACAGACTATTTATTAGAGAAGCCATATTCTTCCACCTTCCAGAAAGTATCACTTTCTGACTATTTGCCTATGTTTGTAAATTATATGTCAGAGAATGACTCTTACAATATTATTTTTAGATCTGCTTTCTTAGCAGAAGACAAAAGGCCAATATTGGTCAAATTGATGTTATTTTTGTCTTAAATCAGGGAAAATGCTCAATCCATGTCATCTAGTTTTTTATTGTCTATTTCAGAAAAAGACAGCAATCATTTCAATTAACTTTCCTAAGAACTAGAAAAGTAAACTGACCCTGACAGTTTAGTCTAAATTAGGAGAGTTGCCAGAAATTCGATGATATGGCCACCTGGTGTTGCAGCATTGTAATAGATGTTACTCAACGTTCATTTTCTTTCTTGAATTATTTTCAGAAAAATTATTTAATTTTCATTTATTAATGATGTCCAAGTTTTAAAAAAATGACCTCATTTGTTTCTTTATGAAGCCAGAGCAAGAGAAATTATGCATGTGCATACAAATGCATATACAAATATAAATACACTGAGTTATAGACATCTTTGAGGAGTTATGACAGCAGGAACTATTCCAAATGAAATGCTAAATTTAGTTATGATGTCTGCACAACACAGTATTTGCATAAGTTTGCTGATTGACCTCAAATGTAATATTAATAACACCATTCCTTTAAAAACTAACTGTAGTCAGCAAAGAGATAGAGGAAAAAAAGAAAAACATTTATAAGAGATGCACATACATGATATAAAATGAAAAATTACCTCCAGTGATATGTGAAATGAGGCTCATTTTGTTGACTGGTAATTTTCTTTAACTTCATTTTCATATAACATATAAATCGCCCACAAGAAGGTTTTAAAAATGGGTCTTGCAGTAAATAGCTAATTTAAGACAGCTTTCTTTAGGTTAAATTACATGTAAGGATCATCTAATCACACTTGCTTTACATATTCAGCCTTAAAAAAAACTAATGTTATAAAGAGAGTGGCAGATATAATTAAAGTGTTTACTAACGGCAAATGACTACAAAATTGGAGTAAGACTTTATAATACACTTGAATTGCTTAATTTCTCTATTCAGTTGACTGTTACTCATTTTTTAATTCAGTTGACCGTGTTAAGTCTTATCTTCACTTATTTAAAATTTGAAATATTGTAGTATAAGCCACTGATTAGTGTTCAAAATAAATTAAAGCTATGGAAGAAATCAGAGGATCATAGAATTTTACATCCATTGCTGCAGAAAGAGACAATTGAGACACAGAGCAAAAATGGTTATATAGTTTTTCACACTCTTTAAGTGCGTGTAAGAAACATGACTAAAATATTGCACTCTGTACTTTGAAATGCACCATTAACATTTTTTAGCTTAGCATCCTTTGAGTCCTAAAAATAAGCAGTCAATGTTGAGCAGAAATGTCAAGAAATCAATAAGAAGTAATTAGGAAGAGTGTTTCGTGTCCTTGAGAAAAGCTTTGAAGGAAGAAAGGGAAGCTTCGGCACAGTAACCCGTCAACATTCTTTGGGGTTTTTTCCTTTTCCATAATAAAAAGACAAAGCAATAATTTAAATTACTTTATTAAAAAGTAACCACATAAATGTCAAGTGTCACCCTGGGCCACAGTGCACTTGCTGCGATTGCTTTCTGTTACACAATCCAAGTGGGAGGTTGCCTGGGAGCTCTGACTCCTATATGCGGTATTAGACCTACCCCAGCAAGAGAGAAGCAAACCTCACCTCAACATTGAGTTGCTTTAACTATTTCTATCATCAGAAAAGATATTGAGGGACAAGAAATAATTGAATGACTTCAATATGCCAGGGGAGAAATATACATGATCTCTATGAGCTCTCAGAATAACCTGTACATTCAGCATTACTTCTCCTACTTATCAAAAAGTAAACAATGTTTCAAAGAGATTGAAGAGTCTGCCAGTGTCCTACAGAGAAAAAATTTCAGTTAAGATTCAAATGTGAATAGCTAAGTCCTTGTGCTTTCTAAGACATCACTGAGGAATTTTAAATGGTGGTTCTTATTATTTTCGAGGACCATACACTTCTCTCGGAATCTGGGGGAGTTGTTTTAGCTTTTTGCTTACATATGCAAATAAAAAACAAACATACAATTTGGGGATTTTATGAATTCCCACTCCTTTAAAGCCAATTAGCAGTTATGGCTCTCCAGGTCAAAATTCTTCATGTGAGGTCAGACTCTCAAAGACCTTTGACTTCTATAATTCAGAATCTTCAATACATAGTATGATTCCATGGGACAGAAGAGAAAAAGGTATTTCCCTCTATTCATTATTTTTATTTGCTTTATTTCAGAGGCTTTTCTCAATAATCTGTGTTAAATATATTAAAAGCAAATATGAGAACACTTAAGAATATCAAAATTATTGCAGATCATAATGAGATAAAATTACACCATTAGAAATAAAAGCTTATTTAGTTTTTTTTTTAATTTTTACTGTAAGTACATTAAGAGTGATTTAACATTTAGGAGTTTATTATAAATAATGTCACTATGGTTTATAGATCAGCTATGAAAGAATATTGTATTTAAAAGGGACCTCACAGCTTAAAAAAACCCAGATCCTTTGTACTTATAATTTCAGAAGCTATTAAGGGAAGGGTAGAAAGGAAAAGGGTCTCTAGCTATTTAATAGTCTTAGATATTATTATTTTTAAGCTTGGACTAGCATTATTTAAGGCAAAAGCTCAATTTTTCTGAGAGCTTTTTTGTGGCAAGTAAAAACTTAATTTAACAACAATTACATTCTTCCTAAAAGAAACAAATCATAAATACCATGAACCTTCAGACACATTTTTATTTATATGTTCTTCGTTTTGAAGTGCATAGCTTTAAAACACTGGGGAGCTGTACTTAAACCTTGTCTATAATTTAATTTTAATAGAGAATTCGAAGTTGAAATAATTTAACATTTAGTATGGGAATTCATTCATATAATTCTAAATACTGTTGGCCATGAAACATACATGTGTGTAATTGCATGAACAGTCAAAGTAACACTTTATTTCACATTCAATTTAATCGAAACAATCTGAGTAATTTTTTCCTTCTGAATTGCTCTCCAGACAATTGTGAGGCAGCGCTTTGCTATAGAGATAGTTTTACTCCTGTTCTTCCCTCAAAAGTAGGACAAAAGGTTAGAGAGAGAATCTAACTCTCCAGTCTATACAATTTTCTTACCCTCGAACATTATTATTGCTGATTTTAGGTAACATTTTGTTATTACTATTATTAATCAACATAAATATAACAATGCATGTTTACTTTATAGAGATGAAATGGCACTTCTGCTATACCTAATAATTGGTTATGAATTATTCTAATGAGCTGAACTGAAAGTGCCATTTATCAAGAAATGAATTAGCATTGCCTCCAAGTACAGTATGCATTTTACGTTAAAATGTATTGTTTCTCTGTATATGGATTGCTTTTTATTTGTCCAGAGTATTCAGATAATATTGGAATAAGAAGAAAGACATAAAAAACTGATTTTATAATAGCACTTTGTAAACTAAATAACTGGCATTATATTAACTTTGATAATAATTTACTAGCACTTATCTACAGAGAGGCAGATTCATTTCTAAAGCTTTCTTTCTGTTGATTTCTTGTTCTACAGAATTAACTTTGACTATGAGTTAATGACCAACTAAATTTAAATTATAGAACTGAAACCAACATTTGATAAAATGTTCTTTGAGAAAATTTAAAATTCTAAAAGGCAAACCTCCAATCTCTCCTATGACTTCAATATCCAGGTCTTAGATATTCCTACTACAAAGGGATTTTTTGAACCTTTTTGAGGGTCCTGCAACATTTATCATAGTTAAAGGTTAACTAACATGCCTAAATGAAAATTTGGTCAGTTTCCTTAAAGTAAATTATTGTTATTTTATAATCCTATAGTCTTAGGCAATTATACATCTACACACATACTTAAACACATTTCTTAAAATTCTTAATTATCAAGTTTAACTTAAAAAAAAACTGACCATCACACACATAGAAGCCTTTGCCCATTTGATTTGCTCTAGCATATCACACAGTGTCTCAGATAAATTAAGAAAGCTATTTTCTTGCTTGTCTACTCAGATACTTACAAGTCTCATTTATCTAGTAGTAGAAAGATAAATGAGGGAAGATATAAAATATTCAAATACGTCTAGGTCTATATATGTATGATTTATTTGTAAATACAAACACCATTTGAAAATCTTGGCAAATTTCTCATTCAAGCTGGGCTTCAAACCTTTGGTTTTCCTACCTCAGTATCAGCTTGGATCCATTAGAGGCAGATTTAGTATTTGTGAAATTGCTATGCATACCTGAACCTTGTTTTAAATCAATTTTATCAGTCCAGTTTATCTCATTTTGCCAGATCAATTCTCTCTGCAAGCAAATTCCTCTTTATTCGGTGCATATCCTTTACACCCATGGGTGTCTACTTTGTCTCTGTGACTTAAAATCAGGCTATTCTCTCCCCATCTTGTCTACCCCCACCTCCTACATGTTCGGGTTCCTGAAAGAATCTCATCTTTCTTTTCTCTAATTTGTAGCCTAGGACTATACCTTTCTGCTTTTAATGATAAACTTGATATTCCTGGCTTGGACCACACTCGCTTGCTTATAATTTCCCCCGACTGTCTGGCTCCTTCCACTCCTCAGCACTCGTACAACCATCTTCTGACCCAGCCACAAACTCTAGAAAAGGAAAGTCTGAGATGCTGCTCCTCTGTGTGGCTCTGGCCTCCTTGCCTTGTGGGAAGGAATGCAACTCCTGCCATTCAATAACCCACTGTCTTCATTTCTTACAAGCTAAAGGACTCCCTCTCAGGGCTGGTATTCCCAGGAGCTGGAGGACTGTTCCCTCACCAGCTCCCGATTCACTAGCTGTCACGCCCCACCTGAAAACAAGATTGTCAGATTTAGCAAATAAAGATACAGGATAACCAACTGAATTTGAATTTCCTATAAATAATAATTACTTCTTAGTGTAAGTAAGGCCATCAATCTTAGAGATATATGTAAACTAACCAATTACTTATTGTTTATCAAAAATTCAAGTTTAACTGGGTGTCCTGTAATTTATCAGGCAACTTGAACAGTACATGACATTGTAAGCATTTCCTATGCTATGTAGAGTCTCTCTCTCTCTCCTCAATCTCTCTCTCTCTCTCTCTCTCTCTCTCACACACACACACACACACACACACACACACACACACACACACACAGTCATAAAAATAAACCACAGGGCTGTATTTTTTTCATTCAGTCCTGAAATTGGTTTTGTCAAAAAGGTTAGAACTACGCTACTATATTGCTTCTGTATCTCAGGGATTTTTACTCTATTTCTGCTGTGATTGAACCAAAGTGGGTGGGGGCAGCTTTCAAATTAAAACTCACTTCAAGCTAACAAAACATTCTCCCCTTCCACAGACATACACTCACACTCTGATGTCCCTCTCTTCACACTTGGTCTCAGGATTCAAGTCCAAGGCAGTAACAACTTAGGAGTCAGTAACATTGTCAATGAAAAGACTTGCTCTCTGGATCTCAGCAGTCCAGGGGCAGGGTAATACACACATTCTAGAGTCAGCTTTTCATCAATATTCCTAATTTATAAGGTATCAGTACACTGTGGAGGGAAAAGCACATCTGGAGTCCCAAAGTAGCCTGGATGCGCAATAGAACTGCTCTGCCCTCAGCACAAGCACCACAGTAGAAGGAATTCCCCAGTGTGGTGAGTGTAAGGGCAGATGAAGAGCACAGAGACAGCTTTTCAAGCTTGTGCTACCAATACTGGGAGCAGGTGCCTGAAAGTGGAGGTCCAGAAAAAGAGGTGGAGAAGTTTGGTCATCACCTCCATATTTCACTTAGTTACTACCATGCATGCCACTGAGTCCATCATTACAGAAAATATCCTTCAGAAAATAAGAGTAGGAAGAACAGTAGTAAAGTGTAACTAACTTACTCAGAGGACAGAGATCTGTTTGGTTAAGAGGCTCAAATGTTACCATATAAAAAATGCAGATGAAATTGGTGTTCATTGCAGAAGACCCTGGAGAAGTGGTATTATTGGTCTTCACACATATCAAAGCTGCACATGTGAACGGTTAATATACAGGGTAGGTCAAAAATCGGTTTACGGCTGTGAGTATGTAAAACCTAGAGTTTATTCCTGTATTATTACATTAACTATTGTATTATTTTCCATACAAACAACTGGAAACCTACTTTTGACGCATCTTGTATTTAAGGGGTAGAAACTGGGTCAAATTAATGGAAGGTACAGGAACATAAAGTTTCAGTTGAATATATGAATAAATTTGTAGAGCTAAATAAAGATAACATGGGTACGCTTTGGTAGTTTGGGCATTTCCTTACAACTAAAGAAAACAGACTAATGGACAATTTTCTTCAGTGGAACTCATTGCAATGAGGAATAGAATTAGACAAACCATTCCAAGTTTCTTCAGAATTTGAGGTCCTATGATATTAAGGAGAAGATTAAATGTTTTAACAGTGATGTTGGTGGTTTGGGCTAAACTCAACAATTTTCATACTTAAGGAAGATCTGACATGATTTTTATTGATTACAAAAATGCTACTTTTTAATCTTAATTTCAAGCATCTGATCCTGATTCATCAATTTGTAACTGGTACACATTGGGACAAGAATAAAGACCAGATCAAGAATAGATCCCCCTCAATGTGGAAAAATACCTAATGTCCCTCACAAATTATCTCCTTTTGTAAAAGTCTTAAGCAAAAATGTTGCTATTTTAGCAGGTTTTGTCAAATACAGCAGAAGCCAATGAAAATATGTGGTCACTAATCACATGTTGATTGCTATTCCTAAAAGTAATAATTTATTAAATGTTTTTTAAAGTTTCTTTTGGCTATGTAAAAGTATTTTTGTGTTCAGAATTTTAAAATATATTTAATAATAGGAACAACTGTATATTTTATCATGTCAAGCTAATATTTTCAATGACTATAGAAAGCATATCCCAATGACCACAAATCTGGAATGACGGGCATTAACTGCATCTCTGTCCCCACAGATTACTAATTTCATTGATGAGACTTCCTATAGCTTTTACTGACCATCAGCAGATGAATGGGGTGGGGGTGGGCTGACTAAATGCACCAGGACCAATAAAACCTGCCTGTAAGTAATAAATATCAGCTTGCTTGTGCTATGACTTGAAGAACACTATATTTTAGTGATGTTTTCCAAGCAGAAATACTTGAACATGCTCCATTAATTTCATGACAGTAGTAGCAAAATAGAGCATGAAATAATCAAATTTATTTTACAGAAATGCAGGCAATATTTATGCACTTTTCTCATTTACAAACTGGTTTGAGCCTTGGGAAATTAGATCTTTCTTTTTAACATAGATTTTGAACTTGCCCTTTTGTTTGTTTTGTTGTCACATCTTAATTTATGTAAGCACTTGTTTCTAACGTTGCGTGTCATTCAGATTAATCTTCCAGTTTATTACGTAAAAATTCTTTCACTATAACTTCTGCAAAGCTTTTTATACAATTTAGTAAATTTTAGATTTAAGCCTGATTGTATCACTGCTCCTTAAATGTAAACATCTAGATTACAAATAAACCAGTGAGAAAAGAAATTATTATTTTGAAGATTCAACTCTAAATTCATTTAATTTAGCTCAACAAATCAAAGTTAAAAATTCACCAATTTGTTACACTTTCTATTTAATATCTACCCGTGCTCCCACTTTTACTGCCTCCCCAGAGAGTAATGGGAGGTAGAGAATAGGGAGGAAAAAGAAGAAGAAAAAGAAAAACGTTCCTTTCAGCACACCTTGCATATTTCATTATTCTGTTTAGATGGCTGGTGGGCAACTGGCAATTTGTTAAATGAACTCATTTCCCCTGTATCATTCTTTGTTATCGAAGGGGGACAGCTCTGTTCTGTACAGAGCCGTTAGTTTGTAAGTGCTTGCTTAGCATAATCCATTTTTGCTGATGGTATCTGAAATTACCACATGCAAAGGGGTCAGAGAGACAGTGAAGACCATCCGCTCACAGGAGAGTAAAGACTGTCTGCATTTCCCTGGAACAGATGCACTATCTCAATGAAAGCAGTATGTATTCAGCCACTAATTGTCTTAAAAGTCCCCAAATTAAAAACTAGAGCATACACTTTAAGTTGCATGAATACTTTTATTCCAGTTACTTGGCAATATTTTCCTGTGTCAATTACAAATTTTAAAAACAGCCTGCTTCATCACTACTTCCGGAAAGGAAGCTGTACACTATTTATAAGTAAGAATATAATAGATTTTCATTTCTATATTTTCCTTCCTGTGAATAGACAGACCAGAAGAAAATAAATATTTTCTTTACCCATCAATTTATTAAAAAATATTTTTATCAATACATTTTATTAATGAATTTTATTTAAAAAATAAATTAGAACTGCCTCCTGCTTAACACAGTCCGTATCAACCCCAAAGTCCCAAAAGAAACTATTTTAGCAGAAAAATATGTAGATGTTAAAGAGAAAGTAATATAATTATGTCGATGTTAAGATTTGTTTATATGTGTTTATGTGGTAGAAAAAATTCTTTTTCTTCTTCCAAGTAATTATGTTACTTCAAAGATAAGTATATAAGTAATATAACTGATATTAAGCTGATGCAAAATTCAGTTTCCTTCAGACTCATATCCCCTCCTATTTTTTTTTTTTGAGACTGTTATCGGATGTAAAATGAAGAATACTAAACCAAGGTGTACACTTTGCATGTACCTTCATGAGCAGCACCTTTGTTTATGATGTGTTGTTATTGGGGCAGGGAGATTAATTTTATTTGATCTTATTGATTTTCTGACTTCTAATTTGATGTCTTAGATCTCACTAGAAAAAGCTAGGAGTCAGATAATTTGTATCACTTTGCATGAAAGAAAGTAATAAATGTGGCATTATAGCTCAGGTGAAGTATTTGTGAAAACAATAGGTATTTTAAAAATTATCCACAGTTCTACAATATCACAAGACAAAAAAAGATCAAAGAGTTGCTCAGATCAATAGGGAAATTGAAGAGATGAAAGGCTGTTTCAAAACTAATATTTATAAAATTATTTGCCTCACCATACAATAACCGAGAAGAGAAAATGCAACATCTCTTTCCCCTTGCCCTGAGCAATATTGTTTGTGTATAGGTTCTAATTGGTTCAAAGCCCTGTAGGGATTCAGGGTTAGAAAATAAGGCCAGAGAGGTGAGGAATGCCTCTTGTCTTCATATATTTTCTCTGAACCCCTTCCCATCCATTAACCAATAGAAACAGCATTACTTAGGAAATCTAAATATAAAAATATTTCTGTAAATAAATAAAAAACATATTTAAATGTTATCCTGTAAACTCATTGATTCATTTAAGGTACAAACTCAAAACAAATTTGCATTTTTAGGTACACATGGCAATTTTCATGCTCACTTGTATTTTTGTTGAAAAGTCCACCCATTATTGACAGGAAAGAATAAAATGACAAAAATTTTAATGTGTAAGATATTAGAGTAGTCTAAGCAACCTAATAATTCACCTCTGTTTTTTGATCACTCCCTTCCTCAATTTCCAAGAGCTGACTGATAATTTTGCAAGTAAAAATTCACAGTAATATTGCAAACATCACTAACACTCACAATATCCTTTAAACCCATTCTCCTGTGAAAACGCATGTGTACCAACAAAAATGCTCAAACACAGGTTGCTGATTGTTTCAACAAGTGCACTTGATTTTCATGCGTGTATGATTTTCCCTATGGCCATTAGGCACATTGGAACTTAACCTCATGTGCTTTCTGGAAGCACACATGTTTTACCATGCACTTTCTGGACATGACATAGTACAGTCATTTTTAGACATAGGCACTGTCTCATCAATGCCTTAAAGACAGCACTTGAGCCATGTTTTCCTGAAATATCCTTTACTTTTTCTTTAAAATTTTTTTTATTGAATTTATTGGGGTGATATTGGTGCATAAAATTATACAGGTTTCAGGTGCATTATTCTACAACATATCATGTGTACATTGCATTGTGTGTTCACCACCCCAACTCAAATCTCCCTCCATCACCATCCATCCCCCTCCACCTTCCTCCACCTTGCGCCATTTTGATTTTAGGTATGCAAGCCAAGTCTCAATAATGAGAAGTTGTTAGTCATAGAAAAAAGTCATGCTAGACACATGATTGATTTCTGGGAAAAGAGAAAATCCAATTCCTAGCACGCTGATTTATTTTGTGATGAAGGATATGTTATTTGTAATCTCAAGGATATGTTCTTTGTAATCTCATGATCTTGGTATGACATGTCAGTTTACAAACTTTCAACTCCAGTTGGGAAAGTTTCCATTCAGATGGCTTCCTCTTTCATCAAAGTGCACCATTCACATTTTCTGAGAGAAAGATACTGTTTTTGTTTTAATCAGTGAAAAATGACCAATTACTGACAAGTTATCATTCTTGGCATTCTTGCCTCTCAATTTAAACACAGAGAATAAGTCTCAGAGTACTAATGTGTAAAAAAATAATTCTGAATTCTCAGGAGGAAGTGAGGTCTGACTTAATGGATAGTCTAAAATGTAGATTTTCTAAAAAGCTATTGGATCATTAGTATATACACAGTGAGTATGGGAGGGTATCTGTATATTACACAATTAAGCCAGTGCTTCTTAACATTCGTGACATCTTGGAAAATAAAGGAGATTAGTGTAGGATCACAAATGTTAAAAAACTCATGATGGTGTTCTGAGAACACTAACAGGGACCTGACTTCATCTGGAAAGCTGAAATAGGCTTCACAGGGGAAGCACCACTGAGGTGAGATTTGAACAAGTTATTTAAGTAAGCAAAGGGCAGGATGGCGTGGGAGGTAGTGGACTAGCTGTAGATTTCCACAGGGGAGGACTTATTTGAATATCTAAAGGCAGGAAGGGACATAGGCAGTTCCAGGGAGTGCAGGCCAGTGTGGTTAGGGCCCCCAAACTACGGCCCGCGGGCTGCATGCGGTCCCCTGAGGCCATTTATCCGGCCCCCGCCGCACTTCCAGAAGGGGCACCTCTTTCATTGGTGGTCAGTGAGAGGAGCATAGTTCCCATTGAAATACTGGTCAGTTTGTTGATTGAAATTTACTTTTTCTTTATTTTATATATTGTATTTGTTCCTGTTTTTTTTTTGTTTGTTTGTTTGTTTGTTTGTTTTTACTTTAAAATAAGATATGTGCAGTGTGCATAGGGATTTGTTCATAGTTTTTTTTATAGTCCGGCCCTCCAATGGTCTGAGGGACAGTGAACTGGCCCCTGTGTAAAAAGTTTGGGGACCCCTGGTCTGGAGGGTTGGGCTGAGGATGAGAAGGAGGGAGGACAAGAGCAGACAGAATCTTACATTAAATAGTGACTGTTATTTTCATTTTTTTTTTTTCATTTTTCCGAAGCTGGAAATGGGGAGGCAGTCAGACAGACTCCCGCATGCGCCCAACTGGGATCCACCCGGCATGCCCACCAGGGGGCGATGCTTTGCCCCTCTGGGGCGTCGCTCTGTTGTGTCCAGAGCCATTCTAGGGCCTGAGGCAGAGGCCACAGAGCCATCCCCAGCGCCCGGGCCATCTTTGCTCCAATGGAGCCTCGCTGCGGGAGGGGAAGAGAGAGACAGAGAGGAAGGAGAGGGGGAGGGGTGGAGAAGCAAATGGGCGCCTCTCCTGTGTGCCCTGGCCGGGAATCGAACCCGGGACTCCTGCATGCCAGGCCGACGCTCTACCGCTGAGCCAACCGGCCAGGGCCGTGACTGTTATTTTAAAAGGTGTGCGGTATATTCACTTATATAAATTGCATGTTCCCTTTGAACCTCATCAAATAACTTACCAAGTTCTTTTGTTCATGCAGATAAACTTCAACTCAATTATTTTAGCTGATGTGCAAGATAAGCCCAAGGTACCAATTAGTAGAGGTAAACACAATAAGGATTTACTGTATTTGCAGTAGAAGAAAAGTATTTGTTGAATAAATCAAAAGGGATGCAGATTTTTTTTAAGGTAATTCTGATCTGAATTCTGTTTCTACGATTGCATAATTTATATAGTAGTTTGAACATTAGAGGAAAGGTGATTAATTTGCTTCTTTAAGAGAATTTACCTAATCTACCTAATTTAATTTTCTGTTTGATGTCAATTTTGAGTTAGAGCAAAGCATTCATTTTAGCTCTTTCATGTCATTCACAATACTGCTAAAATTATTTCATCAGTTACACACATTAAAATATTTCACTGTTTATTACAATGAGATGATAAATATTCTAATAAAGTATACATACTACTCTATGTGTGGAATCAATAGTTTTGAATTAATAAAAATTTTACTAGCTACAAACACAAAACACAAATGTAGAGTTCTAACTAGAACACGTTCTTCAAAAATAACTTGAATGTGAGGAGTGAGAAAGGAAATGGGAACTGACTTCTAATAGATCTGAGGTTTGTTTGGGGGGTAATGAAATGTGCTGGGATTAGACAGTGATGCTGGGTTGCACAACTTTGGAAATACACTAGATGCAGTGAACTGCACACTTTGAAAGGATGGGTCTTACGGTTTGTTTACTTACATCACAATAAAGTTGTCAGTAAAAACACTTTTTTTTAATACCTTGAACTATTAAGTCTGTAGAAGGGTAGAAATATACATTTGGATATTTTCTTACATATTTCTTGGTCCTGTCAATACTCAAAGCCCTATATTACCAATTAAGGGCATTCATATTGACATTAGAACAAAAGCTGATCCATTAGTAATATGAGCAGGTTTCTAAAGAAAGGATGGCTCAAGACAACAAAAGGCAAGAAATTCTAAAAGAATTATCTCAAAAGCTGCACTAATCACATTCCTGCAATGACATAAAACAAAAAAATGAAAAAAAAATGAAAACAAGGCCTGACCTGTGGTAGCGCAGTGGATAAAGCATCGACCTAGAAATGCTGAGGTCGCCGGTTTGAAACCCTGGGCTTGCCTGGTCAAGGCACATATGGGAGTTGCTGCTTCCTGCTCCTCCCCCCCTGCTCTCTCTCCTCTCTCTCCCCCTCCCTCTCTCCTTTCTAAAATGAATAAATAAAAAAAAAATGAAAACAAAAAAATCTCGTTCTCTTACATTTGAAGTCCTCTTTTCATTCTTTTTACAAGTCCCAATATTAAATTACATCTACATCTGACTAAGTTCAAAGACGGTTCACAAAATCGGACAACTGTCATATAACCCTATTCCGTTACAGGTTCTCCTGTGACTTCTCTAGGCAAGCAGATTTCACTCCTTACAACTGCATTCATCACTCAGCCAGGCAAGCTGTTTAACTAATCAGAATCTGGGGCTGACAACTGCTCTCATTTACCGATTCCATTTCTGTGCCACCACGGGCAGACCAAGCCCCTCCATCACTGTCAGCTACAGGATAGGAGGAGGTAGACAAGCTACATTTTTAATAATTACTTAATTAAAGGCAGAGTCACTTTCATTTGCATGGCGGTTTTAGCCATGCAAAATTACTCGTAACATAGTGAGTTCTAACTAACTGACCATGGGACACATGCACTCATATGAAGTGGGGACCCAGATACAAACTCACAGAGATGAAAGAGACAGAATGGATAGCATTTACTTAACACATTTAAATAAGCCTGGAAAAATAACTCCAGGTGAGCTTTAGAGTCTTATCATTGAAAAGCATGACTAACAAGAGATGTGGAATTTCTTCCAGGAAGGTGTATGTCTCACCTGTGAATGGATCAGGTAGGTAATATATTTCCTTGGTCTATGTAGGTGAAGCCCTTTTTTTTTTAAGGTAGTGGTTAGACTCAATGACTTCAGGACATCACTCTCAACCTTAAGATTTTAATATTATATGAAAAGTTAAACCCAAGTTAATAGCTGTAGTTTTATCATCTCACTTCCTTGGTATATTTGGTCCCAGAAAAAGAAGTTCTCTGACACCAGCCTTTGTAAAGTGGAGTAAGTCAGAGACGATGCGAGCCATTCATTTCTCCTGCAAGCCACCCAGAATTAAACTGCAGCGGGAGCCTTGGCTTCTCCACCCAGGCCTCTAGCTGACCTCCTCCTGGGCCTTCATTTTGTCATTATTATTTGTTACAGATACCCGTGCTCTTTCATAGGCCTCTTATCTCCTAAGACTTGCAACTCTCTGGGCTTTCCCTCCAGTGCAATCAGAGACAGGTGTGGCTGCTACTGTAACACCTTAAAGCTGTGTTTATAAGTCTTTTAAGCTGGATTGTGGGCACATTACCATAGAGCTACCTGAGAGCTAGATGACCCTTTCTGCCCTCGTGACACTCCTGCAATGAACTTGGCCTACAGTTGAATCACCAATATATATTTCTTGATGTTTCATTTATCTATGCTTCTTCTATTTTCCAGCTGTTCTTTGAATGCTATATATAATAAAAAGCAATTTTATTCTATGTGCTGTACTTATGTGTTTACTCATTGAAAATTGCTGTTATCTTTTCAGCACATTTATGTCTAACAGATTGCTCCATATTGTACTGAGGTATCATCGACAGCCCTGAAATTTGTTTTTCTAATTCTTAATAAGCCCAAGCCATAACTCAGATGCTATAAAAAGTAACAGAGCCATACTTCCCTGACTTATGAAAATCAGATACATTTTGCAATTTATTTTTGTAATATAGTTTCACTCTAAGTGATTGCCTTGTCTGTTGATTGGTTTCCTATTGCTATATACTAACCAGTTCCAACTCCCATGTATATAGATCGGATGTAGGTCTCTTTTCGACTCTAAATTTAATCAACTTTCCCTTTTAGAAAGTCGTGGAACTGCGTTGAAAGTTTACTGCAGTGTGCATTTATTCTAGAGGACTCTATCAGCCCCACGTAAGCATGTTGACACTTGAGGAGAGTTCAACATCATCAATTCAGACAATAAGAAAGTTTCTTAAAGTTCTTATTTATAGAACAAGGAGGTATTTGACACAAAACAATTTCCGATTTTCTAAAGCCAAAAAAGAATGGTTAACTTTGGATATGAAGGGAACATTTAATAACTAAATTGAGAGTCTCTTTGAATTATCCGGGATGGAAATTATAGGCATGGGAAGCTCAGAGGATGACTGGTGTGGGACTCTCTCCTCTGGTGTGCCACACTATGTCTTCAACAGAATAGGCCGACTTAAGCTCAGCCCACCTGACTCTACTTCAATTTTTCTCAATCCATTTCAGTGAAGAACATTAGCTTTCTTGTTTAATGTAACAACACAGTCGGTTCCACAGATGGACTTGCAGGCAACATCCATCCAATTCCACAGTTTACAGAACTTTGACTCTATTTGCCTATATCAAGTACACAGATCAGACATATGGAATAATCTTGCAAGATGGATCACCTTGCATTTTATGGTTCTTGGAAGAGATTTACAAGCCTTCAGTCACTACCTCCCATCTTTCATGAACTTGTGGGAAAAAAAAAACACACACAATTTTTTAAAGACAGCTATGGACAAAAGCAGGAAATATTTCGAGGCTGCCTGATATAATCACTATTTCTGAAAGAGCTGTAATTTTCAAGGCTCTTGCGTTCTTCAACATGTGGCACAGCCCAGAGGTTTTTGTTGACAGAGGAGCTGAAGGTTAAGGAAAAGCAGTTTGAGAAGTGCAGGAGGGCTCTCCGTTGAAGGAAGAGCAGTATCTTCTTCTCTTCATTAAGAAAAAAAGAAATGTAGGTTTCTACAGCGTGTATCTTTTCCCCCCTCTCTAAGGTAATTAAGGAACTTTGAAAGTGAAGAGGATCATGACATTACCCAATATGATCCAGCTCTTGGGAAAGCTTTTCTAAGACGTGAATAGTTTTTTTCATTTTCCCTGTCTCTCCGAGACTGTCGGTTTTGATGGGAACAGCTCCCTTCGCATTATAGTTCAGTGACATAAAGCTCTCCCTTCAAAAATAAACAAATGGAAAACCATCTTAATTTCCACCTGGGGTTAGGGGTGAAGAGGGGAAATACAGAAATGGAAAACTGGCAAACACTGTTGGAAAGGAGGCTGATGCATTCTTTTGGGTCAAAATCATCTAATTTTGTGGTCACTTTCATTGACTAGTCAGTCTGATTTTTAGCATCCAGACACTGGCTTAAAATACTGTGGACATTCCTTTGCTTCACTCTTGGACCGCTTGCGTTGTTTGATCATATCCTCATTTGGACGTTATAACTTCAAAAATAATGGGTCACTCAATCTCTTGCTTCCTCCAATATTTAAATACTCTGATTTGTAAGCATCTGATTTGTAGTACAGGACACTTAATCGTATTAGCAAAAAAGAGTGGTACTGCTGATCGTGTGGCATTCTATGAACCTGGAGACCTGAGTGCTTCCACCCAGCATCACAGTAAATGTTTAGTCCCCCAGTTTTGAACTGGGTCTTAAACAACTTGTGATTTTTCACAGTTCTTTTTTTTAATCCCACAGGGAATATTTTGCCTGTAACAAATTCTTCCCCAGCTGTGATGTCTCCATTTACCAAGTACAGAAGGTGCCATTATATGACTTCTTATTCATTTTCTGTAC
The DNA here is from genome assembly GCF_036850995.1 of Saccopteryx leptura. Taxonomy (NCBI): domain Eukaryota; kingdom Metazoa; phylum Chordata; class Mammalia; order Chiroptera; family Emballonuridae; genus Saccopteryx; species Saccopteryx leptura. The sequence goes on along the minus strand of NC_089506.1, from coordinate 25,228,229 downwards.
TTCCCCATAAAACTGGGATAAACAGACATTCTTCAGTTTTGTTGCGCAGCTCTTGAATTCAGAACCTTCCTGGCCAATTTTAGCATCTCAAGACTGACTGGTGAGCTCAGATTTCCCGTTCTCTCCTTTTCTATGTATAGCAGTGGAAGGCTAGAAAGAGTTTCAGGTACTTTTCAGGACTGGCTTAAAGTAAAGAGGGCTGGACTCAGAGCACAGTGGGAGACCTGGGTTCTAGTCTGGTTAACCTAATCTCTATGAGATTTCAGGTAAATAATGTACTACTCTCTCTAGGCTGTAGGGTCTGAATCTGTAACAATATTATCAACACTCCAAATCTCCTTATATTTTACTACAGGGACACTGTGTAGGAGCTGTTGGAGGAAATATTATTGTTGTGGGCTGTGTGCTAGTATAATCTCTCTGTTTCACATATGCACACCCACATATTCTTCTTGATTCACAGACGATTTCTTTGAGACATGACCTAATTTCATTTAGGCGCAGAATCTTGTCAGTGTGGGTCTTCATAGTTGCCTTATACAATTAAAACATGGAATATGAGACTGGAGCTCAGACTTTATTATTATTAGTCATGCTCAAAAGAAAAATAAGAAACGGATCTAGTGGAATGATGGATCAGCAAGGGAAAAAAACACAATGAAAAGAGTACTTAAAAGAGGGAAGTACCTCCTGAGACTAAATCTTAGGAATACTACCAATCTCTGAAATGTCAGAATAGTTACACATTGAAAACTCTTAAAAAGAAAACACTTAACTTGGAACACTCATCTATGGAAAAAAAGACACGAGACTATTGGCAAAGTCTACGGATGAACATCTGCAATCTAAAATTTAAAATTATGATAATCGATACTAACAAGTGTTGGATACAATTTAGGACATGTATTTTTAAAATATGAGTTTTAACCAGATAGATTCTAGGGTGAAAGGCAGAATAGAAGATTAAGTTACGACACTCTAACCTTTGTGAAAAGAATATGCTAGACCCTACCTGGTAGAAAGTGCTTGATGCATAGCAGCTAAGAAAGCACTGCTGACACCATGCCAAGAACCTGCTTCTGAGACAGACCGGCAGAAACAAAAGGCTAGTGGAAAGGCGACAAGCATGAAGTATGTGTCATTATGTGCAATCATCTTTTAAAAATGAATCAGGGAGGAAAGTAGAGAGTCTATGCAGCTAAGGTGTCTTTCCTGTTCTTTTAAAAGAGATAATGTATAAATAATAAAGCAAACCCTCCTCTTATCCACGGGAGTGTCTCTTCCTAATCCACAGTGGTTCACAAGATTCTGATTTCACTGTATCAAACAGAAGAAAATGAACAAACGTGATACATATGTTAAACCATAATTGCTCCAAGAGAAATCAAAATTTTGCAGTGTTTTTTAGACCTGACACCTTTCATCAAATGATTTCTGAACTGGAGACTGCTGGCTAAAATGAAAGCATGCAGGCTCTCTGTCTTCCATTCCCACCTCCACGCCCTTCAAGGATGGAAATTCTCTGACAACTAAAGTATTCAGTTAAAAATGAGTGACCTATAGAGAAGACAAATTAGGCTGTCCTGGAGCCATTAGCTAAAACAATCATCTTCTTGCATAATGTATCTGTTTTTGCATAATGTAATCTCTTCTAAGATTATGTGTTGGTACAAACAACAGCCCTTACCCCAGTATCTTCCTTCAGAAAAAAATAGCCTCTTGGTTGTTCACAACCAATCAAAACAGCTACCAGCAAATGCATTTGGTGATAGGGTTCCACGTGGACTGTGATAATGTGTGTGCATTTTATGACTCTGACACACATGTGTTGATGTCTCACTACAAATGCCTACCAGGACTAGGACATGTCGGTGCAAGACCCCGATGGAGAAATTCCTTGCATGGCAACCTTGGATGAGAGGGTGTGCAGTAATGCCTATATCCTCTCCTACCTAGACTCGGTCCCTTGTCCCATACACTGAGTAGATTTCATTAAAAGGAGCCACACTGATTCTTCATCACTGCTGTGTGACTCGGGTTTATTAGCAAACGTTACTCAGTCCCATCAAAATGGACGATGCTTTCATTATTTTTCTGCAACTTAAAATAGAAAGGGCATTTGGGCCTGAAGTACCCAAAAGACAAATGCTGTTGTTGTTCATTGCACACAAAAATATTAAGCCAACTTAATACATGGCTATTTCTGTGACCCGCTTTTGAATATAGGGGAATTGTACAGTCTGACTATTTTTTCCAGGAAGCTTCCTTTTCACCATTTTTCCTCTATAGAGGGGACTTCAATTCCCCCTAGACCAGCCTTCTGGGGCCAAAGCCCAGCTGGAACCTAGAGATGCAGAAACAGACTGTGCCTGTCACAGCAGTGCCAGGCAAAGACCCTACATGACAGAAAATCGTGTGCTGCTGGACAAATTGACTTTGCTAAGAGCCTGAATGAAACTGACTCACTCATGATCCATTAGGCAACTGGCTGGCATCCAACAGACTAGAAAATAGCTACACAGAATAAATCTTTGCGTCTGTTGCCAGCAGCCAACTGTGCTAAATTCTCATAGTGTATGTATGTAATAGGTAGTATTACCCTGTCTTGAGAACACTTAAAAGAAAAAAAAAAAAAACCTACCTGATTGAATTTGAAATATACTTAAAGTCATTATGCATATTAGAATTGGGTTTGGGAGGCTAATTATGTTATGGAAATAGAGTGGGAAGAATAGGAAATAGACCTCAAAAGTTTATTCATCTGCCTGTCTCTTAGATTAGCACAGTGCTATCTATGTATACAGTGATGCTTAGTAAGGTATTTCGCTGCTAGCTATGAAGATGATGATGATGATGACGAGGTGATAAGACACCAAATTTTTCTTCATAGAAAACAAGATACATATAAAATGCTTTTAATTATCAGGACAGAAAGCAGCCCAACCATTTATATATAAGGCTAAAAGAAGGATGCCACTAAAGTATCTCCTTAACACAAAACCTAATGCCAACTAACTCCCCAACTGGTAGGAAAAAAATACAAATCAATCACACCAACAGTTCCCACAACTCCTTTGCTCTTATTATTATTCCTAAGTTTTGCATAATCTTACTACTTAAAACAATTCCTTTTTTTCCAAAGTTTTAATCACACAAGAGTGCATAAACACTTTTTTAAAGAATTTGTTCACCATGTCACAATAATTATCTTCATCTAGTTACTGGTACCTAAAAAAAAAAAATTGTTGGTTGCAATTGAAACTGGCTTTTCAGAGAGGCTATTTTTCAGTATTTCTTAACAGCATGTCTAGTGCAATTTGGAGAATGAAGTCCTGGGCAAATAGGTATGTTTCCGGGGATTTTTATCAATAGGGGACAATGACAATGGAGCACGAGGCTTAGCGGGGTCCTGGAGAGAGCCTGCATTCCACCTTCTAACCTGTGAGATAATGAAGTTTATAGATTGTCTTTTTTTTTTGCAGGGAGACAGAAATTTCTGCTCAATAAATGGCTAACGCACAGAGAAAGACAGGGAGACAGACAGCGAACAACAAAATCACTAGATTACCCTGTCAGAAGGCTATCCATCATACAGTAAGTTGTGAGATACCTCTGCTAGGAATGAGATAAAATAAAAATCACTGTAAATTCCTAATTCTTTCTTTTGTGACGGCCACCCAGCCTAGGTAACAAAAGTCCCGAGAAAAAGTCATTCTGTTTAAGGCTACTAGTGATATTCAGAAAGTAAAAAAATAAGTGATTGTGTGTGTATCTTTCCTGCTTTCTTTACCATGCCCACAGAGATCTTCAGATTTTCAGCAGGAGATCTAGTGGGGACTTTAACCCTTTGGGACCCTAGGTCATTACCGACTATTACTGTCCAGGAGCTCAGAGCCTAAAGCAAATGAAACAGAGCCTCAAACAGGGGCTAAACCACTGGGCACGTGTCCTGCAGTAACACAGCACACCCTCTCGCTAATGCAGCAGGAGACACCTGGCAAACAGCGCTCTCTGGGTCGCTGTTGAACTCGCTGCACACATGGCCAGGGTGGCCCAGCCCCGTTAAACTGGTAACTACGGTAGGCCCAGTCTGGCTGGACTAGAGCAGATGATGTTTCCACGCAGTGGTGGGTGAGTCAAGGAGCCATTAAAGCTGCCGCAGGGGCTGCTGCAGAGCTAAGTGGAACATGAGGCCAATGGAATTATGGGTTCCTAGGGTCCCATAATGACTGCAACAGTGGGAAATCTGATTTTATTGTTTTAAAACAAAACAATAGGATTTAATTTGAGAAAACAAAGATTCAGATGCTTTTAAAAATCTGGAAAGCACTGGGACCTAAACCAGCCTGAGTAGCTAGCAATATTGGAGCCTGACTCATTCGAGGCAATGTTACCTCCAAGATCTCGAAGTTGAGGGTGTATCAGAGTTTGGCTCAGGGAAGGCAATGACATCTCAGACCACGTTTCCTAAGATAACCTAACGTCTCCGACAGACCCCAGGACAAAATCAGCTTCCGATTGGTTCCCCTGTTCTAAACTAGGCCAGACAACGTTATAATTCAAGTTATTAAGATTAGAACAGAAGTCAAGAGACATTTTCAGAGGCAAGAGGAAGGCAAAATTTGACAAGGGCATTATTATGACATATACATGACATATCTTTAGGGTTTGATACTCATGACCATGAGCTATATTAATAGTTATAAGAAAGATATGTAGCAGTTAATAAGATAATAAAGTAACAATATAAATAAAATGTTACCACAATATTTGTTTGTTAATTGGTATATAAGCCAAAATGAGCTACTATACCCTCCTCAAAAAAAGCAATTAACTATTTATTTGGGGGGAGGCAACAATTTCAGGTATCCTTATTCACTATAAAAATACAAAAGGTGTACCTTGTCAGGGGATAAAAAAAACAGAGATTACAGGAGCAATTTATTCATAGTTGCTGCAGTCTAAGTATAGTTTTAGAAGCAATTTCTGCCCATTCTTTGTGTTACTTGCAAATATTAGGAAAGAAAGATAATTTTTTTTTTATCACATCTCATTTATGAAGAAACAACACACAGTCCGTGAACTCTTCCCTTTCTTTCTTGCTGTGGCTATAACCCTAGTTTATCTACAAACCGCCAAACGCCCAGGTCCGCACTACAAAAGCCGAAATTATGAGACTTGGTGAGGCGAAAGGCCTTCTCATAAAAAATTTTTTGAATTCTACTATTTGATCACAAAAAAACTCCAACTCTACAAATACTAGGCTCGCTTTTTCTTGGACGGCGATGCCGTCCGTTGGCCATATACAGTTGCTTTTCAGTCCTATCAATCCCTGCGGGTATTCAAGATACTATCTTGCTTTTCTTGGCTGCAGCATTCCGACTTGGAAAACATCTGGGCCACAAGGCACATGTTGTGTTTAAGATTATGGTGTGACGACCCTAGGAGGCCGACGAGAGCCTAGACAATACAAGAATAAATGCGATGCTGAGTAATTCAACAATTCAAATGCCTAATACATGGACCGGCAACAAGCCGTGGTTTCAGGAGTGCGCTATAAAAACCAGTCACAGAATTCTCTGCGAGCCAAACTGAGCAACAGAGGAGAGACCATCTACTTATTTTTATTAACCACCTAAAGCAGCGGTTATTTTTAATAACGTAATAAAGTATTTAAGTAATTGTGGAAAAGCTGTCACTATCATTAAACTGGGTCTGCTGGGGCTAGGAAAAAGAGATTTTCTAAGAGAGTTCCCAGGGAGTAAAATTCCTTGCTTTTATGAATTTGGGATTTGTGCACATAACTGAAAATAAGGGGTGAGGATTGGGCACAGGAGAGGCAAAGAGGTGATGATTAAAAATAATAACTGGTAATGATAACAGGATTTTTGTCTTAAAGAACTTACAATAAAATAAGAAAAGTAAGGCAAATTCAAAAATAACATTTATGAAAAGCAGCTTTGGGCAAATCCTTGTAGCTGGGAATAAAAGCAGTTTTTTTTGTTCCGTGCTTTGAAAAATGGGTATAATGTTAATTAGTGGAAACTGGTTACAGGGCATAAAAGCATCCCAGGGGGTGAGTGGCACAGGTGGGGAAAGCTGCAACCTATTTGAAAAGTACAAGGAGCACCGAAGGACCAGGCATCTAAGCTCTTATTAGCTATAAATTTCCAAAGTGTTGTAGTCACAATCCTTCCTTTTCTTTTTCTTTCATTAAAAATATTTATAGCTTTGCCTGATTAGGTGCTGGCACAGTGGATAGAGCATCGACCTGGGACACTGAGGACCCAGGTTTGAAACCCTGACTGAGGTCATCGGCTTGAGCACAAATTCACCAGCTTGAGTGTAGTGTTGCCGCTTGAGCATGGGATCATAGGCATGACCCCATGGTCGCTGACTTGAGCCCAAAGGTTGCTGGCTTGAAGCCCAAAGTTACTGGCTTGAGACTAATGTATCTGGCTTGAGCAAGGGGTCACTGGCCCAGCTGGAGCCCCCCGATCAAGGCACATGTGAGAAAGGAAACAATGAACAACTAAAGTGCCACAACTATGAATTGATGGTTCTTACCTCTCTCCCTTTTTGTCTGTATGTCCCTGTCTCCCCTCCTTCATGCGCTCTCTCATAAAACAAAACAAAACAAAACAAAAAACATTTGTAGCCTTATGCTTTGTTCTGCCTTCTCATGGTTTCCCTTCCTACATTCTATTAATAAGCTAATTCTTATTTTTTCTTTGAAAGAACTAGCCAAGATGTTAGGGCAGCCCATTTCTCCTCCTCTGCAGCAGCTGTGTGACCGCCCCTTATCAGTCTTTGCTCACAGTCTGTGGGCACGCTCTTGCACATGCATACCCACACGTGGCTCCAAGGATAACAGAAGAAAACAATGGAGATGGTGATGTCTGTCATATAACAGACATGGTCAAAGTGCTTTACATGTAATAACGCATCTGAACTTCACAACGCTATGATTTAAGTGTTATTTTTAATCCCTACTTTATGGATGAGAAAACTGAAGCCCCAAAACACTAAGCAAATTGTCTAGGACAGCATAACTAATAAGGAAGCAGAGGCAAGAATCAAGCGTGGGTTTGTGTGTTCAGTCTGTGCTCTTAAACACTTCACGACTCTGTCTCCGACAGATGAACAGTCGGTGATAAGGATGACATAAAACATGTAAAAATAACATTTCTAAAAGCAATGATGACCAGCTCTCTTCCTCCCCAAAACGCTTGCAATGCAGTCATTATAAAATAAAGTCTTTCCTTGACACATTTTGAAAATAAAGGTCCAGCACAATCAACACTGTTGTAAAAAGAGCTTATTTGACCTTTTAAGTACCCCTGAGCTGCAGGCCGGCTACAGCTCTGAGAACCTGAAATTTAACAATGTGCCCCATCTTTCATAAAGAAGTTTGTGGTTTTGGACCTAGCGATGTTCTTCTGACGGTCATGGGAGAAGCACCAGCGTTCCTAGATGGACTCTGATCGCCCCTCCAGGCACTCAGCCGGGTCCCTGCCTGGAGGATTACTGTCTCGGCTAATGGTTTTGAGCTTCTTGGTTTCCACTGGTAATGGATCATCTGTCTAGTTGACAACCTCCCTAATAGCTCTTCCTCCTCACAGTGTGCTCAGGCTAATCCATGTGGTTTACAGTTTGCTTTGTTCTTTTTCCACTTAGAGTAAATTCAAGTGACTTTAGATGATAATGCTGTTAACACCTTTCAACACACGTATCCACTGTAGCACCATCCATCTATCCATATATCTATCCCTCCATCCATCCATCACCTATCGGCCTGTTTTCCTACGAAAACAACTCGTCTAAAATTCTCACAGATAATACCAGAACAATCTTGTTTCACTCTTTACAGAAATGTTGGTAACGATAATATATTTTACCAACTCTTTGTAGCTTCTCTTGCCTTCTCTTCTCTGCTAATGATCCAAAGTGTCTTCTATGTTTTATTAATATAGACTAGGATGCTGAAGATGGTTGGATGTGGTTGATATATCTTTATAAAAATAAGGATTTTTTTTTTACAAGAAATTTCAATCATCCCAAAGACTCTCAAATCTGGAACACACTCAGAATCAAAATGATAAAAGAATTTAGCAGCTGGCACCACACAGGCTCGTGCATTCAGATTCAGGCCCTGGGTTAATACAGATCAGTTTTTTTTTTCTCCCAGCTGGAACTGGCTATATTTTCTGTCCTCTGTGGTATCGCTGTATCAATACCAAATGACTTGTCTTATGTGCCACATTGAACCTGTCCATAAATTGAGCTCATTTCCCTCCACCTTCTATGAGTCATTACTGGAAGCTCTCAAGACCAGAGCTGGCCTGCCTTCACCATCTCTGGGGCTCTGTCACTTAGACTTCATTAAGCGCATTACTGTGGGGCTGGCAGTCCATCTCCTGGGACAGCTGTGCCACCCGCTTACAGAATCAGAGGATCTTACCTGAAAGCAGGTGTCCAGGTTACATCGCCTTCCCTTGGCTCTTGGCATCTCTTACATTGTAACCAAGTATGCCAAGCCTCCTGTATCTGAGGAAAGGACTGGGGCAGCTCCTGCATTGTATTCAGCCTGGAGACTGACACATGGACCGGTACTTTTCTCTCCTCATCACTCTCTGCTCCACCTCTCTGCCTCAGCCCATTCCAGTGTGGGCTCAAAAATCTCATGTAGCTGTCATTTTGCAGAATAGATCATTGTTTCTGACTTGCCTCAGTTTTTCTTCTGTGTATCATCCTTAATGAGATAGAGTAAAACTTTATTTCCTTTTCTTGCCCTCGTCTCTTTGTTTGGTTCTCAGTGCAGATCCATTTCTTGTGTTTCAACATTCCAATATAAATTGGATATGTAGTGTGAAATCCGTGTGTGCGTGCATGTGTATGTGCGTGTGTGTGCGAGTGTGCATGTGCACGTACGTGTGTGCGTGTGCGTGCATGTGCGCATGCGTGCGTGTGTGTGCGCGTGTGCGTGTGTGTGCGTGTGTGTGTGTGTGTGTGTGTTGCCTCCTTAAAAAAGGAAATAGGAGTGATATTGGTGACTTGAATCTGCCACAGTCAAAGCAATAGTACTAACCAGAAGTATAAAACTAAGGAGGTTTAATAACCTAGACTGGACCCTGGAAAGAAATGTTGAAGATAGCAATTATGATAAAAACACACGGTGTCTTCTTTTTATGAAACAAATTAATAACAAATATGTTTTGGACATATTTTATACAAAAATTATAGAGAAAGCCACCTATTTCTAAAATTAAAAACAAATTATAAATTAGGCATCAGACAGGGTCAAAATCATTACATTGAGTGACTAATTTTCTTTGGGTTCTCAATCCAGGTGATTCAATACCTGTAGAATTATTTCCTTGTGAGACCTGCATTTCTTCAGACTCCCTTTCTCTAACATCCCCCTTGGAGGAGACCTTCCTCCTACATTGCCCTGAACTTGGCCTTTGGACTGAGCACATTTGCCCTCACTCCAGTGGGTGATCTGCTTGATGCTATGAAGCAAGAAGATTTTTTAATATTTTTTGGATAATTGTTTTATTATCTTAAAGTTGAAAAGTAGCTTAGAGATGCTTGAGACTGACTAGTTGTTGGTAAACTGCATATCTATAGCCAACCAGTAACACATTTAATTGTTCTCATAAGCAATTCTCAATGGAGGATGAAGGAGTTGAAATCCTAGAAGTCTATGGGCAAAAGTCAGAATCTGCAGGTGGAGGTAGAGGTGGAGGTAGAGGTGGATGTATGGAGTTTGGGAAGGTGTTTGGCTGTGTCTGAAAACCCCCTACAAACCACGATTCTCACATGTCTTCATAAGAGAAGGAGATATCTTTCACTTTCATTCTAGTTGAGAGTCACTGATTTAGATCAAGTCCTGACAGAAGAATAAATTAAGACACAAGGCCATGACTCCCAATATGTGATTAACCCAGTTACAGTGGCAGAGCTGAAAACTGAATTCAGGCTTATTGAGCCCTAGTCAAATTATTTTTCCTGTAAACCCTGTTGTTAATTTGTCCAAATGTAAGAATATTTAGGACTAAAAAGTTTAAAGATGAAAAATTCCTCAACATCTTTTTAATCACTTTTTTATAGCCGTATTCCTTGTGATAATGGAAATCTTCTATATCTTGGCCACAAATCAAGGTCAATATCTGCTTGTGATCTTACCACTGAGGGACACAGAAAAGAATTCATGGGATCTGTCAGTATTATTTCTTACGTGGATCTACAAGTATCTATCTTAAATTCAAAAATTAACTTTAAGAAAAATTGTATTTAATTATCAGCTGGATTCATCTGATAATGAATTCAACTAAGTGTGTGTATATTTTTTTCCTGAAAAGCTCAATAGTGTCAAAACTGTCAAAAATTTATACTGCCCCCTTAATTACCTCTCTGCTCTCATAACTAATTTACTGGATATCTCACAATAAAGTGTCCAAATTGATAGGAGCTGTCAAAAAATTAGTCTTAAGCATTGACTAAAGTTGTTCAAATCTGAGAGTTAGGTTTGCCTCATGCATATGTGAAGAAGTTATTGTTATTAAAAAATGGTGTTTTAGAATTATTTCCTCAAATAATACCTTATCTTTTTTTAATAAAATAAAATACATGAAGAAAGCAAAAAAAATTTATACAGAAGATGAGGACACCTCAATTCAATTGAAATGTAAGCCATTTATCAATATAAATAACTTGTCAGTATCAATGAAAAAGTAAGTTTGTGCTAAAGCCACTTTCTTTTCTACCACTCTATTTAAAAGTGGAATCTCTTGAGATAGCCAAAGAAAATCATCTTATTTTGATGAGACAGATTAAAAGAAAAAATTGCATACATCAAATGTTAAGTAAAATTCTCTTAAGTAAAATTCTCTTAAGTAAAATTATTCCTTAATGTGGATGATGTTTAAGGAGATCTGACTATAGGCATGACAAAAAAAATATGTGCCTCTGGTTTTTCCCCTCTTGTCCCTCTACGTAGGGATTCTAGTATCATTTTTGTTCATGAAGCAAAGTAGAGGAGCTCAAGGTTTTGTAACAGGAATTCAGACCAGGTTCCTGGCTATCGGGCCTGATGAGTCATCAGGAGACACGACCAATATCCAAGGTAAACATAAAACTAGAATAGCGTTTCATCAGCATAGAGGTACAAAAGGTAACAATAGATTGGCTTCAGAGTCCGTCTTTCCTTCTAATCCTACAAAGTGGGGTGGGATGAAAGACTTCCTTGGGTAGGAAGGAGGGGCAACATCAAGATAAATTAGAATGAGGCAACCCTCCTCCTGGGAGCATTGCAAGCTCCAATAAACTATGGGGATGGCCGCCTGTCGAGTGTGAGTACCTGTTGTGAGTGAACAAATGGGATCCTATTTTTGCCTTCAGGAAAGCAGCTATGCCTAAGAGTGCATTCAGCTTGTTCCGTGGTTTCTCACTTTCCATCTCTTTTGTTCAGAGACTGTGAAGTTGAGGCCAAATTGCATTTACAGTCAATTTCCAAAGACTGACGCTCAACCTTTCTGCAAGCGTTTTCTTAAATTGTGCTGTTCTGCAGTGCTGAGCCTCCCTGACAGTTCCACAGCCCGTGTTTCCTTGCTTTGTGGCAATTTACATCAACACAAGCCCTGAATACTGTCAACTTACATAGTGCACTGAAACAAAGAGTAAATAAACGTGGAAATAGACGCGGTAGGCTTCTGGTCGCACATGCAGGAATGGCGGGTTCTCTCTCAACTGTGTCTGCACTTAACAAAAATATGTTCCTTTATGGAGCCAATCCAAAAACTTAAAACTAATTTTAAAAAGTCAGAATTCTTGATGTATAAACAATAGCTAAAACCTTTAACCAACAGATGTAAATTAGAGGTTGCCTGCTCAAACTAGCTGTGATATTTATTATTATAAAGATAAAAGGTTAAGTATAAATTATACTAAAAGTATAGTTGCCATTGCTATTAAGCTCTTTTTTTTTTGGTTCTAAAGTTTATGAAGTCTCTTAAATATTTGTCAAAATACGTGGTCTATAAATCTCTTTAGATAAGGCACATATTTTTATTCTAAACTAAGTTATGACAAAGGAGAGTTGCTTCAGGAGAGCAAGAAGTTTTCCTACATGAATTTTATATAAATTACAGATTTACAACAGTTTTCATTTCCATAAGCCTTACTGTAACTACTTATTCTTCTAATATTTTGTACACAGGTGGAAAAAAACAGTATACACTTGGGAAATAGCACTTGCTGCCTTCCCCATGGTTAGAAATATTACAAGTGGCAAAACAGTCTTCCATATCGCTCTGTAGTAAATGAGATTTGACTTTTAGAAAAGAAGTTATACATTCTGAAAAGTAAAAGGACACATCAGGTACAGGTATTATACAACTAATGGGATATTACAAGATTACTAGCATTGTAACTAAATTTTAATAAATGTACTACATCTTTTATGCATCATAAAATCTCTTTTTTTTGTCATGCCATTGAAAACCACAAGTTTCACAAAACTATATATTACACTAAAAAACAAAAATTTTTTTTTTTTTTTTTTGTATTTTTCTGAAGCTGGAAACGGGGAGAGACAGTCAGACAGACTCCCGCATGCGCCCGACCGGGACCCACCCGGCATGCCCACCAGGGGCGAGGCTCTGCCCATCAGGGAGCGATGCTCTGCCCCTCCGGGGGGTCGCTCTGCCGCGACCAGAGCCACTCTAGCGCCTGGGGCAGAGGCCAAGGAGCCATCCCCAGCGCCCGGGCCATCTTTGCTCCAATGGAGCCTTGTCTGCGGGAGGGGAAAAGAGAGACAGAGAGGAAGGAGAGGGGGTGGTGGAGAAGCAAATGGGCGCTTCTCCTATGTGCCCTGGCCGGGAATCGAACCCGGGTCCCCCGCACTCCAGGCCGACGCTCTACCGCTGAGCCAACCGGCCAGGGCCTAAAAAACAAAATTTTAATATAATGACTACAACTTTTCCTTTGCCCAAACTTAAGAGGAAAAAATAAAACACCACCTTATTTCGAAGGGAAATAATTATCCAATTACTACAATTTTTAATGCAATCAATGAATAACAGGTATTATTGCTGCCATTATATTACCAGAAATATGGAAGCAAAAATAGGTCTACAATGCTTCTTTTTAGAATTCCCCTTTTGGTTTATTCATTAGTGCTTAGTCTAATTTTTCAATTATAACTCTTATCTCCTAAAGTAAGTTGGTGTTCAGAGAAAAAAAGCCACGGATGGGCAAACATTGGATATAAAATATTATTTTTGTTAAATTTAATTTCCTAAATAAAAAAGTAGGTTATTTTAATTCAGGACTTCTAATTCTTATATATATGCTAAAGTGTTTCATAAATCTCCAAGAATGTAAAATAATTGTCAAATTTTGCCCATGAAACAATCTCCTTTTTCTTAATTTTTTTTCTGTAGTGTTCCTATTAACATGTGGACCACTGAATTCATTTTTGAAATCCCCAGATAACAAAATTGCTACCTGACTAATGAGAATATTCTGTATTTGGCTGTAATTATTAATTTGATTCCTCAAATTAGTGTTCTGCATTAATCAGGGCTCAAGGTTTGCTAAAGAACATGAGAACTGAAATGAAAACAACACTGAACTCAGGAGACAGAACAGCTGAGTCTGATGTTAGTTCTGCCTCTAACAAGCTCGATGGCTTTGAGGAGGTCTTTTAACTCGTACAGACAGCAGTTTTCTTATCCAATATAAGGAGTTCAGCTAAAAAGATCTGTGATTCTTCCCATGCGATACTTGTAGAAGCAAAAAAGTGTATGGATGTTCCCAAGGAGATATTTATTTACTCAGTCAATGCCTGGCACTTAATCAGTGGGGACAGACTGAGTACATTTCCATATTATCTAAAGGTAAAGGTAGATACCTCTGCCAGTAATAAAAATGCCACATATAGAAAGTTAGCAAGAAATATATAAATTCAGTTCCAGAATAAATAATTTCCACAAATAGCAATTTTTTTTATCTAACAAACCAATTTTTGACTAGTGCTTAGTGCAAAACTTACATTTCTTATCTATTCTCTGACCAAGATTATTTTATCAATATATCCTAAATAATATTGATCACATAGGATTATTTTTTTTTTCTAAAATGCATAATGCTCAATAGGGTCACACAAGTGTTATGAGCACCGTGGTATTTTCCTACATAACAAACTATTTTGTTAAGTATACTAGAATGTGCTCTAGTCTATGACCTTGGATTGAAGATACAGTCATATATAAGGAAGAACAATCTCTCAGAATGTGCTACTATTAGTTATAGGGTAGAGAATAACTAGCTAAAAAGTAATAAATAAATAAAAATAAATAAAAAATAAAGGGGAAAAAAGTCAATTAATTGTTATAAATGTGCCTGCCTCTATTTCATTTGCTTTACTAGAATCAAGATACCTGTATATGATTCTAGATATAAAACAAGCAAAGGTTATAATAAACTCAAAGAATTCAATATTCAACAAACGAAATAATGTGAAATGAACGAGTTGAAAATCAATTGAAAACCTATAAAAGGTTACTCTTTGAAAGACATAAAAAAAAAAAAAAGAAACAAAAAGGAGGAGACAAGGAAACGATGGTCCTGACACTAAGGCGAGAGAAACACACCTGCTACATGAGTGGGCTGAGATGAGGTACCGCTGCTATTACTGAAAACAATAGCAGTGTTATCTGCTCATGATCTCCAGACATGGTAATGAGGGCATGACCCGCCCAAGCCTGGGAGAAACACTTCTTGTTGTTATGTTAGCATGGGAGGTTCGTATGATATTCCCTATTTTAAGAAACACGTTTGCGAATTGGTTAAAAAATGGCAGAATACTCATAAACTTGAGCATCTGCCTACAACTGACTGTTACAGGAGACGGGAGAGCCATTCAACCATACCTCTCCCCACCCAGAATTTCTCTCTACCGCGTGAACACTATAGTTCAAGCACAGGTAAATGGAGGTGAGAAGAACGCAAGTCCATTTTGGCACATTATCAAATGCTTCCAGTCACCACCTGGGACTTAATGAAGTCAGTACACATGAATGTATTGTATCTTATTTTAGTTCTTTATTTGGGATGATCGGATAGAAACCATAGATGCTTGGAAATAAATTATTTAAAAGCTAGAAAATAAGTTGTTGTGGATGTTAATGCACTGCATTTTTTTTTCCACGAAAAGGACAGTAAATGGAGAATAACTATTTGCAAGCACATGAAGAGTTACTAGAAAATAAAAAAGGACAGTAAACTGTCCATGCGAATGAGAGATAAGTGAAATATATAGTTTTTCTACACGGTAGAATGAAATACACTGCTCAAATTTTAGGTTAAATGTTTCCTTTGGGGAAAATATATTTCTATTTATATTGCCTAAGTATGTAATACTTCTGTAGCCTGTCAGCTAATCTTCATAGGCTAAATGCTCCAATCTCCACTGCTAAACATATCATCACAGTGTCTCCAATACTTAGCCAATTTAGTTCAGACTCTTCAACCTAGCATTTCGACAAATTTGTAGTGAGGTCTTATCTATGATTCCCATCTTCTCTTCCTCTCTAGCCCGCGTGTGTTCTTTGCTTGAAATTACTTATGTCCTTGCTATGTGTAAAAATGCTCTTTTGGCCCTGACCGGTTGGCTCAGTGGTGGAACGTGGGCCTGGCGTGCGGGAGTCCCGGGTTCAATTCCCGGCCGGGGCACACAGGGGAGGCTCCTGTCTGCTTCTCCACCCCTCCCCCTCTCCTTCCTCTCTGTCTCTCTCTTCCCCTCCCGCAGCCGAGGCCCCATTGGAACAAAATTTGCCCCGGCGCTGGGGTGGCTCTGGTTGCAGCATAGCGATGCCCCAGGTGGGCGGAGCGTCGCCCCCTGGTGGGCGTGCCGGGTGGATCCTGGTGGGGCTCATGCGGGAGTCTGTCTGGCTGCCTCCCTGTTTCCAACTTCGGAAGGATACAAAAAAAAAAAAAATGCAGACTTTTTACTTATGAACCTTAGAGTTCTTTTTCTATTCTACTAGGGACTTGCACATAGTAGGTCCTGACTATAAGGTATTCAAAAAATGTATTTATTCTTGGTACATATTTATATGTTCCATTTCCTTTTGCACTGAGGATTTGAAATATTAAACATTTCATTCCTGGCAAGTATTCTGTGATGTCTATGTCCTATCACATCTGCAAAATGAACCTTAATACATGTGTCACTGTTGGTTTTCATGCCCTATAAACTGCAGTCAGATGCATATTTACTTTAATGGTTAGTTTCCTATACATTTCCTGATTTTGCCTAAGTCATGTCACTTCTATGGTGACAATATACCAAGAGCTAATTATTATGAAACTTTGTGTACAAATGTTTTTCACAGTAATTTTCTATAAACTCTATTATGCCTGTTAACAGAAAAACCTAATCAGGACCCATGACAAGTCTAACATGGACTTAATTTGTATTGGTGATTCTATTCTCCTCCCTAAAAGGAAGGGGTCTTCCAAGTACCATCTTGGCCAGCATGATTTAATACAGAGTAATGGAAAGAAAATGGGCTTTGCAACCAGAAAGACCTGATTTTTTATCTTTGGCTTCTCTATTTATTAACATTGTGTTCTTATGCTTGTTACGTCGTGTCTTGGATCTTTGAGTTCTTCAACAATAAAACAAGGATAATAAACACTATGTATTTTATTGCATTATTTGGAAGAACAGAAAATATACATCATTCATTCATTCACTAAACATACTAGATACTTAGAGGTACAAAGATAAATAAAAGAAGCTTCTGTCCTCCTAAAAAAAGATTACAGTTTATTAGAGAGAGATAAATAAATAGTGGAGTTTACCAGTATTATAATAAACTTTGGTACAGGGTACATTGGGAGTGGGGGGTAATAATAAATTTGGCCTGGGGAGAGAATATCAAAAAATGTATCAGAGAAAGTTATCTTTGGCTAAATGTCCCATGATTCAAATTAATGATTACTATTGCTCTCATGTTAACATCACCATGGGGATCTATACTATCTGACTTCTTCATTCAGCAAAATCCTTTATCGTAGTCATTGGTGGCTAAATCTACATGTTCACAGAAATTATGTTCTCATAGGGGCAAACTGGATGATGGCTCGCAGATGGTATTCATCTCAGTTACATTCTACAGTAAACTATGCAGGGTGATCCACTCATACCATTTGCCTAGGATTTCCTGGTTTTACCACTAGAAGTCCAGCATTCTCAGAATGCCCTCCCTCTGTCCAGTTTTAAAAAGTCCCCTGTCTGGAAACTCGTGCAGTTCTGGCCAAATGGGAAATTGGTCACCCCAGGTCTATACATTAATGATTAATATGGCTTAAATTAGTGAATTTACCATTCCACTCACAGTGCATTCGATCTTAAAATATGAAACTGGAGAGAGTTTCTAGTCAACCAACCATCAGACACATTAACAATAACTTTTTACTAATGACATGGTAATTATGTTAGACACTATACCCAATTCAACTCATTACTTTAATTCATAGTTAAAAGTAATCAAAGGTAAATCTGAAGGATTAACAAAACGGCAAATGTCACAGGTTAATTTACAAAATGACATCCTCAATGTAAAAAATAATACGACATTTTACTATTTTGAAAGCAATAAAATTTTCTTAATCTTTAAGAGATTAGAAAGAAGCACAGCAATAACTTGTGGAGACAGGATACTTAGCTCACAGGAGTAAACATACTTACAATTCATTGGCAAAAATTCCATTCATTCGAATCAAAGTGAGAGTGTTTTTACTGAAGAACATTTCAACTTATTGTTTTGTACTCTAAGAGTTGCATGTATAAATCAGAGAAATAGATTGAGCTGCATTTCAGTCATTACTCACTACATGTTGAATTGAAACAAGTGTAACTGACTCAACCAGTTAACTTTAAAAAATAAATAAATATTATTTTGGTAAGAAGTGACCGAATAGTCAAATTAATCCCAAGTAGTAGTGTGGTATCCTCTCCATATTCTACTACAGTGGCAGGGAAGGGAGAGAAATCTATTCTGCTTGTCAGCATACTACAGTAAAAATTAAAGTGGCAGTGTGTTTGAGAGAGCTAAATGCTTGTTGTTTTTTTTTTCCAGAAAGACAACCAAGTTACCATGCTAAACACAAAAGGGGGTATAAACCTATTTTTAATTGTAAAAAGTTACATATTATATATTTATAACAGTAGAACTACTAGAAAATAGATCTGTACTATTGATATATATTAAGAATTTACTAAACTACTGATCATTGCATTTAAACTGTGACGTCAACAGATCTGGAATTCTAAAAGGTATGATGCTACAAGACATTTCAACATTTTTTTACAAGAATAAACATGAAAATATAAATCAGTCAACATTTGTTTAGAACCAATAGCTTATTATCAGTGTAAATATTTACTTCTTCCTTTTTTATGCCATTTTAAAAATAATATTTTTTGATTCTCATCCTACACAAGCAGTTGTCTGGATTTAGTAGCCAAGTTTTACCCAGCTCAATTTGCCAGAGAATTGAAAATTTTTAATTTCGAGCAATTAAAATTATGTAAAAATCTCCTACAACACAGATTTAAAATTTACTGTAATCAGTATGGGTTAGTTTTGCTTAAGTTTTTTGCTGCACATGTGATAATCTCTCTGAAACAAATTAATAAAAATGGCTATCTACTGCTTGTCTCCACTGGTAAAGTGCTATTAATTAATTTCACCAAAGCCCAGAAGTTTAATTTAATCTCCTTTGTTCTTCTGTTAATTGCTTCGAGGAAGGTTAAGCAAGTGATTGAGACAGGAGCCTATTTCAAAAGCCTTATATATAATGAGAGTATTTCTAAGCATTCATTAAAACTGACCACTATATAATGGCTAGGGATGAGCACTTTAAAGAACCTTTAATTGGACTCAGAGTGGGAAAGTCTATAGGAGTCATTTCAAATAAGACCAATAGAGAGAGAAAAAAAGTCTTTCTAATGTTAGCTATAGACTCAATAGCCAAAATACCTGATGTTGACAGCACTCTTGGATTATAGGTGATATTGATATTATGTCTCTGTTTCCCAGACCTGTAGGACATTCCATGTGGTGGTAGTCCCTTTCAGATAGGTAACTTAAATCATTAGCTGAAAAATTTGGCAATGAGATGTCCATGATGCACTGTTGTAAAATGTGAATTTATGCTCCACTTGATTTGAAAAAAATTAAATATAATTCAATGTATACAGTGGCTTTTTTTTTCTGAGTATTATCTCAATAAATAATATGCATGGTTTACCTCCATAAGAGATAGGATAGTATTTGTGTTTAACCAATAGAATGACCAATGTGGAAAAGATCCTGAGTTAAGAAGACTTTTGTAAATAGAATATATATTGAAAAGGTAAGGTGACAAAGAAAAAGAGTGTAACGTCTGTCTTTCTTAATGACAGGTGTGACTAGGTACACTCAACACAGGGAGATGCTCTAACACTGGAGGAAAAAGTTCTGGTGAGTGTAAGAAATATGCTTACTTTTTTGTGTGTGACAGAGATAGAGCAACAGACAGACAGGAAGGGAGAGAGATGAGAAGCATCTTCATTGCGGCATCTTAGTTGTTCTTAATTGCTTTCTCATATGTGCCTTTACCCTGGTGGTTACAGCAGACCGAGCTCAAGCCAGTGACCTTGGGCTTCAAGCCAGTGACCTTTGGGCTCAAGCCAGAAACCTCGGGGTTTGAAGCCTGGGTCCTCTGCGTCCCAGTCTGACGCTCTATTCACTGTGTCTCTGCCTGGTCAGGCAGAAGTATGCATACTTTTAACTTCATAAGAGTAACTGTGTGTGTGGTGGGGGTGAGTTGGAGATGAAGCTGATAAATTCTGCATTCAGTTACATGGTCTTGATGACCTGCGAGGCAAGAGGAAACTATTTGAGAAAGTACTTTTTAGGTATCTAGGAGAAATTCCAGAGAATATAAATAATTGAATAAAATTTGTAAAATATATTAAGACTCTGGAAGAATCATAAATTACATTAATCGTCACCTATAATATTCATGCCACAGAGATATGGCTAGATTATACTTATTCCTCAATTTATCTAACTTAATTATATAACATGAGAAGCTAGACAATACTTGGGAAAGAGTCAGAATAAGTGTTCGCTAATAAGTTTCAAAATCATTCACCTGGGAGAAGATGATATGATCAATGAAATACAAACCTAAGGATTGTCATATATTTCAGATCTGATTTAGTCTCCTCTCCCATTCTTCAGGTTAACATAAGCCATCTATTAAACATTTAGTTCCTGTGAATCCAGCACTTGCAAAGCACTGTTTAGGTGATGAGAGTGTAAGTAGGATCAAGTCCCTATATTTTACAGAATTTACAGTCAAGTCAAGGAATAATATTAGCTTCATTAATATAATTAATATTAACTGACTTGACCATTCTCACTTAGATACATGACATCAACCAAGTCCTAGATCCCATTTACATTCTGTTTCTCTTCAGTGTTAGTGAAAGTCAATTGGGGCAAACAAGTTGGAACAAAGTTAAATGTTCATTGTTGTTCTTCCTGGCAATACCAGATTATAGTAACTGGAATTGTATTCACAACTGAGACTAGACATTCTTCAGGCACACGGCACAGCTGAGAACAGGGAATAACTCAATAAAACCATAGGTAATACTGATTAAGTGTCAGCCATTCTTAAAGTTTACAAAATCCTATTCACATACACCACCTCACTTCACCCTCACAAAAGAAGTATATTGATTTATAGGTGACAAAAATGTTACTATTTCAATAGATTGCCACATTGTGAGTAAATGGGAGAGTTGGAACTAAATCTAGATTTGCAAACTTGTTCATAGTAATAAATGTACAAAATTATTGTTGAGAAATACTGCTTAAATGCAGTAAGTGTGACACTGAAGGGGGCAGGTAGGTTGAGGATGGCACCAAGGCCCCACCTCAGGTGCTAAAATAGCTTGGTTGCTGAGCAACAGAGCAACAGCCCCAGATGGACAGAATATTGCCCAATAGGGGGCTTGCTGAATAGATCCCAGTTGGGCGCATGCGGGATTTGTCTCTCTGCCTCCCCACCTCTCACTTAAAAAAAAGTATATAGCTTCATTTGGGTGAGTGAGAGAGGAACTCCAGAGAGTAATTTTCACTAGAACATATGCAGATGTGGTCTTGCTCTGCTTATATAGCTGGTAAAAGGAATAACACCATGCCATTCTATAGTGTCTAATTCAGTATTACAAAAGTCACTCTCTTTTCATTGCACTTTTTTGTGTGAATGAGTGCAAAGCATGGAATACACCTCTTTAAGGTGAAATTGTCATTCTTACTTTTTTGCAGTGACATCTCATATAATACAAACTCCAAGTCTTCTACTTATCTGATGCACATATATTGTTGAAAAGTTCTTAGTGTAGCAGATAGAGCACTGGATTGGGAAGTGGACTCAGGTTAGATCAAAATATGTCTGTCACTTAGTGGAATCAAGGGCAAGCTACTCTCCTCTCTGAATCTTAGTTTCATCACCTTTAAAATGACATGGGGGTGGGCAGATAACTGTTCATACTAAATGACACCATTTGTAATAATTCTAGGAAATAGAACTAAAAATATCAGCATTTAAAAATTATACTTGCTATAAATAAATAGAAAAGAAATATATCCAATATTACATTCAGGTATGTTGCACTGTCTGGGTCTTCATGACATTTAACACTTTGCTTTTGTATCAATTGTTCTAAAAGACCATCAGAGAATTTATTCAAGCTGTTTCCTGTAGTTTAAATGAAACTGTCTCCAAGTTTTTTCAATTGTCATTAACCAACTTATTGAAGTCTTTAAAACAACTAATTTTCAATCACTCTGTGTAATTCATTTCCTAAAAAGTTCTTTAAAAGTCGGCAGAGATTGAAAAAAAGCCTATGTTCATGTGAGGAGAGATTCAGGTGAAAAATTTTATGAGTTTTATATCATGATTAATACACTTCAATTATGTTTTCTTAGATTATTTTTTTTCCAAAGTGAGAAGTGGGGGAAGGCAAACAGACAGACTACCACATGCGTCCAACCGGGGTCCACCCGGCATGCCCACCAGGGGGCGATGTTCTGCCCATCAGGGGGGCATTGCTCCCACTGCAACTAAAGCCATTCTAGCACCTGAGGTGGAGGCTATGCAGCCATCCTCAGCGTCTAGGCCAACTTTGCTCCAATAGAGCTTTGCAGAAGGGGAAGAGAGAGATAGAGAGAAAGGAGAGGGGGAGGGGTGGAAAAGCAGATGGGCACTTCTCCTGTGTGCCCTGGCCGGGAATCGAACCTGGGACTTCCCCACACTGGGCCGACGCTCTACCGCTGAGTCAACCAGCCAGGGCTCCTAGATTATTAGACATTACTTTTTACCTTCAGCACGTCTTGAACTTTGAATGATTACAGGTTTGTTTCATAAAATAATATATGATAATATTGGTAAACCCTTCCATGCCAAAACAATAATTCTTCAGTTAAAAAATAAAACTGAACAGCATCAATAATATAATACCCATAAAACTATACTTAGTTCTCCTAAGATACTTGTACAGGGTTAGAAACAGAGGCAAATAACAGATGCTCTTACAGAAGGACCTTTCTTGTACAATCAATGTAACTTTGCATTGGCCTCTAAAAGGCACACTAGGGCATGTTCTCCATCCACATAAAGACCTTAACATTGATAACCAAAAAGTGTTTTCTATACCCTTATGACAATGGAGAAAGAGCATTCGCCTCAAGTGTCATTGTGGTACAGCGTCAAACAATTTTGAAACAGATCACTTCCAGTTCACTGCATGATTCATGGGTCCTTCAAAAAGATGTGGAACAATGCAACGATTTCCCTAGTGCAGACAGTCACAAATGCACTGCGACAGTCAAGCGAGAGGAGAGTTTTTTCCTGTAGGTGTCTGACTTCCTGTTTCTATATAGGAACGAACCACCTGGGAGAGAACACAAGACTCCATAGTTTTGCTTTTTTTAAACACTTATTGTCAGAGAGCCATAATTTAAGATTACAACTTGCTATTTTATTCTTCTAATCTTTGCAATGGAAAAGCGAGAAGTGTAACAGTAAGATGACAGTGATTTGTAAGATGTAGCCATTTTTTAATTACTGGTTATGTGCTATCATTCATTACACAAATAATATTTATCTATCAACTATAGATAAACTGGCAGCCTTCAGATTCTATTACAACTGTGCTTAGAGATGTCTTACTCGATAAACTGATCGATAAACTCTATATCCATCCCTTCTTACAACAGTGCCATATCTGTTATAATAATGATTAATTAAATTGAAAACTTTATGAAGCTTTGAAAGAGATTGTACTTTACAGAGTATGATACACAATCAAATCACAAAGACTATAAAGGAGGTATTTGTTCATTTGCTGAGATCATCTGGCTGCTTTAAGATAATTTGCTTTGTGGTTTATCCGACACTAAACCATTCAAAAGATATGTTTTTGGTTTGTTGTTTGTATTAATTACTGTGGTCATACTGGATGCATATTCTTTTTAAAAAATGTTTTATTTAATTTATTAGGGTGACACTGGTTAATGAAATAATACAGGTTTTAGGTGCACAATTCTATGACACATCATCAGTGTATTGAGTTGTGTGCTCACTGACCCAAGTCAAGTCTCCCTCCATCACCATCTCTTCCCTTTCTACCCTCCTCTGCCTCTCCCCACCCTCCTTTCCTTCTTGCATTCCCCACACTATTGTCTGTGTCTATAAGGTTTTTTTTCTTTGCTTAGTCCCTTCACCTTCTCACACAACCCCCAACTCCCATCCTCTCTGACAGCTGTCAGTCTGTTTATTCCTTTTGAATCTTAATTTTTAAGTTCAGTGAGAATGTTTCCCATTCTTGTTTTCTAAAACAAATAATTACTTTATCATTTGAGGCTAGTGCAAAAAGGGAAAAAAAGAATTATTTCTGTCCACAACCCATGAAGAAGGAGAGAGATGGGTATGAGAAGTACTTGTGTACTTCATAAGCTCTGTTTACTAGCTTTAATAGCCTAACAACCTCAAAGAGCAGAAAAATGGTGCTCGTAATAATAGCTGGTACTGTTACGGTTATTATTTTACAGAGTATAAGAGAAGAGTAGTGCTGTGACGATCAAAACTGAAAGATATTTTTTTTGATCATAGAAGACACTATGTAAGTGGAAGAAACACTTTTTAAAATTAAAAATACACTTTATCATCCATTATACACCTGACATATGTGAATTAATTTTTTGTCCATATAAATATCCATTCTATAATATATCACAACTTGTTTAACTTATAAATGGTGGACATTAACAAGATTTATTTACACAATATTGCTGTTATAAACAGTAACAGAAATTGTGAGCTAATTTGTTTAAACTAGAATTTGGAGGTTCTAGC
Source organism: Saccopteryx leptura (assembly GCF_036850995.1). Lineage (NCBI taxonomy): Eukaryota > Metazoa > Chordata > Mammalia > Chiroptera > Emballonuridae > Saccopteryx > Saccopteryx leptura. The sequence goes on along the minus strand of NC_089506.1, from coordinate 25,203,740 downwards.
ATCTCCAATTATCTTTTATGTAGGATAGTCTCACAATGAAGAAATACAGAGGGGCTAGCAGAGTGATGAGATCAATATAAAAAATGCTTGACAATAAAAAAAGTAGAAGATGAGAATCAGATATCAGAATAGAGGTCAGAAAGAATGGTTCTAGTTTCAAGGCAAGCAGAGGAGTTCATTCAGAAAAAAATAGAAAATGACAGTTCACCCCTATCAAGAACAATGTTGTGCCAAAAGAAAGTAACGTGGAAACAGTATCTTTTTTTTTCACTTCAAATGTACATGATGACTTTCTAATCTCAAAATATATTTATGTCACATGTTTGCTTTTTTCAATTAATTAAACAAATTGTTATTTGAATAAAAACTCTTTGAACTTTTATATATAGAAAGAACTTCAGGGAGTCCACCTTAACACATTCATTCTTTAGGACTCCATAAAATTTCAACATGATTAATTCCTGCTTTTAGGATTTTCTTTATACCTAATCAAAACAAGAAAAAGATATCAAGAAATTGGTAATGCATGCATATATGTGTGTATTCTGCTTAATATTTTAAAAGCTCTTGAAGATGAAAATCACCTTGCTGATTATGAAGACGGCTATCTTCCATATATTACATTTGAGTTTTAATTAGTTAAGGCAACCTATTCCCTAGAGTGTAGACCAAAAATTATCCCCAGGAAATCCCTAGTCTACCCCTCTCATCTGTTACAAAGGCTCTCTGCTGGGAGAGACCTGGAACAAAGAAGTCCCTAATCAAAGCAGCCTTGGCATTTCATTTCCGGATGAGGACCCACATGTCGGTCCTGCTAGACAGTTGAAGGAATCCTAGAACAGAATTCATCGCAATATGATCAGGATGAACAAAGGAGGAGGTAAGGGAGAGAGAAAATAGTCACTGGCCTTTAGCACTGGGTTCCTTTCCAACCTCCTCTCGTCTAAAGAGATTAAACTAGAATGAGTCAAAGATGATTTGTTTTCAAATTTAAGAATAAAGTAGCCCAAAAAATAAATCCAAAATGCATATAGTGGTTACGGGAGAAGGAGCGATAAATAACAAAAGCTCTCTCAGTCTATTGTCAGTGCAGGTCTCCCACAACCGCCGCAGTTCTGGGGGCTCACATTGCCTGGCCTGGGCTGCCCTCCTCTCCTTGCAAAGAGACGTGTGATTGTCAGCCAACCACAACCTCTCGGGGCCCCTCCTCCCATGGGTACCCCAGCCTTGGCCAGAGTTCACTCCCTCAGCAAAAGCCTGCTGAGCCCTCCCTATGTGCTAGGAAGTAATTTACATCATAGTACTTCAATATTTTTAAGATGCTGTCCATATATAATTTTAACTTTATGAAATGCATTGATTTTTCACTTTCTCTGTATATACCATTGATAACTTTTAATGCTTTTGTATGTTTTCCTGTTTTCAGAGATGCTAAGTTTTATTGAGAGTGGAAGAAAGGAGGAGGCAGTCTGGTGGGTGGGTCTTAAATGAAAGTTCTAAAAATATTCCTACTAGCCCTTATAGCCTTTCTATGAGGAGCGGACAGAGGGACAGACAGAGGGATGGAGAGGCAAGGGAGCTCTGTGAAGAAGAACAAGGGAGGTTTTGAATGGTGTTTGGAAGCACTTCTTATTGGCTCAAAACTGAAAAGACAGCTTCCATCTCTCTAGGCCCTCAAATCAGAACACATTTTATTTAGTCTTAAAACCCCGTTGCTTTGAACCCTAAGTCAACCTACATATGATCAAATGGCCAGAGCAGGTCAAGTGTACGCAGGAGTCCTGTGGCATGATTAGTACAGCAAGGCTGAAAAGGAGCTTTGAAGATGTTTGATTAGGAGGGAAAATCCTTAACAATTCACAGGAATACTTTGTTCCATGCTAAATCAACATAAAATTTTAGGTGTTTGAGAATTGGACATAAAAATGCTCAGAATATAATATTTAATTTTTTAAAGTTATGAAATTGAAGATAGATCAAAGCATCATTTTGGTAGATATTTGCACACAACTCTGTGGGGCAGGAATAAAAGATATTGGACTGCATGACTGTGATTTTCTTTCTCTTGCCATTTTCACTTTTCCAACCTTCTCTCATGAGTATAAGAATAACAAAAACAATAAATAGCATTTCAGAATGATGGGCTTAGGGTTTAAGTTGGTGAGGAAAATCACACATCACTATTTTAGTACATGCCGTGAGGCAAACTATGGATTTTGAAAGCCCTGACCTACTAAGACTAACTTCAATCATTCCTCCAAAGTAAGTAGTAAACTATTTTTTTAACCAAATTTTAGATGAACTGCAATATTTTTAAAGAAATCCATTAGAAACCACTCTATTAACTCAAATGCCAGGACACAGAGTTATGAAAAGCTGCTGAACTCCAAAGGCCAGACTCCAATCTGACTTGACTCATCTGATCTACTTATTCCTGGACACAGCCACTGAGTTTTAAACACCCAGAGCAATTCAAAATAAATGTAGCTTTCAGTATTCCTGGTTCTTTTCTTTTTCTGGGGTCCACATGAAAGGCTGTCTATATTTATAGAATGTGGAATTTACTAAACCATAGAAATCTTTTATTATTTCCTGTTGGGCCCCTTGGGGGTAAGAATGAGAAGGGACCTCAGCAAGAAAGAAGGACAAAAGATGTCTGTCAAAGAGATTTAACACCTTTGAGACATTATGAATGAATCCAAATCAATACAAGTGGTAAAAACATCATGTGGTATGCATGCCTTATCTTATCTTTTGCTTTCTGCCTTTTCACCTTGTCCCTTTATCAACATCTTCCTCATCATGAATGAGAAATGGATGATGGATGTCTAGAAGGGTGTAAATTAAGCAGGGTGACAGCAGAAATATTTTGAGGCTTAGCACATAATTTCCCAGAACGAATTCAGCTGTCAAAACCCCACTGGAGTTTCTGTATATATCCACGGTACCCTCTACCTTGCAAACTCTTTGATACTTTATTTCCTTAGAAATGCCTTTATATAATATTCTTTATCAAGGAATATTAAGAAAAAGCTTCCATTCCACATAACTCAAAGAAAATTGAAAGAGGAAAAAGGACGTTAGTGTTGAGAGCAGAAGTTGGATCCATAACGATGAGAATAAGGGCTATGGACACCATGTCCTCTTCTTTATTTGTTTCTAAACTAAAGTGTTATGTGTGTTACAGTAAGAGAAGCAGATACTTCCTATTTCTTCCGAACAACAGGAATCTTATAGTACAGAAATTAAACAGAAAGCTAAGGTTTTGCTCTGGAAACTAAACAATAAACAAACTATGAGAATAATGTTTGGTACAACTGACAATGCCACAATATGGTCTGGGGTCTTACTACGTCTCTGGCGTGCATAAAGCAGAAACAGGCCCAGTCTGACAGGTGAGACAGCTGAGTAGTGAAGCTGCTAACCCAGGAGTCTCTGACCAGAGCATTCAGTCCACTACTTCAGTCCCCACTGGCACGTGGCCAAGAAGGCCGATACAACCCTGACTCTTCCATCACCTACACACATATTTTTCTGACTGAGACCCATTAGAGATATAAACTGGATTATTGCCGTGAGCTCGGATGGAGAAAACGCTCTGTTGACATCACAAAGCATAATAAATCTTAACAGGAAGTCCTGGCTGAGGCTCCTCCTAGGGACTAAATAATTGAGGAAGGGGGATGTGGTCCTCAACCAAGACCCTGCATTTTAAAGGAGCAGCCTAGTGGCCCCTTCCTCCTTCTCACCAGCATCATCATCTGTGGAAACAAGTCATGAAACTCTTTATAAGCAATGGAGAGGCAAACACACTTCGGAACTGATAATCTGTTTGATGACGCATCAGTCATCAAAGTCAGTCAGCTAGCTTTAATGTTTAAGGATGTGGGAAAATCTTATAAATGATCAAACAGGTTTAAAAAAGAATAACCCAGTAAATTCTCTCTTACTTGAGTTAAAAGCTTTGCAGCCAAGTACTTACTGCCTCTTCACAAATCCACAGTATTACAGAAGCAGAGACAGTTTTAGTATATGATAAGGAAATGACATTTGTCAATATGTTTCTCCAAGATATTCTATTTTTTCACAAACTTGACTATGTTCATAAAAAAAAAAGGATACCACTATTTTGATCTTCACACCCTAGAGAGACAAAACTAGACTGAGGTAGAGCCACCTACAACGGAGGTGGTGTTTCCAGAGCTCTTTCTGCATTATGTCTGTGCAGGGCAAACTGGACATGACAATGAGCCACCATCTGGGGTTTTTTCCCCTTAAAAAAACAAGAAAACGTTGTTTTTGTTTGCAAGTTTGAAAAACTAAAGGCAAAGTCAATAGATACAAATGGAATCCTTTCCTGTGTTGTTACCAAGAAGGGTTTTCACTTGGATGAACTGGTGATGTCCAGTTCTTCTCCTCTAGCAGGGCGGACTTGGAAATGCTAGAGAAGTCAGTTTCTGACCTCCCAGCTTTCCCAAACTCACCTTCGATTTTGAAGTCTCTCTGGAAAGGAGTGTCCGTAAGTCTACAATAGTTTGCATACTCAGTGCACATAAAGGAAAAGTAAGTAGAAAGAAATCCTAATTTTTAAGCTACATTGTCAAAATTCAGCTTCCTCTTTACACTGCTGCTTTGGACACTAAGAGATTTTGGTGCAAAAGTAAAAGAACTGTTTACGAAATAAGTACTCTTTCAAGAAATACAAGATCAAGACCAGACAACAAGCAAAAAGGAAAAGAAATTTGAATTTTTGCATCACTTAATAAACTCTAATTCAAATAGAAATGTCATCTGTGAATAGAAAATATTACATATTCTTATCACATTAAAATAATATCTTAGGCTCTGGCCAGTTGGCTCAGTGGTAGAATGTCGGCCTGGCATGTGGAAGTCCTGGGTTCAATTCCTGGTCAGGGCACACAGGAGAAGCGCCCATCTACTTCTCCAACCTTCCCCTCTCCTTTCTCTCTGTCTCTCTCTTCCTGTCCTGCAGCCAACGCTCCACTGGAGCAAAGTTGGCCCAGGTGTTGAGGATGGCTCCTGTTCCAAAGGAGCAACAACCCAGAGGGGCAAAGCATCGCTCCCTAGTGGGCATGCTGGGTGGCGCCTGGTCAGGAACATGCGGCAGTCTCTCTGCCTCCCTGCTTCTCCTTCAGAGCAATACAAAAAACAACTACAACAACAACAGCAACAGAAAAACATCTTGCTGAAGCCTTTTCTTTTTATACAATGTTTTAATTACTAGAAGTACCTTTTATTATACTTATTTTTATGATGATCCTAAAAATAACTTGCTTAATAATAGTAACTTAAGAATCACTGCTTTAAGTAAACAACTAAAGAAGGAAATATGTCTAGTATTAAGTAGTTACACCTGCAGCCCTGCTGTACCTGATCTACCTACAGTAGCAATGGCTTGCTGGTGAGCAGTGTAAGTAGAAATCACATTGCCTGTTTCCATTTCCTGGCTTGGAAAAACTGAATAAATATACCAACATATTGATTGCCTCTTTAATCTTGAAGAATTTCTTTCTCTAGAACACAGCACATATATTACTAAAATTACATAGATGAAAGAGCTACAAATTGAGAATGTGATTAATAGTCTGCCAAAATCTATCAACTGTGATACTTAAGAGTTCATATTTTGAACCAACTGAATGAACTAACTTGAGGAATATAATAAATATATAGCTTTCTTTGACTACTCCATGAACCCAAGAAAAGAATTAACAAGGATTTCATAAAAATAATATTTTCTACATGCTTTTGGTGATGTCTGTACAATTACAAGCTGAGAACTCACACAGAGCATCACTAACATCAAAGAGTCTGCAAAAGCTAAGTAGTGTGTTCTGGATTCAGCACACACAGACTGTGTACTAGAATGGACCAACTACTAATTCAATTCTGTATATAATTGCTGTATCAAAATTAATCTCAGTACATAGGTTACTGGTTCTTATTTAAGAGGATATACATCACCACAGGATCCTGATTCATCAGCAATCATGAATAATGTCAATAAAAAGTCAAGTAAAAATGCCTTTACATTCTGTATTCTATCAATTTTAATTTTTATACAATGCCAGGGGAAGAACAATTAATATTATTTAATTAAGAACGTCCATCAGGAAAAAGCAAAGACTGCTTCCTGAAAATTGGAGCACAAGTCATTTCCTGTCATAAGTCTAGTGATTCTGTACATTATGAAGTATATAAAGACTTAGTAGAACAAGAAATGCACATTGAATAAAGGCATGATGTTGTCATTCAGAAATTCATTAATTTAACAGCCATTAAATTACTGATGTGTGCAAATTCATTTCCTTCCTTCCTTTCTTACATTCAGTTCGCCCTGTGGAACTTTTTTTTTCTTCATAGTCTCTCTAATACCTATGTGTTTCTTCCCACTCTCTTACACCATTCAGATTATGATTATCATCATCATTCTTATTATTATTTTAATGTCTGAACCTTAAGTTTCTTCTGCTCCATCAATTTCTTCTAAAAAAAAAAAAAGGACAATAATAGGACCCAGCTCCTTTGTGTGTGTGTGTGTGTGTGTGTGTGTTTAAAGGTTGAATGTGGCATGTAAAACACTGAGCAAACAACGCATGCTTAATACATGCAGGCTATCAACAAATTCCTTCATAGCAATCCAGCTGTCTACTACTCACTTTGTGCCTAACATGCCTCTTTCACTCTTGGTTCCAGTAAGGTCTTTCCTTACTGGAAATACCTACACCCATCAGAATTATATACAAATCTTTCAATGCCACCTTGTTTTCTTCATCTCTAAATTGAACTAAGTATAATTTTCAAGTCTTTTGTTAACTGTTACCTTCCTTATGCAGCCGATGCTGATCATTCTATTTAAAATCACCATGCTTCTCCCTCAACACTTTGACCACCTGACCCGGGCTATTTTCTCTATAGAACTTATCACCTTCTAAAACTGTGCATGTTTTACTTACTTATTATTATTTTTTATCTGTTTTCTCCTTTTAGAGATAAACTCCTGGACAATGCCTATAGAACAGATACTCAATAAGAAAAATGGAAAGATGGAAAAAGTGAAGTTCGTCCAGCAGTAAATAATTATCGAAGTTATGTAAGGTAGCATGGTATACTGAAAAGGGTACAAAATGAGGTGGTATCCCCATTTTTTTTTTACCAGTCTCCATTTCCTACTGACTGTGAAAATCTGCAAGGGTCAATCATTTCATATTTCTGTATTTTGGTGTCCTCAGGAGTAAAAAAAAAAAATAGTTTAATCAGCTTATCTGTAAGAGCTCCTAAATTTTTTAAACATTAATGGTTCTGCTGTAATCCTGTTTAATAAAATTTACATTCTTTCTAATCAATACTATCTCATCCTGGGCAGCACCCATCCTTACAGGAATTTATTGGCTACATCAGGATAACAAGCAGATTTCCACCTTGTGAAAATGATAGCATTCTGGAATTCAAAGCTTCTGCAGTTGTTCTTTAACAACTAAGGAAAGTTCATTGTCTTCTTGTGACACTGTAGGAGTCACAGCAATAACCATAACCATGCACACCTATAACTGTCCACAGTAATATCAGTAGATGGCATGTGGCTGGTGAAGGTGGGGACAGCTTTCTCTCTCAAACCACCTAAACCCATAGTTCTATTTATGGCTGGCAGGTTAACTAATGCTTACACTTCTCAGCAATCTTTCTAATTCCTAAGGAAAATGCATATATGACGGTGACACAAATCACACAGAGGAAAAACCACATGAACAAACCAAACCAAAATAGTTGCATATCCATATAATTTGCCAATACAGAATCCTTGTTTTTTTCTTCAACCATGTTATTGCAATAGCAAGAAATCCATTTGGAATTCAAGCAAGTGTCCAAATAAGAACATTTGAATGAGAATGCGGGAAGTATGTAATGAGGAACAAACAGTGTGTCCTGGAGCTCGAGAGAAGAAGGATCTATAACGACATGGAACGTTTCCTATTAGATGCTATGGTCAGTGTCTGAAAGGTATGGTGAGTTAAGTGCTGACTAGTCGTACAGCCTGAGCAGAATTTGGGAAGGCAGACATTATAAGAAGAGAATATTTTTGGTAGAAGCAATAGAATAAGCAAAAGAATGGAGGAAAGAGAGAAAATAATATTTCAGATAGAATCCCACATGCCATATGGTTTTGGGGGGACCAACTGGAGTTGGGCTAGATAAATAGTTTGGGGTTCTGCTGTGTCAGGGTCCTAAATACCCAAGAAGAGTTTATGAGACAATACAGTGTGTCCATAAAGTCATGGTGCACTTTTGACTGGTCACAGGAAAGAAACAAAAGACAATAGAAATGTGAAATCTGCACCAAAAAAAAAAAGGAAAGCTCTCCCAGTTTCATACCTATTCAGTGCAGTTCGATGTGGGCTCACGCACAGATTTTTTAGGGCTCTTTAGGTAGCTATCCCATATAGCCTCTACAGACTCGTCACCGACTGATGGCCTACCAGAACGGGGTTTCTCCACCAAACTGCCGGTTTCCTTCAACTGCTTATCCCACTGAGTAATGTTATTCCTATGTGGTGGCGCTTTGTTATAAACGCGCCGATATTCACGTTGCACTTTGGTCATGGATTTGAATTTAGCGAGCCACAGAACACACTGAACTTTCCTCTGTACCGTCCACATCGACTGGCATGGCCGTGGGCTGCTCCACTGTATACACGATGTTACATCATCATCTGTGCATGCGCACATGCTGCCACATCATCCTACAGAAACTGGGAGGGTTTTCCTTTTATTTGGTGCAGATTTCACATTTCTATTGTCTTTTGTTGCTTTCCTGTGACCGGTCAAAAGTGCACCATGACTTTACGGACACACTGTATAAATATTGGGTAGGGTAGACTAAAGAAGTAAAAATGAAATAAAAGTAATTTCTATTTTGTGATTCATAAAATCTCTCAAATAAGTTTTGCTACAGGCCAATAAAGCACGTTGACTAACTTTGTAAAGTTCCTATGTTCAGAAAACAATTCTGTAGTGGATACCATGATCAATGTCTAATTATTCTCCTCATTCTATAGAGGAGCACCAAGGGAAACATCTGAAAATTAGACTCAGACCCTCTAAATCTAAGTACTAAGAGAACAAAGTAGTTATTCTTCCTCTTCATCTATCATTCATGTTTCATACTGAACTCTGCTGATCCAGAACATAGAAGAGTCAGGTTTGATAAGCAAAATATATGTCACCAAAACTTATGCATTTTCTCAAAAAGCAAACCTTATTCAAAGACACTTTATCTTCATAAAAGTTTAACCTGCTTAAAACTTTATTTATAGACCCATAGGCTATCAGAACTATAAATTAAAATGAGTGTAAAAAGCAATGCCATTAACATATATTGCTTGCAAAGTGACTTCATAGCTGAAAGCATGGAATACCTAAAAATACCATCAGAATTTTCTGGTTATGTGGTCTCTGGCAAGAAAAGTGACATCTTTGAGCCTGTTTCTCTGGCCTAAAAGAAAAGATTGAATTTAAACTGTTTCTGTGATAATCTTTAAGTTCTGAAATTCTATTCATGATTAGGCAATAATCCAGCATACATTCAAAATGTATGTATATTGATCTGGGGTTAGAATTCCTAATTTAACTTAATATGTCCTAACAAGATCACAGTATTCAAGGAAATTATAACCTACTATGTCCTCAAGACATCACAGTAGTCAACAATATGAAAATCCTATATTCAATAAAACCCATTGAAAAAGTAGCATCGATTATTAAACGATTTCAACCCAAAATGATTAAAATTAAAGTTTCAAGGTGACAAATAAACAGCTATTGAGAAAACTCAGCAATATAGAACTACTAATTTCCCGAAAATTCTGAGATATCATAGATTTATTATATGTATTGATACCAATGTTTTTACATCTATTTCACTGAGTGGGTGGGGGATACACAGGTTATTGGCTCTGTGTCCCTCAGGTCTCAGAGTACAGATCAGGAAAAATCACAGTCATCTGAAACTGAACTTCCTGGGCTGGGGTTACTTCAAATATCTCTCTGTTGCCACTGAAGTATAATAGAAAGATAAAAAGACTGAAGTAATTCCTCTATATAATGTTTTTGTTTTCTATGTAAACCAAAGTCTTCACAGATTACTTGATACTGTTCTTTTCCTCTGCTTTTTGAGAAATTATGAGTTGTAGGATGGAAAAAGAATTGTAAAAATCCAGCTTGCCTTAAGGATTACAGCGAAAAAAGATCAGAGTTGTAACACTGACCGCTGTCACTCATCATTCTTAAGATTTGCTTTGTAGGCAATACTTAGCATCATGTAACAATCAATGGTTACTGATCCCTTTCGCTCCCAGAAGAGCAAGCAATTATGACTCAGGAAGCTCCACCAAGGGATTACAAACAAATGCTAACAAGAGTTCAATTCCACTGTCCTTAGTTTATTCCATTTATTTATGGGGCTTTTATTGCATGACACAAACATACTTCATAAAACAAATACTTCCTGTTACTCAGCCAAGGAAGAGGCAACATTGAAAGTCATCAGGCTAATCGTGGTCAAGTCTGCGGTTAAGGTCTCACTCGCTCTCCCCCCAACCCATCTGGTGAGAAACCACAGGTCTGGGCCCACCATCCACTCTGTAACCTCTGATGTTCTGGACACTGGCTTTAGGACAGGGTGAAATAACAGAGGAGAAACCGTAACCTCAATGGAGATGTAATGCTGGGGTAGAAAATAGCAGACTAGCGGGGAAGAGTAACTGTGGGTGAAAATAGCAAGTAAGAAAGAAATAAAGGGAGAGAGACGGAAGGAGAGCTGGATATATGAAATTATATCAGTATCTGACACCAACATAGGTACCAAAGTTAAGACTTGAGAGTTGTAGTGTCATTAGTTTGCCTATAAAATAAGTATTCTTTGTAAAGGCAACTATCATTGTCTTCAGTGTTGCAATCTTCTTCCTTGCAAATAACACATAAATATGTAAATACTTGGTTTAATTTTTAATTATAGGTTTTTAAAATAAAATGAGTTATAGTGGAGACTTTTTGATTAGAGGATTGCATGAGTACTAAATTCTGTACTGACTTTTGCTAAAATAGAGTTCATAAATTTCCCCTTTGGCTGGGATGACAGCACCCTAAGAAATGCAACTTAAACTCTCAAGTACATATCACTGAAAATTAGAGTAAATCAAGTTTCAGCTTGTCATACCATATTTTTGATGAAAAATTAAAATATGCTTTAGCATTATATTTCATCAAGTTTTATTTGGTCTAGCAGTTTATTTTCAATGCACAGTCAGGAAAAAAATATAACCATGTAAAATCTGACCTAGATTGTTATAAAATATTTTCCCCTTAGAAGTGGTTGTCTCATAGCTCCAATATTAATTCAGAGTTCAATTTCTGCAGTAAATCTATTATACTTGAACTAGTAAGAATCAAATGACCAAAGCACAAAAGTTTTCACACATTTCTAGTTGTATGTTGAATAAATAAAAACATATATTATGCTAATTACTATAAAGTTTTATAAATGACCTTCTCTAACAAGAAAAGTCATTAGGTGCACAACAAAAAATCAAAGCCCCTTATAAGTGCCCATATCCAGGACAGCACTGCTTTTTTTCTTTGTTTAGAATTATAACCAATAATCCAGCTAATAATATTTTATGTTCATTGTTAACAGAATCTCCAGTATATATTTAAGTTACAATTATTCCCTATTTATATAACTTTTTTTTCTCTTTTACTTTTTATATGCCTCTAGCTATTAGAGATGGGGCTAGAGTTTTGTTTTCATTTTTAAACTTATTGATAAACAACTTTTTCTTCTATACTTTAAATAATTTTATTTATTCAATTTGATTTATTATGTAAAAATCATTTCCCTCTTTATTTAGGACATTATGTATATATTTTATATATATATACATACATATCTAATATTTTTTAACAAAATTAAAAGAACTTCTATTTTTAATTTGGATCAGGTAAAATTATTCCATATAAATTATTATTTCTAGGGTTTTGTGAAATGCAGAAAACAGTTTAATCCTTCTCTTTTGGAGTCTGGAAATCCCAGTTTGAAACAATGACAACAGTTGGGTAAGCATAATTTTCATTCAGATCAAAAAAGATACATGATCTTTCCATCCCAAATCCTTCCATGCACTGCATCTAAATTATCTGAATTCTTTTACACTATCCTAATCTTCACAAAGAACATATTTCTTTGACAAACACAATTTTAGTCATCATCTGTCTTTTCCTCTCTTATAAGTTAACTTCTTAACATTCTGCCTATGAGAAAGATCCTTATACTATGACTTTTAAACATTACTCAAAGAGTCATAATCCATGTTATTCTAGCCATATTTTTATGGGGGAAACGACTCTTTTTATGACACTAGGGTTCAAGAAATAAGTCAAGTTCTATATCATCTTAAGAAATAACAAGTTAATTCACCTGTTAAGACTTCTTACAATTTATTCCTAGGAATGTTAACTGTGGTAGAGCATTGGCTTGGTGTGCAGGAGTCCCAGGTTCGATTCCCGGCCAGGGCACACAGGAGAAGTGCCCATCTGCTTCTCCACCCCTCCCCCTTTCCTTCCTCTCTGTCTCTCTCTTCCCCTCCTGCAGCCAAGGCTCCACTGGAGCAAAGTTTTCCCAGGCACTGAGGATGGCTCTGTAGCCTCTGCCTCAGGCACTAGAATGGCTCTGATTGCAGCAGAGCGATGCCCCCAGATGCGCAGAGCATCGCCCCCTGGTGGGCATGCCAGGTGGATCCCGGTTGGCCGCATGCGGGGGTCTGTCTGACTGCCTCCCGTTTCCAGCTTTGGAAAAATACAACAAAAAACAAACAAACAAAAAAAAAACATTTGTGAATACTAGTACATCTGAACCCTCACAGAAAGGAAGGAAATGAAATTAATATTTATCCTAATTTCAGGAATATTTCTCACTACAGTAACTAATTTAGTCCTTAACACAATCTCATAAAAGTTTCAGATATTAAAATCCCCATTTGTTTGGATGTTAAAAATGAAATCTCAAGTGGTAAAGTGACTTGCTCAAGGTCATATAGCTTATACATGATCGAGTTGGGATTGATGTCAGTTTCCAGCACAATTTTCATGTCACAATGATGTTTCTTCAAATTTTACCTTACTTCTAAGTTTTTTAAATAGCTTCCCCAAATTCCTAAACTTAACTCTCCAAACTTTGATACGAACTACTCTGTCAATATCAAAGGGAGAAAGAATAAAGTGAAGAATGGAGTCACAGAATAAGGGAGAAAATTGGTACTAGTTTCATATTTGCTATGTTTTAGTTCTAGAACTTGGTGTTTCCTAATATCTCATTTATTCCCCCAAACAGACCCAACAAGTGCATACTACTATTATCTACATTAGTGAGAAAACAGATTCAGAGTGATGATATAACTTGCTCAAGGCCATGAAGAATGACACGTGTGTTTTTTTTCTGTACATACATATGTATGATAAAATGTAATTTATAAATTGGGCACAGGAAGATAATAATACCAGCAACTAATAAAATAGAAGAATTATGACAATATACTATAATAAGTTATTTAAATGTAGTCTCTCTCTTTGATAACCAATCCAATTACTCTGCTGGCTACTAAGTGACTAACCAGAAGTAGAGCATATACACTGTGTATACACTGGACAAAGTTAAGATCACACTCAGGCTGGGATTTGATCATACTGTTCAGAACAGCACACAGTCTAAAACTTATGAATAGTTTATTTCTGGAATTTTCCATTTAATAGTTTTCAACTACAGTTGACCATGGGTAACTAAAACCGTGGAAAGCCAAATGGTATATAAAGGAACTACTGTACTTTTGAATATAAGTGCTAAAAACAGTTTGGAAAAGAAAAATGGTATAGCAAACAAAAGGACTATTTTGGTTTGTGTATCATTGTTGACATTAACTAGTTGTAGCAACCTTGGACAGTCACATTCTTTTTCCAGATATGAATTTCTTCCCTATGGAAGGCATTCAGATGATCTCTACAAATGTTCAACATAATAATTCTATGATTATAGAATATCAATTATATTACTCATAAATAATCTTTTTTTTTTTTTTTTTTTTTTGTATTTTTCTGAAGCTAGAAATGGGGAGAGACAGTCAGACAGACTCCCGCATGCACCCAACCGGGATCCACCTGGCATGCCCACCAGGGGGCGACGCTCTGCCCACCAGGGGGCGATGCTCTGCCCCTCCAGGGTGTCGCTCTGCTGCGACCAGAGCCACTATAGCGCCTGGGGTAGAGGCCTCGGAGCCATCCCCAGCGCCCGGCCTACTTTGCTCCAATGGAGCCTCTGCTGTGGGAGGGGAAGAGAGAGACAGAGAGGAAGGAGAGGGGGAGTGGTGGAGAAGCAGATGGGTGCTTCTCCTGTGTGCCCTGACCGGGAATCGAACACGGGACTTCTGCACGCCAGGCCGACGCTCTACCACTGAGCCAACCGGCCAGGGCCCATAAATAACCTTTGAGTACTCATACACATACAAGTGATTAAATTCACTACAGTGAAGACTGCAACCAAATTAAGATGATGAGGATTAACTTTATTTCTACTCAATCACTTCTCTGTGAATGTTAGGTAAACCCAAACTTTTATTCAGCTTGAGATCTAAATAACTTAATGGCAGACTCCAGTCTTTCTCTGGACAGTGGAACTAAAATTTTTGGGGAATATTTAAAAATGCTTATTCTGTAAGCCAAAAGAATAAGTAGATAATGTGACCAAAAAATAAAAACTAAAAATTTAGAGCTATCTGCTTTCAAGAATCTGAAAATAATCTTAGCATCTCTACATGCTAAAAGAAGTATATATACACTTTCCACTTGAGAGAGTGCTCCTGAAGAAGCAGACACCACTTTTCGAACCACTCCAACAGTTTGTTTAAATAGTGCCTCATAGTCAAAACACAAATCATCCAAAGTTACCCAACTTGTTGGGAGAAGAGTTGGGATTCGTGCCACTTTAAGATGTAGGACATTGCTGACAAGACTCCAGTATTCAACAATATTAGAAGAGGAACATATTTAGGGAGGGAGGGATGGTAGTCAAAATGTGAATAGAGTGAAGGTAAAGAGAAAACATGTTGAATTCAGAGAGCATATGTTTAGAAAAGCAAAAAAATAATTCAAATTGAGTCTGTGAAACCAAATACTTAAAGTCCATTAGAACATAAGCTCTATGAGGGCAAGAACTCTTATAGTATTTGTCACTGTCATATACCTGGTCTCGATCCATGCCTGGCACTAAAAGGTACTAAAGATATATTCATTAAGTGAAGAAAAAGAGGAAATAATAGAAGAGAATCATTGACATGTGAAAAAGATAATAAAAATGAAAACATGAGCATAAAAGTAGACATGGTATTGTTTATGGTTTAACAGAAAGTTCAAGAGGTTCAGAGGAAAAGAGTTATAGTCTTAATTCTGAGGGGCTTCTAGCTTTACTTTAGACAAGTCACAACTTTTTCATGTCTCTGTTTCTCAATTTACAAGTGATCTCTTTCTTCCTGTTCTAAAATGATATTGTAAGGTGTTATCAAAAAGAAAAGGGAAGCAAGAAAAAGCAAAGACGTATTATTTGGGGTATAATGATTTTCTAGGATGCAGAAATGCTGATTTGTACAAACATGTATAGGAGTCAGCAGGGAAACTGGCATGAAGCTTACTAAGGAAAAGAGAGGAAGAGATAAAGAAGAGCAACAGAAGTTTGAATTTATTGGGCCAATAACCAAGTAGTATACCATTCATTGGCTGGAGATACACTTTTGTATGTACCTTTGTGATATGTGTTAATACCATTCAGTATTACAATGTAATAAAGTTAAGTGAAAGAAAAGACAGGCGAAGATGCTTTGATATCTTAGAATGCAATGAAATATTGATACATAAAGTCAAAATGGCCTAGTCAGAAAAATAAGAATGATTCAAGATAGAATTGAGTGGGTGGGAAAAGAGAGGAAGAAGAAAAAAAGATCTGATATCATGAAGGAACAAGGAGAAGCAATCCGAACGGGAGGTATAGGAAAGAGGTGAGCCATTTAGCCATCAGCTATGTGACAACAAAGAGCTCATCCCGGAAAATCCAAGATGTTAGCAAAAGTAATCTGCACACTGTCAAATAAAAAGGGGGAAAGACCACCACCAACTGAAAATTTTATAAGTGCAAAACAAGAATGCAAAAAGAACATTTCATTTTAATAGTGTGAACTCTACAAGCTTGACCAGAGGTCCCTCTAGGTGTCGGTTAGATGGCCCTGGAGCTACCAGAGCCAGTCTCCAGCTCCCTGTAAAACAGGAAAAGAGGATAGGAGACAGGCCACTACTCTGTTTAGAGGATAGGAGACAGGCCACTACACTACTCTGTTTACTATTTTTTTGGATTTCAGTAAGCCTTTCAGATTTGTGAATTTTAGTAAAAGATTTTCATGAACTCATCAGTAAATTTATAAAATGATTTGGTTCAAACTGGGGATCTTTCAGTTTCTTCCAGTTTTTAATCTCTTAGGTTTTAAATAATATGGTCAAAATGGGGAAAAGTTATTTGAGAACACCATTCTAAAATACCTATAAGTATAGTTGCAAGGATCTAGAAGACTCTACGGTGCTAAAAATGAATGCCCCATAATAAATTGAAGGGAAGAAATCCTTTGGTAAATTAAATAAATCACGTCGAGCTTTGCAAATGTTAGTGATTAATATTGGCACTGTGGTAACAATGGTTTGCCATGCAATTTAATAAAAAGATTTAAGACAAAGCCAAACAAATTTGGCCTAAGATGAAAATACTAATGCATTCTTGTACTTGAGAGTATGCTGTCAAGCAGGCTGTCCCATACAGAAATACATTTTCTTTCAAGATGGCACCATAGTTTTCTGGCTACAATTGAATTAATCAGTTCTTTTTATAGTTACCTAAGTCTGCAATCTCCCAGAGCCAGCTCTTTCCACACATATAGAAGGTATGAAAACTTGAAAGCTCAGGCAAAATAATCCTATAAATGGTCAAGTGTTACATCACTTGCTGAAAACTAAAAACTTAACTATTATCCTGGTGATATGATGATTGTGGTAGTGAAAAGCCACTGATCACACACAGAAGAACTTCAGAATTATATATATATATATATATATATATATATATATATATATATATATATATATATATATATATATATGTCTTTCTAGCTCTGTATTAGATTTCTTACTATCTAGAAGTATGGTGAAAACATAAAATTAATTATCTTATGTTATGAAAGAAATACCCATTTTAGAAAAGCTGGCATAGCTACTATATCTACAGGCAATTTTAAAATGCTACATTTGCTTCTAATTAAAATAAAGAAAAAAAAGTTCTAATTTTTAAGTAATCAGTGAGGAAGGGAGTCTTCTGGTACTTACAGAATAAAGCCCTAATACTAATAGGTAGATTGGTTTGGGAAATAACACAGCAGACACAATTACGAGGATTGTCTCTCCTCTACTCTCTCAGGCTCCAGGATAAAGAAGAATCAATTAGCTCTCAACAGACTATGACCTTGAAGGTTACAGCTCTGTGCATAATATGCTGAATATGCTGAGACAGATAGGAAAAGGAGAACAAAGTCCTGAAGCCAGTGAGGAGCATGTTGCAGATAGGAGAACGTCATTTTAGAATGTACACTGTGATGCTTAGTTCATGCCCAAAACACTCATGATGAAAGGGAAGCCTCCACTTCTCTCTGTGACTAAGCAATACTTCCTTAATGGAAAAGAAAAAAAACAAAACGTGAAAGGGATTATAAAATGACAAAAGTCAGTTCCCAGCTTTTTTTTTTTTTTTTGATTCTCTTTAGTTAATGTTTACAAGCTTTTTCAACAACAAAAGCAACCACTTTTGAGGGTCTTCAAACCAGCTGCAAGGACCAACCTTTATAAAAAAAAAAAAAAAGTCTCACAATTTCATTGATCTGAGAAATTTGGTTGCTTTTAGGCACAATTCCAAAAACATTAACACAGAGTTTCTCACACAGAATAGCCTATAGGCTGCGCAGTGTTGACCAACCGTCTGTCCAGCCTGACTTTCCCGGAGAAAAGTCCTGCCCAGCCGCGGTCCAGGCTTCCTGCCGGCGCACTCCAGAAGGCTGCAGCTGTGCATCCCGCCAGCCCTGGTCACTGCCAGGCTTTTAGGCGGCAGTAAATCTTTTCCACTCAATCAATGCAAATGCCAGAAAATCAATGCCCTGGCTTGAAAAAAAAAATTTTTTTTAAAGAAACTATGTGGAATGTATCACCTATTAAAGTACTCAGTAGAAGAATTTACCTTAAAAAAAATAATCTCTCAAAAAGTCACCCCACATTTTTTCATAGGGTCCTAGATCAGGAACATGTTTCAGGGGATGTTTCTTTGTTTGCTCCTTTTCCTCAGATGACATCAACTACAGAATTGAGCCGACAAGTTTTTCCAAAGGGTCTTCTTTCTTTTTTCTGGACAACTAAAGCTAATCCGGCCACAGTTTTATTAAAGACAAGTTTAAAAATGCTAAAGGCGAGGAAGTAACCTTGCCGCGGCGGCGAATTTTGCTTCTCCTTGCAGGATCTGGACTTGCTTTTTATAGCCTGTCATTTCATCTGGGTATTATTTCCCGGTCACTTTGCCAGGTGGGAAGAGGCAGCGAGTGCGGTGATGTCTGTCAGCCCTTTAATGATGCTTCAGGGATTTGATAAAGATACAAAGCAGTGTCTGCAGAAAGGAGCTTCTTCCCTAACTACACCTGGAAAACAAGCCGGGTTTTTGTGTGTTTGTTTGTTTTTAATCTTTGCCATTGAAACTGGTAAGCATGAAACAATCTTGAATCACAAGCAGAAATCAAGTTTTCCTGTGTGTCTATATTACATGGCCGTGTCTCATCCTGAACATAATACGGGAAGAGATAGTCTCTCTTCTTCATTACCATCTAGCAGGAAACAGAAGGAGTATTTCATCACAGACTCTTTACCCTGAACTCATCTTTAACTCTGAGATTTCACATGTGTTACTAAGAATCAACTTCTTTGCTATTTTTTTCTTTTTTTACATTTTTCTACTAAGGAGACATTCATCAATGGTTAATAGTATTGAAGATAGAGAAACAAAAGTCAATTAGATTTTTTTTTTTTTTTAAAAAAGCAATAGAAAACTCCTCCCTCCTCTATTGACATTTAGAACATTCTGACTAGTCATGGTTTCATTCTTGTCAACTTTCTATTACAGAGCATTGCAAAGACCCAGTGCAAACAGCAGCACACAGTTCTGTGTTGTTTTAAAAGTGTGGGCTCTGTTCACTCATAGGTTATTAAGCTGAGCTGCTGCAATCTGTCAGGCAAATGGCACAGCCTAAAAAAAAAAAAATTATGTACCTTACTAATGAATGCTGTAGTTTTTAATGACCGCTAAGAAAGCTACTTAAACATTTGATTACAGAAGACAAGACTAATCTGGGAAAATCCCTTCACGCAGAATTGTACTGTGTCTTGACTAAAATAAGGCTTCCCTGAATAAGAGTCCAGCAACTGAAACTACGTTCTGGGCAGGACACCAATCATCTGACGCTGCTGAGAGGCGAGCACTATCAGTGTCTAAATACTTGAGGCAGTATCAGTAGGAACCAATTAAAGCACCAACGTGGGGAGAAGTCTTAAGGGAACAGGAAGAAGAGCTGGAGAAAGCGCAGGCAGATGGGGACTGCTGGGATGCAGGGTGACTGAAAGGAGAAGAGAGGTAACAAGAAGACTGCAGGGGGAGAAGACACACAAAATCAGGGTCCCTGCTATCTGGAAGTCACACTTACGTCAAAAACAAATGATGATCTGATGTTTTAATTTCAGAAAGTGTTAGAAATAAATTGAATTCCACTTAAATCCAAGCATGACTCAAAGATGCGGGAGTTTTGGGTCCCCCACCCCAGACTGAGCAACCCAGGCAGGAGGAGTTGCTGTTAGAGCGCTGATCCACACCAGCACTTTGCAAGATCTTTTTACTCATCTCTTCAATGCCACCCTGAGCATCCCAGTCAGGTGATCTGCTTAAACAAAACCATGCCATTAAAACACAAGAAGAGAAGAGCAGCTCCACGCTCTGCAGAGCTCTCGAGGACCTGGAGCCCACCCCTGTCTTTTATTCATCTCTCTCTCTCTACTTACAAAGTTTAGGAGCAGTTTGGAGATTAGTTTCTGTTGTTTGTGGCTGAGTTGCTGACTTGGGTGTTCTCACCTCAGGGTTCCGCGTGGGAGAAGGGAAGGATGGTGCAGTGGATGATGGCAGGAAGGAGAAAGCAAAAATACGGTTCTTCAGGGTGGATACTGCGGAAGGGTCAGAGGACCCAGCAGCATCGTCAACTTGCACTGTAACTTGAACCTCAGTTTCAGATTGAGCCCTAGAGACAGGTGAAGTGTGTGCCTCAGATGATACCCACACCGCTGAGGCAGCAGTTGGATCCAGAGAAATAATAGGGTCCTGGCCTAACCCCCCAGGGTCCAGGTGAGTGGGAGAGTCATACTCAAATATCTTGTCCACAAATACCCACTTGAGGCCGGCAATGCAGAGGCAGAGGCTGACGAGGCAGGCCAGAATGGGGACAATGCAGATTTTCTCTGAGTTGAGACAACCTCGCAGGCGCTCGGTTTCCAGGCAGACACAGCAGGGAACTGCCAGGCCCACGAGTCCGGGGGTGCGCCCATCTTCTGTCTGGGTCTCTGGCATGTCTTCTGCTGCCGGAAGCCCATCCAGAGACGGGTCTGCACTCAGCTGAGTGGAGGGGCTGGAGGACCTCTCAGGGGCTCCCTCAGACATGTCTGGGGAATAGATCTCCATCGGCTCACCTCCAGAAGGCCCGGCCTCGCTCACGGTCCATTACCATGCAGAGCCCCCCCCAACCAAATGAGACAGCATCTTACAGGGGGAAATCGATAAGTCGTCCAAGTCCAAGGCCATTATCACAAAGCAAAAGGAGTTCGAGAGAGGAAAGGGGTGGAAAAGCCTCTAGCAACTAGCAAATAAAAGTATATCGTAATTCTTTACTGCTGTTTTGGGGCCACTTTTGCAGTTCTTTTAAATGCTTCTCCAAATCATCCTGGCTGGTCTGGTCCAGAGGACAGGGGCCAAAATAGAAACCGAGCTGATGGCGGGCCGATTAAGTAAACCAGTAGCCCAAATTGAAAGGCATGTCTCTCACCTCGAGCATCTGAAGCTGGTGTCTGCTCAGATGGAAAAAACAACTGTCATGCAGGAGAAGTAAGAGCAAAAGCAGGACCAGCGCTGGCGGCGGCGGCGGCAGCAGCGGCGGCGGCAGGAGAGGCAGCAGTGACAGTAGCAACAGCATCCTGTTGTGTTAACGCGACGGCGGAACGAGGCTGAATCATTACAGAGCAGCAGGTGCCTGCCCTCGGAGCATCACTGCGAACAGCATCCTCGCAGAGGGACCCGAAGGGAAGAGAGCAGCCAGGAGGGGCGGTGACTGCCTCCCCGCCCTGCCTCCACCCCACCCCCAACCACTCCTCTTTGTGCGCCTGGAGCGCTCATTCACTTTCTTCCTCTGCGGCTCTCCCTTTCTTCAGAGTCTCTTGCGCTTTCTTTCCCCTCCTCTTTCAAAGACGTTCTCTCTCAGTCTCTTTCTTTTTCCTCTCTCCTCTCCCAGCCCCCACCCTCTCTATCCGCACTCTAGAGCTGCTGGCTGCTCTGAGTACAATCAGTACACCCAGCAACACAGGATTGCCAGCGACTTCCTATTTTATCCAATTAGAAGGAATAAAGGCCATCAAATCAAAGAGAAGCAGGCAGGCACCAGTTAAGCTTAGTCCCCACGGCCCCCACCTCTTTTCTTTCTTTTCTCTCTTTCTCTTTGCAAGAGCGGCTCCAGTCTTCCGCCCCCACCTTGCTTGCTTTCAGTCTTGCTGGCTCTTTCCTGCACCCACTGTTGGGTCAGAGAAAAGCCAGCGATCGATGCTAGCAATCTAACAAAGCTAGGATGGGGCCGGGGATGGAGGTGGGACCTTCTGGGTTGGACCTGAGGCTTGGCAAAGTCTGATATCTGATTCCTCCCTAGAGAGGTAAGCTTTGCAACAGCAATTTCTCCTGCCGGCTGCAGGGAGTTAGCATTCCTTCCCCAGCCCTCTAATAAGTTTTGTTCACCAAGAGGACGGTTAGCTGATTTTCCACCTGGCAGCTAGGATATTGTTTTCCTAACCATGGACAGCTCTGCCTTCAGCCCTTTGCATAAAGACTGTTGCGATCAATGTCCAGTGCAAAGTGCTGAGTGTGTGCTGGAGGCCGGCGCTGCTGGGCAAGGCAGAGAGCTTCATATACCCTCACTCCGGTCCCCTTTCAATGTCCACCTCCCTATCCCACGCACGGCAGCCCTAGACTAATTAGAAACACTGGCAAGAAACATAGTTACAGGGGGAGCAAAAGCTACCACTTCATTTTGAAATTAGCCTTCCTTGTGACTCCACACTGCAGAGCTTTGAATTCCCTAGGTGCTGTAATATATACCACATGTCCTCAGCTGTAACTGCACTGCAAGAATTAAGAAGAGTTTTCTATAAGAGCGTGACTTTTGGGGTTAGGTTTCAGTAGCTTTACCTTATAGATAGTTTCAATGCTAAATTTTTCTCCCTTTTAGAACAGCAGTTGTTGAAAGACTAAAAGAAACGCACTGTCCCTAATAGAGAATCGGGCTGTCCTCAACTTCCGGTCCGTCGCATGTCAGTGCACATTGTATGGGCATTCAGACTTTAATCCGCACTTTGCTGTGACTGGGCAGCTAAATAGTTTTCAAGGAGTCATTTTTTCACCTATAT